>NW_027326869.1:0-600000 GCF_047675955.1 Chlorocebus sabaeus
TTCTTGAAGGGAAATATGTAACTCTGTGAGATGAATTAACAGAACACAGAGCAGTTTCTCAGAAAGCTTCTTTCCAGTTTTGAACGGAAGATATTTCCTTTTTCACCATAGCCTTCTATGGGCTTCCAAATATCCCTTTGCCAATTACGCAAGAACAGCCTTAGCGAAAGGCTTCTTGAAGGGAAAGATGTAACTCTGTGAGATGAATTAACAGAACACAGAGCAGTTTCTCAGAAAGCTTCTTTCCAGTTTTGAACGGAAGATATTTCCTTTTTCACCATAGCCCTCTATGGGCTTCCAAATATCCCTTTGCCAATTACACAAGAACAGCCTTAGCGAAAGGCTTCTTGAAGGGAAAGATGTAACTCTGTGAGATGAATTAACAGAACACAGAGCAGTTTCTCAGAAAGCTTCTTTCCAGTTTTGAACGGAAGATATTTCCTTTTTCACCATAGCCCTCTAAGGGCTTCCAAATATCCCTTTGCCAATTACGCAAGAACAGCCTTAGCGAAAGGCTCCTTGAAGGGAAAGATGTAACTCTGTGAGATGAATTAACAGAACACAGAGCAGTTTCTCAGAAAGCTTCTTTCCAGTTTTGAACGGAAGATATTTCCTTTTTCACCATAGGCCTCTATGGGCTTCCAAATATCCCTTTGCCAATTCCACAAGAACAGCCTTAGCGAAAGGCTTCTTGGAGGGAAAGATGTAACTCTGTGAGATGAATTAACAGAACACAGAGCAGTTTCTCAGAAAGCTTCTTTCCAGTTTTGAACGGAAGATATTTCCTTTTTCACCATAGCCCTCTATGGGCTTCCAAATATCCCTTTGCCAATTCCACAAGAACAGCCTTAGCGAAAGGCTTCTTGAAGGGAAATATGTAACTCTATGAGATGCATTAACAGAACACAGAGCAGTTTCTCAGATAGCTTCTTTCCAGTTTTGAACGGAAGATACTTCCTTTTTCACCATAGCCCTCTTTGGGCTTCCAAATATCCCTTTGCCAATTCCACAAGAACAGCCTTAGCGAAAGGCTTCTTGAAGGGAAATATGTAACTCTGTGAGATGAATTAACAGAACACAGAGCAGTTTCTCATAAAGCTTCTTTCCAGTTTTGAACGGAAGATATTTCCTTTTTCACCATAGCCCTCTATGGGCTTCCAAATATCCCTTTGCCAATTCCACAAGAACAGCCTTAGCGAAAGGCTTCTTGAAGGGAAAGATGTAACTCTGTGAGATGAATTAACAGAACACAGAGCAGTTTCTCAGAAACCTTCTTTCCAGTTTTGAACGGAAGATATTTCCTTTTTCACCATAGGCCTCTATGGGCTTCCAAATATCCCTTTGCCAATCCCACAAGAACAGACTTAGCGAAAGGCTTCTGGAAGGGAAAGATGTAACTCTGTGAGATGAATTAACAGAACACAGAGCAGTTTCTCAGAAAGCTTCTTTCCAGTTTTGAAAGGAAGTTATTTCCTTTTTCACCATAGCCCTCTATGGGCTTCCAAATATCCCTTTGCCAATTCCCCAAGAACAGCCTTAGCGAAAGGCTTCTTGAAGGGAAAGATGTAACTCTGTGAGATGAATTAACAGAACACACAGCAGTTTCTCAGAAAGCTTCTTTCCAGTTTTGAAAGGAAGATATTTCATTTTTCACCATAGGCCTCTATGGGCTTCCAAATATCCCTTTGCCAATTCTACAAGAACAGCCTTAGCGAAAGGCTTCTTGAAGGGAAAGATGTAACTCTGTGAGGTGAATTAACAGAACACAGAGCAGTTTCTCAGAAAGCTTCTTTCCAGTTTTGAACGGAAGATATTTCCTTTTTCACCATAGCCCTCTATGGGCTTCCAAATATCCCTTTGTCAATTCCACAAGAACAGCCTTAGCGAAAGGCTTCTTGAAGGGAAATATGTAACTCTGTGAGATGCATTAACAGAACACAGAGCAGTTTCTCAGATAGCTTCTTTCCAGTTTTGAACGGAAGATACTTCCTTTTTCACCATAGCCCTCTTTGGGCTTCCAAATATCCCTTTGCCAAATCCACAAGAACAGCCTTAGCGAAAGGCTTCTTGAAGGGAAAGATGTAACTCTGTGAGATGAATTAACAGAACCCAGAGCAGTTTCTCAGAAAGCTTCTTTCCAGTTTTGAACGGAAGATATTTCCTTTTTCACCATAGCCCTCTATGGGCTTCCAAATATCCCTTTGCAAATTACACAAGAACAGCCTTAGCGAAAGGCTTCTTGAAGGGAAAGATGTAACTCTGTGAGATGAATTAACAGAACACAGAGCAGTTTCTCAGAAAGCTTCTTTCCAGTTTTGAACGGAAGATATTTCCTTTTTCACCATAGGCCTCTATGGGCTTCCAAATATCCCTTTGCCAATTCCACAAGAACAGCCTTAGCGAAAGGCTTCTTGAAGGGAAAGATGTAACTCTGTGAGATGAATTAACAGAACACAGAGCAGTTTCTCAGAAAGCTTCTTTCCAGTTTTGAACGGAAGGTATTTCCTTTTTCACCATAGCCCTCTATGGGCTTCCAAATATCCCTTTGCCAATTCCCCAAGAACACCCTTAGCGAAAGGCTTCTTGAAGGGAAAGATGTAACTCTGTGAGATGAATTAACAGAACACACAGCAGTTTCTCAGAAAGCTTCTTTCCAGTTTTGCACGGAAGATATTTCCTTTTTCACCATAGCCCTCTATGGGCTTCCAAATATCCCTTTGCCAATTCCACAAGAACAGCCGTAGCGAAAGGCTTCTTGAAGGGAAAGATGTAACTCTGTGAGATGAATTAACAGAACACAGAGCAGTTTCTCAGAAAGCTTCTTTCCAGTTTTGAACGGAAGATATTTCCTTTTTCACCATAGCCCTCTATGGGCTTCCAAATATCCCTTTGCCAATTACACAAGAACAGCCTTAGCGAAAGGCTTCTTGAAGGGAAAGATGTAACTCTGTGAGATGAATTAACAGAACACAGAGCAGTTTCTCAGAAAGCTTCTTTCCAGTTTTGAACGGAAGATATTTCCTTTTTCACCATAGGCCTCTATGGGCTTCAAAATATCCCTTTGCCAATTCCCCAAGAACAGCCTTAGGGAAAGGCTTCTTGAAGGGAAAGATGTAACTCTGTGAGATGAATTAACAGAACACAGAGCAGTTTCTCAGAAAGCTTCTTTCCAGTTTTGAACGGAAGGTATTTCCTTTTTCAAAATAGCCCTCTATGGGCTTCCAAATATCCCTTTGCCAATTCCCCAAGAACAGCCTTAGCGAAAGGCTTCTTGAAGGGAAAGATGTAACTCTGTGAGATGAATTAACAGAACACACAGCAGTTTCTCAGAAAGCTTCTTTCCAGTTTTGCACGGAAGATATTTCCTTTTTCACCCTAGCCCTCTATGGGCTTCCAAATATCCCTTTGCCAATTCCACAAGAACAGCCTTAGCGAAAGGCTTCTTGAAGGGAAAGATGTAACTCTGTGAGATGAATTAACAGAACACAGAGCAGTTTCTCAGAAAGCTTCTTTCCAGTTTTGAACGGAAGATATTTCCTTTTTCACCATAGCCCTCTATGGGCTTCCAAATATCCCTTTGCCAATTCCACAAGAACAGCCTTAGCGAAAGGCTTCTTGAAGGGAAAGATATAACTCTGTGAGATGAATTAACAGAACACAGAGCAGTTTCTCAGAAAGCTTCTTTCCAGTTTTGAACGGAAGATATTTCCTTTTTCACCGTAGCCCTCTATGGGCTTCCAAATATCCCTTTGCCAATTCCACAAGAACAGCCTTAGCGAAAGGCTTCTTGAAGGGAAAGATGTAACTCTGTGAGATGAATTAACAGAACACAGAGCAGTTTCTCAGAAAGCTTCTTTCCAGTTTTGAACGGAAGATATTTCCTTTTTCACCATAGCCCTCTATGGGCTTCCAAATATCCCTTTGTCAATTCCACAAGAACAGCCTTAGCGAAAGGCTTCCTGAAGGGAAATATGTAACTCTGTGAGATGAATTAACAGAACACAGAGCAGTTTCTCAGAAAGCTTCTTTCCAGTTTTGAACGGAGGATATTTCCTTTTTCACCATAGCCCTCTATGGGCTTCCAAATATCCCTTTGCCAATTCCACAAGAACAGCCTTAGCGAAAGGCTTCTTGAAGGGAAAGATGTAACTCTGTGAGATGAATTAACAGAACACAGAGCAGTTTCTCAGAAAGCTTCTTTCCAGTTTTACACGGAAGATATTTCCTTTTTCACCATAGGCCTCTATGGGCTTCCAAATATCCCTTTGCCAATTCCACAAGAACAGCCTTAGCGAAAGGCTTCTTGAAGGGAAAGATGTAACTCTGTGAGATGAATTAACAGAACACAGAGCAGTTTCTCAGAAAGCTTCTTTCCAGTTTTGAACGGAAGATATTTCCTTTTTCACCATAGGCCTCTATGGGCTTCCAAATATCCCTTTGCCAATTCCACAAGAACAGCCTTAGCGAAAGGCTTCTTGAAGGGAAAGATGTAACTCTGTGAGATGAATTAACAGAACACAGAGCAGTTTCTCAGAAGGCTTCTTTCCAGTTTTGAACGGAAGATATTTTCTTTTTCACCATAGCCCTCTATGGGCTTCCAAATATCCCTTTGCCAATTCCACAAGAACAGCCTTAGCGAAAGGCTTCCTGAAGGGAAATATGTAACTCTGTGAGATGAATTAACAGAACACAGAGCAGTTTCTCAGATAGCTTCTTTCCAGTTTTGAACGGAAGATACTTCCTTTTTCACCATAGCCCTCTTTGGGCTTCCAAATATCCCTTTGCCAATTCCACAAGAACAGCCTTAGCGAAAGGCTTCTTGAAGGGAAAGATGTAACTCTGTGAGATGAATTAACAGAACACAGAGCAGTTTCTCAGAAAGCTTCTTTCCAGTTTTGAACGGAAGATATTCCCTTTTTCACCACAGCCCTCTAGGGGATTCCAAATATCCCTTTGCCAATTCCACAAGAACAGCCTTAGCGAAAGGCTTCTTGAAGGGAAAGATGTAACTCTGTGAGATGAATTAACAGAACACAGAGAAGTTTCTCAGAAAGCTTCTTTCCAGTTTTGAACGGAAGATATTTCCTTTTTCACCATAGGCCTCTATGGGATTCCAAATATCCCTTTGCCAATTCCACAAGAACAGCCTTAGCGAAAGGCTTCTTGAAGGGAAAGATGTAACTCTGTGAGATGAATTAACAGAACACAGAGCAGTTTCTCAGAAAGCTTCTTTCCAGTTTTGAACGGAAGGTATTTCCTTTTTTAAAAATAGCCCTCTATGGGCTTCCAAATATCCCTTTGCCAATTCCACAAGAACAGCCTTAGCGAAAGGCTTCTTGAAGGGAAATATGTAACTCTGTGAGATGAATTAACAGAACACAGAGCAGTTTCTCAGAAAGCTTCTTTCCAGTTTTGAACGGAAGATATTTCCTTTTTCACCATAGCCTTCTATGGGCTTCCAAATATCCCTTTGCCAATTACGCAAGAACAGCCTTAGCGAAAGGCTTCTTGAAGGGAAAGATGTAACTCTGTGAGATGAATTAACAGAACACAGAGCAGTTTCTCAGAAAGCTTCTTTCCAGTTTTGAACGGAAGATATTTCCTTTTTCACCATAGCCCTCTATGGGCTTCCAAATATCCCTTTGCCAATTACACAAGAACAGCCTTAGCGAAAGGCTTCTTGAAGGGAAAGATGTAACTCTGTGAGATGAATTAACAGAACACAGAGCAGTTTCTCAGAAAGCTTCTTTCCAGTTTTGAACGGAAGATATTTCCTTTTTCACCATAGCCCTCTAAGGGCTTCCAAATATCCCTTTGCCAATTACGCAAGAACAGCCTTAGCGAAAGGCTCCTTGAAGGGAAAGATGTAACTCTGTGAGATGAATTAACAGAACACAGAGCAGTTTCTCAGAAAGCTTCTTTCCAGTTTTGAACGGAAGATATTTCCTTTTTCACCATAGGCCTCTATGGGCTTCCAAATATCCCTTTGCCAATTCCACAAGAACAGCCTTAGCGAAAGGCTTCTTGGAGGGAAAGATGTAACTCTGTGAGATGAATTAACAGAACACAGAGCAGTTTCTCAGAAAGCTTCTTTCCAGTTTTGAACGGAAGATATTTCCTTTTTCACCATAGCCCTCTATGGGCTTCCAAATATCCCTTTGCCAATTCCACAAGAACAGCCTTAGCGAAAGGCTTCTTGAAGGGAAATATGTAACTCTATGAGATGCATTAACAGAACACAGAGCAGTTTCTCAGATAGCTTCTTTCCAGTTTTGAACGGAAGATACTTCCTTTTTCACCATAGCCCTCTTTGGGCTTCCAAATATCCCTTTGCCAATTCCACAAGAACAGCCTTAGCGAAAGGCTTCTTGAAGGGAAATATGTAACTCTGTGAGATGAATTAACAGAACACAGAGCAGTTTCTCATAAAGCTTCTTTCCAGTTTTGAACGGAAGATATTTCCTTTTTCACCATAGCCCTCTATGGGCTTCCAAATATCCCTTTGCCAATTCCACAAGAACAGCCTTAGCGAAAGGCTTCTTGAAGGGAAAGATGTAACTCTGTGAGATGAATTAACAGAACACAGAGCAGTTTCTCAGAAACCTTCTTTCCAGTTTTGAACGGAAGATATTTCCTTTTTCACCATAGGCCTCTATGGGCTTCCAAATATCCCTTTGCCAATCCCACAAGAACAGACTTAGCGAAAGGCTTCTGGAAGGGAAAGATGTAACTCTGTGAGATGAATTAACAGAACACAGAGCAGTTTCTCAGAAAGCTTCTTTCCAGTTTTGAAAGGAAGTTATTTCCTTTTTCACCATAGCCCTCTATGGGCTTCCAAATATCCCTTTGCCAATTCCCCAAGAACAGCCTTAGCGAAAGGCTTCTTGAAGGGAAAGATGTAACTCTGTGAGATGAATTAACAGAACACACAGCAGTTTCTCAGAAAGCTTCTTTCCAGTTTTGAAAGGAAGATATTTCATTTTTCACCATAGGCCTCTATGGGCTTCCAAATATCCCTTTGCCAATTCTACAAGAACAGCCTTAGCGAAAGGCTTCTTGAAGGGAAAGATGTAACTCTGTGAGGTGAATTAACAGAACACAGAGCAGTTTCTCAGAAAGCTTCTTTCCAGTTTTGAACGGAAGATATTTCCTTTTTCACCATAGCCCTCTATGGGCTTCCAAATATCCCTTTGTCAATTCCACAAGAACAGCCTTAGCGAAAGGCTTCTTGAAGGGAAATATGTAACTCTGTGAGATGCATTAACAGAACACAGAGCAGTTTCTCAGATAGCTTCTTTCCAGTTTTGAACGGAAGATACTTCCTTTTTCACCATAGCCCTCTTTGGGCTTCCAAATATCCCTTTGCCAAATCCACAAGAACAGCCTTAGCGAAAGGCTTCTTGAAGGGAAAGATGTAACTCTGTGAGATGAATTAACAGAACCCAGAGCAGTTTCTCAGAAAGCTTCTTTCCAGTTTTGAACGGAAGATATTTCCTTTTTCACCATAGCCCTCTATGGGCTTCCAAATATCCCTTTGCAAATTACACAAGAACAGCCTTAGCGAAAGGCTTCTTGAAGGGAAAGATGTAACTCTGTGAGATGAATTAACAGAACACAGAGCAGTTTCTCAGAAAGCTTCTTTCCAGTTTTGAACGGAAGATATTTCCTTTTTCACCATAGGCCTCTATGGGCTTCCAAATATCCCTTTGCCAATTCCACAAGAACAGCCTTAGCGAAAGGCTTCTTGAAGGGAAAGATGTAACTCTGTGAGATGAATTAACAGAACGCAGAGCAGTTTCTCAGAAAGCTTCTTTCCAGTTTTGAACGGAAGGTATTTCCTTTTTCACCATAGCCCTCTATGGGCTTCCAAATATCCCTTTGCCAATTCCCCAAGAACACCCTTAGCGAAAGGCTTCTTGAAGGGAAAGATGTAACTCTGTGAGATGAATTAACAGAACACACAGCAGTTTCTCAGAAAGCTTCTTTCCAGTTTTGCACGGAAGATATTTCCTTTTTCACCATAGCCCTCTATGGGCTTCCAAATATCCCTTTGCCAATTCCACAAGAACAGCCGTAGCGAAAGGCTTCTTGAAGGGAAAGATGTAACTCTGTGAGATGAATTAACAGAACACAGAGCAGTTTCTCAGAAAGCTTCTTTCCAGTTTTGAACGGAAGATATTTCCTTTTTCACCATAGCCCTCTATGGGCTTCCAAATATCCCTTTGCCAATTACACAAGAACAGCCTTAGCGAAAGGCTTCTTGAAGGGAAAGATGTAACTCTGTGAGATGAATTAACAGAACACAGAGCAGTTTCTCAGAAAGCTTCTTTCCAGTTTTGAACGGAAGATATTTCCTTTTTCACCATAGGCCTCTATGGGCTTCAAAATATCCCTTTGCCAATTCCCCAAGAACAGCCTTAGGGAAAGGCTTCTTGAAGGGAAAGATGTAACTCTGTGAGATGAATTAACAGAACACAGAGCAGTTTCTCAGAAAGCTTCTTTCCAGTTTTGAACGGAAGGTATTTCCTTTTTCAAAATAGCCCTCTATGGGCTTCCAAATATCCCTTTGCCAATTCCCCAAGAACAGCCTTAGCGAAAGGCTTCTTGAAGGGAAAGATGTAACTCTGTGAGATGAATTAACAGAACACACAGCAGTTTCTCAGAAAGCTTCTTTCCAGTTTTGCACGGAAGATATTTCCTTTTTCACCCTAGCCCTCTATGGGCTTCCAAATATCCCTTTGCCAATTCCACAAGAACAGCCTTAGCGAAAGGCTTCTTGAAGGGAAAGATGTAACTCTGTGAGATGAATTAACAGAACACAGAGCAGTTTCTCAGAAAGCTTCTTTCCAGTTTTGAACGGAAGATATTTCCTTTTTCACCATAGCCCTCTATGGGCTTCCAAATATCCCTTTGCCAATTCCACAAGAACAGCCTTAGCGAAAGGCTTCTTGAAGGGAAAGATATAACTCTGTGAGATGAATTAACAGAACACAGAGCAGTTTCTCAGAAAGCTTCTTTCCAGTTTTGAACGGAAGATATTTCCTTTTTCACCGTAGCCCTCTATGGGCTTCCAAATATCCCTTTGCCAATTCCACAAGAACAGCCTTAGCGAAAGGCTTCTTGAAGGGAAAGATGTAACTCTGTGAGATGAATTAACAGAACACAGAGCAGTTTCTCAGAAAGCTTCTTTCCAGTTTTGAACGGAAGATATTTCCTTTTTCACCATAGCCCTCTATGGGCTTCCAAATATCCCTTTGTCAATTCCACAAGAACAGCCTTAGCGAAAGGCTTCCTGAAGGGAAATATGTAACTCTGTGAGATGAATTAACAGAACACAGAGCAGTTTCTCAGAAAGCTTCTTTCCAGTTTTGAACGGAGGATATTTCCTTTTTCACCATAGCCCTCTATGGGCTTCCAAATATCCCTTTGCCAATTCCACAAGAACAGCCTTAGCGAAAGGCTTCTTGAAGGGAAAGATGTAACTCTGTGAGATGAATTAACAGAACACAGAGCAGTTTCTCAGAAAGCTTCTTTCCAGTTTTACACGGAAGATATTTCCTTTTTCACCATAGGCCTCTATGGGCTTCCAAATATCCCTTTGCCAATTCCACAAGAACAGCCTTAGCGAAAGGCTTCTTGAAGGGAAAGATGTAACTCTGTGAGATGAATTAACAGAACACAGAGCAGTTTCTCAGAAAGCTTCTTTCCAGTTTTGAACGGAAGATATTTCCTTTTTCACCATAGGCCTCTATGGGCTTCCAAATATCCCTTTGCCAATTCCACAAGAACAGCCTTAGCGAAAGGCTTCTTGAAGGGAAAGATGTAACTCTGTGAGATGAATTAACAGAACACAGAGCAGTTTCTCAGAAGGCTTCTTTCCAGTTTTGAACGGAAGATATTTTCTTTTTCACCATAGCCCTCTATGGGCTTCCAAATATCCCTTTGCCAATTCCACAAGAACAGCCTTAGCGAAAGGCTTCCTGAAGGGAAATATGTAACTCTGTGAGATGAATTAACAGAACACAGAGCAGTTTCTCAGATAGCTTCTTTCCAGTTTTGAACGGAAGATACTTCCTTTTTCACCATAGCACTCTTTGGGCTTCCAAATATCCCTTTGCCAATTCCACAAGAACAGCCTTAGCGAAAGGCTTCTTGAAGGGAAAGATGTAACTCTGTGAGATGAATTAACAGAACACAGAGCAGTTTCTCAGAAAGCTTCTTTCCAGTTTTGAACGGAAGATATTCCCTTTTTCACCACAGCCCTCTAGGGGATTCCAAATATCCCTTTGCCAATTCCACAAGAACAGCCTTAGCGAAAGGCTTCTTGAAGGGAAAGATGTAACTCTGTGAGATGAATTAACAGAACACAGAGAAGTTTCTCAGAAAGCTTCTTTCCAGTTTTGAACGGAAGATATTTCCTTTTTCACCATAGGCCTCTATGGGATTCCAAATATCCCTTTGCCAATTCCACAAGAACAGCCTTAGCGAAAGGCTTCTTGAAGGGAAAGATGTAACTCTGTGAGATGAATTAACAGAACACAGAGCAGTTTCTCAGAAAGCTTCTTTCCAGTTTTGAACGGAAGGTATTTCCTTTTTTAAAAATAGCCCTCTATGGGCTTCCAAATATCCCTTTGCCAATTCCACAAGAACAGCCTTAGCGAAAGGCTTCTTGAAGGGAAATATGTAACTCTGTGAGATGAATTAACAGAACACAGAGCAGTTTCTCAGAAAGCTTCTTTCCAGTTTTGAACGGAAGATATTTCCTTTTTCACCATAGCCTTCTATGGGCTTCCAAATATCCCTTTGCCAATTACGCAAGAACAGCCTTAGCGAAAGGCTTCTTGAAGGGAAAGATGTAACTCTGTGAGATGAATTAACAGAACACAGAGCAGTTTCTCAGAAAGCTTCTTTCCAGTTTTGAACGGAAGATATTTCCTTTTTCACCATAGCCCTCTATGGGCTTCCAAATATCCCTTTGCCAATTACACAAGAACAGCCTTAGCGAAAGGCTTCTTGAAGGGAAAGATGTAACTCTGTGAGATGAATTAACAGAACACAGAGCAGTTTCTCAGAAAGCTTCTTTCCAGTTTTGAACGGAAGATATTTCCTTTTTCACCATAGCCCTCTAAGGGCTTCCAAATATCCCTTTGCCAATTACGCAAGAACAGCCTTAGCGAAAGGCTCCTTGAAGGGAAAGATGTAACTCTGTGAGATGAATTAACAGAACACAGAGCAGTTTCTCAGAAAGCTTCTTTCCAGTTTTGAACGGAAGATATTTCCTTTTTCACCATAGGCCTCTATGGGCTTCCAAATATCCCTTTGCCAATTCCACAAGAACAGCCTTAGCGAAAGGCTTCTTGGAGGGAAAGATGTAACTCTGTGAGATGAATTAACAGAACACAGAGCAGTTTCTCAGAAAGCTTCTTTCCAGTTTTGAACGGAAGATATTTCCTTTTTCACCATAGCCCTCTATGGGCTTCCAAATATCCCTTTGCCAATTCCACAAGAACAGCCTTAGCGAAAGGCTTCTTGAAGGGAAATATGTAACTCTATGAGATGCATTAACAGAACACAGAGCAGTTTCTCAGATAGCTTCTTTCCAGTTTTGAACGGAAGATACTTCCTTTTTCACCATAGCCCTCTTTGGGCTTCCAAATATCCCTTTGCCAATTCCACAAGAACAGCCTTAGCGAAAGGCTTCTTGAAGGGAAATATGTAACTCTGTGAGATGAATTAACAGAACACAGAGCAGTTTCTCATAAAGCTTCTTTCCAGTTTTGAACGGAAGATATTTCCTTTTTCACCATAGCCCTCTATGGGCTTCCAAATATCCCTTTGCCAATTCCACAAGAACAGCCTTAGCGAAAGGCTTCTTGAAGGGAAAGATGTAACTCTGTGAGATGAATTAACAGAACACAGAGCAGTTTCTCAGAAACCTTCTTTCCAGTTTTGAACGGAAGATATTTCCTTTTTCACCATAGGCCTCTATGGGCTTCCAAATATCCCTTTGCCAATCCCACAAGAACAGACTTAGCGAAAGGCTTCTGGAAGGGAAAGATGTAACTCTGTGAGATGAATTAACAGAACACAGAGCAGTTTCTCAGAAAGCTTCTTTCCAGTTTTGAAAGGAAGTTATTTCCTTTTTCACCATAGCCCTCTATGGGCTTCCAAATATCCCTTTGCCAATTCCCCAAGAACAGCCTTAGCGAAAGGCTTCTTGAAGGGAAAGATGTAACTCTGTGAGATGAATTAACAGAACACACAGCAGTTTCTCAGAAAGCTTCTTTCCAGTTTTGAAAGGAAGATATTTCATTTTTCACCATAGGCCTCTATGGGCTTCCAAATATCCCTTTGCCAATTCTACAAGAACAGCCTTAGCGAAAGGCTTCTTGAAGGGAAAGATGTAACTCTGTGAGGTGAATTAACAGAACACAGAGCAGTTTCTCAGAAAGCTTCTTTCCAGTTTTGAACGGAAGATATTTCCTTTTTCACCATAGCCCTCTATGGGCTTCCAAATATCCCTTTGTCAATTCCACAAGAACAGCCTTAGCGAAAGGCTTCTTGAAGGGAAATATGTAACTCTGTGAGATGCATTAACAGAACACAGAGCAGTTTCTCAGATAGCTTCTTTCCAGTTTTGAACGGAAGATACTTCCTTTTTCACCATAGCCCTCTTTGGGCTTCCAAATATCCCTTTGCCAAATCCACAAGAACAGCCTTAGCGAAAGGCTTCTTGAAGGGAAAGATGTAACTCTGTGAGATGAATTAACAGAACCCAGAGCAGTTTCTCAGAAAGCTTCTTTCCAGTTTTGAACGGAAGATATTTCCTTTTTCACCATAGCCCTCTATGGGCTTCCAAATATCCCTTTGCAAATTACACAAGAACAGCCTTAGCGAAAGGCTTCTTGAAGGGAAAGATGTAACTCTGTGAGATGAATTAACAGAACACAGAGCAGTTTCTCAGAAAGCTTCTTTCCAGTTTTGAACGGAAGATATTTCCTTTTTCACCATAGGCCTCTATGGGCTTCCAAATATCCCTTTGCCAATTCCACAAGAACAGCCTTAGCGAAAGGCTTCTTGAAGGGAAAGATGTAACTCTGTGAGATGAATTAACAGAACACAGAGCAGTTTCTCAGAAAGCTTCTTTCCAGTTTTGAACGGAAGGTATTTCCTTTTTCACCATAGCCCTCTATGGGCTTCCAAATATCCCTTTGCCAATTCCCCAAGAACACCCTTAGCGAAAGGCTTCTTGAAGGGAAAGATGTAACTCTGTGAGATGAATTAACAGAACACACAGCAGTTTCTCAGAAAGCTTCTTTCCAGTTTTGCACGGAAGATATTTCCTTTTTCACCATAGCCCTCTATGGGCTTCCAAATATCCCTTTGCCAATTCCACAAGAACAGCCGTAGCGAAAGGCTTCTTGAAGGGAAAGATGTAACTCTGTGAGATGAATTAACAGAACACAGAGCAGTTTCTCAGAAAGCTTCTTTCCAGTTTTGAACGGAAGATATTTCCTTTTTCACCATAGCCCTCTATGGGCTTCCAAATATCCCTTTGCCAATTACACAAGAACAGCCTTAGCGAAAGGCTTCTTGAAGGGAAAGATGTAACTCTGTGAGATGAATTAACAGAACACAGAGCAGTTTCTCAGAAAGCTTCTTTCCAGTTTTGAACGGAAGATATTTCCTTTTTCACCATAGGCCTCTATGGGCTTCAAAATATCCCTTTGCCAATTCCCCAAGAACAGCCTTAGGGAAAGGCTTCTTGAAGGGAAAGATGTAACTCTGTGAGATGAATTAACAGAACACAGAGCAGTTTCTCAGAAAGCTTCTTTCCAGTTTTGAACGGAAGGTATTTCCTTTTTCAAAATAGCCCTCTATGGGCTTCCAAATATCCCTTTGCCAATTCCCCAAGAACAGCCTTAGCGAAAGGCTTCTTGAAGGGAAAGATGTAACTCTGTGAGATGAATTAACAGAACACACAGCAGTTTCTCAGAAAGCTTCTTTCCAGTTTTGCACGGAAGATATTTCCTTTTTCACCCTAGCCCTCTATGGGCTTCCAAATATCCCTTTGCCAATTCCACAAGAACAGCCTTAGCGAAAGGCTTCTTGAAGGGAAAGATGTAACTCTGTGAGATGAATTAACAGAACACAGAGCAGTTTCTCAGAAAGCTTCTTTCCAGTTTTGAACGGAAGATATTTCCTTTTTCACCATAGCCCTCTATGGGCTTCCAAATATCCCTTTGCCAATTCCACAAGAACAGCCTTAGCGAAAGGCTTCTTGAAGGGAAAGATATAACTCTGTGAGATGAATTAACAGAACACAGAGCAGTTTCTCAGAAAGCTTCTTTCCAGTTTTGAACGGAAGATATTTCCTTTTTCACCGTAGCCCTCTATGGGCTTCCAAATATCCCTTTGCCAATTCCACAAGAACAGCCTTAGCGAAAGGCTTCTTGAAGGGAAAGATGTAACTCTGTGAGATGAATTAACAGAACACAGAGCAGTTTCTCAGAAAGCTTCTTTCCAGTTTTGAACGGAAGATATTTCCTTTTTCACCATAGCCCTCTATGGGCTTCCAAATATCCCTTTGTCAATTCCACAAGAACAGCCTTAGCGAAAGGCTTCCTGAAGGGAAATATGTAACTCTGTGAGATGAATTAACAGAACACAGAGCAGTTTCTCAGAAAGCTTCTTTCCAGTTTTGAACGGAGGATATTTCCTTTTTCACCATAGCCCTCTATGGGCTTCCAAATATCCCTTTGCCAATTCCACAAGAACAGCCTTAGCGAAAGGCTTCTTGAAGGGAAAGATGTAACTCTGTGAGATGAATTAACAGAACACAGAGCAGTTTCTCAGAAAGCTTCTTTCCAGTTTTACACGGAAGATATTTCCTTTTTCACCATAGGCCTCTATGGGCTTCCAAATATCCCTTTGCCAATTCCACAAGAACAGCCTTAGCGAAAGGCTTCTTGAAGGGAAAGATGTAACTCTGTGAGATGAATTAACAGAACACAGAGCAGTTTCTCAGAAAGCTTCTTTCCAGTTTTGAACGGAAGATATTTCCTTTTTCACCATAGGCCTCTATGGGCTTCCAAATATCCCTTTGCCAATTCCACAAGAACAGCCTTAGCGAAAGGCTTCTTGAAGGGAAAGATGTAACTCTGTGAGATGAATTAACAGAACACAGAGCAGTTTCTCAGAAGGCTTCTTTCCAGTTTTGAACGGAAGATATTTTCTTTTTCACCATAGCCCTCTATGGGCTTCCAAATATCCCTTTGCCAATTCCACAAGAACAGCCTTAGCGAAAGGCTTCTTGAAGGGAAAGATGTAACTCTGTGAGATGAATTAACAGAACACAGAGCAGTTTCTCAGAAAGCTTTTTCCAGTTTTGAACGAAAGATATTTAATTTTTCACCGTAGCCCTCTATGGGCTTCCAAATATCCCTTTGCCAATTCCACAAGAACAGCCTTAGCGAAAGGCTTCTTGAAGGGAAAGATGTAACTCTGTGAGATGAATTAACAGAACACAGAGCAGTTTCTCAGAAAGCTTCTTTCCAGTTTTGAACGGAAGATATTTCCTTTTTCACCATAGCCCTCTAGGGCTTCCAAATATCCCTTTGTCAATTCCACAAGAACAGCCTTAGCGAAAGACTTCTTGAAGGGAAAGATGTAACTCTGTGAGATGAATTAACAGAACACAGAGCAGTTTCTCAGAAAGCTTCTTTCCAGTTTTGAACGGAAGATATTTCCTTTTTCACCGTAGCCCTCTATAGGCTTCCAAATATCCCTTTGCCAATTCCACAAGAACAGCCTTAGCGAAAGGCTTCTTGAAGGGAAAGATGTAACTCTGTGAGATGAATTAACAGAACACAGAGCAGTTTCTCAGAAAGCTTCTTTCCAGTTTTGAACGGAAGATATTTCCTTTTTCACCATAGCCCTCTATGGGCTTCCAAATATCCCTTTGCCAATTCCACAAGAACAGCCTTAGCGAAAGGCTTCTTGAAGGGAAAGATGTAACTCTGTGAGATGAATTAACAGAACACAGAGCAGTTTCTCAGAAAGCTTCTTTCCAGTTTTGAACGGAAGATATTTCCTTTTTCACCATAGCCCTCTATGGGCTTCCAAATATCCCTTTGCCAATTCCACAAGAACAGCCTCAGCGAAAGGCTTCTTGAAGGGAAAGATGTAACTCGGTGAGATGAATTAACAGAACACAGAACAGTTTCTCAGAAAGCTTCTTTCCAGTTTGGAACGGAAGATATTTCCTTTTTCACCATAGCCCTCTATGGGCTTCCAAATATCCCTTTGTCAATTCCACAAGAACAGCCTTAGCGAAAGGCTTCTTGAAGGGAAAGATGTAACTCTCTGAGATGAATTAACAGAACACAGAGCAGTTTCTCAGAAAGCTTCTTTCCAGTTTTGAACGGAAAATATTTCCTTTTTCACCATAGCCCTCTATGGGCTTCCAAATATCCCTTTGCCAATTCCACAAGAACAGCCTTAGCGAAAGGCTTCTTGAAGGGAAAGATGTAACTCTGTGAGATGAATTAACAGAACACAGAGCAGTTTCTCAGAAAGCTTCTTTCCAGTTTTGAATGGAAGATATTTCCTTTTTCACCATAGGCCTCTATGGGCTTCCAAATATCCCTTTGCCAATTCCACAAGAACAGCCTTAGCGAAAGGCTTCTTGAAGGGAAAGATGTAACTCTGTGAGATGAATTAACAGAACACAGAGCAGTTTCTCAGAAAGCTTCTTTCCAGTTTTGAACGGAAGATATTTCCTTTTTCACCATAGCCCTCTATGGGCTTCCAAATATCCCTTTGCCAATTCCACAAGAACAGCCTTAGCGAAAGGCTTCTTGAAGGGAAATATGTAACTCTGTGAGATGAATTAACAGAACACAGAGCAGTTTCTCAGATAGCTTCTTTCCAGTTTTGAACGGAAGATACTTCCTTTTTCACCATAGCCCTCTTTGGGCTTCCAAATATCCCTTTGCCAATTCCACAAGAACAGCCTTAGCGAAAGGCTTCTTGAAGGGAAAGATGTAACTCTGTGAGATGAATTAACAGAACACAGAGCAGTTTCTCAGAAAGCTTCTTTCCAGTTTTGAACAGAAGATATTTCCTTTTTCACCACAGCCCTCTATGGGCTTCCAAATATCCCTTTGCCAATTCCACAAGAACAGCCTTAGCGAAAGGCTTCTTGAAGGGAAAGATGTAACTCTGTGAGATGAATTAACAGAACACAGAGCAGTTTCTCAGAAAGCTTCTTTAAAGTTTTGAACGGAAGATATTTCCTTTTTCACCATAGCCCTCTATGGGCTTCCAAATATCCCTTTGCCAATTCCACAAGAACAGCCTTAGCGAAAGGCTTCTTGAAGGGAAAGATGTAACTCTGTGAGATGAATTAACAGAACACAGAGCAGTTTCTCAGAAAGCTTCTTTCCAGTTTTGAACGGAAGATATTTCCTTTTTCACCATAGCCCTCTATGGGCTTCCAAATATCCCTTTGCCAATTCCACAAGAACAGCCTTAGTGAAAGGCTTCTTGAAGGGAAAGATGTAACTCTGTGAGATGAATTAACAGAACACAGAGCAGTTTCTCAGAAAGCTTCTTTCCACTTTTGCACGGAAGATATTTCCTTTTTCACCATAGCCCTCTATGGGATTCCAAATATCCCTTTGCCAATTACACAAGAACATCCTTAGCGAAAGGCTTCTTGAAGGGAAAGATGTAACTGTGTGAGATGAATTAACAGAACACAGAGCAGTTTCTCAGAAAGCTTCTTTCCAGTTTTGCACGGAAGATATTTCCTTTTTCACCATAGGCCTCTATGGGCTTCCAAATATCCGTTTGCCAATTCCCCAAGAACAGCCTTAGCGAAAGGCTTCTTGAAGGGAAAGATGTAACTCTGTGAGATGAATTAAGAGAACACAGAGCAGTTTCTCAGAAAGCTTCTTTCCAGTTTTGAACGGAAGGTATTTCCTTTTTCACCTTAGCCCTCTATGGGCTTCCAAATATCCCTTTGCCAATTCCACAAGAACAGCCTTAGCGAAAGGCTTCTTGAAGGGAAAGATGTAACTCTGTGAGATGAATTAACAGAACACAGAGCAGTTTCTCAGAAAGCTTCTTTCCAGTTTTGAACGGAAATATTTCCTTTTTCACCACAGCCCTCTAAGGGCTTCCAAATATCCCTTTGCCAATTCCACAAGAACAGCCTTAGCGAAAGGCTTCTTGAAGGGAAAGATGTAACTCTGTGAGATGAATTAACAGAACACAGAGCAGTTTCTCAGAAAGCTTCTTTCCAGTTTTGAACGGAAGATACTTCCTTTTTCACCATAGCCCTCTATGGGCTTCCAAATATCCCTTTGCCAATTACCCAAGAACAGCCTTAGCGAAAGGCTTCTTGAAGGGAACGATGTAACTCTGTGAGATGAATTAACAGAACACAGAGCAGTTTCTCAGAAAGCTTCTTTCCAGTTTTGAACGGAAGATATTTCCTTTTTCACCATAGCCCTATTTGGGCTTCCAAATATCCCTTTGCCAATTCCACAAGAACAGCCTTAGCGAAAGGCTTCTTGAAGGGAAAGATGTAACTCTGTGAGATGAATTAACAGAACACAGAGCAGTTTCTCAGAAAGCTTCTTTCCAGTTTTGAACGGAAGATATTTCCTTTTTCACCACAGCCCTCTATGGGCTTCCAAATATCCCTTTGCCCATTCCACAAGAACAGCCTTAGCGAAAGGCTTCTTGAAGGGAAAGATGTAACTCTGTGAGATGAATTAACAGAACACAGAGCAGTTTCTCAGAAAGCTTCTTTCCAGTTTTGAACGGAAGATATTTCCTTTTTCACCGTAGCCCTCTATGGGCTTCCAAATATCCCTTTGCCAATTCCACAAGAACAGCCTTAGCGAAAGGCTTCTTGAAGGGAAAGATGTAACTCTGTGAGATGAATTAACAGAACACAGAGCAGTTTCTCAGAAAGCTTCTTTCCAGTTTTGAACGGAAGATATTTCCTTTTTCAGCATAGCCCTCTATGGGTTCCAAATATCCCTATGCCAATTCCACAAGAACAGCCTTAGCGAAAGGCTTCTTGAAGGGAAAGATGTAACTCTCTGAGATGAATTAACAACACAGAGCAGTTTCTCAGAAAGCTTCTTTCCAGTTTTGAACGGAAAATATTTCCTTTTTCACCATAGCCCACTATGGGCTTCCAAATATCCCTTTGCCAATTCCACAAGAACAGCCTTAGCGAAAGGCTTCTTGAAGGGAAAGATGTAACTCTGTGAGATGAATTAACAGAACACAGAGCAGTTTCTCAGAAAGCTTCTTTCCAGTTTTGAACGGAAGATATTTCCTTTTTCACCATAGGCCTCTATGGGCTTCCAAATATCCCTTTGCCAATTCCACAAGAACAGCCTTAGCGAAAGGCTTCTTGAAGGGAAAGATGTACCTCTGTGAGATGAATTAACAGAACACAGAGCAGTTTCTCAGAAAGCTTCTTTCCAGTTTTGAACGGAAGATATTTCCTTTTTCACCATAGCCCTCTATGGGCTTCCAAATATCCCTTTGCCAATTCCACAAGAACAGCCTTAGCGAAAGGCTTCTTGAAGGGACATATGTATCTCTGTGAGATGAATTAACAGAACACAGAGCAGTTTCTCAGATAGCTTCTTTCCAGTTTTGAACGGAAGATACTTCCTTTTTCACCATAGCCCTCTTTGGGCTTACAAATATCCCTTTGCCAATTCCACAAGAACAGCCTTAGCGAAAGGCTTCTTGAAGGGAAAGATGTAACTCTGTGAGATGAATTAACAGAACACAGAGCAGTTTCTCAGAAAGCTTCTTTCCAGTTTTGAACGGAAGATATTTCCTTTTTCACCACAGCCCTCTATGGGCTTCCTAATATCCCTTTGCCAATTCCACAAGAACAGCCTTAGCGAAAGGCTTCTTGAAGGGAAAGATGTAACTCTGTGAGATGAATTAACAGAACACAGAGCAGTTTCTCAGAAAGCTTCTTTCCAGTTTTGAACGGAAGATATTTCCTTTTTCACCATAGGCCTCTAAGGGCTTCCAAATATCCCTTTGCCAATTCCACAAGAACAGCCTTAGCGAAAGGCTTCTTGAAGGGAAAGATGTAACTCTGTGAGATGAATTAACAGAACACAGAGCAGTTTCTCAGAAAGCTTCTTTCCAGTTTTGAACGGAAGATATTTCCTTTTTCACCATAGCCCTCTATGGGCTTCCAAATATCCCTTTGCCATTCCACAAGAACAGCCTTAGTGAAAGGCTTCTTGAAGGGAAAGATGTAACTCTGTGAGATGAATTAACAGAACACAGAGCAGTTTCTCAGAAAGCTTCTTTCCAGTTTTGAACGGAAGATATTTCCTTTTTCACCATAGCCCTCTATGGGATTCCAAATATCCCTTTGCCAATTACACAAGAACATCCTTAGCGAAAGGCTTCTTGAAGGGAAAGATGTAACTCTGTGAGATGAATTAACAGAACACAGAGCAGTTTCTCAGAAAGCTTCTTTCCAGTTTTACACGGAAGATATTTCCTTTTCAACCATAGGCCTCTATGGGCTTCCAAATATCCGATTGCCAATTCCCCAAGAACAGCCTTAGCGAAAGGCTTCTTGAAGGGAAAGATGTAACTCTGTGAGATGAATTAACAGAACACAGAGCAGTTTCTCAAAAAGCTTCTTTCCAGTTTTCAACGGAAGATATTTACTTTTTCACCTTAGCCCTCTATGGGCTTCCAAATATCCCTTTGCCAATTCCACAAGAACAGCCTTAGCGAAAGGCTTCTTGAAGGGAAAGATGTAACTCTGTGAGATGAATTAACAGAACACAGAGCAGTTTCTCAGATAGCTTCTTTCCAGTTTTGAACGGAAGATACTTCCTTTTTCACCATAGCCCTCTTTGGCCTTCCAAATATCCCTTTGCCAATTCCACAAGAACAGCCTTAGCGAAAGGCTTCTTGAAGGGAAAGATGTAACTCTGTGAGATGAATTAACAGAACACAGAGCAGTTTCTCAGAAAGCTTCTTTCCAGTTTTGAACGGAAGATATTTCCTTTTTCACCACAGCCCTCTAAGGGCTTCCAAATATCCCTTTGCCAATTCCACAAGAACAGCCTTAGCGAAAGGCTTCTTGAAGGGAAAGATGTAACTCTGTGAGATGAATTAACATAACACAGAGCAGTTTCTCAGAAAGCTTCTTTCCAGTTTTGAACGGAAGATATTTCCTTTTTCACCATAGCCCTCTATGGGCTTCCAAATATCCCTTTTCCAATTCCACAAGAACAGCCTTAGCGAAAGGCTTCTTGAAGGGAAAGATGTAACTCTGTGAGATGAATTAACAGAACACAGAGCAGTTTCTCAGAAAGCTTCTTTCCAGTTTTGAACGGAAGATATTTCCTTTTTCACCATAGCCCTTTATGGGCTTCCAAATATCCCTTTGCCAATTCCACAAGAACAGCCTTAGCGAAAGGCTTCTTGAAGGGAAAGATGTAACTCTCTGAGATGAATTAACAGAACACAGAGCAGTTTCTCAGAAAGCTTCTTTCCAGTTTTGAACGGAAAATATTTCCTTTTTCACCATAGCCCTCTATGGGCTTCCAAATATCCCTTTGCCAATTCCACAAGAACAGCCTTAGCGAAAGGCTTCTTGAAGGGAAAGATGTAACTCTGTGAGATGAATTAACAGAACACAGAGCAGTTTCTCAGAAAGCTTCTTTCCAGTTTTGAATGGAAGATATTTCCTTTTTCACCATAGGCCTCTATGGGCTTCCAAATATCCCTTTGCCAATTCCACAAGAACAGCCTTAGCGAAAGGCTTCTTGAAGGGAAAGATGTAACTCTGTGAGATGAATTAACAGAACACAGAGCAGTTTCTCAGAAAGCTTCTTTCCAGTTTTGAACGGAAGTTATTTCCTTTTTCACCATAGCCCTCTATGGGCTTCCAAATATCCCTTTGCCAATTCCCCAAGAACAGCCTTAGCGAAAGGCTTCTTGAAGGGAAAGATGTAACTCGGTGAGATGAATTAACAGAACACAGAGCAGTTTCTCAGAAAGCTTCTTTCCAGTTTTGAACGGAAGTTATTTCCTTTTTCACCATAGCCCTCTACGGGCTTCCAAATATCCCTTTGCCAATTCCCCAAGAACAGCCTTAGCGAAAGGCTTCTTGAAGGGAAAGATGTAACTCTGTGAGATGAATTAACAGAACACAGAGCAGTTTCTCAGAAAGCTTCTTTCCAGTTTTGAACGGAAGATATTTCCTTTTTCACCGTAGCCCTCTATGGGCTTCCAAATATCCCTTTGCCAATTCCACAAGAACAACCTTAGCGAAAGGCTTCTTGAAGGGAAAGATGTAACTCTGTGAGATGAATTAATAGAACACAGAGCAGTTTCTCAGAAAGCTTCTTTCCAGTTTTGAACGGAAGATATTTCCATTTTCACCATAGGCCTCTATGGGCTTCCAAATATCCCTTTGCCAATTCCACAAGAACAGCCTTAGCGAAAGGCTTCTTGAAGGGAAAGATATAACTCTGTGAGATGAATTAACAGAACACAGAGCAGTTTCTCAGAAAGCTTCTTTCCAGTTTTGAACGGAAGATATTTCCTTTTTCACCATAGCCCTCTATGGGCTTCCAAATATCCCTTTGCCAATTCCACAAGAACAGCCTTAGCGAAAGGCTTCTTGAAGGGAAATATGTATCTCTGTGAGATGAATTAACAGAACACAGAGCAGTTTCTCAGATAGCTTCTTTCCAGTTTTGAACGGAAGATACTTCCTTTTTCACCATAGCCCTCTTTGGGCTTCCAAATATCCCTTTGCCAATTCCACAAGAACAGCCTTAGCCAAAGGCTTCTTGAAGGGAAAGATGTAACTCTGTGAGATGAATTAACAGAACACAGAGCAGTTTCTCAGAAAGCTTCTTTCCACGTTTGAACGGAAGATATTTCCTTTTTCACCACAGCCCTCTATGGGCTTCCAAATATCCCTTTTCCAATTCCACAAGAACAGCCTTAGCGAAAGGCTTCTTGAAGGGAAAGATGTAACTCTGTGAGATGAATTAACAGAACACAGAGCAGTTTCTCAGAAAGCTTCTTTAAAGTTTTGAACGGAAGATATTTCCTTTTTCACCATAGCCCTCTATGGGCTTCCAAATATCCCTTTGCCAATTCCACAAGAACAGCCTTAGCGAAAGGCTTCTTGAAGGGAAAGATGTAACTCTGTTAGATGAATTAACAGAACACAGAGCAGTTTCTCAGAAAGCTTCTTTGCAGTTTTGAACGGAAGATATTTCCTTTTTCACCACAGCCCTCTATGGGCTTCCAAATATCCCTTTGCCAATTCCACAAGAACAGCCTTAGCGAAAGGCTTCTTGAAGGGAAAGATGTAACTCTGTGAGATGAATTAACAGAACACAGAGCAGTTTCTCAGAAAGCTTCTTTCCAGTTTTGAACGGAAGATATTTCCTTTTTCAACATAGGCCTCTAAGGGCTTCCAAATATCCCTTTGCCAATTCCACAAGAACAGCCTTAGCGAAAGGCTTCTTGAAGGGAAAGTTGTAACTCTGTGAGATGAATTAACAGAACACAGAGCAGTTTCTCAGAAAGCTTCTTTCCAGTTTTGAACGGAAGGTATTTCCTTTTTCACCATAGCCCTCTATGGGCTTCCAAATATCCCTTTGCCAATTCCACAAGAACAGCCTTAGCGAAAGGCTTCTTGAAGGGAAAGATGTAACTCTGTGAGATGAATTAACAGAACACAGAGCAGTTTCTCAGAAAGCTTCTTTCCAGTTTTGAACGGAAGATATTTCCTTTTTCACCGTAGCCCTCTATGGGCTTCCAAATATCCCTTTGCCAATTCCACAAGAACAGCCTTAGCGAAAGGCTTCTTGAAGGGAAAGATGTAACTCGGTGAGATGAATTAACAGAACACAGAGCAGTTTCTCAGAAAGCTTCTTTCCAGTTTTGAACGGAAGATATTTCCTTTTTCAGCATAGCCCTCTATGGGTTCCAAATATCCCTTTGCCAATTCCACAAGAACAGCCTTAGCGAAAGGCTTCTTGAAGGGAAAGATGTAACTCTCTGAGATGAATTAACAGAACACAGAGCAGTTTCTCAGAAAGCTTCTTTCCAGTTTTGAACGGAAAATATTTCCTTTTTCACCATAGCCCTCTATGGGCTTCCAAATATCCCTTTGCCAATTCCACAAGAACAGCCTTAGCGAAAGGCTTCTTGAAGGGAAAGATGTAACTCTGTGAGATGAATTAACAGAACACAGAGCAGTTTCTCAGAAAGCTTCTTTAAAGTTTTGAACGGAAGATATTTCCTTTTTCACCATAGCCCTCTATGGGCTTCCAAATATCCCTTTGCCAATTCCACAAGAACAGCCTTAGCGAAAGGCTTCTTGAAGGGAAAGATGTAACTCTGTGAGATGAATTAACAGAACACAGAGCAGTTTCTCAGAAAGCTTCTTTGCTGTTTTGAACGGAAGATATTTCCTTTTTCACCACAGCCCTCTATGGGCTTCCAAATATCCCTTTGCCAATTCCACAAGAACAGCCTTAGCGAAAGGCTTCTTGAAGGGAAAGATGTAACTCTGTGAGATGAATTAACAGAACACAGAGCAGTTTCTCAGAAAGATTCTTTCCAGTTTTGAACGGAAGATATTTCCTTTTTCAACATAGGCCTCTAAGGGCTTCCAAATATCCCTTTGCCAATTCCACAAGAACAGCCTTAGCGAAAGGCTTCTTGAAGGGAAAGATGTAACTCTGTGAGATGAATTAACAGAACACAGAGCAGTTTCTCAGAAAGCTTCTTTCCAGTTTTGAACGGAAGGTATTTCCTTTTTCACCATAGCCCTCTATGGGCTTCCAAATATCCCTTTGCCAATTCCACAAGAACAGCCTTAGCGAAAGGCTTCTTGAAGGGAAAGATGTAACTCTGTGAGATGAATTAACAGAACACAGAGCAGTTTCTCAGAAAGCTTCTTTCCAGTTTTGAACGGAAGATATTTCCTTTTTCACCGTAGCCCTCTATGGGCTTCCAAATATCCCTTTGCCAATTCCACAAGAACAGCCTTAGCGAAAGGCTTCTTGAAGGGAAAGATGTAACTCGGTGAGATGAATTAACAGAACACAGAGCAGTTTCTCAGAAAGCTTCTTTCCAGTTTTGAACGGAAGATATTTCCTTTTTCAGCATAGCCTTCTATGGGTTCCAAATATCCCTTTGCCAATTCCACAAGAACAGCCTTAGCGAAAGGCTTCTTGAAGGGAAAGATGTAACTCTCTGAGATGAATTAACAGAACACAGAGCAGTTTCTCAGAAAGCTTCTTTCCAGTTTTGAACGGAAAATATTTCCTTTTTCACCATAGCCCTCTATGGGCTTCCAAATATCCCTTTGCCAATTCCACAAGAACAGCCTTAGCGAAAGGCTTCTTGAAGGGAAAGATGTAACTCTGTGAGATGAATTAACAGAACACAGAGCAGTTTCTCAGAAAGCTTCTTTAAAGTTTTGAACGGAAGATATTTCCTTTTTCACCATAGCCCTCTATGGGCTTCCAAATATCCCTTTGCCAATTCCACAAGAACAGCCTTAGCGAAAGGCTTCTTGAAGGGAAAGATGTAACTCTGTGAGATGAATTAACAGAACACAGAGCAGTTTCTCAGAAAGCTTCTTTCCAGTTTTGAACGGAAGATATTTCCTTTTTCACCATAGCCCTCTATGGGCTTCCAAATATCCCTTTGCCAATTCCACAAGAACAGCCTTAGCGAAAGGCTTCTTGAAGGGAAAGATGTAACTCGGTGAGATGAATTAACAGAACACAGAGCAGTTTCTCAGAAAGCTTCTTTCCAGTTTTGCACGGAAGATATTTCCTTTTTCACCATAGCCCTCTATGGGATTCCAAATATCCCTTTGCCAATTACACAAGAACATCCTTAGCGAAAGGCTTCTTGAAGGGAAAGATGTAACTCTGTGAGATGAATTAACAGAACACAGAGCAGTTTCTCAGAAAGCTTCTTTCCAGTTTTGAACGGAAGATATTTCCTTTTTCACCATAGCCCTCTATGGGCTTCCAAATATCCCTTTGCCAATTCCACAAGAACAGCCTTAGTGAAAGGCTTCTTGAAGGGAAAGATGTAACTCTGTGAGATGAATTAACAGAACACAGAGCAGTTTCTCAGAAAGCTTCTTTCCAGTTTTGCACGGAAGATATTTCCTTTTTCACCATAGCCCTCTATGGACTTCCAAATATCCCTTTGCCAATTACACAAGAGCATCCTTAGCGAAAGGATTCTTGAAGGGAAAGATGTAACTCTGTGAGATGAATTAACAGAACACAGAGCAGTTTCTCAGAAAGCTTCTTTCCAGTTTTGCACGGAAGATATTTCCTTTTTCACCATAGGCCTCTATGGGCTTCCAAATATCCGTTTGCCAATTCCCCAAGAACAGCCTTAGCGAAAGGCTTCTTGAAGGGAAAGATGTAACTCTGTGAGATGAATTAACAGAACACAGAGCAGTTTCTCAGAAAGCTTCTTTCCAGTTTTGAACGGAAGTTATTTCCTTTTTCACCATAGCCCTCTATGGGCTTCCAAATATCCCTTTGCCAATTCCCCAAGAACAGCCTTAGCGAAAGGCTTCTTGAAGGGAAAGATGTAACTCGGTGAGATGAATTAACAGAACACAGAGCAGTTTCTCAGAAAGCTTCTTTCCAGTTTTGAACGGAAGTTATTTCCTTTTTCACCATAGCCCTCTATGGGCTTCCAAATATCCCTTTGCCAATTCCCAAGAACAGCCTTAGCGAAAGGCTTCTTGAAGGGAAAGATGTAACTCTGTGAGATGAATTAACAGAACACAGAGCAGTTTCTCAGAAAGCTTCTTTCCAGTTTTGAACGGAAGATATTTCCTTTTTCACCGTAGCCCTCTATGGGCTTCCAAATATCCCTTTGCCAATTCCACAAGAACAGCCTTAGCGAAAGGCTTCTTGAAGGGAAAGATGTAACTCTGTGAGATGAATTAATAGAACACAGAGCAGTTTCTCAGAAAGCTTCTTTCCAGTTTTGAACGGAAGATATTTCCTTTTTCACCATAGGCCTCTATGGGCTTCCAAATATCCCTTTGCCAATTCCACAAGAACAGCCTTAGCGAAAGGCTTCTTGAAGGGAAATATGTATCTCTGTGAGATGAATTAACAGAACACAGAGCAGTTTCTCAGATAGCTTCTTTCCAGTTTTGAACGGAAGATACATCCTTTTTCACCATAGCCCTCTTTGGGCTTCCAAATATCCCTTTGCCAATTCCACAAGAACAGCCTTAGCGAAAGGCTTCTTGAAGGGAAAGATGTAACTCTGTGAGATGAATTAACAGAACACATAGCAGTTTCTCAGAAAACTTCTTTCCAGTTTTGAACGGAAGATATTTCCTTTTTCACCACAGCCCTCTATGGGCTTCCAAATATCCCTTTTCCAATTCCACAAGAACAGCCTTAGCGAAAGGCTTCTTGAAGGGAAAGATGTAACTCTGTGAGATGAATTAACAGAACACAGAGCAGTTTCTCAGAAAGCTTCTTTAAAGTTTTGAACGGAAGATATTTCCTTTTTCACCATAGCCCTCTATGGGCTTCCAAATATCCCTTTGCCAATTCCACAAGAACAGCCTTAGCGAAAGGCTTCTTGAAGGGAAAGATGTAACTCTGTGAGATGAATTAACAGAACACAGAGCAGTTTCTCAGAAAGCTTCTTTCCAGTTTTGAACGGAAGATATTTCCTTTTTCACCACAGCCCTCTATGGGCTTCCAAATATCCCTTTGCCAATTCCACAAGAACAGCCTTAGCGAAAGGCTTCTTGAAGGGAAAGATGTAACTCTGTGAGATGAATTAACAGAACACAGAGCAGTTTCTCAGAAAGCTTCTTTCCAGTTTTGAACGGAAGATATTTCCTTTTTCACCATAGGCCTCTAAGGGCTTCCAAATATCCCTTTGCCAATTCCACAAGAACAGCCTTAGCGAAAGACTTCTTGAAGGGAAAGATGTAACTCTGTGAGATGAATTAACAGAACACAGAGCAGTTTCTCAGAAAGCTTCTTTCCAGTTTTGAACGGAAGGTATTTCCTTTTTCACCATAGCCCTCTATGGGCTTCCAAATATCCCTTTGCCAATTCCACAAGAACAGCCTTAGCGAAAGGCTTCTTGAAGGGAAAGATGTAACTCTGTGAGATGAATTAACAGAACACAGAGCAGTTTCTCAGAAAGATTCTTTCCAGTTTTGAACGGAAGATATTTCCTTTTTCACCGTAGCCCTCTATGGGCTTCCAAATATCCCTTTGCCAATTCCACAAGAACAGCCTTAGCGAAAGGCTTCTTGAAGGGAAAGATGTAACTCGGTGAGATGAATTAACAGAACACAGAGCAGTTTCTCAGAAAGCTTCTTTCCAGTTTTGAACGGAAGATATTTCCTTTTTCAGCATAGCCCTCTATGGGTTCCAAATATCCCTTTGCCAATTCCACAAGAACAGCCTTAGCGAAAGGCTTCTTGAAGGGAAAGATGTAACTCTCTGAGATGAATTAACAGAACACAGAGCAGTTTCTCAGAAAGCTTCTTTCCAGTTTTGAACGGAAGATATTTCCTTTTTCACCATAGCCCTCTATGGGCTTCCAAATATCCCTTTGCCAATTCCACAAGAACAGCCTTAGCGAAAGGCTTCTTGAAGGGAAAGACGTAACTCTGTGAGATGAATTAACAGAACACAGAGCAGTTTCTCAGAAAGCTTCTTTCCAGTTTTGAACGGAAGATATTTCCTTTTTCACCATAGGCCTCTATGGGCTTCCAAATATCCCTTTGCCAATTCCACAAGAACAGCCTTAGCGAAAGGCTTCTTGAAGGGAAAGATGTAACTCTGTGAGATGAACTAACAGAACACAGAGCAGTTTCTCAGAAAGCTTCTTTAAAGTTTTGAACGGAAGATATTTCCTTTTTCACCATAGCCCTCTATGGGCTTCCAAATATCCCTTTGCCAATTCCACAAGAACAGCCTTAGCGAAAGGCTTCTTGAAGGGAAAGATGTAACTCTGTGAGATGAATTAACAGAACACAGAGCAGTTTCTCATAAAGCTTCTTTCCAGTTTTGAACGGAAGATATTTCCTTTTTCACCATAGCCCTCTATGGGCTTCCAAATATCCCTTTGCCAATTCCACAAGAACAGCCTTAGCGAAAGGCTTCTTGAAGGGAAAGATGTAACTCTGTGAGATGAATTAACAGAACACAGAGCAGTTTCTCAGAAAGCTTCTTTCCAGTTTTGCACGGAAGATATTTCCTTTTTCACCATAGCCCTCTATGGGATTCCAAATATCCCTTTGCCAATTACACAAGAACATCCTTAGCGAAAGGCTTCTTGAAGGGAAAGATGTAACTCTGTGAGATGAATTAACAGAACACAGAGCAGTTTCTCAAAAAGCTTCTTTCCAGTTTTGCACGGAAGATATTTCCTTTTTCACCATAGGCCTCTATGGGCTTCCAAATATCCGTTTGCCAATTCCCCAAGAACAGCCTTAGCGAAAGGCTTCTTGAAGGGAAAGATGTAACTCTGTGAGATGAATTAACAGAACACAGAGCAGTTTCTCAGAAAGCTTCTTTCCAGTTTTGAACGGAAGGTATTTCCTTTTTCACCTTAGCCCTCTATGGGCTTCCAAATATCCCTTTGCCAATTCCACAAGAACAGCCTTAGCGAAAGGCTTCTTGAAGGGAAAGATGTAACTCTGTGAGATGAATTAACAGAACACAGAGCAGTTTCTCAGAAAGCTTCTTTCCAGTTTTGAACGGAAGATATTTCCTTTTTCACCACAGCCCTCTAAGGGCTTCCAAATATCCCTTTGCCAATTCCACAAGAACAGCCTTAGCGAAAGGCTTCTTGAAGGGAAAGATGTAACTCTGTGAGATGAATTAACAGAACACAGAGCAGTTTCTCAGAAAGCTTCTTTCCAGTTTTGCACGGAAGATATTTCCTTTTTCACCATAGCCCTCTATGGGATTCCAAATATCCCTTTGCCAATTACACAAGAACATCCTTAGCGAAAGGCTTCTTGAAGGGAAAGATGTAACTCTGTGAGATGAATTAACAGAACACAGAGCAGTTTCTCAGAAAGCTTCTTTCCAGTTTTGCACGGAAGATATTTCCTTTTTCACCATAGGCCTCTATGGGCTTCCAAATATCCGTTTGCCAATTCCCCAAGAACAGCCTTAGAGAAAGGCTTCTTGAAGGGAAAGATGTAACTCTGTGAGATGAATTAACAGAACACAGAGCAGTTTCTCAGAAAGCTTCTTTCCAGTTTTGAACGGAAGATATTTCCTTTTTCACCATAGGCCTCTAAGGGCTTCCAAATATCCCTTTGCCAATTCCACAAGAACAGCCTTAGCGAAAGACTTCTTGAAGGGAAAGATGTAACTCTGTGAGATGAATTAACAGAACACAGAGCAGTTTCTCAGAAAGCTTCTTTCCAGTTTTGAACGGAAGGTATTTCCTTTTTCACCATAGCCCTCTATGGGCTTCCAAATATCCCTTTGCCAATTCCACAAGAACAGCCTTAGCGAAAGGCTTCTTGAAGGGAAAGATGTAACTCTGTGAGATGAATTAACAGAACACAGAGCAGTTTCTCAGAAAGCTTCTTTCCAGTTTTGAACGGAAGATATTTCCTTTTTCACCGTAGCCCTCTATGGGCTTCCAAATATCCCTTTGCCAATTCCACAAGAACAGCCTTAGCGAAAGGCTTCTTGAAGGGAAAGATGTAACTCGGTGAGATGAATTAACAGAACACAGAGCAGTTTCTCAGAAAGCTTCTTTCCAGTTTTGAACGGAAGATATTTCCTTTTTCAGCATAGCCCTCTATGGGTTCCAAATATCCCTTTGCCAATTCCACAAGAACAGCCTTAGCGAAAGGCTTCTTGAAGGGAAAGATGTAACTCTCTGAGATGAATTAACAGAACACAGAGCAGTTTCTCAGAAAGCTTCTTTCCAGTTTTGAACGGAAGATATTTCCTTTTTCACCATAGCCCTCTATGGGCTTCCAAATATCCCTTTGCCAATTCCACAAGAACAGCCTTAGCGAAAGGCTTCTTGAAGGGAAAGATGTAACTCTGTGAGATGAATTAACAGAACACAGAGCAGTTTCTCAGAAAGCTTCTTTCCAGTTTTGAACGGAAGATATTTCCTTTTTCACCATAGGCCTCTATGGGCTTCCAAATATCCCTTTGCCAATTCCACAAGAACAGCCTTAGCGAAAGGCTTCTTGAAGGGAAAGATGTAACTCTGTGAGATGAACTAACAGAACACAGAGCAGTTTCTCAGAAAGCTTCTTTAAAGTTTTGAACGGAAGATATTTCCTTTTTCACCATAGGCCTCTATGGGCTTCCAAATATCCCTTTGCCAATTCCACAAGAACAGCCTTAGCGAAAGGCTTCTTGAAGGGAAAGATGTAACTCTGTGAGATGAATTAACAGAACACAGAGCAGTTTCTCATAAAGCTTCTTTCCAGTTTTGAACGGAAGATATTTCCTTTTTCACCATAGCCCTCTATGGGCTTCCAAATATCCCTTTGCCAATTCCACAAGAACAGCCTTAGCGAAAGGCTTCTTGAAGGGAAAGATGTAACTCTGTGAGATGAATTAACAGAACACAGAGCAGTTTCTCAGAAAGCTTCTTTCCAGTTTTGCACGGAAGATATTTCCTTTTTCACCATAGCCCTCTATGGGATTCCAAATATCCCTTTGCCAATTACACAAGAACATCCTTAGCGAAAGGCTTCTTGAAGGGAAAGATGTAACTCTGTGAGATGAATTAACAGAACACAGAGCAGTTTCTCAAAAAGCTTCTTTCCAGTTTTGCACGGAAGATATTTCCTTTTTCACCATAGGCCTCTATGGGCTTCCAAATATCCGTTTGCCAATTCCCCAAGAACAGCCTTAGCGAAAGGCTTCTTGAAGGGAAAGATGTAACTCTGTGAGATGAATTAACAGAACACAGAGCAGTTTCTCAGAAAGCTTCTTTCCAGTTTTGAACGGAAGGTATTTCCTTTTTCACCTTAGCCCTCTATGGGCTTCCAAATATCCCTTTGCCAATTCCACAAGAACAGCCTTAGCGAAAGGCTTCTTGAAGGGAAAGATGTAACTCTGTGAGATGAATTAACAGAACACAGAGCAGTTTCTCAGAAAGCTTCTTTCCAGTTTTGAACGGAAGATATTTCCTTTTTCACCACAGCCCTCTAAGGGCTTCCAAATATCCCTTTGCCAATTCCACAAGAACAGCCTTAGCGAAAGGCTTCTTGAAGGGAAAGATGTAACTCTGTGAGATGAATTAACAGAACACAGAGCAGTTTCTCAGAAAGCTTCTTTCCAGTTTTGCACGGAAGATATTTCCTTTTTCACCATAGCCCTCTATGGGATTCCAAATATCCCTTTGCCAATTACACAAGAACATCCTTAGCGAAAGGCTTCTTGAAGGGAAAGATGTAACTCTGTGAGATGAATTAACAGAACACAGAGCAGTTTCTCAGAAAGCTTCTTTCCAGTTTTGCACGGAAGATATTTCCTTTTTCACCATAGGCCTCTATGGGCTTCCAAATATCCGTTTGCCAATTCCCCAAGAACAGCCTTAGAGAAAGGCTTCTTGAAGGGAAAGATGTAACTCTGTGAGATGAATTAACAGAACACAGAGCAGTTTCTCAGAAAGCTTCTTTCCAGTTTTGAACGGAAGGTATTTTCTTTTTCACCTTAGCCCTCTATGGGCTTCCAAATATCCCTTTGCCAATTCCACAAGAACAGCCTTAGCGAAAGGCTTCTTGAAGGGAAAGATGTAACTCTGTGAGATGAATTAACAGAACACAGAGCAGTTTCTCAGAAAGCTTCTTTCCAGTTTTGAACGGAAGATATTTCCTTTTTCACCACAGCCCTCTAAGGGCTTCCAAATATCCCTTTGCCAATTCCACAAGAACAGCCTTAGCGAAAGGCTTCTTGAAGGGAAAGATGTAACTCTGTGAGATGAATTAACAGAACACAGAGCAGTTTCTCAGAAAGCTTCTTTCCAGTTTTGAACGGAAGATACTTCCTTTTTCACCATAGCCCTCTATGGGCTTCCAAATATCCCTTTGCCAATTACCCAAGAACAGCCTTAGCGAAAGGCTTCTTGAAGGGAAAGATGTAACTCTGTGAGATGAATTAACAGAACACAGAGCAGTTTCTCAGAAAGCTTCTTTCCAGTTTTGAACGGAAGATATTTCCTTTTTCACCATAGCCCTCTATGGGCTTCCAAATATCCCTTTGCCAATTCCACAAGAACAGCCTTAGTGAAAGGCTTCTTGAAGGGAAAGATGTAACTCTGTGAGATGAATTAACAGAACACAGAGCAGTTTCTCAGAAAGCTTCTTTCCAGTTTTGCACGGAAGATATTTCCTTTTTCACCATAGCCCTCTATGGGCTTCCAAATATCCCTTTGCCAATTACACAAGAGCATCCTTAGCGAAAGGCTTCTTGAAGGGAAAGATGTAACTCTGTGAGATGAATGAACAGAACACAGAGCAGTTTCTCAGAAAGCTTCTTTCCAGTTTTGCACGGAAGATATTTCCTTTTTCACCATAGGCCTCTATGGGCTTCCAAATATCCGTTTGCCAATTCCCCAAGAACAGCCTTAGCGAAAGGCTTCTTGAAGGGAAAGATGTAACTCTGTGAGATGAATTAACAGAACACAGAGCAGTTTCTCAGAAAGCTTCTTTCCAGTTTTGAACGGAAGATATTTCCTTTTTCACCTTAGCCCACTATGGGCTTCCAAATATCCCTTTGCCAATTCCACAAGAACAGCCTTAGCGAAAGGCTTCTTGAAGGGAAAGATGTAACTCTGTGAGATGAATTAACAGAACACAGAGCAGTTTCTCAGAAAGCTTCTTTCCAGTTTTGAACGGAAGGTATTTCCTTTTTCACCATAGGCCTCTATGGGCTTCCAAATATCCCTTTGCCAATTCCACAAGAACAGCCTTAGCGAAAGGCTTCTTGAAGGGAAAGATGTAACTCTGTGAGATGAATTAACAGAACACAGAGCAGTTTCTCAGAAAGCTTCTTTCCAGTTTTGAACGGAAGATATTTCCTTTTTCACCGTAGCCCTCTTTGGGCTTCCAAATATCCCTTTGCCAATTCTACAAGAACAGCCTTAGCGAAAGGCTTCTTGAAGGGAAAGATGTAACTCTGTGAGATGAATTAACAGAACACAGAGCAGTTTCTCAGAAAGCTTCTTTCCAGTTTTGAACGGAAGATATTTCCTTTTTCACCATAGCCCTCTGTGGGCTTCCAAATATCCCTTTGCCAATTCCACAAGAACAGCCTTAGCGAAAGGCTTCTTGAAGGGAAAGATGTAACTCTGTGAGATGAATTAACAGAACACAGAGCAGTTTCTCAGAAAGCTTCTTTCCACTTTTGAACGGAAGATATTTCCTTTTTCACCATAGGCCTCTATGGGCTTCCAAATATCCCTTTGCCAATTCCACAAGAACAGCCTTAGCGAAAGGCTTCTTGAAGGGAAAGATGTAACTCTGTGAGATGAATTAACAGAACACAGAGCAGTTTCTCAGAAACCTTCTTTCCAGTTTTGAACGGAAGATATTTCCTTTTTCACCATAGGCCTCTATGGGCTTCCAAATATCCCTTTGCCAATTCCACAAGAACAGCCTTAGCGAAAGGCTTCTTGAAGGGAAAGATGTAACTCTGTGAGATGAATTAACAGAACACAGAGCATTTTCTCAGAAAGCTTCTTTCCAGTTTTGAACGGAAGGTATTTCCTTTTTCACCATAGCCCTCTATGGGATTCCAAATATCCCTTTGCCAATTCCCCAAGAACAGCCTTAGCAAAAGGCTTCTTGAAGGGAAAGATGTAACTCTGTGAGATGAATTAACAGAACACAGAGCAGTTTCTCAGAAAGCTTCTTTCCAGTTTTGAACGGAAGATATTTCCTTTTTCACCATAGCCCTCTATGGGCTTCCAAATATCCCTTTGCCAATTCCACAAGAACAGCATTAGCGAAAGGCTTCTTGAAGGGAAAGATGTAAGTCTGTGAGATGAATTAACAGAACACGGAGCAGTTTCTCAGAAAGCTTCTTTCCAGTTTTGAACGGAAGATATTACCTTTTTCACCATAGCCCTCTGTGGGCTTCCAAATATCCCTTTGCCAATTCCACAAGAACAGCCTTAGCGAAAGGCTTCTTGAAGGGAAAGATGTAACTCTGTGAGATGAATTAACAGAACACAGAGCAGTTTCTCAGAAAGCTTCTTTCCAGTTTTGAACGGAAGATATTTCCTTTTTCAGCGTAGCCCTCTATGGGCTTCCAAATATCCCTTTGCCAATTCCACAAGAACAGACTTAGCGAAAGGCTTCTTGAAGGGAAAGATGTATCTCGGTGAGATGAATTAACAGAACACAGAGCAGTTTCTTAGAAAGCTTCTTTCCAGTTTTGAACGGAAGATGTTTCCTTTTTCACCATAGCCCTCTATGGGCTTCCAAATATCCCTTTGCCAATTCCCCAAGAACAGCCTTAGCGAAAGGCTTCTTGAAGGGAAAGATGTAACTCTGTGAGATGAATTAACAGAACACAGAGTAGTTTCTCAGAAAGCTTCTTTCCAGTTTTGAACGGAAGATATTTCCTTTTTCACCATAGCCCTCTATGGGCTTCCAAATATCCCTTTGCCAATTCCACAAGAACAGCCTTAGCGAAAGGCTTCTTGAAGGGAAAGATGTAACTCTGTGAGATGAATTAACAGAACACAGAGCAGTTTCTCAGAAAGCTTCTTTCCAGTTTTGAACGGAAGATATTTCCTTTTTCACCATAGCCCTCTATGGGCTTCCAAATATCCCTTTGCCAATTACACAAGAACAGCCTTAGCGAAAGGCTTCTTGAAGGGAAAGATGTAACTCTGTGAGATGAATTAACAGAACACAGAGCAGTTTCTCAGAAAGCTTCTTTCCAGTTTTGAACGGAAGATATTTCCTTTTTCACCATAGCCCTCTATGGGCTTCCAAATATCCCTTTGCCAATTCCACAAGAACAGCCTTAGCGAAAGGCTTCTTGAAGGGAAAGATGTAACTCTGTGAGATGAATTAACAGAACACAGAGCAGATTCTCAGAAAGCTTCTTTCCACTTTTGAACGGAAGATATTTCCTTTTTCACCATAGCCCTCTATGGGCTTCCAAATATCCCTTTGTCAATTCCACAAGAACAGCCTTAGCGAAAGGCTTCTTGAAGGAAAAGATGTAACTATGTGAGATGAATAAACAGAACACAGAGCAGTTTCTCAGAAAGCTTCTTTCCAGTTTTGAACGGAAGATATTTCCTTTTTCACCATAGGCCTCTATGGGCTTCCAAATATCCCTTTGCCAATTCCACAAGAACAGCCTTAGCGAAAGGCTTCTTGAAGGGAAAGATGTAACTCTGTGAGATGAATTAACAGAACACAGAGCAGTTTCTCAGAAACCTTCTTTCCAGTTTTGAACGGAAGATATTTCCTTTTTCACCATAGCCCTCTATGGGCTTCCAAATATCCCTTTGCCAATTCCACAAGAACAGCCTTAGCGAAAGGCTTCTTGAAGGGAAAGATGTAACTCTGTGAGATGAATTAACAGAACACAGAGCAGTTTCTCAGAAAGCTTCTTTCCAGTTTTGAACGGAAGATATTTCCTTTTTCACAATAGGCCTCTATGGGCTTCCAAATATCCCTTTGCCAATTCCACAAGAACAGCCTTAGCGAAAGGCTTCTTGAAGGGGAAGATGTAACTCTGTGAGATGAATTAACAGAACACAGAGCAGTTTCTCAGAAAGCTTCTTTCCAGTTTTGAACGGAAGATATTTCCTTTTTCACCGTAGCCCTCTATGGGCTTCCAAATATCCCTTTGCCAATTCCACAAGAACAGCCTTAGCGAAAGGCTTCTTGAAGGGAAAGATGTAACTCGGTGAGATGAATTAACAGAACACAGAGCAGTTTCTCAGAAAGCTTCTTTCCAGTTTTGAACGGAAGATATTTCCTTTTTCACCATAGCCCTCTATGGGCTTCCAAATATCCCTTTGCCAATTCCCCAAGAACAGCCTTAGCGAAAGGCTTCTTGAAGGGAAAGATGTAACTCTTTGAGATGAATTAACAGAACACAGAGTAGTTTCTCAGAAAGCCTCTTTCCAGTTTTGAACGGAAGATATTTCCTTTTTCACCATAGCCCTCTATGGGCTTCCAAATATCCCTTTTCCAATTCCACAAGAACAGCCTTAGCGAAAGGCTTCTTGAAGGGAAAGATGTAACTCTGTGAGATGAATTAACCGAACACAGAGCAGTTTCTCAGAAAGCTTCTTTCAGGTTTGAACGGAAGATATTTCCTTTTTCACCATAGCCCTCTATGGGCTTCCTAATATCCCTTTGCCAATTCCACAAGAACAGCCTTAGCGAAAGGCTTCTTGAAGGGAAAGATGTAACTCTGTGAGATGAATTAACAGAACACAGAGCAGTTTCTCAGAAAGCTTCTTTCCAGTTTTGAACGGAATATATTTCCTTTTTCACCATAGCCCTCTATGGGCTTCCAAATATCCCTTTGCCAATTCCACAAGAACAGCCTTAGCGAAAGGCTTCTTGAAGGGAAAGATGTAACTCTGTGAGACGAATTAACAGAACACAGAGCAGTTTCTCAGAAAGCTTCTTTCCAGTTTTGCACGGAAGATATTTCCTTTTTCACCATAGGCCTCTATGGGCTTCCAAATATCCCTTTGCCAATTCCACAAGAACAGCCTTAGCGAAAGGCTTCTTGAAGGGAAAGATGTAACTCTGTGAGATGAATTAACAGAACACAGAGCAGTTTCTCAGAAAGCTTCTTTCCACTTTTGAACGGAAGATATTTCCTTTTTCACCATAGCCCTCTATGGGCTTCCAAATATCCCTTTGCCAATTCCACAAGAACAGCCTTAGCGAAAGGCTTCTTGAAGGGAAAGATGTAACTCTGTGAGATGAATTAACAGAACACAGAGCAGATTCTCAGAAAGCTTCTTTCCAGTTTTGAACGGAAGATATTTCCTTTTTCACCATAGCCCTCTATGGGCTTCCAAATATCCCTTTGTCAATTCCACAAGAACAGCCTTAGCGAAAGGCTTCTTGAAGGGAAAGATGTAACTATGTGAGATGAATAAACAGAACACAGAGCAGTTTCTCAGAAAGCTTCTTTCCAGTTTTGCACGGAAGATATTTCCTTTTTCACCATAGGCCTCTATGGGCTTCCAAATATCCCTTTGCCAATTCCACAAGAACAGCCTTAGCGAAAGGCTTCTTGAAGGGAAAGATGTAACTCTGTGAGATGAATTAACAGAACACAGAGCAGTTTCTCAGAAAGCTTCTTTCCACTTTTGAACGGAAGATATTTCCTTTTTCACCATAGGCCTCTATGGGCTTCCAAATATCCCTTTGCCAATTCCACAAGAACAGCCTTAGCGAAAGGCTTCTTGAAGGGAAAGATGTAACTCTGTGAGATGAATTAACAGAACACAGAGCAGTTTCTCAGAAAGTTTCTTTCCAGTTTTGAACGGAAGGTATTTCCTTTTTCACCATAGGCCTCTATGGGCTTCCAAATATCCCTTTGCCAATTCCCCAAGAACAGCCTTAGCGAAAGGCTTCTTGAAGGGAAAGATGTAACTCTGTGAGATGAATTAACAGAACACAGAGCAGTTTCTCAGAAAGCTTCTTTCCAGTTTTGAACGAAAGATATTTCCTTTTTCACCATAGCCCTCTATGGGCTTCCAAATATCCCTTTGCCAATTCCACAAGAACAGCCTTAGCGAAAGGCTTCTTGAAGGGAAAGATGTAACTCTGTGAGATGAATTAACAGAACACAGAGCAGTTTCTCAGAAAGCTTCTTTCCAGTTTTGAACGGAAGATATTTCCTTTTTCACCATAGCCCTCTATGGGCTTCCAAATATCCCTTTGCCAATTCCACAAGAACAGCCTTAGCGAAAGGCTTCTTGAAGGGAAAGATGTAACTCTGTGAGATGAATTAACAGAACACAGAGCAGTTTCTCAGAAAGCTTCTTTCCAGTTTTGAACGGAAGATATTTCCTTTTTCACCGTAGCCCTCTATGGGCTTCCAAATATCCCTTTGCCAATTCCACAAGAACAGCCTTAGCGAAAGGCTTCTTGAAGGGAAAGATGTAACTCTGTGAGATGAATTAACAGAACACAGAGCAGTTTCTCAGAAAGCTTCTTTCCAGTTTTGAACGGAAGATATTTCCTTTTTCACCATAGCCCTCTATGGGCTTCCAAATATCATTTTGCCAATTCCCCAAGAACAGCCTTAGCGAAAGGCTTCTTGAAGGGAAAGATGTAACTCTGTGAGATGAATTAACAGAACACAGAGTAGTTTCTCAGAAAGCCTCTTTCCAGTTTTGAACGGAAGATATTTCCTTTTTCACCATAGCCCTCTATGGGCTTCCAAATATCCCTTTGCCAATTCCACAAGAACAGCCTTAGCGAAAGGCTTCTTGAAGGGAAAGATGTCACTCTGTGAGATGAATTAACAGAACACAGAGCAGTTTCTCAGAAAGCTTCCTTCCAGTTTTGAACGGAAGATATTTCCTTTTTCACCATAGCCCTCTATGGGCTTCCAAATATCCCTTTGTCAATTCCACAAGAACAGCCTTAGCGAAAGGCTTCTTGAAGGGAAAGATGTAACTATGTGAGATGAATTAACAGAACACAGAGCAGTTTCTCAGAAAGCTTCTTTCCAGTTTTGCACGGAAGATATTTCCTTTTTCACCATAGCCCTCTATGGGCTTCCAAATATCCCTTTGCCAATTCCACAAGAACAGCCTTAGCGAAAGGCTTCTTGAAGGGAAAGATGTAACTCTGTGAGATGAATTAACAGAACACAGAGCAGTTTCTCAGAAACCTTCTTTCCAGTTTTGAACTTAAGATATTTCCTTTTTTACCATAGCCCTCTATTTGCTTCCAAATATGCCTTTGCCAATTCCACAAGAACGGCCTTAGCGAAAGGCTTCTTGAAGGGAAAGATGTAACTCTGTGAGATGAATTAACAGAACACAGAGCAGTTTCTCAGAAAGCTTCTTTCCAGTTTTGAACGGAAGATATTTCCTTTTTCACCGTAGCCCTCTATGGGCTTCCAAATATCCCTTTGCCAATTCCACAAGAACAGCCTTAGCGAAAGGCTTCTTGAAGGGAAAGATGTAACTCGGTGAGATTAATTAACAGAACACAGAGCAGTTTCTTAGAAAGCTTCTTTCCAGTTTTGAACGGAAGATATTTCCTTTTTCACCATAGCCCTCTATGGGCTTCCAAATATCCCTTTGCCAATTCCCCAAGAACAGCCTTAGCGAAAGGCTTCTTGAAGGGAAAGATGTAACTCTGTGAGATGAATTAACAGAACACAGAGTAGTTTCTCAGAAAGCTTCTTTCCAGTTTTGAACGGAAGATATTTCCTTTTTCACCATAGCCCTCTATGGGCTTCCAAATATCCCTTTGCCAATTCCACAAGAACAGCCTTAGCGAAAGGCTTCTTGAAGGGAAAGATGTAACTCTGTGAGATGAATTAACAGAACACAGAGCAGTTTCTCAGAAAGCTTCTTTCCAGTTTTGAACGGAAGATATTTCCTTTTTCACCATAGCCCTCTATGGGCTTCCAAATATCCCTTTGCCAATTCCACAAGAACAGCCTTAGCGAAAGGCTTCTTGAAGGGAAAGATGTAACTCTGTGAGATGAATTAACAGAACACAGAGCAGTTTCTCAGAAAGCTTCTTTCCAGTTTTGAACGGAAGATATTTCCTTTTTCACCATAGGCCTCTATGGGCTTCCAAATATCCCTTTGCCAATTCCATAAGAACAGCCTTAGCGAAAGGCTTCTTGAAGGGAAAGATGTAACTCTGTGAGATGAATTAACAGAACACAGAGCAGTTTCTCAGAAAGCTTCTTTCCAGTTTTGAACGGAAGATATTTCCTTTTTCACCATAGCCCTCTATGGGATTCCAAATATCCCTTTGCCAATTCCACAAGAACAGCCTTAGCGAAAGGCTGATGAAGGGAAAGATGTAACTCTGTGAGATGAATTAACAGAACACAGAGCAGTTTCTCTGAAAGCTTCTTTCCAGTTTTGAACGGAAGATATTTCCTTTTTCACCATAGCCCTCTATGGGCTTCCAAATATCCCTTTGCCAATTCCACAAGAACAGCCTTAGCGAAAGACTTCTTGAAGGGAAAGATGTAACTCGGTGAGATGAATTAACAGAACACAGAGCAGTTTCTCAGAAAGCTTCTTTCCAGTTTTGAACGGAAGATATTTCCTTTTTCACCATAGGCCTCTATGGGCTTCCAAATATCCCTTTGCCAATTCCATAAGAACAGCCTTAGCGAAAGGCTTCTTGAAGGGAAAGATGTAACTCTGTGAGATGAATTAACAGAACACAGAGCAGTTTCTCAAAAAGCTTCTTTCCAGTTTTGAACGGAAGATATTTCCTTTTTCACCATAGCCCTCTATGGGATTCCAAATATCCCTTTGCCAATTCCACAAGAACAGCCTTAGCGAAAGGCTGATGAAGGGAAAGATGTAACTCTGTGAGATGAATTAACAGAACACAGAGCAGTTTCTCTGAAAGCTTCTTTCCAGTTTTGAACGGAAGATATTTCATTTTTCACCATAGCCCTCTATGGGCTTCCAAATATCCCTTTGCCAATTCCACAAGAACAGCCTTTGCGAAAGGCTTCTTGAAGGGAAAGATGTAACTCGGTGAGATGAATTAACAGAACACAGAGCAGTTTCTCAGAAAGCTTCTTTCCAGTTTTGAACGGAAGATATTTCCTTTTTCACCGTAGCCCTCTTTGGGCTTCCAAATATCCCTTTGCCAATTCCATAAGAACAGCCTTAGCGAAAGGCTTCTTGAAGGGAAAGATGTAACTCTGTGAGATGAATTAACAGAACACAGAGCAGTTTCTCAGAAAGCTTCTTTCCAGTTTTGAACGGAAGATATTTCCTTTTTCACCATAGGCCTCTATGGGCTTCCAAATATCCCTTTGCCAATTCCATAAGAACAGCCTTAGCGAAAGGCTTCTTGAAGGGAAAGATGTAACTCTGTGAGATGAATTAACAGAACACAGAGCAGTTTCTCAGAAAGCTTCTTTCCACTTTTGAACGGAAGATATTTCCTTTTTCACCATAGCCCTCTATGGGCTTCCAAATATCCCTTTGCCAATTCCACAAGAACAGCCTTAGCGAAAGGCTTCTTGAAGGGAAAGATGTAACTCTGTGAGATGAATTAACAGAACACAGAGCAGATTCTCAGAAAGCTTCTTTCCACTTTTGAACGGAAGATATTTCCTTTTTCACCATAGCCCTCTATGGGCTTCCAAATATCCCTTTGTCAATTCCACAAGAACAGCCTTAGCGAAAGGCTTCTTGAAGGGAAAGATGTAACTATGTGAGATGAATAAACAGAACACAGAGCAGTTTCTCAGAAAGCTTCTTTCCAGTTTTGAACGGAAGATATTTCCTTTTTCACCATAGGCCTCTATGGGCTTCCAAATATCCCTTTGCCAATTCCACAAGAACAGCCTTAGCGAAAGGCTTCTTGAAGGGAAAGATGTAACTCTGTGAGATGAATTAACAGAACACAGAGCAGTTTCTCAGAAACCTTCTTTCCAGTTTTGAACGGAAGATATTTCCTTTTTCACCATAGCCCTCTATGGGCTTCCAAATATCCCTTTGCCAATTCCACAAGAACAGCCTTAGCGAAAGGCTTCTTGAAGGGAAAGATGTAACTCTGTGAGATGAATTAACAGAACACAGAGCAGTTTCTCAGAAAGCTTCTTTCCAGTTTTGAACGGAAGATATTTCCTTTTTCACCGTAGCCCTCTATGGGCTTCCAAATATCCCTTTGCCAATTCCACAAGAACAGCCTTAGCGAAAGGCTTCTTGAAGGGAAAGATGTAACTCGGTGAGATGAATTAACAGAACACAGAGCAGTTTCTCAGAAAGCTTCTTTCCAGTTTTGAACGGAAGATATTTCCTTTTTCACCATAGCCCTCTATGGGCTTCCAAATATCATTTTGCCAATTCCCCAAGAACAGCCTTAGCGAAAGGCTTCTTGAAGGGAAAGATGTAACTCTGTGAGATGAATTAACAGAACACAGAGTAGTTTCTCAGAAAGCCTCTTTCCAGTTTTGAACGGAAGATATTTCCTTTTTCACCATAGCCCTCTATGGGCTTCCAAATATCCCTTTTCCAATTCCACAAGAACAGCCTTAGCGGAAGGCTTCTTGAAGGGAAAGATGTAACTCTGTGAGATGAATTAACAGAACACAGAGCAGTTTCTCAGAAAGCTTCTTTCCAGTTTTGAACGGAAGATATTTCCTTTTTCACCATAGCCCTCTATGGGCTTCCTAATATCCCTTTGCCAATTCCACAAGAACAGCCTTAGCGAAAGGCTTCTTGAAGGGAAAGATGTAACTCTGTGAGATGAATTAACAGAACACAGAGCAGTTTCTCAGAAAGCTTCTTTCCAGTTTTGAACGGAATATATTTCCTTTTTCACCATAGCCCTCTATGGGCTTCCAAATATCCCTTTGCCAATTCCACAAGAACAGCCTTAGCGAAAGGCTTCTTGAAGGGAAAGATGTAACTCTGTGAGACGAATTAACAGAACACAGAGCAGTTTCTCAGAAAGCTTCTTTCCAGTTTTGAACGGAAGATATTTCCTTTTTCACCATAGCCCTCTAGGGCTTCCAAATATCCCTTTGCCAATTACACAAGAACAGCCTTAGCGAAAGGCTTCTTGAAGGGAAAGATGTAACTCTGTGAGATGAATTAACAGAACACAGAGCAGTTTCTCAGAAAGCTTCTTTCCAGTTTTGCACGGAAGATATTTCCTTTTTCACCATAGGCCTCTAAGGGCTTCCAAATATCCCTTTGCCAATTCCACAAGAACAGCCTTAGCGAAAGGCTTCTTGAAGGGAAAGATGTAACTCTGTGAGATGAATTAACAGAACACAGAGCAGTTTCCCAGAAAGCTTCTTTCCAGTTTTGAACGGAAGATATTTCCTTTTTCACCATAGCCCTCTATGGGCTTCCAAATATCCCTTAGCCAATTCCACAAGAACAGCCTTAGCGAAAGGCTTCTTGAAGGGAAAGATGTAACTCTGTGAGATGAATTAACAGAACACAGAGCAGTTTCTCGGAAAGCTTCTTTCCAGTTTTGAACGGAAGATATTTCCTTTTTCACCATAGCCCTCTATGGGCTTCCAAATATCCCTTTGCCAATTCCACAAGAACAGCCTTAGCGAAAGGCTTCTTGAAGGGAAGATGTAACTCGGTGAGATGAATTAACAGAACACAGAGCAGTTTCTCAGAAAGCTTCTTTCCAGTTTTGAACGGAAGATATTTCCTTTTTCACCATAGCCCTCTAAGGGCTTCCAAATATCCCTTTGCCAATTCCACAAGAACAGCCTTAGCGAAAGGCTTCTTGAAGGGAAAGATGTAACTCTGTGAGATGAATTAACAGAACACAGAGCAGTTTCTCAGAAAGCTTCTTTCCAGTTTTGCACGGAAGATATTTCCTTTTTCACCATAGCCCTCTATGGGCTTCCAAATATCCCTTTGCCAATTCCACAAGAACAGCCTTAGCGAAAGGCTTCTTGAAGGGAAAGATGTAACTCTGTGAGATGAATTAACAGAACACAGAGCAGTTTCTCAGAAAGCTTCTTTCCAGTTTTGAACGGAAGACATTTCCTTTTTCACCATAGCCCTCTGTGGGCTTCCAAATATCCCTTTGCCAATTCCACAAGAACAGCCTTAGCGAAAGGCTTCTTGAAGGGAAAGATGTACCTCTGTGAGATGAATTAACAGAACACAGAGCAGTTTCTCAGAAACCATCTTTCCAGTTTTGAAAGGAAGATATTTCCTTTTTCACCATAGGCCTCTATGGGCTTCCAAATATCCCTTTGCCAATTCCACAAGAACAGCCTTAGCGAAAGGCTTCTTGAAGGGAAAGATGTAACTCTGTGAGATGAATTAACAGAACACAGAGCAGTTTCTCAGAAAGCTTCTTTCCAGTTTTGAACGGAAGATATTTCCTTTTTCACCATAGCCCTCTATGGGCTTCCAAATATCCCTTTGCCAATTCCACAAGAACAGCCTTAGCGAAAGGCTTCTTGAAGGGAAATATGTAACTCTGTGAGATGAATTAACAGAACACAGAGCAGTTTCTCAGATAGCTTCTTTCCACTTTTGAAAGGAAGATATTTCCTTTTTCACCATAGCCCTCTATGGGCTTCCAAATATCCTTTTGCCAATTCCACAAGAACAGCCTTAGCGAAAGGCTTCTTGAAGGGAACGATGTAACTCTGTGAGATGAATTAACAGAACACAGAGCAGTTTCTCAGAAAGCTTCTTTCCAGTTTTGAACGGAAGATATTTCCTTTTTCACCATAGCCCTCTATGGGCTTCCAAATATCCCTTAGCCAATTCCACAAGAACAGCCTTAGCGAAAGGCTTCTTGAAGGGAAAGATGTAACTATGTGAGATGAATTAACAGAACACAGAGCAGTTTCTCAGAAAGCTTCTTTCCTGTTTTGCACGGAAGATATTTCCTTTTTCACCATAGGCCTCTATGGGCTTCCAAATATCCCTTTGCCAATTCCACAAGAACAGCCTTAGCGAAAGGCTTCTTGAAGGGAAAGATGTAACTCTGTGAGATGAATTAACAGAACACAGAGCAGTTTCTCAGAAAGCTTCTTTCCAGTTTTGAACGGAAGATGTTTCCTTTTTCACCATAGCCCTCTATGGGCTTCCAAATATCCCTTTGCCAATTCCACAAGAACAGCCTTAGCGAAAGGCTTCTTGAAGGGAAAGATGTAACTCTGTGAGATGAATTAACAGAACACAGAGCAGTTTCTCAGAAAGCTTCTTTCCAGTTTTGAACGGAAGATATTTCCTTTTTCACCATAGGCCTCTATGGGCTTCCAAATATCCCTTTGCCAATTCCACAAGAACAGCCTTAGCGAAAGGCTTCTTGAAGTAAAGATGGAACTCTGTGAGATGAATTAACAGAACACAGAGCAGTTTCTCAGAAAGCTTCTTTCCAGTTTTGAACGGAAGGTATTTCCTTTTTCACCATAGCCCTCTATGGGCTTCCAAATATCCCTTTGCCTATTCCCCAAGAACAGCCTTAGCGAAAGGCTTCTTGAAGGGAAAGATGTAACTCTGTGAGATGAATTAACAGAACACAGAGCAGTTTCTCAGAAAGCTTCTTTCCAGTTTTGAACGGAAGATATTTCCTTTTTCACCATAGGCCTCTATGGGCTTCCAAATATCCCTTTGCCAATTCCACAAGAACAGCCTTAGCGAAAGGCTTCTTGAAGGGAAAGATGTAACTCTGTGAGATGAATTAACAGAACACAGAGCAGTTTCTCAGAAAGCTTCTTTCCAGTTTTGAACGGAAGATATTTCCTTTTTCACCATAGCCCTCTATGGGCTTCCAAATATCCTTTTGCCAATTCCACAAAAACAGCCTTAGCGAAAGGCTTCTTGAAGGGAAAGATGTAACTCTGTGAGATGAATTAACAGAACACAGAGCAGTTTCTCAGAAAGCTTCTTTCCAGTTTTGAACGGAAGATATTTCCTTTTTCACCGTAGCCCTCTATGGGCTTCCAAATATCCCTTTGCCAATTCCACAAGAACAGCCTTAGCGAAAGGTTTCTTGAAGGGAAAGATGTAACTCGGTGAGATGAATTAACAGAACACAGAGCAGTTTCTGAGAAAGCTTCTTTCCAGTTTTGAACGGAAGATATTTCCTTTTTCACCATAGCCCTCTATGGGCTTCCAAATATCCCTTTGCCAATTCCCGAAGAACATCCTTAGCGAAAGGCTTCTTGAAGGGAAAGATGTAACTCTGTGAGATGAATTAACAGAACACAGAGTAGTTTCTCAGAAAGCCTCTTTCCAGTTTTGAACGGAAGATATTTCCTTTTTCACCATAGCCCTCTATGGGCTTCCAAATATCCCTTTGCCAATTCCACAAGAACAGCCTTAGCGAAAGGCTTCTTGAAGGGAAAGATGTAACTCTGTGAGATGAATTAACAGAACACAGAACAGTTTCTCAGAAAGCTTCTTTCCAGTTTTGAACGGAAGATATTTCCTTTTTCACCGTAGCCCTCTTTGGGCTTCCTAATATCCCTTTGCCAATTCCACAAGAACAGCCTTAGCGAAAGGCTTCTTGAAGGGAAAGATGTAACTCTGTGAGATGAATTAACAGAACACAGAGCAGTTTCTCAGAAAGCTTCTTTCCAGTTTTGAACGGAAGATATTTCCTTTTTCACCATAGCCCTCTATGGGCTTCCAAATATCCCTTTGCCAATTCCACAAGAACAGCCTTAGCGAAAGGCTTCTTGAAGGGAAAGATGTAACTCTGTGAGACGAATTAACAGAACACAGAGCAGTTTCTCAGAAAGCTTCTTTCCCGTTTTGAACGGAAGATATTTCCTTTTTCACCATAGCCCTCTAGGGCTTCCAAATATCCCTTTGCCAATTACACAAGAACAGCCTTAGCGAAAGGCTTCTTGAAGGGAAAGATGTAACTCTGTGAGATGAATTAATAGAACACAGAGCAGTTTCTCAGAAAGCTTCTTTCCAGTTTTGCACGGAAGATATTTCCTTTTTCACCATAGGCCTCTATGGGCTTCCAAATATCCCTTTGCCAATTCCACAAGAACAGCCTTAGCGAAAGGCTTCTTGAAGGGAAAGATGTAACTCTGTGAGATGAATTAACAGAACACAGAGCAGTTTCCCAGAAAGCTTCTTTCCAGTTTTGAACGGAAGATATTTCCTTTTTCACCATAGCCCTCTATGGGCTTCCAAATATCCCTTAGCCAATTCCACAAGAACAGCCTTAGCGAAAGGCTTCTTGAAGGGAAAGATGTAACTCTGTGAGATGAATTAACAGAACACAGAGCAGTTTCTCGGAAAGCTTCTTTCCAGTTTTGAACGGAAGATATTTCCTTTTTCACCGTAGCCCTCTATGGGCTTCCAAATATCCCTTTGCCAATTCCACAAGAACAGCCTTAGCGAAAGGCTTCTTGAAGGGAAAGATGTAACTCTGTGAGATGAATTAACAGAACACAGAGCAGTTTCCCAGAAAGCTTCTTTCCAGTTTTGAACGGAAGATATTTCCTTTTTCACCATAGCCCTCTATGGGCTTCTAAATATCCCTTTGCCAGCTACACAAGAACAGCCTTAGCGAAAGGCTTCTTGAAGGGAAAGATGTAACTCTGTGAGATGAATTAACAGAACACAGAGCAGTTTCTCAGAAAGCTTCTTTCCAGTTTTGAACGGAAGATATTTCCTTTTTCACCATAGGCCTCTATGGGCTTCCAAATATCCCTTTGCCAATTCCACAAGAACAGCCTTAGCGAAAGGCTTCTTGAAGGGAAAGATGTAACTCTGTGAGATGAATTAACAGAACACAGAGCAGTTTCTCAGAAAGCTTCTTTCCAGTTTTGAACGGAAGATATTTCCTTTTTCACCATAGCCCTCTATGGGCTTCCAAATATCCCTTTGCCAATTCCACAAGAACAGCCTTAGCGAAAGGCTTCTTGAAGGGAAAGATGTAACTCTGTGAGATGAATTAACAGAACACAGAGCAGTTTCTCAGAAATCTTCTTTCCTGTTTTGAACGGAAGATATTTCCTTTTTCACCATAGACCTCTATGGGCTTCCAAATATCCCTTTGCCAATTCCACAAGAACAGCCTTAGCGAAAGGCTTCTTGAAGGGAAAGATGTAACTCTGTGAGATGAATTAACAGAACAGAGAGCAGTTTCTCAGAATGCTTCTTTCCAGTTTTGAACGGAAGATATTTCCTTTTTCACCGTAGCCCTCTTTGGGCTTCCAAATATCCCTTTGCCAATTCCACAAGAACAGCCTTTGCGAAAGGCTTCTTGAAGGGAAAGATGTAACTCTGTGAGATGAATTAACAGAACACAGAGCAGTTTCTCAGAAAGCTTCTTTCCAGTTTTGAACGGAAGATATTTCCTTTTTTCACCATAGCCCTCTATGGGCTTCCAAATATCCCTTTGCCAATTCCACAAGAACAGCCTTAGCGAAAGGCTTCTTGAAGGGAAAGATGTAACTCTGTGAGATGAATTAACAGAAAACAGAGCAGTTTCTCAGAAAGCTTCTTTCCACTTTTGAACGGAAGATATTTCCTTTTTCACCATAGCCCTCTATGGGCTTCCAAATATCCCTTTGCCAATTCCAGAAGAACAGCCTTAGCGAAAGGCTTCTTGAAGGGAAAGATGTAACTCTGTGAGATGAATTAACAAAACACAGAGCAGTTTCTCAGAAAGCTTCTTTCCAGTTTTGAACGGAAGATATTTCCTTTTTCACCATAGCCCTCTATGGGCTTCCAAATATCCCTTTGTCAATTCCACAAGAACAGCCTTAGCGAAAGGCTTCTTGAAGGGAAAGATGTAACTATGTGAAATGAATTAACAGAACACAGAGCAGTTTCTCAGAAAGCTTCTTTCCAGTTTTGCACGGAAGATATTTCCTTTTTCACCATAGGCCTCTATGGGCTTCCAAATATCCCTTTGCCAATTCCACAAGAACAGCCTTAGCGAAAGGCTTCTTGAAGGGAAAGATGTAACTCTGTGAGATGAATTAACAGAACACAGAGCAGTTTCTCAGAAAGCTTCTTTCCAGTTTTGAACGGAAGGTATTTCGTTTTTCAAAATAGCCCTCTATGGGCTTCCAAATATCCCTTTGCCAATTCCCCAAGAACAGCCTTAGCGAAAGGCTTCTTGAAGGGAAAGATGTAACTCTGTGAGATGAATTAACAGAACACAGAGCAGTTTCTCAGAAAGCTTCTTTCCAGTTTTGTACGGAAGATATTTCCTTTTTCACCATAGCCCTCTATGGGCTTCCAAATATCCCTTTGCCAATTCCACAAGAACAGCCTTAGCGAAAGGCTTCTTGAAGGGAAAGATGTAACTCTGTGAGATGAATTAACAGAACACAGAGCAGTTTCTCAGAAAGCTTCCTTCCAGTTTTGAACGGAAGATATTTCCTTTTTCACCGTAGCCCTCTATGGGCTTCCAAATATCCCTTTGCCAATTCCCCAAGAACAGCCTTAGCGAAAGGCTTCTTGAAGGGAAAGATGTAACTCGGTGAGATGAATTAACAGAACACAGAGCAGTTTCTCAGAAAGCTTCTTTCCAGTTTTGAACGGAAGATATTTCCTTTTTCACCATAGCCCTCTATGGGCTTCCAAATATCCCTTTGCCAATTCCCCAAGAACAGCCTTAGCGAAAGGCTTCTTGAAGGGAAAGATGTAACTCTGTGAGATGAATTAACAGAACACAGAGTAGTTTCTCAGAAAGCTTCTTTCCAGTTTTGAACGGAAGATATTTCCTTTTTCACCATAGCCCTCTATGGGCTTCCAAATATCCCTTTGCCAATTCCACAAGAACAGCCTTAGCGAAAGGCTTCTTGAAGGGAAAGATGTAACTCTGTGAGATGAATTAACAGAACACAGAGCAGTTTCTCAGAAAGCTTCTTTCCAGTTTTGAACGGAAGATATTTCCTTTTTCACCATAGCCCTCTATGGGCTTCCAAATATCCCTTTGCCAATTCCACAAGAACAGCCTTAGCGAAAGGCTTTTTGAAGGGAAAGATGTACCTCTGTGAGATGAATTCACAGAACACAGAGCAGTTTCTCAGAAAGCTTCTTTCCAGTTTTGAACGGAAGATATTTCCTTTTTCACCATAGGCCTCTATGGGCTTCCAAATATCCCTTTGCCAATTCCACAAGAACAGCCTTAGCGAAAGGCTTCTTGAAGGGAAAGATGTAACTCTGTGAGATGAATTAACAGAACACAGAGCAGTTTCTCAGAAAGCTTCTTTCCAGTTTTGAACGGAAGATATTTCCTTTTTCACCATAGCCCTCTATGGGCTTCCAAATATCCCTTTGCCAATTCCACAAGAACAGCCTTAGCGAAAGGCTTCTTGAAGGGAAAGATGTAACTCTGTGAGATGAATTAACAGAACACAGAGCAGTTTCTCAGAAATCTTCTTTCCTGTTTTGAACGGAAGATATTTCCTTTTTCACCATAGACCTCTATGGGCTTCCAAATATCCCTTTGCCAATTCCACAAGAACAGCCTTAGCGAAAGGCTTCTTGAAGGGAAAGATGTAACTCTGTGAGATGAATTAACAGAACACAGAGCAGTTTCTCAGAAAGCTTCTTTCCAGTTTTGAACGGAAGATATTTCCTTTTTCACCGTAGCCTTTTTGGTCTTCCAAATATCCCTTTGCCAATTCCACAAGAACACCCTTTGCGAAAGGCTTCTTGAAGGGAAAGATGTAACTCTGTGAGATGAATTAACAGAACACAGAGCAGTTTCTCAGAAAGCTTCTTTCCAGTTTTGAACGGAAGATATTTCCTTTTTTCACCATAGCCCTCTATGGGCTTCCAAATATCCCTTTGCCAATTCCACAAGAACAGCCTTAGCGAAAGGCTTCTTGAAGGGAAAGATGTAACTCTGTGAGATGAATTAACAGAAAACAGAGCAGTTTCTCAGAAAGCTTCTTTCCACTTTTGAACGGAAGATATTTCCTTTTTCACCATAGCCCTCTATGGGCTTCCAAATATCCCTTTGCCAATTCCAGAAGAACAGCCTTAGCGAAAGGCTTCTTGAAGGGAAAGATGTAACTCTGTGAGATGAATTAACAGAACACAGAGCAGTTTCTCAGAAAGCTTCTTTCCAGTTTTGAACGGAAGATATTTCCTTTTTCACCATAGCCCTCTATGGGCTTCCAAATATCCCTTTGTCAATTCCACAAGAACAGCCTTAGCGAAAGGCTTCTTGAAGGGAAAGATGTAACTATGTGAGATGAATTAACAGAACACAGAGCAGTTTCTCAGAAAGCTTCTTTCCAGTTTTGCACGGAAGATATTTCCTTTTTCACCATAGGCCTCTATGGGCTTCCAAATATCCCTTTGCCAATTCCACAAGAACAGCCTTAGCGAAAGGCTTCTTGAAGGGAAAGATGTAACTCTGTGAGATGAATTAACAGAACACAGAGCAGTTTCTCAGAAAGCTTCTTTCCAGTTTTGAACGGAAGGTATTTCCTTTTTCAAAATAGCCCTCTATGGGCTTCCAAATATCCCTTTGCCAATTCCCCAAGAACAGCCTTAGCGAAAGGCTTCTTGAAGGGAAAGATGTAACTCTGTGAGATGAATTAACAGAACACAGAGCAGTTTCTCAGAAAGCTTCTTTCCAGTTTTGTACGGAAGATATTTCCTTTTTCACCATAGCCCTCTATGGGCTTCCAAATATCCCTTTGCCAATTCCACAAGAACAGCCTTAGCGAAAGGCTTCTTGAAGGGAAAGATGTAACTCTGTGAGATGAATTAACAGAACACAGAGCAGTTTCTCAGAAAGCTTCTTTCCAGTTTTGAACGGAAGTTATTTCCTTTTTCAAAATAGCCCTCTATGGGCTTCCAAATATCCCTTTGCCAATTCCCCAAGAACAGCCTTAGCGAAAGGCTTCTTGAAGGGAAAGATGTAACTCGGTGAGATGAATTAACAGAACACAGAGCAGTTTCTCAGAAAGCTTCTTTCCAGTTTTGTACGGAAGATATTTCCTTTTTCACCATAGCCCTCTATGGGCTTCCAAATATCCCTTTGCCAATTCCACAAGAACAGCCTTAGCGAAAGGCTTCTTGAAGGGAAAGATGTAACTCTGTGAGATGAATTAACAGAACACAGAGCAGTTTCTCAGAAAGCTTCTTTCCAGTTTTGAACGGAAGATATTTCCTTTTTCACCGTAGCCCTCTATGGGCTTCCAAATATCCCTTTGCCAATTCCACAAGAACAGCCTTAGCGAAAGGCTTCTTGAAGGGAAAGATGTAACTCGGTGAGATGAATTAACAGAACACAGAGCAGTTTCTCAGAAAGCTTCTTTCCAGTTTTGAACGGAAGATATTTCCTTTTTCACCATAGCCCTCTATGGGCTTCCAAATATCCCTTTGCAAATTCCCCAAGAACAGCCTTAGCGAAAGGCTTCTTGAAGGGAAAGATGTAACTCTGTGAGATGAATTAACAGAACACAGAGCAGTTTCTCAGAAAGCTTCTTTCCAGTTTTGAACGGAAGATATTTCCTTTTTCACCATAGCCCTCTATGGGATTCCAAATATCCCTTTGCCAATTCCACAAGAACAGCCTTAGCGAAAGGCTTCTTGAAGGGAAAGATGTAACTCTGTGAGATGAATTAACAGAACACAGAGCAGTTTCTCTGAAAGCTTCTTTCCAGTTTTGAACGGAAGATATTTCCTTTTTCACCAAAGCCCTCTATGGGCTTCCAAATATCCCTTTGCCAATTCCCCAAGAACAGCCTTAGCGAAAGGCTTCTTGAAGGGAAAGATGTAACTCTGTGAGATGAATTAACAGAACACAGAGCAGTTTCTCAGAAACCTTCTTTCCAGTTTTGAACGGAAGATATTTCCTTTTTCACCGTAGGCCTCTATGGGCTTCCAAATATCCCTTTGCCAATTCCACAAGAACAGCCTTAGCGAAAGGCTTCTTGAAGGGAAAGATGTAACTCTGTGAGATGAATTAACAGAACACAGAGCAGTTTCTCAGAAAGCTTCTTTCCAGTTTGGAACCGAAGGTATTTCCTTTTTCACCATAGCCCTCTATGGGTTTCCAAATATCCCTTTGCCAATTCCCCAAGAACAGCCTTAGCGAAAGGCTTCTTGAAGGGAAAGATGTAACTCTGTGAGATGAATTAACAGAACACAGAGCAGTTTTTCAGAAAGCTTCTTTCCAGTTTTGAACGCAAGATATTTCCTTCTTCACCATAGCCCTCTATGGGCTTCCAAATATCCCTTTGCCAATTCCACAAGAACAGCCTTAGCGAAAGGCTTCTTGAAGGGAAAGATGTAACTCTGTGAGATGAATTAACAGAACACAGAGCAGTTTCTCAGAAAGCTTCTTTCCAGTTTTGAACGGAAGATATTTCCTTTTTCACCGTAGCCCTCTATGGGCTTCCAAATATCCCTTTGCCAATTCCACAAGAACAGCCTTAGCGAAAGGCTTCTTGAAGGGAAAGATGTAACTCGGTGAGATGAATTAACAGAACACAGAGCAGTTTCTCAGAAAGCTTCTTTCCAGTTTTGAACGAAAGATATTTCCTTTTTCACCATAGCCCTCTATGGGCTTCCAAATATCCCTTTGCAAATTCCCCAAGAACAGCCTTAGCGAAAGGCTTCTTGAAGGGAAACATGTAACTCTGTGAGATGAATTAACAGAACACAGAGTAGTTTCTCAGAAAGCTTCTTTCCAGTTTTGAACGGAGGATATTTCCTTTTTCACCATAGCCCTCTATGGGCTTACAAATATCCCTTTGCCAATTCCACAAGAACAGCCTTAGCGAAAGGCTTCTTGAAGGGAAACATGTAACTCTGTGAGATGAATTAACAGAACACAGAGCAGTTTCTCAGAAAGCTTCTTTCCAGTTTTGAACGGAAGATATTTCCTTTTTCACCATAGCCCTCTATGGGCTTCCAAATATCCCTTTGCCAATTCCACAAGAACAGCCTTAGCGAAAGGCTTCTTGAAGGGAAAGATGTACCTCTGTGGGATGAATTAACACAACACAGAGCAGTTTCTCAGAAAGCTTCTTTCCAGTTTTGAACGGAAGATATTTCCTTTTTCACCATAGCCCTCTATGGGCTTCCAAATATCCCTTTGCCAATTCCCCAAGAACAGCCTTAGCGAAAGGCTTCTTGAAGGGAAAGATGTAACTCTGTGAGATGAATTAACAGAACACAGAGTAGTTTCTCAGAAAGCCTCTTTCCAGTTTTGAACGGAAGATATTTCCTTTTTCACCATAGCCCTCGATGGGCTTCCAAATATCCCTTTGCCAATTCCACAAGAACAGCCTTAGCGAAAGGCTTCTTGAAGGGAAAGATGTAACTCTGTGAGATGAATTAACAGAACACAGAGCAGTTTCTCAGAAAGCTTCTTTCCAGTTTTGAACGGAAGATATTTCCTTTTTCACCATAGCCCTCTTTGGGATTCCTAATATCCCTTTGCCAATTCCACAAGAACAGCCTTAGCGAAAGGCTTCTTGAAGGGAAAGATGTAACTCTGTGAGATGAATTAACAGAACACAGAGCAGTTTCTCAGAATGCTTCTTTCCAGTTTTGAACGGAAGATATTTCCTTTTTCACCATAGCCCTCTATGGGCTTCCAAATATCCCTTTGCCAATTCCACAAGAACAGCCTTAGCGAAAGGCTTCTTGAAGGGAAAGATGTAACTCTGTGAGACGAATTAACAGAACACAGAGCAGTTTCTCAGAAAGCTTCTTTCCAGTTTTGAACGGAAGATATTTCCTTTTTCACCATAGGCCTCTATGGGCTTCCAAATATCCCTTTGCCAATTCCACAAGAACAGCCTTAGCGAAAGGCTTCTTGAAGGGAAAGATGTAACTCTGTGAGATGAATTAACAGAACACAGAGCAGTTTCTCAGAAAGCTTCTTTCGAGTTTTGCACGGAACATATTTCCTTTTTCACCGTAGGCCTCTATGGGCTTCCAAATATCCCTTTGCCAATTCCACAAGAACAGCCTTAGCGAAAGGCTTCTTAAAGGGAAAGATGTAACTCTGTGAGATGAATTAACAGAACACAGAGCAGTTTCTCAGAAAGCTTCTTTCCAGTTTTGCACGGAAGATATTTCCTTTTTCACCATAGGCCTCTATGGGCTTCCAAATATCCCTTTGCCAATTCCACAAGAACAGCCTTAGCGAAAGGCTTCTTGAAGGGAAAGATGTAACTCTGTGAGATGAATTAACAGAACACAGAGCAGTTTCTCAGATAGCTTCTTTCCAGTTTTGAACGGAAGTTACTTTTTTTTTCACCATAGCCCTCTTTGGGCTTCCAAATATCCCTTTGCCAATTCCACAAGAACAGCCTTAGCGAAAGGCTTCTTGAAGGGAAAGATGTAACTCTGTGAGATGAATTAACAGAACACAGAGCAGTTTCTCAGAAAGCTTCTTTCCAGTTTTGCACGGAAGATATTTCCTTTTTCACCATAGGCCTCTATGGGCTTAAAAATATCCCTTTGCCAATTCCACAAGAACAGCCTTAGCGAAAGGCTTCTTGAAGGGAAAGATGTAACTCTGTGAGATGAATTAACAGAACACAGAGCAGTTTCTCAGATAGCTTTCCAGTTTTGAACGGAAGATATTTCCTTTTTCACCATAGCTCTCTATGGGCTTCCAAATATCCCTTTGCCAATTCCACAAGAACAGCCTTAGCGAAAGGCTTCTTGAAGGGAAAGATGTAACTCTGTGAGATGAATTAACAGAACACAGAGCAGTTTCTCAGAAAGCTTCTTTCCAGTTTTGAACGGAAGATATTTCCTTTTTCACCATAGCCCTCTATGGGCTTCCAAATATCCCTTTCCCAATTCCACAACAACAGCCTTAGCGAAAGGCTTCTTGAAAGGAAAGTTGTAACTCTGTGAGATGAATTAACAGAACACAGAGCAGTTTCTCAGAAAGCTTCTTTCCAGTTTTGAACGGAAGGTATTTCCTTTTTCACCGTAGCCCTCTATGGGCTTCCAAATATCCCTTTGCAATTCCACAAGAACAGCCTTAGCGAAAGGCTTCTTGAAGGGAAAGATGTAACTCTGTGAGATGAATTAACAGAACACAGAGCAGTTTCTCAGAAAGCTTCTTTCCAGTTTTGAACGGAAGATATTTCCTTTTTCACCATAGCCCTCTATGGGCTTCCAAATATCCCTTTGCCAATTCCACAGGAACAGCCTTAGCGAAAGGCTTCTTGAAGGGAAAGATGTAACTCTGTGAGATGAATTAACAGAACACAGAGCAGTTTCTCAGAAAGCTTCTTTCCAGTTTTGAACGGAAGATATTTCCTTTTTCACCATAGGCCTCTATGGGCTTCCAAATATCCCTTTGCCAATTCCAGAAGAACAGCCTTAGCGAAAGGCTAGTTGAAGGGAAAGATGTAACTCTGTGAGATGAATTAACAGAACACAGAGGAGTTTCTCAGAAAGCTTCTTTCCACTTTTGAACGGAAGATATTTCCTTTTTCACCATAGGCCTCTATGGGCTTCCAAATATCCCTTTGCCAATTCCACAAGAACAGCCTTAGCGAAAGGCTTCTTGAAGGGAAAGATGTAACTCTGTGAGATGAATTAACAGAACACAGAGCAGTTTCTCAGAAAGCTTCTTTCCAGTTTTGAAAGGAAGGTATTTCCTTTTTCACCATAGCCCTCTATGGGCTTCCAAATATCCCTTTGCCAATTCCACAAGAACAGCCTTAGCGAAAGGCTTCTTGAAGGGAAAGATGTAACTCTGTGAGATGAATTAACAGAACACAGAGCAGTTTCTCAGAAAGCTTCTTTCCAGTTTTGAACGGAAGATATTTCCTTTTTCACCATAGCCCTCTATGGGCTTCCAAATATCCCTTTGCCAATTCCACAAGAACAGCCTTAGCGAAAGGCTTCTTGAAGGGAAAGATGTAACTCTGTGAGATGAATTAACAGAACACAGAGCAGTTTCTCAGAAAGCTTCTTTCCAGTTTTGAACGGAAGATATTTCCTTTTTCACCATAGCCTTCTTTGGGCTTCCAAATATCCTTTTGCCAATTCCACAAGAACAGCCTTAGCGAAAGGCTTCTTGAAGGGAAAGATGTACCTCTGTGAGATGAATTAACAGAACACAGAGCAGTTTCTCAGAAAGCTTCTTTCCAGTTTTGAACGGAAGATATTTCCTTTTTCACCATAGCCCTCTATGGGCTTCCAAATATCCCTTTGCCAATTCCACAAGAACAGCCTTAGCGAAAGGCTTCTTGAAGGGATAGATGTAACTCTGTGAGATGAATTAACAGAACACAGAGCAGTTTCTCAGAAAGCTTCTTTCCAGTTTTGAACGGAAGATATTTCCTTTTTCACCATAGGCCTCTGTGGGCTTCCAAATATCCCTTTGCCAATTCCACAAGAACAGCCTTAGCGAAAGGCTTGTTGAAGGGAAAGATGTAACTCTGTGCGATGAATTAACAGAACACAGAGCAGTTTCTCAGAAAGCTTCTTTCCAGTTTTGAACGGAAGTTATTTCCTTTTTCACCATAGCCCTCTATGGGCTTCCAAATATCCCTTTGCCAATTCGACAAGAACAGCCTTAGCGAAAGGCTTCTTGAAGGGAAAGATGTAACTCTGTGAGATGAATTAACAGAACACAGAGCAGTTTCTCAGAAAGCTTCTTTCCAGTTTTGAACGGAAGATATTTCCTTTTTCACCATAGGCCTCTATGGGCTTCCAAATATCCCTTTGCCAATTCCACAAGAACACCCTTAGCGAAAGGCTTCTTGAAGGGAAAGATGTAACTCTGTGAGATGAATTAACAGAACACAGAGCAGTTTCTCAGAAAGCTTCTTTCCAGTTTTGAACGGAAGGTATTTCCTTTTTCACCATAGCCCACTATGGGCTTCCAAATATCCCTTTGCCAATTCCACAAGAACAGCCTTAGCGAAAGGCTTCTTGAAGGGAAAGATGTAACTCTGTGAGATGAATTAACAGAACACAGAGCAGTTTCTCAGAAAGGTTCTTTCCAGTTTTGAACGGAAGATATTTCCTTTTTCACCATAGCCCTCTATGGGCTTCCAAATATCCCTTTGCCAAATCCACAAGAACAGCCTTAGCCAAAGGCTTCTTGAAGGGAAAGATGTAACTCTGTGAGATGAATTAACAGAACACAGAGCAGTTTCTCAGAAAGCTTCTTTCCAGTTTTGAACGGAAGATATTTCCTTTTTCACCGTAGCCCTCTATGGGCTTCCAAATATCCCTTTGCCAATTCCACAAGAACAGCCTTAGCAAAAGGCTTCTTGAAGGGAAAGATGTAACTCTGTGAGATGAATTAACAGAACACAGAGCAGTTTCTCAGAAAGCTTCTTTCCAGTTTTGAACGGAAGATATTTCCTTTTTCACCATAGCCCTCTATGGGCTTCCAAATATCCCTTTGCCAATTCCACAAGAACAGCCTTAGCGAAAGGCTTCTTGAAGGGAAAGATGTAACTCTGTGAGATGAATTAACAGAACACAGAGCAGTTTCTCAGAAAGCTTCTTTCCAGTTTTGAACGGAAGATATTTCCTTTTTCACCATAGCCCTCTATGGGCTTCCAAATATCCCTTTGCCAATTCCACAAGAACAGCCTTAGCGAAAGGCTTCTTGAAGGGAAAGATGTAACTCTGTGAGATGAATTAACAGAACACAGAGCAGTTTCTCAGAAAGCTTCTTTCCAGTTTTGAACGGAAGATATTTCCTTTTTCACCATAGGCCTCTATGGGCTTCCAAATATCCCTTTGCCAATTCCAGAAGAACAGCCTTAGCGAAAGGCTTCTTGAAGGGAAAGATGTAACTCGGTGAGATGAATTAACAGAACACAGAGCAGTTTCTCAGAAAGCTTCTTTCCAGTTTTGAACGGAAGATATTTCCTTTTTCACCATAGGCCTCTATGGGCTTCCAAATATCCCTTTGCAAATTCCCCAAGAACAGCCTTAGCGAAAGGCTTCTTGAAGGGAAAGATGTAACTCTGTGAGGTGAATTAACAGAACACAGAGTAGTTTCTCAGAAAGCTTCTTTCCAGTTTTGAACGGAAGATATTTCCTTTTTCACCATAGCCCTCTATGGGCTTCCAAATATCCCTTTGCCAATTCCACAAGAACAGCCTTAGCGAAAGGCTTCTTGAAGGGAAACATGTAACTCTGTGAGATGAATTAACAGAACACAGAGCAGTTTCTCAGAAAGCTTCTTTCCAGTTTTGAACGGAAGATATTTCCTTTTTCACCATAGCCCTCTATGGGCTTCCAAATATCCCTTTGCCAATTCCACAAGAACAGCCTTAGCGAAAGGCTTCTTGAAGGGAAAGATGTACCTCTGTGGGATGAATTAACAGAACACAGAGCAGTTTCTCAGAAAGCTTCTTTCCAGTTTTGAACGGAAGATATTTCCTTTTTCACCATAGCCCTCTATGGGCTTCCAAATATCCCTTTGCCAATTCCCCAAGAACAGCCTTAGCGAAAGGCTTCTTGAAGGGAAAGATGTAACTCTGTGAGATGAATTAACAGAACACAGAGTAGTTTCTCAGAAAGCCTCTTTCCAGTTTTGAACGGAAGATATTTCCTTTTTCACCATAGCCCTCGATGGGCTTCCAAATATCCCTTTGCCAATTCCACAAGAACAGCCTTAGCGAAAGGCTTCTTGAAGGGAAAGATGTAACTCTGTGAGATGAATTAACAGAACACAGAGCAGTTTCTCAGAAAGCTTCTTTCCAGTTTTGAACGGAAGATATTTCCTTTTTCACCATAGCCCTCTTTGGGATACCTAATATCCCTTTGCCAATTCCACAAGAACAGCCTTAGCGAAAGGCTTCTTGAAGGGAAAGATGTAACTCTGTGAGATGAATTAACAGAACACAGAGCAGTTTCTCAGAATGCTTCTTTCCAGTTTTGAACGGAAGATATTTCCTTTTTCACCATAGCCCTCTATGGGCTTCCAAATATCCCTTTGCCAATTCCACAAGAACAGCCTTAGCGAAAGGCTTCTTGAAGGGAAAGATGTAACTCTGTGAGACGAATTAACAGAACACAGAGCAGTTTCTCAGAATGCTTCTTTCCAGTTTTGAACGGAAGATATTTCCTTTTTCACCATAGCCCTATATGGGCTTCCACATATCCCTTTGCCAAATCCACAAGAACAGCCTTAGCGAAAGGCTTCTTGAAGTGAAAGATGTAACCCAGTGAGATAAAATAACAGAAAAAAGAGCAGTTTCTCAGAAAGCTTCTTTCCAGTTTAGAACGGAAGTTACTTTTTTTTTCACCATAGCCCTCTTTGGGCTTCCAAATATCCCTTTGCCAATTCCACAAGAACAGCCTTAGCGAAAGGCTTCTTGAAGGGAAAGATGTAACTCTGTGAGATGAATTAACAGAACACAGAGCAGTTTCTCAGAAAGCTTCTTTCCAGTTTTGCACGGAAGATATTTCCTTTTTCACCATAGGCCTCTATGGGCTTCCAAATATCCCTTTGCCAATTCCACAAGAACAGCCTTAGCGAAAGGCTTCTTGAAGGGAAAGATGTAACTCTGTGAGATGAATTAACAGAACACAGAGCAGTTTCTCAGATAGCTTTCCAGTTTTGAACGGAAGATACTTTTTTTTTCACCATAGCCCTCTTTGGGCTTCCAAATATCCCTTTGCCAATTCCACAAGAACAGCCTTAGCGAAAGGCTTCTTGAAGGGAAAGATGTAACTCTGTGAGATGAATTAACAGAACACAGAGCAGTTTCTCAGAAAGCTTCTTTCCAGTTTTGAACGGAAGATATTTCCTTTTTCACCATAGCCCTCTATGGGCTTCCAAATATCCCTTTGCCAATTCCACAAGAACAGCCTTAGCGAAAGCCTTCTTGAAGGGAAAGATGTAACTCTGTGAGATGAATTAACAGAACACAGAGCAGTTTCTCAGAAAGCTTCTTTCCAGTTTTGAACGGAAGATATTTCCTTTTTCACCATAGCCCTCTATGGGCTTCCAAATATCCCTTTGCCAATTCCACAAGAACAGCCTTAGCGAAAGGCTTCTTGAAGGGAAAGATGTAACTCTGTGAGATGAATTAACAGAACACAGAGCAGTTTCTCAGAAAGCTTCTTTCCAGTTTTGAACGGAATATATTTCCTTTTTCACCATAGCTCTCTATGGGCTTCCAAATATCCCTTTGCCAATTCCACAAGAACAGCCTTAGCGAAAGGCTTCTTGAAGGGAAAGATGTACCTCTGTGAGATGAATTAACAGAACACAGAGCAGTTTCTCAGAAACCTTCTTTCCAGTTTTGAACGGAAGATATTTCCTTTTTCACCATAGGCATCTATGGGCTTCAAAATATCCCTTTCCCAATTCCACAAGAACAGCCTTAGCGAAAGGCTTCTTGAAAGGAAAGTTGTAACTCTGTGAGATGAATTAACAGAACACAGAGCAGTTTCTCAGAAAGCTTCTTTCCAGTTTTGAACGGAAGGTATTTCCTTTTTCACCGTAGCCCTCTATGGGCTTCCAAATATCCCTTTGCCAATTCCACAAGAACAGCCTTAGCGAAAGGCTTCTTGAAGGGAAAGATGTAACTCTGTGAGATGAATTAACAGAACACAGAGCAGTTTCTCAGAAAGCTTCTTTCCAGTTTTGAACGGAAGATATTTCCTTTTTCACCATAGCCCTCTATGGGCTTCCAAATATCCCTTTGCCAATTCCACAAGAAGAGCCTTAGCGAAAGGCTTCTTGAAGGGAAAGATGTAACTCTGTGAGATGAATTAACAGAACACAGAGCAGTTTCTCAGAAAGCTTCTTTCCAGTTTTGAACGGAAGATATTTCCTTTTTCACCATAGGCCTCTATGGGCTTCCAAATATCCCTTTGCCAATTCCAGAAGAACAGCCTTAGCGAAAGGCTAGTTGAAGGGAAAGATGTAACTCTGTGAGATGAATTAACAGAACACAGAGGAGTTTCTCAGAAAGCTTCTTTCCACTTTTGAACGGAAGATATTTCCTTTTTCACCATAGGCCTCTATGGGCTTCCAAATATCCCTTTGCCAATTCCACAAGAACAGCCTTAGCGAAAGGCTTCTTGAAGGGAAAGATGTAACTCTGTGAGATGAATTAACAGAACACAGAGCAGTTTCTAAGAAAGCTTCTTTCCAGTTTTGAAAGGAAGGTATTTCCTTTTTCACCATAGCCCTCTATTGGCTTCCAAATATCCCTTTGCCAATTCCACAAGAACAGCCTTAGCGAAAGGCTTCTTGAAGGGAAAGATGTAACTCTGTGAGATGAATTAACAGAACACAGAGCAGTTTCTCAGAAAGCTTCTTTCCAGTTTTGAACGGAAGATATTTCCTTTTTCACCATAGCCCTCTATGGGCTTCCAAATATCCCTTTGCCAATTCCACAAGAACAGCCTTAGCGAAAGGCTTCTTGAAGGGAAAGATGTAACTCTGTGAGATGAAATAACAGAACACAGAGCAGTTTCTCAGAAAGCTTCTTTCCAGTTTTGAACGGAAGATATTTCCTTTTTCACCATAGCCTTCTTTGGGCTTCCAAATATCCCTTTGCCAATTCCACAAGAACAGCCTTAGCGAAAGGCTTCTTGAAGGGAAAGATGTACCTCTGTGAGATGAATTAACAGAACACAGAGCAGTTTCTCAGAAAGCTTCTTTCCAGTTTTGAACGGAAGATATTTCCTTTTTCAACATAGCCCTCTATGGGCTTCCAAATATCCCTTTGCCAATTCCACAAGAACAGCCTTAGCGAAAGGCTTCTTGAAGGGATAGATGTAACTCTGTGAGATGAATTAACAGAACACAGAGCAGTTTCTCAGAAAGCTTCTTTCCAGTTTTGCACGGAAGATATTTCCTTTTTCACCATAGGCCTCTGTGGGTTTCCAAATATCCCTTTGCCAATTCCACAAGAACAGCCTTAGCGAAAGGCTTGTTGAAGGGAAAGATGTAACTCTGTGCGATGAATTAACAGAACACAGAGCAGTTTCTCAGAAAGCTTCTTTCCAGTTTTGAACGGAAGATATTTCCTTTTTCACCATAGCCCTCTATGGGCTTCCAAATATCCCTTTGCCAATTCCACAAGAACAGCCTTAGCGAAAGGCTTCTTGAACGGAAAGATGTAACTCTGTGAGATGAATTAACAGAACACAGAGCAGTTTCTCAGAAAGCTTCTTTCCAGTTTTGAACGGAAGATATTTCCTTTTTCACCATAGGCCTCTATGGGCTTCCAAATATCCCTTTGCCAATTCCACAAGAACACCCTTAGCGAAAGGCTTCTTGAAGGGAAAGATGTAACTCTGTGAGATGAATTAACAGAACACAGAGCAGTTTCTCAGAAAGCTTCTTTCCAGTTTTGAACGGAAGGTATTTCCTTTTTCACCATAGCCCACTATGGGCTTCCAAATATCCCTTTGCCAATTCCACAAGAACAGCCTTAGCGAAAGGCTTCTTGAAGGGAAAGATGTAACTCTGTGAGATGAATTAACAGAACACAGAGCAGTTTCTCAGAAAGGTTCTTTCCAGTTTTGAACGGAAGATATTTCCTTTTTCACCATAGCCCTCTATGGGCTTCCAAATATCCCTTTGCCAAATCCACAAGAACAGCCTTAGCGAAAGGCTTCTTGAAGGGAAAGATGTAACTCTGTGAGATGAATTAACAGAACACAGAGCAGTTTCTCAGAAAGCTTCTTTCCAGTTTTGAACGAAAGATATTTCCTTTTTCACCGTAGCCCTCTATGGGCTTCCAAATATCCCTTTGCCAATTCCACAAGAACAGCCTTAGCAAAAGGCTTCTTGAAGGGAAAGATGTAACTCTGTGAGATGAATTAACAGAACACAGAGCAGTTTCTCAGAAAGCTTCTTTCCAGTTTTGAACGGAAGATATTTCCTTTTTCACCATAGCCCTCTATGGGCTTCCAAATATCCCTTTGCCAATTCCACAAGAACAGCCTTAGCGAAAGGCTTCTTGAAGGGAAAGATGTAACTCTGTGAGATGAATTAACAGAACACAGAGCAGTTTCTCAGAAAGCTTCTTTCCAGTTTTGAACGGAAGATATTTCCTTTTTCACCATAGCCCTCTATGGGCTTCCAAATATCCCTTTGCCAATTCCACAAGAACAGCCTTAGCGAAAGGCTTCTTGAAGGGAAAGATGTAACTCTGTGAGATGAATTAACAGAACACAGAGCAGTTTCTCAGAAAGCTTCTTTCCAGTTTTGAACGGAAGATATTTCCTTTTTCACCATAGGCCTCTATGGGCTTCCAAATATCCCTTTGCCAATTCCAGAAGAACAGCCTTAGCGAAAGGCTTCTTGAAGGGAAAGATGTAACTCGGTGAGATGAATTAACAGAACACAGAGCAGTTTCTCAGAAAGCTTCTTTCCAGTTTTGAACGGAAGATATTTCCTTTTTCACCATAGGCCTCTATGGGCTTCCAAATATCCCTTTGCAAATTCCCCAAGAACAGCCTTAGCGAAAGGCTTCTTGAAGGGAAAGATGTAACTCTGTGAGGTGAATTAACAGAACACAGAGTAGTTTCTCAGAAAGCTTCTTTCCAGTTTTGAACGGAAGATATTTCCTTTTTCACCATAGCCCTCTATGGGCTTCCAAATATCCCGTTGCCAATTCCACAAGAACAGCCTTAGCGAAAGGCTTCTTGAAGGGAAACATGTAACTCTGTGAGATGAATTAACAGAACACAGAGCAGTTTCTCAGAAAGCTTCTTTCCAGTTTTGAACGGAAGATATTTCCTTTTTCACCATAGGCCTCTATGGGCTTCCAAATATCCCTTTGCCAATTCCACAAGAACAGCCTTAGCGAAAGGCTTCTTGAAGGGAAAGATGTAACTCTGTGAGATGAATTAACAGAACACAGAGCAGTTTCTCAGAAAGCTTCTTTCCAGTTTTGCACGGAACATATTTCCTTTTTCACCGTAGGCCTCTATGGGCTTCCAAATATCCCTTTGCCAATTACACAAGAACAGCCTTAGCGAAAGGCTTCTTGAAGGGAAAGATGTAACTCTGTGAGATGAATTAACAGAACACAGAGCAGTTTCTCAGAAAGCTTCTTTCCAGTTTTGCACGGAAGATATTTCCTTTTTCACCATAGCCCTATATGGGCTTCCACATATCCCTTTGCCAAATCCACAAGAACAGCCTTAGCGAAAGGCTTCTTGAAGTGAAAGATGTAACCCAGTGCGATAAAATAACAGAAAAAAGAGCAGTTTCTCAGAAAGCTTCTTTCCAGTTTAGAACGGAAGTTACTTTTTTTTTCACCATAGCCCTCTTTGGGCTTCCAAATATCCCTTTGCCAATTCCACAAGAACAGCCTTAGCGAAAGGCTTCTTGAAGGGAAAGATGTAACTCTGTGAGATGAATTAACAGAACACAGAGCAGTTTCTCAGAAAGCTTCTTTCCAGTTTTGCACGGAAGATATTTCCTTTTTCACCATAGGCCTCTATGGGCTTCCAAATATCCCTTTCCCAATTCCACAAGAACAGCCTTAGCGAAAGGCTTCTTGAAGGGAAAGATGTAACTCTGTGAGATGAATTAACAGAACACAGAGCAGTTTCTCAGATAGCTTTCCAGTTTTGAACGGAAGTTACTTTTTTTTTCACCATAGCCCTCTTTGGGCTTCCAAATATCCCTTTGCCAATTCCACAAGAACAGCCTTAGCGAAAGGCTTCTTGAAGGGAAAGATGTAACTCTGTGAGATGAATTAACAGAACACAGAGCAGTTTCTCAGAAAGCTTCTTTCCAGTTTTGAACGGAAGATATTTCCTTTTTCACCATAGCCCTCTATGGGCTTCCAAATATCCCTTTGCCAATTCCACAAGAACAGCCTTAGCGAAAGCCTTCTTGAAGGGAAAGATGTAACTCTGTGAGATGAATTAACAGAACACAGAGCAGTTTCTCAGAAAGCTTCTTTCCAGTTTTGAACGGAAGATATTTCCTTTTTCACCATAGCCCTCTATGGGCTTCCAAATATCCCTTTGCCAATTCCACAAGAACAGCCTTAGCGAAAGGCTTCTTGAAGGGAAAGATGTAACTCTGTGAGATGAATTAACAGAACACAGAGCAGTTTCTCAGAAAGCTTCTTTCCAGTTTTGAACGGAAGATATTTCCTTTTTCACCATAGCTCTCTATGGGCTTCCAAATATCCCTTTGCCAATTCCACAAGAACAGCCTTAGCGAAAGGCTTCTTGAAGGGAAAGATGTACCTCTGTGAGATGAATTAACAGAACACAGAGCAGTTTCTCAGAAACCTTCTTTCCAGTTTTGAACGGAAGATATTTCCTTTTTCACCATAGGCATCTATGGGCTTCAAAATATCCCTTTCCCAATTCCACAAGAACAGCCTTAGCGAAAGGCTTCTTGAAAGGAAAGATGTAACTCTGGGAGATGAATTAACAGAACACAGAGCAGTTTCTCAGAAAGCTTCTTTCCAGTTTTGAACGGAAGGTATTTCCTTTTTCACCGTAGCCCTCTATGGGCTTCCAAATATCCCTTTGCCAATTCCACAAGAACAGCCTTAGCGAAAGGCTTCTTGAAGGGAAAGATGTAACTCTGTGAGATGAATTAACAAAACACAGAGCAGTTTCTCAGAAAGCTTCTTTCCAGTTTTGCACGGAAGATATTTCCTTTTTCACCATAGGCCTCTATGGGCTTCCAAATATCCCTTTGCCAATTCCACAAGAACAGCCTTAGCGAAAGGCTTCTTGAAGGGAAAGATGTAACTCTGTGAGATGAATTAACAGAACACAGAGCAGTTTCTCAGAAAGCTTCTTTCCAGTTTTGAACGGAAGATATTTCCTTTTTCACCATAGGCCTCTATGGGCTTCCAAATATCCCTTTGCCAATTCCAGAAGAACAGCCTTAGCGAAAGGCTAGTTGAAGGGAAAGATGTACCTCTGTGAGATGAATTAACAGAACACAGAGTAGTTTCTCAGAAAGCTTCTTTCCACTTTTGAACGGAAGATATTTCCTTTTTCACCATAGGCCTCTATGGGCTTACAAATATCCCTTTGCCAATTCCACAAGAACAGCCTTAGCGAGAGGCTTCTTGAAGGGAAAGATGTAACTCTGTGAGATGAATTAACAGAACACAGAGCAGTTTCTCAGAAAGCTTCTTTCCAGTTTTGAAAGGAAGGTATTTCCTTTTTCACCATAGCCCTCTATGGGCTTCCAAATATCCCTTTGCCAATTCCACAAGAACAGCCTTAGCGAAAGGCTTCTTGAAGGGAAAGATGTAACTCTGTGAGATGAATTAACAGAACACAGAGCAGTTTCTCAGAAAGCTTCTTTCCAGTTTTGAACGGAAGATATTTCCTTTTTCACCATAGCCCTCTATGGGCTTCCAAATATCCCTTTGCCAATTCCACAAGAACAGCCTTAGCGAAAGGCTTCTTGAAGGGAAAGATGTAACTCTGTGAGATGAATTAACAGAACACAGAGCAGTTTCTCAGAAAGCTTCTTTCCAGTTTTGAACGGAAGATATTTCCTTTTTCACCATAGCCTTCTTTGGGCTTCCAAATATCCCTTTGCCAATTCCACAAGAACAGCCTTAGCGAAAGGCTTCCTGAAGGGTAAGATGTACCTCTGTGAGATGAATTAACAGAACACAGAGCAGTTTCTCAGAAAGCTTCTTTCCAGTTTTGAACGGAAGATATTTCCTTTTTCACCATAGCCCTCTATGGGCTTCCAAATATCCCTTTGCCAATTCCACAAGAACAGCCTTAGCGAAAGGCTTCTTGAAGGGATAGATGTAACTCTGTGAGATGAATTAACAGAACACAGAGCAGTTTCTCAGAAAGCTTCTTTCCAGTTTTGCACGGAAGATATTTCCTTTTTCACCATAGGCCTCTGTGGGCTTCCAAATATCCCTTTGCCAATTCCACAAGAACAGCCTTAGCGAAAGGCTTGTTGAAGGGAAAGATGTAACTCTGTGCGATGAATTAACAGAACACAGAGCAGTTTCTCAGAAAGCTTCTTTCCAGTTTTGAACGGAAGATATTTCATTTTTCACCATAGCCCTCTATGGGCTTCCAAATATCCCTTTGCCAATTCCACAAGAACAGCCTTAGCGAAAGGCTTCTTGAAGGGAAAGATGTAACTCTGTGAGATGAATTAACAGAACACAGAGCAGTTTCTCAGAAAGCTTCTTTCCAGTTTTGAACGGAAGATATTTCCTTTTTCACCATAGGCCTCTATGGGCTTCCAAATATCCCTTTGCCAATTCCACAAGAACACCCTTAGCGAAAGGCTTCTTGAAGGGAAAGATGTAACTCTGTGAGATGAATTAACAGAACACAGAGCAGTTTCTCAGAAAGCTTCTTTCCAGTTTTGAACGGTAGGTATTTCCTTTTTCACCATAGCCCACTATGGGCTTCCAAATATCCCTTTGCCAATTCCACAAGAACAGCCTTAGCGAAAGGCTTCTTGAAGGGAAAGATGTAACTCTGTGAGATGAATTAACAGAACACAGAGCAGTTTCTCAGAAAGCTTCTTTCCAGTTTTGAACGGAAGATATTTCCTTTTTCACCATAGGCCTCTATGGGCTTCCAAATATCCCTTTGCGAATTCCACAAGAACAGCCTTAGCGAAAGGCTTCTTGAAGGGAAAGATGTAACTCTGTGAGATGAATTAACAGAACACAGAGCAGTTTCTCAGAAAGCTTCTTTCCAGTTTTGAACGGAAGATATTTCCTTTTTCACCATAGCCCTCTATGGGCTTCCAAATATCCCTTTGCCAAATCCACAAGAACAGCCTTAGCAAAAGGCTTCTTGAAGGGAAAGATGTAACTCTGTGAGATGAATTAACAGAACACAGAGCAGTTTCTCAGAAAGCTTCTTTCCAGTTTTGAACGGAAGATATTTCCTTTTTCACCGTAGCCCTCTATGGGCTTCCAAATATCCCTTTGCCAATTCCACAAGAACAGCCTTAGCGAAAGGCTTCTTGAAGGGAAAGATGTAACTCTGTGAGATGAATTAACAGAACACAGATCAGTTTCTCAGAAAGCTTCTTTCCAGTTTTGAACGGAAGATATTTCCTTTTTCACCGTAGCCCTCTATGGGCTTCCAAATATCCCTTTGCCAATTCCACAAGAACAGCCTTAGCAAAAGGCTTCTTGAAGGGAAAGATGTAACTCTGTGAGATGAATTAACAGAACACAGAGCAGTTTCTCAGAAAGCTTCTTTCCAGTTTTGAACGGAAGTTATTTCCTTTTTCACCGTAGCCCTCTATGGGCTTCCAAATATCCCTTTGCCAATTCCACAAGAACAGCCTTAGCGAAAGGCTTCTTGAGGGGAAAGATGTAACTCTGTGAGATGAATTAACAGAACACAGAGCAGTTTCTCAGAAAGCTTCTTTCCAGTTTTGAACGGAAGATATTTCCTTTTTCACCATAGCCCTCTATGGGCTTCCAAATATCCCTTTGCCAATTCCCCAAGAACAGCCTTAGCGAAAGGCTTCTTGAAGGGAAAGATGTAACTCTGTGAGATGAATTAACAGAACACAGAGCAGTTTCTCAGAAAGCTTCTTTCCAGTTTTGAACGGAAGATATTTCCTTTTTCACCCTAGGCCTCTATGGGCTTCCAAATATCCCTTTGCCAATTCCAGAAGAACAGCCTTAGCGAAAGGCTAGTTGAAGGGAAAGATGTAACTCTGTGAGATGAATTAACAGAACACAGAGGAGTTTCTCAGAAAGCTTCTTTCCACTTTTGAACGGAAGATATTTCCTTTTTCACCATAGGCCTCTATGGGCTTCCAAATATCCCTTTGCCAATTCCACAAGAACAGCCTTAGCGAAAGGCTTCTTGAAGGGAAAGATGTAACTCTGTGAGATGAATTAACAGAACACAGAGCAGTTTCTCAGAAAGCTTCTTTCCAGTTTTGAAAAGAAGGTATTTCCTTTTTCACCATAGCCCTCTATGGGCTTCCAAATATCCCTTTGCCAATTCCACAAGAACAGCCTTAGCGAAAGGCTTCTTGAAGGGAAAGATGTAACTCTGTGAGATGAATTAACAGAACACAGAGCAGTTTCTCAGAAAGCTTCTTTCCAGTTTTGAACGGAAGATATTTCCTTTTTCACCATAGCCCTCTATGGGCTTCCAAATATCCCTTTGCCAATTCCACAAGAACAGCCTTAGCGAAAGGCTTCTTGAAGGGAAAGATGTAACTCTGTGAGATGAAATAACAGAACACAGAGCAGTTTCTCAGAAAGCTTCTTTCCAGTTTTGAACGGAAGATATTTCCTTTTTCACCATAGCCTTCTTTGGGCTTCCAAATATCCCTTTGCCAATTCCACAAGAACAGCCTTAGCGAAAGGCTTCTTGAAGGGAAAGATGTACCTCTGTGAGATGAATTAACAGAACACAGAGCAGTTTCTCAGAAAGCTTCTTTCCAGTTTTGAACGGAAGATATTTCCTTTTTCAACATAGCCCTCTATGGGCTTCCAAATATCCCTTTGCCAATTCCACAAGAACAGCCTTAGCGAAAGGCTTCTTGAAGGGATAGATGTAACTCTGTGAGATGAATTAACAGAACACAGAGCAGTTTCTCAGAAAGCTTCTTTCCAGTTTTGCACGGAAGATATTTCCTTTTTCACCATAGGCCTCTGTGGGTTTCCAAATATCCCTTTGCCAATTCCACAAGAACAGCCTTAGCGAAAGGCTTGTTGAAGGGAAAGATGTAACTCTGTGCGATGAATTAACAGAACACAGAGCAGTTTCTCAGAAAGCTTCTTTCCAGTTTTGAACGGAAGATATTTCCTTTTTCACCATAGCCCTCTATGGGCTTCCAAATATCCCTTTGCCAATTCCACAAGAACAGCCTTAGCGAAAGGCTTCTTGAAGGGAAAGATGTAACTCTGTGAGATGAATTAACAGAACACAGAGCAGTTTCTCAGAAAGCTTCTTTCCAGTTTTGAACGGAAGATATTTCCTTTTTCACCATAGGCCTCTATGGGCTTCCAAATATCCCTTTGCCAATTCCACAAGAACACCCTTAGCGAAAGGCTTCTTGAAGGGAAAGATGTAACTCTGTGAGATGAATTAACAGAACACAGAGCAGTTTCTCAGAAAGCTTCTTTCCAGTTTTGAACGGAAGGTATTTCCTTTTTCACCATAGCCCACTATGGGCTTCCAAATATCCCTTTGCCAATTCCACAAGAACAGCCTTAGCGAAAGGCTTCTTGAAGGGAAAGATGTAACTCTGTGAGATGAATTAACAGAACACAGAGCAGTTTCTCAGAAAGGTTCTTTCCAGTTTTGAACGGAAGATATTTCCTTTTTCACCATAGCCCTCTATGGGCTTCCAAATATCCCTTTGCCAAATCCACAAGAACAGCCTTAGCGAAAGGCTTCTTGAAGGGAAAGATGTAACTCTGTGAGATGAATTAACAGAACACAGAGCAGTTTCTCAGAAAGCTTCTTTCCAGTTTTGAACGAAAGATATTTCCTTTTTCACCGTAGCCCTCTATGGGCTTCCAAATATCCCTTTGCCAATTCCACAAGAACAGCCTTAGCAAAAGGCTTCTTGAAGGGAAAGATGTAACTCTGTGAGATGAATTAACAGAACACAGAGCAGTTTCTCAGAAAGCTTCTTTCCAGTTTTGAACGGAAGATATTTCCTTTTTCACCATAGCCCTCTATGGGCTTCCAAATATCCCTTTGCCAATTCCACAAGAACAGCCTTAGCGAAAGGCTTCTTGAAGGGAAAGATGTAACTCTGTGAGATGAATTAACAGAACACAGAGCAGTTTCTCAGAAAGCTTCTTTCCAGTTTTGAACGGAAGATATTTCCTTTTTCACCATAGCCCTCTATGGGCTTCCAAATATCCCTTTGCCAATTCCACAAGAACAGCCTTAGCGAAAGGCTTCTTGAAGGGAAAGATGTAACTCTGTGAGATGAATTAACAGAACACAGAGCAGTTTCTCAGAAAGCTTCTTTCCAGTTTTGAACGGAAGATATTTCCTTTTTCACCATAGGCCTCTATGGGCTTCCAAATATCCCTTTGCCAATTCCAGAAGAACAGCCTTAGCGAAAGGCTTCTTGAAGGGAAAGATGTAACTCGGTGAGATGAATTAACAGAACACAGAGCAGTTTCTCAGAAAGCTTCTTTCCAGTTTTGAACGGAAGATATTTCCTTTTTCACCATAGGCCTCTATGGGCTTCCAAATATCCCTTTGCAAATTCCCCAAGAACAGCCTTAGCGAAAGGCTTCTTGAAGGGAAAGATGTAACTCTGTGAGGTGAATTAACAGAACACAGAGTAGTTTCTCAGAAAGCTTCTTTCCAGTTTTGAACGGAAGATATTTCCTTTTTCACCATAGCCCTCTATGGGCTTCCAAATATCCCTTTGCCAATTCCACAAGAACAGCCTTAGCGAAAGGCTTCTTGAAGGGAAACATGTAACTCTGTGAGATGAATTAACAGAACACAGAGCAGTTTCTCAGAAAGCTTCTTTCCAGTTTTGAACGGAAGATATTTCCTTTTTCACCATAGGCCTCTATGGGCTTCCAAATATCCCTTTGCCAATTCCACAAGAACAGCCTTAGCGAAAGGCTTCTTGAAGGGAAAGATGTAACTCTGTGAGATGAATTAGCAGAACACAGAGCAGTTTCTCAGAAAGCTTCTTTCCAGTTTTGCACGGAACATATTTCCTTTTTCACCGTAGGCCTCTATGGGCTTCCAAATATCCCTTTGCCAATTACACAAGAACAGCCTTAGCGAAAGGCTTCTTGAATTGAAAGATGTAACTCTGTGAGATGAATTAACAGAACACAGAGCAGTTTCTCAGAAAGCTTCTTTCCAGTTTTGCACGGAAGATATTTCCTTTTTCACCATAGCCCTATATGGGCTTCCACATATCCCTTTGCCAAATCCACAAGAACAGCCTTAGCGAAAGGCTTCTTGAAGTGAAAGATGTAACCCAGTGCGATAAAATAACAGAAAAAAGAGCAGTTTCTCAGAAAGCTTCTTTCCAGTTTAGAACGGAAGTTACTTTTTTTTTCACCATAGCCCTCTTTGGGCTTCCAAATATCCCTTTGCCAATTCCACAAGAACAGCCTTAGCGAAAGGCTTCTTGAAGGGAAAGATGTAACTCTGTGAGATGAATTAACAGAACACAGAGCAGTTTCTCAGAAAGCTTCTTTCCAGTTTTGCACGGAAGATATTTCCTTTTTCACCATAGGCCTCTATGGGCTTCCAAATATCCCTTTCCCAATTCCACAAGAACAGCCTTAGCGAAAGGATTCTTGAAGGGAAAGATGTAACTCTGTGAGATGAATTAACAGAACACAGAGCAGTTTCTCAGATAGCTTTCCAGTTTTGAACGGAAGATACTTTTTTTTTCACCATAGCCCTCTTTGGGCTTCCAAATATCCCTTTGCCAATTCCACAAGAACAGCCTTAGCGAAAGGCTTCTTGAAGGGAAAGATGTAACTCTGTGAGATGAATTAACAGAACACAGAGCAGTTTCTCAGAAAGCTTCTTTCCAGTTTTGAACGGAAGATATTTCCTTTTTCACCATAGCCCTCTATGGGCTTCCAAATATCCCTTTGCCAATTCCACAAGAACAGCCTTAGCGAAAGCCTTCTTGAAGGGAAAGATGTAACTCTGTGAGATGAATTAACAGAACACAGAGCAGTTTCTCAGAAAGCTTCTTTCCAGTTTTGAACGGAAGATATTTCCTTTTTCACCATAGCCCTCTATGGGCTTCCAAATATCCCTTTGCCAATTCCACAAGAACAGCCTTAGCGAAAGGCTTCTTGAAGGGAAAGATGTACCTCTGTGAGATGAATTAACAGAACACAGAGCAGTTTCTCAGAAACCTTCTTTCCAGTTTTGAACGGAAGATATTTCCTTTTTCACCATAGGCATCTATGGGCTTCAAAATATCCCTTTCCCAATTCCACAAGAACAGCCTTAGCGAAAGGCTTCTTGAAAGGAAAGATGTAACTCTGGGAGATGAATTAACAGAACACAGAGCAGTTTCTCAGAAAGCTTCTTTCCAGTTTTGAACGGAAGGTATTTCCTTTTTCACCGTAGCCCTCTATGGGCTTCCAAATATCCCTTTGCCAATTCCACAAGAACAGCCTTAGCGAAAGGCTTCTTGAAGGGAAAGATGTAACTCTGTGAGATGAATTAACAAAACACAGAGCAGTTTCTCAGAAAGCTTCTTTCCAGTTTTGCACGGAAGATATTTCCTTTTTCACCATAGGCCTCTATGGGCTTCCAAATATCCCTTTGCCAATTCCACAAGAACAGCCTTAGCGAAAGGCTTCTTGAAGGGAAAGATGTAACTCTGTGAGATGAATTAACAGAACACAGAGCAGTTTCTCAGAAAGCTTCTTTCCAGTTTTGAACGGAAGATATTTCCTTTTTCACCATAGGCCTCTATGGGCTTCCAAATATCCCTTTGCCAATTCCAGAAGAACAGCCTTAGCGAAAGGCTAGTTGAAGGGAAAGATGTACCTCTGTGAGATGAATTAACAGAACACAGAGTAGTTTCTCAGAAAGCTTCTTTCCACTTTTGAACGGAAGATATTTCCTTTTTCACCATAGGCCTCTATGGGCTTACAAATATCCCTTTGCCAATTCCACAAGAACAGCCTTAGCGAAAGGCTTCTTGAAGGGAAAGATGTAACTCTGTGAGATGAATTAACAGAACACAGAGCAGTTTCTCAGAAAGCTTCTTTCCAGTTTTGAAAGGAAGGTATTTCCTTTTTCACCATAGCCCTCTATGGGCTTCCAAATATCCCTTTGCCAATTCCACAAGAACAGCCTTAGCGAAAGGCTTCTTGAAGGGAAAGATGTAACTCTGTGAGATGAATTAACAGAACACAGAGCAGTTCTCAGAAAGCTTCTTTCCAGTTTTGAACGGAAGATATTTCCTTTTTCACTATAGCCCTCTATGGGCTTCCAAATATCCCTTTGCCAATTCCACAAGAACAGCCTTAGCGAAAGGCTTCTTGAAGGGAAAGATGTAACTCTGTGAGATGAATTAACAGAACACAGAGCAGTTTCTCAGAAAGCTTCTTTCCAGTTTTGAACGGAAGATATTTCCTTTTTCACCATAGCCTTCTTTGGGCTTCCAAATATCCCTTTGCCAATTCCACAAGAACAGCCTTAGCGAAAGGCTTCCTGAAGGGTAAGATGTACCTCTGTGACATGAATTAACAGAACACAGAGCAGTTTCTCAGAAAGCTTCTTTCCAGTTTTGAACGGAAGATATTTCCTTTTTCACCATAGCCCTCTATGGGCTTCCAAATATCCCTTTGCCAATTCCACAAGAACAGCCTTAGCGAAAGGCTTCTTGAAGGGATAGATGTAACTCTGTGAGATGAATTAACAGAACACAGAGCAGTTTCTCAGAAAGCTTCTTTCCAGTTTTGCACGGAAGATATTTCCTTTTTCACCATAGGCCTCTGTGGGCTTCCAAATATCCCTTTGCCAATTCCACAAGAACAGCCTTAGCGAAAGGCTTGTTGAAGGGTAAGATGTAACTCTGTGCGATGAATTAACAGAACACAGAGCAGTTTCTCAGAAAGCTTCTTTCCAGTTTTGAACGGAAGATATTTCATTTTTCACCATAGCCCTCTATGGGCTTCCAAATATCCCTTTGCCAATTCCACAAGAACAGCCTTAGCGAAAGGCTTCTTGAAGGGAAAGATGTAACTCTGTGAGATGAATTAACAGAACACAGAGCAGTTTCTCAGAAAGCTTCTTTCCAGTTTTGAACGGAAGATATTTCCTTTTTCACCATAGGCCTCTATGGGCTTCCAAATATCCCTTTGCCAATTCCACAAGAACACCCTTAGCGAAAGGCTTCTTGAAGGGAAAGATGTAACTCTGTGAGATGAATTAACAGAACACAGAGCAGTTTCTCAGAAAGCTTCTTTCCAGTTTTGAACGGTAGGTATTTCCTTTTTCACCATAGCCCACTATGGGCTTCCAAATATCCCTTTGCCAATTCCACAAGAACAGCCTTAGCGAAAGGCTTCTTGAAGGGAAAGATGTAACTCTGTGAGATGAATTAACAGAACACAGAGCAGTTTCTCAGAAAGCTTCTTTCCAGTTTTGAACGGAAGATATTTCCTTTTTCACCATAGGCCTCTATGGGCTTCCAAATATCCCTTTGCGAATTCCACAAGAACAGCCTTAGCGAAAGGCTTCTTGAAGGGAAAGATGTAACTCTGTGAGATGAATTAACAGAACACAGAGCAGTTTCTCAGAAAGCTTCTTTCCAGTTTTGAACGGAAGATATTTCCTTTTTCACCATAGCCCTCTATGGGCTTCCAAATATCCCTTTGCCAAATCCACAAGAACAGCCTTAGCAAAAGGCTTCTTGAAGGGAAAGATGTAACTCTGTGAGATGAATTAACAGAACACAGAGCAGTTTCTCAGAAAGCTTCTTTCCAGTTTTGAACGGAAGATATTTCCTTTTTCACCGTAGCCCTCTATGGGCTTCCAAATATCCCTTTGCCAATTCCACAAGAACAGCCTTAGCGAAAGGCTTCTTGAAGGGAAAGATGTAACTCTGTGAGATGAATTAACAGAACACAGAGCAGTTTCTCAGAAAGCTTCTTTCCAGTTTTGAACGGAAGATATTTCCTTTTTCACCGTAGCCCTCTATGGGCTTCCAAATATCCCTTTGCCAATTCCACAAGAACAGCCTTAGCAAAAGGCTTCTTGAAGGGAAAGATGTAACTCTGTGAGATGAATTAACAGAACACAGAGCAGTTTCTCAGAAAGCTTCTTTCCAGTTTTGAACGGAAGTTATTTCCTTTTTCACCGTAGCCCTCTATGGGCTTCCAAATATCATTTTGCCAATTCCACAAGAACAGCCTTAGCGAAAGGCTTCTTGAGGGGAAAGATGTAACTCTGTGAGATGAATTAACAGAACACGGAGCAGTTTCTCAGAAAGCTTCTTTCCAGTTTTGAACGGAAGATATTTCCTTTTTCACCATAGCCCTCTATGGGCTTCCAAATATCCCTTTGCCAATTCCCCAAGAACAGCCTTAGCGAAAGGCTTCTTGAAGGGAAAGATGTAACTCTGTGAGATGAATTAACAGAACACAGAGCAGTTTCTCAGAAAGCTTCTTTCCAGTTTTGAACGGAAGATATTTCCTTTTTCACCATAGGCCTCTATGGGCTTCCAAATATCCCTTTGCCAATTCCAGAAGAACAGCCTTAGAGAAAGGCTAGTTGAAGGGAAAGATGTAACTCTGTGAGATGAATTAACAGAGCACAGAGGAGTTTCTCAGAAAGCTTCTTTCCACTTTTGAACGGAAGATATTTCCTTTTTCACCATAGGCCTCTATGGGCTTCCAAATATCCCTTTGCCAATTCCACAAGAACAGCCTTAGCGAAAGGCTTCTTGAAGGGAAAGATGTAACTCTGTGAGATGAATTAACAGAACACAGAGCAGTTTCTCAGAAAGCTTCTTTCCAGTTTTGAACGGATTGTATTTCCTTTTTCACCATAGCCCTCTAAGGGCTTCCAAATATCCCTTTGCCAATTCCACAAGAACAGCCTTAGCGAAAGGCTTCTTGAAGGGAAAGATGTAACTCTGTGAGATGAATTAACAGAACACAGAGCAGTTTCTCAGAAACCTTCTTTCCAGTTTTGAACGGAAGATATTTCCTTTTTCACCATAGCCCTCTATGGGCTTCCAAATATCCCTTTGCCAATTCCACAAGAACAGCCTTAGCGAAAGGCTTCCTGAAGGGAAAGATGTAACTCTGTGAGATGAATTAACAGAACACAGAGCAGTTTCTTAGAAAGCTTCTTTCCAGTTTTGAACGGAAGATATTTCCTTTTTCACCATAGCCCTCTATGGGCTTCCAAATATCCCTTTGTCAATTCCACAAGAACAGCCTTAGCGAAAGGCTTCTTGAAGGGAAAGATGTAACTCTGTGAGATGAATTAACAGAACACAGAGCAGTTTCTCAGAAAGCTTCTTTCCAGTTTTGAACGGAAGATATTTCCTTTTTCACCATAGCCCTCTATGGGCTTCTAAATATCCCTTTGCCAATTCCACAAGAACAGCCTTAGCGAAAGGCTTCTTGAAGGGAAAGATGTAACTCTGTGAGATGAATTAACAGAACACAGAGCAGTTTCTCAGAAAGCTTCTTTCCAGTTTTGAACGGAAGATATTTCCTTTTTCACCATAGCCCTCTATGGGCTTCCAAATATCCCTTTGCCAATTCCACAAGAACAGCCTTAGCGAAAGGCTTCTTGAAGGGAAAGATGTAACTCTGTGAGATGAATTAACAGAACACAGAGCAGTTTCTCAGATAGCTTCTTTCCAGTTTTGAACGGAAGTTACTTTTTTTTTCACCATAGCCCTCTTTGGGCTTCCAAATATCCCTTTGCCAATTCCACAAGAACAGCCTTAGCGAAAGGCTTCTTGAAGGGAAAGATGTAACACTGTGAGATGAATTAACAGAACACAGAGCAGTTTCTCAGAAAGCTTTTTTCCAGTTTTGAACGGAAGATATTTCCTTTTTCACCATAGCCCTCTATGGGCTTCCAAATATCCCTTTGCCAATTCCACAAGAACAGCCTTAGCGAAAGGCTTCTTGAAGGGAAAGATGTAACTCTGTGAGATGAATTAACAGAACACAGAGCAGTTTCTCAGAAAGCTTCTTTCCAGTTTTGCACGGAAGATATTTCCTTTTTCACCATAGGCCTCTATGGGCTTCCAAATATCCCTTTGCCAATTCCACAAGAACAGCCTTAGCGAAAGGCTTCTTGAAGGGAAAGATGTAACTATGTGAGATGAATTAACAGAACACAGAGCAGTTTCTCAGAAAGCTTCTTTCCAGTTTTGCACGGAAGATATTTCCTTTTTCACCATAGGCCTCTATGGGCTTCCAAATATCCCTTTGCCAATTCCACAAGAACAGCCTTAGCGAAAGGCTTCTTGAAGGGAAAGATGTAACTCTGTGAGATGAATTAACAGAACACAGAGCAGTTTCTCAGAAAGCTTCTTTCCAGTTTGGAACCGAAGGTATTTCCTTTTTCACCATAGCCCTCTATGGGCTTCCAAATATCCCTTTGCCAATTCCCCAAGAACAGCCTTAGCGAAAGGCTTCTTGAAGGGAAAGATGTAACTCTGTGAGATGAATTAACAGAACACAGAGCAGTTTCTCAGAAAGCTTCTTTCCAGTTTTGAACGGAAGATATTTCCTTTTTCACCATAGCCCTCTATGGGCTTCCAAATATCCCTTTGCCAATTCCACAAGAACAGCCTTAGCGAAAGGCCTCTTGAAGGGAAAGATGTAACTCTGTGAGATGAATTAACAGAACACAGAGCAGTTTCTCACAAAGCTTCTTTCCAGTTTTGAACGGAAGATATTTCCTTTTTCACCATAGCCCTCTATGGGCCTCCAAATATCCCTTTGCCAATTCCACAAGAACAGCCTTAGCGAAAGGCTTCTTGAAGGGAAAGATGTAACTCGGTGAGATGAATTAACAGAACACAGAGCAGTTTCTCAGAAAGCTTCTTTCCAGTTTTGAACGGAAGATATTTCCTTTTTCACCGTAGCCCTCTATGGGCTTCCAAATATCCCTTTGCCAATTCCACAAGAACAGCCTTAGCGAAAGGCTTCTTGAAGGGAAACATGTAACTCTGTGAGATGAATTAACAGAACACAGAGCAGTTTCTCAGAAAGCTTCTTTCCAGTTTTGAACGGAAGATATTTCCTTTTTCACCATAGCCCTCTATGGGCTTCCAAATATCCCTTTGCCAATTCCACAAGAACAGCCTTAGCGAAAGGCTTCTTGAAGGGAAAGATCTACCTCTGTGGGATGAATTAACAGAACACAGAGCAGTTTCTCAGAAAGCTTCTTTCCAGTTTTGAACGGAAGATATTTCCTTTTTCACCATAGCCCTCTATGGGCTTCCAAATATCCCTTTGCCAATTCCCCAAGAACAGCCTTAGCGAAAGGCTTCTTGAAGGGAAAGATGTAACTCTGTGAGATGAATTAACAGAACACAGAGTAGTTTCCCAGAAAGCCTCTTTCCAGTTTTGAACGGAAGATATTTCCTTTTTCACCATAGCCCTCTATGAGCTTCCAAATATCCCTTTGCCAATTCCACAAGAACAGCCTTAGCGAAAGGCTTCTTGAAGGGAAAGTTGTAACTCTGTGAGATGAATTAACAGAACACAGAGCAGTTTCTCAGAAAGCTTCTTTCCAGTCTTGAACGGAAGATATTTCCTTTTTCACCATAGCCCTCTTTGGGATTCCTAATATCCCTTTGCCAATTCCACAAGAACAGCCTTAGCGAAAGGCTTCTTGAAGGGAAAGATGTAACTCTGTGAGATGAATTAACAGAACACAGAGCAGTTTCTCAGAATGCTTCTTTCCAGTTTTGAACTTAAGATATTTCCTTTTTCACCATAGCCCTCTATGGGCTTCCAAATATCCCTTTGCCAATTCCACAAGAACAGCCTTAGCGAAAGGCTTCTTGAAGGGAAAGATGTAACTCTGTGAGACGAATTAACAGAACACAGAGCAGTTTCTCAGAAAGCTTCTTTCCAGTTTTGAACGGAAGATATTTCCTTTTTCACCTTAGGCCTCTATGGGCTTCCAAATATCCCTTTGCCAATTCCACAAGAACAGCCTTAGCGAAAGGCTTCTTGAAGGGAAAGATGTAATTCTGTGAGATGAATTAACAGAACACAGAGCAGTTTCTCAGAAAGCATCTTTCCAGTTTTGCACGGAACATATTTCCTTTTTCACCGTAGGCCTCTATGGGCTTCCAAATATCCCTTTGCCAATTCCACAAGAACAGCCTTAGCGAAAGGCTTCTTGAAGGGAAAGATGTAACTCTGTGAGATGAATTAACAGAACACAGAGCAGTTTCTCAGAAAGCTTCTTTCCAGTTTTGCACGGAAGATATTTCCTTTTTCACCATAGCCCTATATGGGCTTCCACATATCCCTTTGCCAAATCCACAAGAACAGCCTTAGCGAAAGGCTTCTTGAAGGGAAAGATGTAACCCAGTGAGATAAAATAACAGAAAAAAGAGCAGTTTCTCAGAAAGCTTCTTTCCAGTTTAGAACGGAAGTTACTTTTTTTTTCACCATAGCCCTCTTTGGGCTTCCAAATATCCCTTTGCCAATTCCACAAGAACAGCCTTAGCGAAAGGCTTCTTGAAGGGAAAGATGTAACACTGTGAGATGAATTAACAGAACACAGAGCAGTTTCTCAGAAAGCTTCTTTCCAGTTTTGAACGGAAGATATTTCCTTTTTCACCATAGTCCTCTATTGGCTTCCAAATATCCCTTTGCCAATTACACAAGAACAGCCTTAGCGAAAGGCTTCTTGAAGGGAAAGATGTAACTCTGTGAGATGAATTAACAGAACACAGAGCAGTTTCTCAGAAAGCTTCTTTCCAGTTTTGCACGGAAGATATTTCCTTTTTCACCATAGGCCTCTATGGGCTTCCAAATATCCCTTTGCCAATTCCACAAGAACAGCCTTAGCGAAAGGCTTCTTGAAGGGAAAGATGTAACTCTGTGAGATGAATTAACAGAACACAGAGCAGTTTCTCAGAAAGCTTCTTTCCAGTTTTGAACGGAAGATATTTCCTTTTTCACCCTAGCTCTCTATGGGCTTCCAAATATCCCTTTGCCAATTCCACAAAAACAGCCTTAGCGAAAGGCTTCTTGAAGGAAAAGATGTAACTCTGTGAGATGAATTAACAGAACACAGAGCAGTTTCTCAGAAAGCTTCTTTCCAGTTTTGTACGGAAGATATTTCCTTTTTCACCATAGCCCTCTATGGGCTTCCAAATATCCCTTTGTCAATTCCACAAGAACAGCCTTAGCGAAAGGCTTCTTGAAGGGAAAGATGTAACTATGTGAGATGAATTAACAGAACACAGAGCAGTTTCTCAGAAAGCTTCTTTCCAGTTTTGCACGGAAGATATTTCCTTTTTCACCATAGGCCTCTATGGGCTTCCAAATATCCCTTTGCCAATTCCACAAGAACAGCCTTAGCGAAAGGCTTCTTGAAGGGAAAGATGTAACTCTGTGAGATGAATTAACAGAACACAGAGCAGTTTCTCAGAAACCTTCTTTCCAGTTTTGAACGGAAGATATTTCCTTTTTCACCATAGCCCTCTATGGGCTTCCAAATATCCCTTTGCCAATTCCACAAGAACAGCCTTAGCGAAAGGCTTCTTGAAGGGAAAGATGTAACTCTGTGAGATGAATTAACAGAACACAGAGCAGTTTCTCAGAAACCTTCTTTCCAGATTTGAACGGAAGATATTTCCTTTTTCACCATAGGCCTCTATGGGCTTCCAAATATCCCTTTGCCAATTCCACAAGAACAGCCTTAGCGAAAGGCTTCTTGAAGGGAAAGATGTAACTCTGTGAGATGAATTAACAGAACACAGAGCAGTTTCTCAGAAAGCTTCTTTCCAGTTTGGAACCGAAGGTATTTCCTTTTTCACCATAGCCCTCTATGGGCTTCCAAATATCCCTTTGCCAATTCCCCAAGAACAGCCTTAGCGAAAGGCTTCTTGAAGGGAAAGATGTAACTCTGTGAGATGAATTAACAGAACACAGAGCAGTTTCTCAGAAAGCTTCTTTCCAGTTTTGAACGGAAGATATTTCCTTTTTCACCATAGCCCTCTATGGGCTTCCAAATATCCCTTTGCCAATTCCACAAGAACAGCCTTAGCGAAAGGCTTCTTGAAGGGAAAGATGTAACTCTGTGAGATGAATTAACAGAACACAGAGCAGTTTCTCAGAAAGCTTCTTTCCAGTTTCGAACGGAAGATATTTCCTTTTTCACCATAGCCCTTTATGGGCTTCCAAATATCCGTTTGCCAATTACACAAGAACAGCCTTAGCGAAAGGCTTCTTGAAGGGAAAGATGTAACTCTGTGAGATGAATTAACAGAACACAGAGCAGTTTCTCAGAAAGCTTCTTTCCAGTTTTGCACGGAAGATATTTCCTTTTTCACCATAGGCCTCTATGGGCTTCCAAATATCCCTTTGCCAATTCCACAAGAACAGCCTTAGCGAAAGGCTTCTTGAAGGGAAAGATGTAACTCTGTGAGATGAATTAACAGAACACAGAGCAGTTTCTCAGATAGCTTTCCAGTTTTGAACGGAAGTTACTTTTTTTTTCACCATAGCCCTCTTTGGGATTCCAAATATCCCTTTGCCAATTCCACAAGAACAGCCTTAGCGAAAGGCTTCTTGAAGGGAAAGATGTAACTCTGTGAGATGAATTAACAGAACACAGAGCAGTTTCTCAGAAAGCTTCTTTCCAGTTTTGAACGGAAGATATTTCCTTTTTCACCATAGCCCTCTATGGGCTTCCAAATATCCCTTTGCCAATTCCACAAGAACAGCCTTAGCGAAAGGCTTCTTGAAGGGAAAGATGTAACTCTGTGAGATGAATTAACAGAACACAGAGCAGTTTCTCAGAAAGCTTCTTTCCAGTTTTGAACGGAAGATATTTCCTTTTTCACCATAGCCCTCTATGGGCTTCCAAATATCCCTTTGCCAATTCCACAAGAACAGCCTTAGCGAAAGGCTTCTTGAAGGGAAAGATGTAACTCTGTGAGATGAATTAACAGAACACAGAGCAGTTTCTCAGAAAGCTGCTTTCCAGTTTTGAACGGAAGATATTTCCTTTTTCACCATAGCTCTCTATGGGCTTCCAAATATCCCTTTGCCAATTCCACAAGAACAGCCTTAGCGAAAGGCTTCTTGAAGGGAAAGATGTACCTCTGTGAGATGAATTAACAGAACACAGAGCAGTTTCTCAGAAACATTCTTTCCAGTTTTGAACGGAAGATATTTCCTTTTTCACCATAGGCATCTATGGGCTTCAAAATATCCCTTTCCCAATTCCACAAGAACAGCCTTAGCGAAAGGCTTCTTGAAAGGAAAGATGTAACTCTGTGAGATGAATTAACAGAACACAGAGCAGTTTCTCAGAAAGCTTCTTTCCAGTTTTGAACGGAAGGTATTTCCTTTTTCACCGTAGCCCTCTATGGGCTTCCAAATATCCCTTTGCCAATTCCACAAGAACAGCCTTAGCGAAAGGCTTCTTGAAGGGAAAGATGTAACTCTGTGAGATGAATTAATAGAACACAGAGCAGTTTCTCAGAAAGCTTCTTTCCAGTTTTGCACGGAAGATATTTCCTTTTTCACCATAGCCCTCTATGGGCTTCCAAATATCCCTTTGCCAATTCCACAAGAACAGCCTTAGCGAAAGGCTTCTAGAAGGGAAAGATGAAACTCTGTGAGATGAATTAACAGAACACAGAGCAGTTTCTCAGAAAGCTTCTTTCCAGTTTTGAACGGAAGATATTTCCTTTTTCACCATAGCCCTCTATGGGCTTCCAAATATCCCTTTGCCAATTCCACAAGAACAGCCTTAGCGAAAGGCTTCTTGAAGTTAAAGATGTAACTCTGTGAGATGAATTAACAGAACACAGAGCAGTTTCTCAGAAAGCTTCTTTCCAGTTTTGAACGGAAGATATTTCCTTTTTCACCGTAGCCCTCTATGGGCTTCCAAGTATCCCTTTGCCAATTCCACAAGAACAGCCTTAGCGAAAGGCTTCTTGAAGGGAAAGATGTAACTCTGTGAGATGAATTAACAGAACACAGAGCAGTTTCTCAGAAAGCTTCTTTCCAGTTTTGAACGGAAGATATTTCCTTTTTCACCATAGCCCTCTATGGGCTTCCAAATATCCCTTTGCCAATTCCACAAGAACAGCCTTAGCGAAAGGCTTCTTGAAGGGATAGATGTAACTCAGTGAGATGAATTAACAGAACACAGAGTAGTTTCTCAGAAAGCCTCTTTCCAGTTTTTAACGGAAGATATTTCCTTTTTCATCATAGCCCTCTATGGGCTTCCAAATATCCCTTTGCCAATTCCACAAGAACAGCCTTAGCGAAAGGCTTCTTGAAGGGAAAGATGGAACTCTGTGAGATGAATTAACAGAACACAGAGCAGTTTCTCAGAAAGCTTCTTTCCAGTTTTGAACGGAAGATATTTCCTTTTTCACCATAGCCCTCTATGGGCTTCCAAATATCCCTTTGCCAATTCCACAAGAACAGCCTTAGCGAAAGGCTTCTTGAAGGGAAAGATGTAACTCTGTGAGATGAATTAACAGAACACAGAGCAGTTTCTCAGAAAGCTTCTTTCCAGTTTTGAACGGAAGATATTTCCTTTTTCACCATAGCCTTCTTTGGGCTTCCAAATATCCCTTTGCCAATTCCACAAGAACAGCCTTAGCGAAAGGCTTCTTGAAGGGAAAGATGTACCTCTGTGAGATGAATTAACAGAACACAGAGCAGTTTCTCAGAAAGCTTCTTTCCAGTTTTGAACGGAAGATATTTCCTTTTTCACCATAGCCCTCTATGGGCTTCCAAATATCCCTTTGCCAATTCCACAAGAACAGCCTTAGCGAAAGGCTTCTTGAAGGGATAGATGTAACTCTGTGAGATGAATTAACAGAACACAGAGCAGTTTCTCAGAAAGCTTCTTTCCAGTTTTGCACGGAAGATATTTCCTTTTTCACCATAGGCCTCTATGGGCTTCCAAATATCCCTTTGCCAATTCCACAAGAACAGCCTTAGCGAAAGGCTTGTTGAAGGGAAAGATGTAACTCTGTGCGATGAATTAACAGAACACAGAGCAGTTTCTCAGAAAGCTTCTTTCCAGTTTTGAACGGAAGATATTTCCTTTTTCACCATAGCCCTCTATGGGCTTCCAAATATCCCTTTGCCAATTCCTCAAGAACAGCCTTAGCGAAAGGCTTCTAGAAGGGAAAGATGAAACTCTGTGAGATGAATTAACAGAACACAGAGCAGTTTCTCAGAAAGCTTCTTTCCAGTTTTGAACGGAAGATATTTCCTTTTTCACCATAGCCCTCTATGGGCTTCCAAATATCCCTTTGCCAATTCCACAAGAACAGCCTTAGCGAAAGGCTTCTTGAAGTTAAATATGTAACTCTGTGAGATGAATTAACAGAACACAGAGCAGTTTCTCAGAAAGCTTCTTTCCAGTTTTGAACGGAAGATATTTCCTTTTTCACCGTAGCCCTCTATGGGCTTTCAAATATCCCTTTGCCAATTCCACAAGAACAGCCTTAGCGAAAGGCTTCTTGAAGGGAAAGATGTAACTCTGTGAGATGAATTAACAGAACACAGAGCAGTTTCTCAGAAAGCTTCTTTCCAGTTTTGAACGGAAGATATTTCCTTTTTCACCATAGCCCTCTATGGGCTTCCAAATATCCCTTTGCCAATTCCACAAGAACAGCCTTAGCGAAAGGCTTCTTGAAGGGATAGATGTAACTCAGTGAGATGAATTAACAGAACACAGAGTAGTTTCTCAGAAAGCCTCTTTCCAGTTTTTAACGGAAGATATTTCCTTTTTCATCATAGCCCTCTATGGGCTTCCAAATATCCCTTTGCCAATTCCACAAGAACAGCCTTAGCGAAAGGCTTCTTGAAGGGAAAGATGGAACTCTGTGAGATGAATTAACAGAACACAGAGCAGTTTCTCAGAAAGCTTCTTTCCAGTTTTGAACGGAAGATATTTCCTTTTTCACCATAGCCCTCTATGGGCTTCCAAATATCCCTTTGCCAATTCCACAAGAACAGCCTTAGCGAAAGGCTTCTTGAAGGGAAAGATGTAACTCTGTGAGATGAATTAACAGAACACAGAGCAGTTTCTCAGAAAGCTTCTTTCCAGTTTTGAACGGAAGATATTTCCTTTTTCACCATAGCCTTCTTTGGGCTTCCAAATATCCCTTTGCCAATTCCACAAGAACAGCCTTAGCGAAAGGCTTCTTGAAGGGAAAGATGTACCTCTGTGAGATGAATTAACAGAACACAGAGCAGTTTCTCAGAAAGCTTCTTTCCAGTTTTGAACGGAAGATATTTCCTTTTTCACCATAGCCCTCTATGGGCTTCCAAATATCCCTTTGCCAATTCCACAAGAACAGCCTTAGCGAAAGGCTTCTTGAAGGGATAGATGTAACTCTGTGAGATGAATTAACAGAACACAGAGCAGTTTCTCAGAAAGCTTCTTTCCAGTTTTGCACGGAAGATATTTCCTTTTTCACCATAGGCCTCTATGGGCTTCCAAATATCCCTTTGCCAATTCCACAAGAACAGCCTTAGCGAAAGGCTTGTTGAAGGGAAAGATGTAACTCTGTGCGATGAATTAACAGAACACAGAGCAGTTTCTCAGAAAGCTTCTTTCCAGTTTTGAACGGAAGATATTTCCTTTTTCACCATAGCCCTCTATGGGCTTCCAAATATCCCTTTGCCAATTCCACAAGAACAGCCTTAGCGAAAGGCTTCTTGAAGGGAAAGATGTAACTCTGTGAGATGAATTAACAGAACACAGAGCAGTTTCTCAGAAAGCTTCTTTCCAGTTTTGAACGGAAGATATTTCCTTTTTCACCATAGGCCTCTATGGGCTTCCAAATATCCCTTTGCCAATTCCACAAGAACACCCTTAGCGAAAGGCTTCTTGAAGGGAAAGATGTAACTCTGTGAGATGAATTAACAGAACACAGAGCAGTTTCTCAGAAAGCTTCTTTCCAGTTTTGAACGGAAAGTATTTCCTTTTTCACCATAGCCCACTATGGGCTTCCAAATATCCCTTTGCCAATTACACAAGAACAGCCTTAGCGAAAGGTTTCTTGAAGGGAAAGATGTAACTCTGTGAGATGAATTAACAGAACACAGAGCAGTTTCTCAGAAAGCTTCTTTCCAGTTTTGAACGGAAGATATTTCCTTTTACACCATAGGCCTCTATGGGCTTCCAAATATCCCTTTGCCAATTCCACAAGAACAGCCTTAGCGAAAGGCTTCTTGAAGGGAAAGATGTAACTCTGTGAGATGAATTAACAGAACACAGAGCAGTTTCTCAGAAACCTTCTTTCCAGTTTTGAACGGAAGATATTTCCTTTTTCACCATAGCCCTCTATGGGCTTCCAAATATCCCTTTGCCAATTCCACAAGAACAGCCTTAGCGAAAGGCTTCTTGAAGGGAAAGATGTAACTCTGTGAGATGAATTAACAGAACACAGAGCAGTTTCTCAGAAAGCTTCTTTCCAGTTTTGAACGGAAGATATTTCCTTTTTCACCGTAGCCCTCTATGGGCTTCCAAATATCCCTTTGCCAATTCCACAAGAACAGCCTTAGCGAAAGGCTTCTTGAAGGGAAAGATGTAACTCTGTGAGATGAATTAACAGAACACAGAGCAGTTTCTCAGAAAGCTTCTTTCCAGTTTTGAACGGAAGATATTTCCTTTTTCACCGTAGGCCTCTATGGGCTTCCAAATATCCCTTTGCCAATTCCACAAGAACAGCCTTAGCAAAAGGCTTCTTGAAGGGAAAGATGTAACTCTGTGAGATGAATTAACAGAACACAGAGCAGTTTCTCAGAAAGCTTCTTTCCAGTTTTGAACGGAAGATATTTCCTTTTTCACCATAGGCCTCTATGGGCTTGAAATATCCCTTTGCGAATTCCACAAGAACAGCCTTAGCGAAAGGCTAGTTGAAGGGAAAGATGTAACTCTGTGAGATGAATTAACAGAACACAGAGGAGTTTCTCAGAAAGCTTCTTTCCACTTTTGAACGGAAGATATTTCCTTTTTCACCATAGGCCTCTATGGGCTTCCAAATATCCCTTTGCCAATTCCACAAGAACAGCCTTAGCGAAAGGCTTCTTGAAGGGAAAGATGTAACTCTGTGAGATGAATTAACAGAACACAGAGCAGTTTCTCAGAAAGCTTCTTTCCAGTTTTGAAAGGAAGGTATTTCCTTTTTCACCATAGCCCTCTATGGGCTTCCAAATATCCCTTTGCCAATTCCCCAAGAAAAGCCTTAGCGAAAGGCTTCTTGAAGGGAAAGATGTAACTCTGTGAGATGAATTAACAGAACACAGAGCAGTTTCTCAGAAAGCTTCTTTCCAGTTTTGAACGGAAGATATTTCCTTTTTCACCATAGCCCTCTATGGGCTTCCAAATATCCCTTTGCCAATTCCACAAGAACAGCCTTAGCGAAAGGCTTCTTGAAGGGAAATATGTAACTCTGTGAGATGAATTAACAGAACACAGAGCAGTTTCTCAGATAGCTTCTTTCCAGTTTTGAACGGAAGATACTTCCTTTTTCACCATAGCCCTCTTTGGGCTTCCAAATATCCCTTTGCCAATTCCACAAGAACAGCCTTAGCGAAAGGCTTCTTGAAGGGAAAGATGTAACTCTGTGAGATGAATTAACAGAACACAGAGCAGTTTCTCAGAAACCTTCTTTCCAGTTTTGAACGGAAGATATTTCCTTTTTCACCACAGCCCTCTATGGGCTTCCAAGTATCCCTTTGCCAATTCCACAAGAACAGCCTTAGCGAAAGGCTTCTTGAAGGGAAAGATGTAACTCTGTGAGATGAATTAAGAGAACACAGAGCAGTTTCTCAGAAAGCTTCTTTCCAGTTTTGAACGGAAGATATTTCCTTTTTCACCATAGCCCTCTATGGGCTTCCAAATATCCCTTTGCCAATTACACAAGAACAGCCTTAGCGAAAGGCTTCTTGAAGGGAAAGATGTAACTCAGTGAGATGAATTAACAGAACACAGAGCAGTTTCTCAGAAAGCTTCTTTCCAGTTTTGAACGGAAGATATTTCCTTTTTCACCATAGCCCTCTATGGGCTTCCAAATATCCCTTTGCCAATTACACAAGAACAGCCTTAGCGAAAGGCTTCTTGAAGGGAAAGATGTAACTCTGTGAGATGAATTAACAGAACACAGACCAGTTTCTCAGAAAGCTTCTTTCCAGTTTTGAACGGAAGATATTTCCTTTTTCACCATAGCCCTCTATGGGCTTCCAAATATCCCTTTGCCAATTCCACAAGAACAGCCTTAGCGAAAGGCTTCTTGAAGGGAAAGATGTAACTCTGTGAGATGAATTAACAGAACACAGAGCAGTTTCTCAGAAAGCTTCTTTCCAGTTTTGCACGGAAGATATATCCTTTTTCACCATAGGCCTCTATGGGCTTCCAAATATCCGTTTGCCAATTCCACAAGAACAGCCTTAGCGAAAGGCTTCTTGAAGGGAAAGATGTAACTCTGTGAGATGAATTAACAGAACACAGAGCAGTTTCTCAGAAAGCTTCTTTCCAGTTTTGCACGGAGGATATTTCCTTTTTCACCATAGGCCTCTATGGGCTTCCAAATATCCCTTTGCCAATTCCACAAGAACAGCCTTAGCGAAAGGCTTCTTGAAGGGAAAGATGTAACTCTGTGAGATGAATTAACATAAAAAAGAGCAGTTTCTCAAAAAGCTTCTTTCCACTTTTGAACGGAAGATATTTCCTTTTTCACCATAGCCCTCTATGGGCTTCCAAATATCCCTTTGCCAATTCCACAAGAACAGCCTTAGCGAAAGCCTTCTTGAAGGGAAAGATGTAACTCTGTGAGATGAATTAACAGAACACAGAGCAGTTTCTCCGAAAGCTTCTTTCCAGTTTTGAACGGAAGATATTTCCTTTTTCACCATAGGCCTCTATGGGCTTCCAAATATCCCTTTGCCAATTCCACAAGAACAGCCTTAGCGAAAGGCTTCTTGAAGGGAAAGATGTAACTCTGTGAGATGAATTAACAGAACACAGAGCAGTTTCTCAGAAAGCTTCTTTCCAGTTTTGAACGGAAGATACTTCCTTTTTCACCATAGCCCTCTATGGGCTTCCAAATATCCCTTTGCCAATTCCACAAGAACAGCCTTAGCGAAAGGCTTCTTGAAGGGAAAGATGTAACTCTGTGAGATGAATTAACAGAACACAGAGCAGTTTCTCAGAAACCTTCTTTCCAGTTTTGAACGGAAGATATTTCCTTTTTCACCATAGGCCTCTATGGGCTTCCAAATATCCCTTTGCCAATTCCACAAGAACAGCCTTAGCGAAAGGCTTCTTGAAGGGAAAGATGTAACTCGGTGAGATGAATTAACAGAACACAGAGCAGTTTCTCAGAAAGCTTCTTTCCAGTTTTGAACGGAAGGTATTTCCTTTTTCACCATAGCCCTCTATGGGCTTCCAAATATCCCTTTGCCAATTCCACAAGAACAGCCTTAGCGAAAGGCTTCTTGAAGGGAAAGATGTAACTCTGTGAGATGAATTAACAGAACACAGAGCAGTTTCTCAGAAACCTTCTTTCCAGTTTTGAACGGAAGATATTTCCTTTTTCACCATAGCCCTCTATGGGCTTCCAAATATCCCTTTGCCAATTCCACAAGAACAGCCTTAGCGAAAGGCTTCCTGAAGGGAAAGATGTAACTCTGTGAGATGAATTAACAGAACACAGAGCAGTTTCTTAGAAAGCTTCTTTCCAGTTTTGAACGGAAGATAATTCCTTTTTCACCATAGCCCTCTATGGGCTCCAAATATCCCTTTGTCAATTCCACAAGAACAGCCTTAGCGAAAGGCTTCTTGAAGGGAAAGATGTAACTCTGTGAGATGAATTAACAGAACACAGAGCAGTTTCTCAGAAAGCTTCTTTCCAGTTTTGAACGGAAGATATTTCCTTTTTCACCATAGCCCTCTATGGGCTTCTAAATATCCCTTTGCCAATTCCACAAGAACAGCCTTAGCGAAAGGCTTCTTGAAGGGAAAGATGTAACTCTGTGAGATGAATTAACAGAACACAGAGCAGTTTCTCAGAAAGCTTCTTTCCAGTTTTGAACGGAAGATATTTCCTTTTTCACCATAGCCCTCTATGGGCTTCCAAATATCCCTTTGCCAATTCCACAAGAACAGCCTTAGCGAAAGGCTTCTTGAAGGGAAAGATGTAACTCTGTGAGATGAATTAACAGAACACAGAGCAGTTTCTCAGAAAGCTTCTTTCCAGTTTTGAACGGAAGATATTTCCTTTTTCACCGTAGCCCTCTATGGGCTTCCAAGTATCCCTTTGCCAATTCCACAAGAACAGCCTTAGCGAAAGGCTTCTTGAAGGGAAAGATGTAACTCTGTGAGATGAATTAACAGAACACAGAGCAGTTTCTCAGAAAGCTTCTTTCCAGTTTTGAACGGAAGATATTTCCTTTTTCACCATAGCCCTCTATGGGCTTCCAAATATCCCTTTGTCAATGCCACAAGAACAGCCTTAGCGAAAGGCTTCTTGAAGGGAAAGATGTAACTCTGTGAGATGAATTAACAGAACACAGAGCAGTTTCTCAGAAAGCTTCTTTCCAGTTTTGAACGGAAGATATTTCCTTTTTCACCATAGGCCTCTATGGGCTTCCAAATATCCCTTTGCCAATTCCACAAGAACAGCCTTAGCGAAAGGCTTCTTGAAGGGAAAGATGTAACTCTGTGAGATGAATTAACAGAACACAGAGCAGTTTCTCAGAAAGCTTCTTTCCACTTTTGAACGGAAGATATTTCCTTTTTCAGCATAGGCCTCTATGGGCTTCCAAATATCCCTTTGCCAATTACAGAAGAACAGCCTTAGCGAAAGGCTTCTTGAAGGGAAAGATGTAACTCTGTGAGATGAATTAACAGAACACAGAGCAGTTTCTCAGAAAGCTTCTTTCCAGTTTTGCACGGAAGATATTTCCTTTTTCACCATAGGCCTCTATGGGCTTCCAAATATCCCTTTGCCAATTCCACAAGAACAGCCTTAGCGAAAGGCTTCTTGAAGGGAAAGATGTAACTTTGTGAGATGAATTAACAGAACACAGAGCAGTTTCTCGGAAACCTTCTTTCCAGTTTTGAACGGAAGATATTTCCTTTTTCACCATAGCCCTCTATGGGCTTCCAAATATCCCTTTGCCAATTCCACAAGAACAGCCTTAGCGAAAGGCTTTTTGAAGGGAAGATGTAACCCTGTGTGATGAATTAACAGAACACAGAGCAGTTTCTCAGAAACCTTCTTTCCAGTTTTGAACGGAAGATATTTCCTTTTTCACCATAGGCCTCTATGGGCTTCCAAATATCCCTTTGCCAATTCCACAAGAACAGCCTTAGCGAAAGGCTTCTTGAAGGGAAACATGTAACTCTGTGAGATGAATTAACAGAACACAGAGCAGTTTCTCAGAAAGCTTCTTTCCAGTTTTGAACGGAAGGTATTTCCTTTTTCACCATAGCCCTCTATGGGCTTCCAAATATCCCTTTGCCAACTCCCCAAGAACAGCCTTAGCGAAAGGCTTCTTGAAGGGAAAGATGTAACTCTGTGGGATGAATTAACAGAACACAGAGCAGTTTCTCAGAAAGCTTCTTTCCAGTTTTGCACGGAAGATATTTCCTTTTTCACCATAGCCCTCTATGGGCTTCCAAATATCCCTTTGCCAATTCCACAAGAACAGCCTTAGCGAAAGGCTTCTTGAAGGGAAAGATGTAACTCTGTGAGATGAATTAACAGAACACAGAGCAGTTTCTCAGAAAGCTTCTTTCCAGTTTTGAACGGAAGATATTTCCTTTTTCACCGTAGCCCTCTATGGGCTTCCAAATATCCCTTTGCCAATTCCACAAGAACAGCCTTAGCGAAAGGCTTCTTGAAGGGAAAGATGTAACTCTGTGAGATGAATTAACAGAACACAGAGCAATTTCTCAGAAAGCTTCTTTCCAGTTTTGAACGGAAGATATTTCCTTTTTCACCATAGGCCTCTATGGGCTTCCAAATATCCCTTTGCCAATTCCACAAGAACAGCCTTAGCGAAAGGCTTCTTGAAGTGAAAGATGTAACTCTGTGAGATGAATTAACAGAACACAGAGCAGTTTCTCAGAAAGCTTCTTTCCAGTTTTGAACGGAATGTATTTCCTTTTTCACCATAGCCCTCTATGGGCTTCCAAATATCCCTTTGCCAATTCCACAAGAACAGCCTTAGCGAAAGGCTTCTTGAAGGGAAAGATGTAACTCTGTGAGATGAATTAACAGAACACAGAGCAGTTTCTCAGAAACCTTCTTTCCAGTTTTGAACGGAAGGTATTTCCTTTTTCACCATAGCCCACTATGGGCTTCCAAATATCCCTTTGCCAATTCCACAAGAACAGCCTTAGCGAAAGGCTTCTTGAAGGGAAAGATGTAACTCTGTGAGATGAATTAACAGAACACAGAGCAGTTTCTCAGAAAGCTTCTTTCCAGTTTTGAACGGAAGATATTTCCTTTTTCACCATAGCCCTCTATGGGCTTCCAAATATCCCTTTGCCAATTCCACAAGAACAGCCTTAGCGAAAGGCTTCTTGAAGGGAAAGATGTAACTCTGTGAGATGAATTAACAGAACACAGAGCAGTTTCTGAGAAAGCTTCTTTCCACTTTTGAACGGAAGATATTTCCTTTTTCACCATAGCCCTCTATGGGCTTCCAAATATCCCTTTGCCAATTCCACAAGAACAGCCTTAGCGAAAGGCTTCTTGAAGGGAAAGATGTAACTCTGTGAGATGAATTAACAGAACACAGAGCAGTTTCTCAGAAAGCTTCTTTCCAGTTTTGAACGGAAGATATTTCCTTTTTCACCATAGCCCTCTATGGGCTTCCAAATATCCCTTTGCCAATTCCACAAGAACAGCCTTAGCGAAAGGCTTCTTGAAGGGAAAGATGTAACTCTGTGAGATGAATTAACAGAACACAGAGCAGTTTCTCAGAAAGCTTCTTTCCAGTTTTCAACGGAAGATATTTCCTTTTTCACCATAGGCCTCTATGGGCTTCCAAATATCCCTTTGTCAATTCCACAAGAACAGAATTAGCGAAAGGCTTCTTGAAGGGAAAGATGTAACTCTGTGAGATGAATTAACAGAACACAGAGCAGTTTCTCAGAAAGCTTCTTTCCAGTTTTGAACGGAAGATATTTCCTTTTTCACCATAGCCCTATTTGGGCTTCCAAATATCCCTTTGCCAATTCCACAAGAACAGCCTTAGCGAAAGGCTTCTTGAAGGGAAAGATGTAACTCTGTGAGATGAATTAACAGAACACAGAGCCGTTTCTCAGAAAGCTTCTTTCCAGTTTTGAACGGAAGATATTTCCTTTTTCACCATAGCCCTCTATGGGCTTCCAAATATCCCTTTGCCAATTCCACAAGAACAGCCTTAGAGAAAGGCTTCTTGAAGGGAAAGATGTAACTCTGTGAGATGAATTAACAGAACACAGAGCAGTTTCTCAGAAACATTCTTTCCAGTTTTGAACGGAAGATATTTCCTTTTTCACCACAGCCTTCTATGGGCTTCCAAATATCCCTTTGCCAATTCCACAAGAACAGCCTTAGCGAAAGGCTTCTTGAAGGGAAGGATGTAACTCTGTGAGATGAATTAACAGAACACAGAGCAGTTTCTCAGAAAGCTTCTTTCCAGTTTTGAACGGAAGATATTTCCTTTTTCACCATAGCCCTCTATGGGCTTCCAAATATCTTTTTGCCAATTACACAAGAACAGCCTTAGCGAAAGGCTTCTTGAAGGGAAAGATGTAACTCTGTGAGATGAATTAACAGAACACAGACCAGTTTCTCAGAAAGCTTCTTTCCAGTTTTGAACGGAAGATATTTCCTTTTTCACCATAGGCCTCTATGGGCTTCCAAATATCCGTTTGCCAATTCCACAAGAACAGCCTTAGCGAAAGGCTTCTTGAAGGGAAAGATGTAACTCTGTGAGATGAATTAACAGAACACAGAGCAGTTTCTCAGAAAGCTTCTTTCCAGTTTTGCACGGAAGATATTTCCTTTTTCACCATAGGCCTCTATGGGCTTCCAAATATCCCTTTGCCAATTACAGAAGAACAGCCTTAGCGAAAGGCTTCTTGAAGGGAAAGATGTAACTCTGTGAGATGAATTAACAGAACACAGAGCAGTTTCTCAGAAAGCTTCTTTCCAGTTTTGCACGGAAGATATTTCCTTTTTCACCATAGGCCTCTATGGGCTTCCAAATATCCCTTTGCCAATTCCACAAGAACAGCCTTAGCGAAAGGCTTCTTGAAGGGAAAGATGTAACTTTGTGAGATGAATTAACAGAACACAGAGCAGTTTCTCAGAAACCTTCTTTCCAGTTTTGAACGGAAGATATTTCCTTTTTCACCATAGCCCTCTATGGGCTTCCAAATATCCCTTTGCCAATTCCACAAGAACAGCCTTAGCGAAAGGCTTCTTGAAGCGAAAGATGTAACTCTGTGTGATGAATTAACAGAACACAGAGCAGTTTCTCAGAAACCTTCTTTCCAGTTTTGAACGGAAGTTATTTCCTTTTTCACCATAGGCCTCTATGGGCTTCCAAATATCCCTTTGCCAATTCCACAAGAACAGCCTTAGCGAAAGGCTTCTTGAAGGGAAAGATGTAACTCTGTGAGATGAATTAACAGAACACAGAGCAGTTTCTCAGAAAGCTTCTTTCCAGTTTTGAACGGAAGATATTTCCTTTTTCACCATAGCCCTCTATGGGCTTCCAAATATCCCTTTGCCAATTCCACAAGAACAGCCTTAGCGAAAGGCTTCTTGAAGGGAAAGATGTAACTCTGTGAGATGAATTAACAGAACACAGAGCAGTTTCTCAGAAAGCTTCTTTCCAGTTTTGAACGGAAGATATTTCCTTTTTCACCGTAGCCCTCTATGGGCTTCCAAATATCCCTTTGCCAATTCCACAAGAACAGCCTTAGCGAAAGGCTTCTTGAAGTTAAAGATGTAACTCTGTGAGATGAATTAACAGAACACAGAGCAGTTTCTCAGAAAGCTTCTTTCCAGTTTTGAACGGAAGATATTTCCTTTTTCACCATAGCCCTCTATGGGCTTCCAAATATCCCTTTGCCAATTCCACAAGAACAGCCTTAGCGAAAGGCTTCTTGAAGGGAAAGATGTAACTCGGTGAGAGGAATTAACATAACACAGAGCAGTTTCTCAGAAAGCTTCTTTCCAGTTTTGCACGGAAGATATTTCCTTTTTCACCATAGCCCTCTATGGGCTTCCAAATATCCCTTTGCCAATTCCCGAAGAACAGCCTTAGCCAAAGGCTTCTTGAAGGGAAAGATGTAACTCGGTGAGATGAATTAACAGAACACAGAGTAGTTTCTCAGAAAGCCTCTTTCCAGTTTTGAACGGAAGATATTTCCTTTTTCACCATAGCCCTCTATGGGCTTCCAAATATCCCTTTGCCAATTCCACAAGAACAGCCTTAGCGAAAGGCTTCTTGAAGTGAAAGATGTAACTCTGTGAGATGAATTAACAGAACACAGAGCAGTTTCTCAGAAAGCTTCTTTCCAGTTTTGAACGGAAGATATTTCCTTTTTCACCATAGCCCTCTTTGGGCTTCCAAATATCCCTTTGCCAATTCCACAAGAACAGACTTAGCGAAAGGCTTCTTGAAGGGAAAGATGTAACTCTGTGAGATGAATTAACAGAACACAGAGCAGTTTCTCAGAAAGCTTCTTTCCAGTTTTGAACGGAAGATATTTCCTTTTTCACCATAGCCTTCTATGGGCTTCCAAATATCCCTTTGCCAATTCCACAAGAACAGCCTTAGCGAAAGGCTTCTTGAAGGGAAAGATGTAACTCTGTGAGATGAATTAACAGAACACAGAGCAGTTTCTCAGAAAGCTTCTTTCCAGTTTTGAACGGAAGATATTTCCTTTTTCACCATAGCCCTCTATGGGCTTCCAAATATCCCTTTGCCAATTCCACAAGAACAGCCTTAGCGAAAGGCTTCTTGAAGGGAAAGATGTAACTCTGTGAGATGAATTAACAGAACACAGAGCAATTTCTCAGAAAGCTTCTTTCCAGTTTTGCAAGGAAGATATTTCCTTTTTCACCATAGGCCTCTATGGGCTTCCAAATATCCCTTTGCCAATTCCACAAGAACAGCCTTAGCGAAAGGCTTCTTGAAGGGAAAGATGTAACTCTGTGAGATGAATTATCAGAACACAGAGCAGTTTCTCAGAAAGCTTCTTTCCAGTTTTGAACGGAATGTATTTCCTTTTTCACCATAGCCCTCTATGGGCTTCCAAATATCCCTTTGCCAATTCCACAAGAACAGCCTTAGCGAAAGGCTTCTTGAAGGGAAAGATGTAACTCTGTGAGATGAATTAACAGAACACAGAGCAGTTTCTCAGAAACCTTCTTTCCAGTTTTGAACGGAAGATATTTCCTTTTTCACCATAGCCCTCTATGGGCTTCCAAATATCCCTTTGCCAATTCCACAAGAACAGCCTTAGCGAAAGGCTTCTTGAAGGGAAAGATGTAACTCTGTGAGATGAATTAACAGAACACAGAGCAGTTTCTCAGAAAGCTTCTTTCCAGTTTTGAACGGAAGATATTTCCTTTTTCACCATAGCCCTCTATGGGCTTCCAAATATCCCTTTGCCAATTCCACAAGAACAGCCTTAGCGAAAGGCTTCTTGAAGGGAAAGATGTAACTCTGTGAGATGAATTAACAGAACACAGAGCAGTTTCTCAGAAAGCTTCTTTCCACTTTTGAACGGAAGATATTTCCTTTTTCACCATAGCCCTCTATGGGCTTCCAAATATCCCTTTGCCAATTCCACAAGAACAGCCTTAGTGAAAGGCTTCTTGAAGGGAAAGATGTAACTCTGTGAGATGAATTAACAGAACACAGAGCAGTTTCTCAGAAAGCTTCTTTCCAGTTTTGAACGGAAGATATTTCCTTTTTCACCATAGCCCTCTATGGGCTTCCAAATATCCCTTTGTCAATTCCACAAGAACAGAATTAGCGAAAGGCTTCTTGAAGGGAAAGATGTAACTCTGTGAGATGAATTAACAGAACACAGAGCAGTTTCTCAGAAAGCTTCTTTCCAGTTTTGAACGGAAGATATTTCCTTTTTCACCATAGCCCTATTTGGGCTTCCAAATATCCCTTTGCCAATTCCACAAGAACAGCCTTAGAGAAAGGCTTCTTGAAGGGAAAGATGTAACTCTGTGAGATGAATTAACAGAACACAGAGCCGTTTCTCAGAAAGCTTCTTTCCAGTTTTGAACGGAAGATATTTCCTTTTTCACCATAGCCCTCTATGGGCTTCCAAATATCCCTTTGCCAATTCCACAAGAACAGCCTTAGCGAAAGGCTTCTTGAAGGGAAAGATGTAACTCTGTGAGATGAATTAACAGAACACAGAGCAGTTTCTCAGAAAGCTTCTTTCCAGTTTTGAACGGAAGATATTTCCTTTTTCATCATAGGCCTCTATGGGCTTCCAAATATCCCTTTGTCAATTCCACAAGAACAGCCTTCGCGAAAGGCTTCTTGAAGGGAAAGATGTAAATCTGTGAGATGAATTAACAAAACACAGAGCAGTTTCTCAGAAAGCTTCTTTCCAGTTTTGAACGGAAGATATTTCCTTTTTCACCATAGCCCTCTATGGGCTTCCTAATATCCCTTTGCCAATTCCACAAGAACAGCCTTAGCGAAAGGCTTCTTGAAGGGAAAGATGTAACTCGGTGAGAGGAATTAACATAACACAGAGCAGTTTCTCAGAAAGCTTCTTTCCAGTTTTGCACGGAAGATATTTCCTTTTTCACCATAGCCCTCTATGGGCTTCCAAATATCCCTTTGCCAATTCCCGAAGAACAGCCTTAGCCAAAGGCTTCTTGAAGGTAAAGATGTAACTCGGTGAGATGAATTATCAGAACACAGAGTAGTTTCTCAGAAAGCCTCTTTCCAGTTTTGAACGGAAGATATTTCCTTTTTCACCATAGCCCTCTATGGGCTTCCAAATATCCCTTTGCCAATTCCACAAGAACAGCCTTAGCGAAAGGCTTCTTGAAGGGAAAGATGTAACTCTGTGAGATGAATTAACAGAACACAGAGCAGTTTCTCAGAAAGCTTCTTTCCAGTTTTGCACGGAAGATATTTCCTTTTTCACCATAGCCCTCTTTGGGCTTCCAAATATCCCTTTGCCAATTCCACAAGAACAGCCTTAGCGAAAGGCTTCTTGAAGGGAAAGATGTAACTCTGTGAGATGAATTAACAGAACACAGAGCAGTTTCTCAGAAAGCTTCTTTCCAGTTTTGAACGGAAGATATTTCCTTTTTCACCATAGCCTTCTATGGGCTTCCAAATATCCCTTTGCCAATTCCACAAGAACAGCCTTAGCGAAAGGCTTCTTGAAGGGAAAGATGTAACTCTGTGAGATGAATTAACAGAACACAGAGCAGTTTCTCAGAAACCTTCTTTCCAGTTTTGAACGGATGATATTTCCTTATTCACCATAGCCCTCTATGGGCTTCCAAATATCCCTTTGCCAATTCCACAAGAACAGGCTTAGCGAAAGGCTTCTTGAAGGGAAAGATGTAACTCTGTGAGATGAATTAACAGAACACAGAGCAGTTTCTCAGAAAGCTTCTTTCCAGTTTTGAACGGAAGATATTTCCTTTTTCACCATAGCCCTCTATGGGCTTCCAAATATCCCTTTGCCAATTCCACAAGAACAGACTTAGCGAAAGGCTTCTTGAAGGGAAAGATGTAACTCTGTGAGATGAATTAACAGAAAACAGAGCAGTTTCTCAGAAAGCTTCTTTCCAGTTTTGAACGGAAGATATTTCCTTTTTCACCGCAGCCCTCTATGGGCTTCCAAATATCCCTTTGCCAATTCCACAAGAACAGCCTTAGCGAAAGGCTTCTTGAAGGGAAAGATGTAACTCTGTGAGATGAATTAACAGAACACAGAGCAGTTTCTCAGAAAGCTTCTTTCCAGTTTTGAACGGAAGATATTTCCTTTTTCACCATAGCCCTCTATGGGCTTCCAAATATCCCTTTGTCAATTCCACAAGAACAGCCTTAGCGAAAGGCTTCTTGAAGGGAAAGATGTAACTCCGTGAGATGAATTAACAGAACTCAGAGCAGTTTCTCAGAAACCTTCTTTCCAGTTTTGAACGGAAGATATTTCCTTTTTCACCACAGCCCTCTATGGGCTTCCAAATATCCCTTTGCCAATTCCACAAGAACAGCCTTAGCGAAAGGCTTCTTGAAGGGAAAGATGTAACTCTGTGAGATGAATTAACAGAACACAGAGCAGTTTCTCAGAAAGCTTCTTTCCAGTTTTGAACGGAAGATATTTCCTTTTTCACCATAGCCCTCTATGGGCTTCCAAATATCCCTTTGCCAATTACACAAGAACAGCCTTAGCGAAAGGCTTCTTGAAGGGAAAGATGTAACTCTGTGAGATGAATTAACAGAACACAGAGCAGTTTCTCAGAAAGCTGCTTTCCAGTTTTGAACGGAAGGTATTTCCTTTTTCACCATAGCCCTCTATGGGCTTCCAAATATCCCTTTGCCAATTCCACAAGAACAGCCTTAGCGAAAGGCTTCTTGAAGGGAAAGATGTAACTCTGTGAGATGAATTAACAGAACACAGAGCAGTTTCTCAGAAACCTTCTTTCCAGTTTTGAACGGATGATATTTCCTTTTTCACCATAGCCCTCTATGGGCTTCCAAATATCCCTTTGCCAATTCCACAAGAACAGGCTTAGCGAAAGGCTTCTTGAAGGGAAAGATGTAACTCTGTGAGATGAATTAACAGAACACAGAGCAGTTTCTCAGAAAGCTTCTTTCCAGTTTTGAACGGAAGATATTTCCTTTTTCACCATAGCCCTCTATGGGCTTCCAAATATCCCTTTGCCAATTCCACAAGAACAGACTTAGCGAAAGGCTTCTTGAAGGGAAAGATGTAACTCTGTGAGATGAATTAACAGAACACAGAGCAGTTTCTCAGAAAGCTTCTTTCCAGTTTTGAACGGAAGATAATTCCTTTTTCACCGTAGCCCTCTATGGGCTTCCAAATATCCCTTTGCCAATTCCACAAGAACAGCCTTAGCGAAAGGCTTCTTGAAGGGAAAGATGTAACTCTGTGAGATGAATTAACAGAACACAGAGCAGTTTCTCAGAAAGCTTCTTTCCAGTTTTGAACGGAAGATATTTCCTTTTTCACCATAGCCCTCTATGGGCTTCCAAATATCCCTTTGCCAATTCCACAAGAACAGCCTTAGCGAAAGGCTTCTTGAAGGGAAAGATGTAACTCTGTGAGATGAATTAACAGAACACAGAGCAGTTTCTCAGAAAGCTTCTTTCCAGTTTTGAACGGAAGATATTTCCTTTTTCACCGTAGCCCTCTATGGGCTTCCAAATATCCCTTTGCCAATTCCACAAGAACAGCCTTAGCGAAAGGCTTCTTGAAGGGAAAGATGTAACTCTGTGAGATGAATTAACAGAACACAGAGCAGTTTCTCAGAAACCTTCTTTCCAGTTTTGAACGGAAGATATTTCCTTTTTCACCATAGCCCTCTATGGGCTTCCAAATATCCCTTTGCCAATTCCACAAGAACAGCCTTAGCGAAAGGCTTCTTGAAGGGAAAGATGTAACTCTGTGAGATGAATTAACAGAACACAGAGCAGTTTCTCAGAAAGCTTCTTTCCAGTTTTGAACGGAAGATATTTCCTTTTTCATCATAGGCCTCTATGGGCTGCCAAATATCCCTTTGCCAATTCCACAAGAACAGCCTTAGCGAAAGGCTTCTTGAAGGGAAAGATGTAACTCTGTGAGATGAATTAACAGAACACAGAGCAGTTTCTCAGAAAGCTTCTTTCCAGTTTTGAACGGAAGGTATTTCCTTTTTCACCATAGCCCTCTATGGGCTTCCAAATATCCCTTTGCCAATTCCCCAAGAACAGCCTTAGCGAAAGGCTTCTTGAAGGGAAAGATGTAACTCTGTAAGATGAATTAACAGAACACAGAGCAGTTTCTCAGAAAGCTTCTTTCCAGTTTTGAACGGAAGATATTTCCTTTTTCACCATAGCCCTCTATGGGCTTCCAAATATCCCTTTGCCAATTCCACAAGAACAGCCTTAGCGAAAGGCTTCTTGAAGGGAAAGATGTAACTCTGTGAGATGAATTAACAGAACACAGAGCAGTTTCTCAGAAAGCTTCTTTCCAGTTTTGAACGGAAGATATTTCCTTTTTCACCATAGCCCTCTATGGGCTTCCAAATATCCCTTTGCCAATTCCACAAGAACAGCCTTAGCGAAAGGCTTCTTGAAGGGAAAGATGTAACTCTGTGAGATGAATTAACAGAACACAGAGCAGTTTCTCAGAAAGCTTCTTTCCAGTTTTGAACCGAAGATATTTCCTTTTTCACCATAGCCCTCTATGGGCTTCCAAATATCCCTTTGCCAATTCCACAAGAACAGCCTTAGCGAAAGGCTTCTTGAAGGGAAAGATGTAACTCGGTGAGATGAATTAACAGAACACAGAGCAGTTTCTCAGAAAGCTTCTTTCCAGTTTTGAACGGAAGATATTTCCTTTTTCACCATAGCCCTCTATGGGCTTCCAAATATCCCTTTGCCAATTCCACAAGAACAGCCTTAGCGAAAGGCTTCTTGAAGGGAAAGATGTAACTCTGTGAGATGAATTAACAGAACACAGAGCAGTTTCTCAGAAAGCTTCTTTCCAGTTTTGAACCGAAGATATTTCCTTTTTCACCATAGCCCTCTATGGGCTTCCAAATATCCCTTTGCCAATTCCACAAGAACAGCCTTAGCGAAAGGCTTCTTGAAGGGAAAGATGTAACTCGGTGAGATGAATTAACAGAACACAGAGCAGTTTCTCAGAAAGCTTCTTTCCAGTTTTGAACGGAAGGTATTTCCTTTTTCACCAAAGCCCTCTATGGGCTTCCAAATATCCCTTTGCCAATTCCCCAAGAACAGCCTTAGCGAAAGGCTTCTTGAAGGGAAAGATGTAACTCTGTGAGATGAATTAACAGAACACAGAGTAGTTTCTCAGAAAGCTTCTTTCCAGTTTTGAACGGAAGATATTTCCTTTTTCACCATAGCCCTCTATGGGCTTCCAAATATCCCTTTGCCAATTCCACAAGAACAGCCTTAGCGAAAGGCTTCTTGAAGGGAAAGATGTAACTCTGTGAGATGAATTAACAGAACACAGAGCAGTTTCTCAGAAAGCTTCTTTCCAGTTTTGAACGGAAGATATTTCCTTTTTCACCATAGCCCTCTATGGGCTTCCAAATATCCCTTTGCCAATTCCACAAGAACAGCCTTAGCGAAAGGGTCCTTGAAGGGAAAGATGTAACTCTGTGAGATGAATTAACAGAACACAGAGCAGTTTCTCAGAAAGCTTCTTTCCAGTTTTGAACGGAAGATATTTCCTTTTTCACCATAGCCCTCTATGGGCTTCCAAATATCCCTTTGCCAATTCCACAAGAACAGCCTTCGCGAAAGGCTTCTAGAAGGGAAAGATGTAACTCTGTGAGATGAATTAACAGAACACAGAGCAGTTTCTCAGAAAGCTTCTTTCCAGTTTTGAACGGAAGATATTTCCTTTTTCACCATAGGCCTCTATGGGCTTCCAAATATCCCTTTGCCAATTCCACAAGAACAGCCTTAGCGAAAGGCTTCTTGAAGGGAAAGCTGTAACTCTGTGAGATGAATTGACAGAACACAGAGCAGTTTCTCAGATAGCTTCTTTCCAGTTTTGAACGGAAGATACTTCCTTTTTCACCATAGCCCTCTTTGGGCTTCCAAATATCCCCTTGCCAATTCCACAAGAACAGCCTTAGCGAAAGGCTTCTTGAAGGGAAAGATGTAACTCTGTGAGATGAATTAACAGAACACAGAGCAGTTTCTCAGAAACCTTCTTTCCAGTTTTGAACGGAAGATATTTCCTTTTTCACCACAGCCCTCTATGGGCTTCCAAATATCCCTTTGCCAATTCCACAAGAACAGCCTTAGCGAAAGGCTTCTTGAAGGGAAAGATGTAACTCTGTGAGATGAATTAACAGAACACAGAGCAGTTTCTCAGAAAGCTTCTTTCCAGTTTTGAACGGAAGATATTTCCTTTTTCACCATTGCCCTCTATGGGCTTCCAAATATCCCTTTGCCAATTACACAAGAACAGCCTTAGCGAAAGGCTTCTTGAAGGGAAAGATGTAACTCTGTGAGATGAATTAACAGAACACAGAGCAGTTTCTCAGAAACCTTCTTTCCAGTTTTGAACGGAAGATATTTCCTTTTTCACCGTAGCCCTCTATGGGCTTCCAAATATCCCTTTGCCAATTCCAAAAGAACAGCCTTAGCGAAAGGCTTCTTGAAGGGAAAGATGTAACTCTGTGAGATGAATTAACAGAACACAGAGCAGTTTCTCAGAAAGCTTCTTTCCAGTTTTGAACGGAAGATATTTCCTTTTTCACCATAGCCCTCTATGGGCTTCCAAATATCCCTTTGCCAATTCCACAAGAACAGCCTTAGCGAAAGGCTTCTTGAAGGGAAAGATGTAACTCTGTGAGATTAATTAACAGAACACAGAGCAGTTTCTCAGAAAGCTTCTTTCCAGTTTTGCACGGAAGATATTTCCTTTTTCACCATAGGCCTCTATGGGCTTCCAAATATCCCTTTGCCAATTCCACAAGAACAGCCTTAGCGAAAGGCTTCTTGAAGGGAAAGATGTAATTCTGTGAGATGAATTAACAGAACACAGAGCAGTTTCTCAGAAAGCTTCTTTCCAGTTTTGAACGGAAGATATTTCCTTTTTCACCATAGCCCTCTATGGGCTTCCAAATATCCCTTTGCCAATTCCACAAGAACAGCCTTAGCGAAAGGCTTCTTGAAGGGAAAGATGTAACTCTGTGAGATGAATTAACAGAACACAGAGCAGTTTCTCAGAAAGCTTCTTTCCAATTTTGCACGGAAGATATTTCCTTTTTCACCATAGGCCTCTATGGGCTTCCAAATATCCCTTTGCCAATTCCACAAGAACAGCCTTAGTGAAAGGCTTCTTGAAGGGAAAGATGTAACTCTGTGAGATGAATTAACAGAACACAGAGCAGTTTCTCAGAAAGCTTCTTTCCAGTTTTGCACGGAAGATATTTCCTTTTTCACCATAGACCTCTATGGGCTTCCAAATATCCCTTTGCCAATTCCACAAGAGCAGCCGTAGCTAAAGGCTTCTTGAAGGGAAAGATGTAACTCTGTGAGATGAATTAACAGAACACAGAGCAGTTTCTCAGAAAGCTTCTTTCCAGTTTTGAACGGAAGATATTTCCTTTTTCACCATAGCCCTCTATGGGCTTCCAAATATCCCTTTGCCAATTCCACAAGAACAGCCTTAGCGAAAGGCTTCTTGAAGGGAAAGATGTAACTCTGTGAGATGAATTAACAGAACACAGAGCAGTTTCTCAGAAAGCTTCTTTCCAGTTTTGAACGGAAGGTATTTCCTTTTTCACCATAGCCCTCTATGGGCTTCCAAATATCCCTTTGCCAATTCCACAAGAACAGCCTTAGCGAAAGGCTTCTTGAAGGGAAAGATGTAACTCTGTGAGATGAATTAACAGAACACAGAGCAGTTTCTCAGAAATCTTCTTTCCAGTTTTGAACGGAAGGTATTTCCTTTTTCACCATAGCCCTCTATGGGCTTCCAAATATCCCTTTGCCAATTCCCCAAGAACAGCCTTAGCGAAAGGCTTCTTGAAGGGAAAGATGTAACTCTGTGAGATGAATTAACAGAACACAGAGCAGTTTCTCAGAAAGCTTCTTTCCAGTTTTGCACGGAAGATATTTCCTTTTTCACCATAGGCCTCTATGGGCTTCCAAATATCCCTTTGCCAATTCCACAAGAACAGCCTTAGAGAAAGGCTTCTTGAAGGGAAAGATGTAACTCTGTGAGATGAATTAACAGAACACAGAGCAGTTTCTCAGAAAGCTTCTTTCCAGTTTTGAACGGAAGATATTTCCTTTTTCACCATAGGCCTCTATGGGCTTCCAAATATCCCTTTGCCAATTCCACAAGAACAGCCTTAGCGAAAGGCTTCTTGAAGGGAAAGATGTAACTCTGTGAGATGAATTAACAGAACACAGAGCAGTTTCTCAGAAAGCTTCTTTCCAGTTTTGAACGGAAGATATTTCCTTTTTCACCGTAGCCCTCTATGGGCTTCCAAATATCCCTTTGCCAATTCCACAAGAACAGCCTTAGCGAAAGGCTTCTTGAAGGGAAAGATGTAACTCGGTGAGATGAATTAACAGAACACAGAGCAGTTTCTCAGAAAGCTTCTTTCCAGTTTTGAACGGAAGATATTTCCTTTTTCACCATAGCCCTCTATGGGCTTCCAAATATCCCCTTGTCAATTCCCCAAGAACAGCCTTAGCGAAAGGCTTATTGAAGGGAAAGATGTAACTCTGTGAGATGAATTAACAGAACACAGAGTAGTTTCTCAGAAAGCCTCTTTCCAGTTTTGACCGGAAGATATTTCCTTTTTCACCATAGCCCTCTATGGGCTTCCAAATATCCCTTTGCCAATTCCACAAGAACAGCCTTAGCGAAAGGCTTCTTGAAGGGAAAGATGTAACTATGTGAGATGAATTAACAGAACACAGAGCAGTTTCTCAGAAAGCTTCTTTCCAGTTTTGAACGGAAGATATTTCCTTTTTTACCATAGGCCTCTATGGGCTTCCAAATATCCCTTTGCCAATTCCACAAGAACAGCCTTAGCGAAAGGCTTCTTGAAGGGAAAGATGTAACTCTGTGAGATGAATTAACAGAACACAGAGCAGTTTCTCAGAAAGCTGCTTTCCAGTTTTGAACGGAAGGTATTTCCTTTTTCACCATAGCCCTCTATGGGCTTCCAAATATCCCTTTGCCAATTCCACAAGAACAGCCTTAGTGAAAGGCTTCTTGAAGGGAAAGATGTAACTCTGTGAGATGAATTAACAGAACACAGAGCAGTTTCTCAGAAAGCTTCTTTCCAGTTTTGCACGGAAGATATTTCCTTTTTCACCATAGACCTCTATGGGCTTCCAAATATCCCTTTGCCAATTCCACAAGAGCAGCCGTAGCTAAAGGCTTCTTGAAGGGAAAGATGTAACTCTGTGAGATGAATTAACAGAACACAGAGCAGTTTCTCAGAAAGCTTCTTTCCAGTTTTGAACGGAAGATATTTCCTTTTTCACCATAGCCCTCTATGGGCTTCCAAATATCCCTTTGCCAATTCCACAAGAACAGCCTTAGCGAAAGGCTTCTTGAAGGGAAAGATGTAACTCTGTGAGATGAATTAACAGAACACAGAGCAGTTTCTCAGAAAGCTTCTTTCCAGTTTTGAACGGAAGGTATTTCCTTTTTCACCATAGCCCTCTATGGGCTTTCAAATATCCCTTTGCCAATTCCACAAGAACAGCCTTAGCGAAAGGCTTCTTGAAGGGAAAGATGTAACTCTGTGAGATGAATTAACAGAACACAGAGCAGTTTCTCAGAAATCTTCTTTCCAGTTTTGAACGGAAGGTATTTCCTTTTTCACCATAGCCCTCTATGGGCTTCCAAATATCCCTTTGCCAATTCCCCAAGAACAGCCTTAGCGAAAGGCTTCTTGAAGGGAAAGATGTAACTCTGTGAGATGAATTAACAGAACACAGAGCAGTTTCTCAGAAAGCTTCTTTCCAGTTTTGCACGGAAGATATTTCCTTTTTCACCATAGGCCTCTATGGGCTTCCAAATATCCCTTTGCCAATTCCACAAGAACAGCCTTAGAGAAAGGCTTCTTGAAGGGAAAGATGTAACTCTGTGAGATGAATTAACAGAACACAGAGCAGTTTCTCAGAAAGCTTCTTTCCAGTTTTGAACGGAAGATATTTCCTTTTTCACCATAGGCCTCTATGGGCTTCCAAATATCCCTTTGCCAATTCCACAAGAACAGCCTTAGCGAAAGGCTTCTTGAAGGGAAAGATGTAACTCTGTGAGATGAATTAACAGAACACAGAGCAGTTTCTCAGAAAGCTTCTTTCCAGTTTTGAACGGAAGATATTTCCTTTTTCACCGTAGCCCTCTATGGGCTTCCAAATATCCCTTTGCCAATTCCACAAGAACAGCCTTAGCGAAAGGCTTCTTGAAGGGAAAGATGTAACTCGGTGAGATGAATTAACAGAACACAGAGCAGTTTCTCAGAAAGCTTCTTTCCAGTTTTGAACGGAAGATATTTCCTTTTTCACCATAGCCCTCTATGGGCTTCCAAATATCCCCTTGTCAATTCCCCAAGAACAGCCTCAGCGAAAGGCTTATTGAAGGGAAAGATGTAACTCTGTGAGATGAATTAACAGAACACAGAGTAGTTTCTCAGAAAGCCTCTTTCCAGTTTTGAACGGAAGATATTTCCTTTTTCACCATAGCCCTCTATGGGCTTCCAAATATCCCTTTGCCAATTCCACAAGAACAGCCTTAGCGAAAGGCTTCTTGAAGGGAAAGATGTAACTATGTGAGATGAATTAACAGAACACAGAGCAGTTTCTCAGAAAGCTTCTTTCCAGTTTTGAACGGAAGATATTTCCTTTTTTACCATAGGCCTCTATGGGCTTCCAAATATCCCTTTGCCAATTCCACAAGAACAGCCTTAGCGAAAGGCTTCTTGAAGGGAAAGATGTAACTCTGTGAGATGAATTAACAGAACACAGAGCAGTTTCTCAGAAAGCTGCTTTCCAGTTTTGAACGGAAGGTATTTCCTTTTTCACCATAGCCCTCTATGGGCTTCCAAATATCCCTTTGCCAATTCCACAAGAACAGCCTTAGCGAAAGGCTTCTTGAAGGGAAAGATGTAACTCTGTGAGATGAATTAACAGAACACAGAGCAGTTTCTCAGAAACCTTCTTTCCAGTTTTGAACGGATGATATTTCCTTTTTCACCATAGCCCTCTATGGGCTTCCAAATATCCCTTTGCCAATTCCACAAGAACAGGCTTAGCGAAAGGCTTCTTGAAGGGAAAGATGTAACTCTGTGAGATGAATTAACAGAACACAGAGCAGTTTCTCAGAAAGCTTCTTTCCAGTTTTGAACGGAAGATATTTCCTTTTTCACCATAGCCCTCTATGGGCTTCCAAATATCCCTTTGCCAATTCCACAAGAACAGACTTAGCGAAAGGCTTCTTGAAGGGAAAGATGTAACTCTGTGAGATGAATTAACAGAACACAGAGCAGTTTCTCAGAAAGCTTCTTTCCAGTTTTGAACGGAAGACATTTCCTTTTTCACCGCAGCCCTCTATGGGCTTCCAAATATACCTTTGCCAATTCCACAAGAACAGCCTTAGCGAAAGGCTTCTTGAAGGGAAAGATGTAACTCTGTGAGATGAATTAACAGAACACAGAGCAGTTTCTCAGAAAGCTTCTTTCCAGTTTTGAACGGAAGATATTTCCTTTTTCACCATAGCCCTCTATGGGCTTCCAAATATCCCTTTGTCAATTCCACAAGAACAGCCTTAGCGAAAGGCTTCTTGAAGGGAAAGATGTAACTCTGTGAGATGAATTAACAGAACTCAGAGCAGTTTCTCAGAAAGCTTCTTTCCAGTTTTGAACGGAAGATATTTCCTTTTTCACCACAGCCCTCTATGGGCTTCCAAATATCCCTTTGCCAATTCCACAAGAACAGCCTTAGCGAAAGGCTTCTTGAAGGAAAAGATGTAACTCTGTGAGATGAATTAACAGAACACAGAGCAGTTTCTCAGAAAGCTTCTTTCCAGTTTTGAACGGAAGATATTTCCTTTTTCACCATAGCCCTCTATGGGCTTCCAAATATCCCTTTGCCAATTACACAAGAACAGCCTTAGCGAAAGGCTTCTTGAAGGGAAAGATGTAACTCTGTGAGATGAATTAACAGAACACAGAGCAGTTTCTCAGAATGCTGCTTTCCAGTTTTGAACGGAAGGTATTTCCTTTTTCACCATAGCCCTCTATGGGCTTCCAAACATCCCTTTGCCAATTCCACAAGAACAGCCTTAGCGAAAGGCTTCTTGAAGGGAAAGATGTAACTCTGTGAGATGAATTAACAGAACACAGAGCAGTTTCTCAGAAACCTTCTTTCCAGTTTTGAACGGATGATATTTCCTTTTTCACCATAGCCCTCTATGGGCTTCCAAATATCCCTTTGCCAATTCCACAAGAACAGCCTTAGCGAAAGGCTTCTTGAAGGGAAAGATGTAACTCTGTGAGATGAATTAACAGAACACAGAGCAGTTTCTCAGAAAGCTTCTTTCCAGTTTTGAACGGAAGATATTTCCTTTTTCACCATAGCCCTCTATGGGCTTCCAAATATCCCTTTGCCAATTCCACAAGAACAGACTTAGCGAAAGGCTTCTTGAAGGGAAAGATGTAACTCTGTGAGATGAATTAACAGAACACAGAGCAGTTTCTCAGAAAGCTTCTTTCCAGTTTTGAACGGAAGATATTTCCTTTTTCACCGTAGCCCTCTATGGGCTTCCAAATATCCCTTTGCCAATTCCACAAGAACAGCCTTAGCGAAAGGCTTCTTGAAGGGAAAGATGTAACTCTGTGAGATGAATTAACAGAACACAGAGCAGTTTCTCAGAAATCTTCTTTCCAGTTTTGAACGGAAGGTATTTCCTTTTTCACCATAGCCCTCTAAGGGCTTCCAAATATCCCTTTGCCAATTCCCCAAGAACAGCCTTAGCGAAAGGCTTCTTGAAGGGAAAGATGTAACTCTGTGAGATGAATTAACAGAACACAGAGCAGTTTCTCAGAAAGCTTCTTTCCAGTTTTGCACGGAAGATATTTCCTTTTTCACCATAGGCCTCTATGGGCTTCCAAATATCCCTTTGCCAATTCCACAAGAACAGCCTTAGAGAAAGGCTTCTTGAAGGGAAAGATGTAACTCTGTGAGATGAATTAACAGAACACAGAGCAGTTTCTCAGAAAGCTTCTTTCCAGTTTTGAACGGAAGATATTTCCTTTTTCACCATAGGCCTCTATGGGCTTCCAAATATCCCTTTGCCAATTCCACAAGAACAGCCTTAGCGAAAGGCTTCTTGAAGGGAAAGATGTAACTCTGTGAGATGAATTAACAGAACACAGAGCAGTTTCTCAGAAAGCTTCTTTCCAGTTTTGAACGGAAGATATTTCCTTTTTCACCGTAGCCCTCTATGGGCTTCCAAATATCCCTTTGCCAATTCCACAAGAACAGCCTTAGCGAAAGGCTTCTTGAAGGGAAAGATGTAACTCGGTGAGATGAATTAACAGAACACAGAGCAGTTTCTCAGAAAGCTTCTTTCCAGTTTTGAACGGAAGATATTTCCTTTTTCACCATAGCCCTCTATGGGCTTCCAAATATCCCCTTGTCAATTCCCCAAGAACAGCCTTAGCGAAAGGCTTATTGAAGGGAAAGATGTAACTCTGTGAGATGAATTAACAGAACACAGAGTAGTTTCTCAGAAAGCCTCTTTCCAGTTTTGAACGGAAGATATTTCCTTTTTCACCATAGCCCTCTATGGGCTTCCAAATATCCCTTTGCCAATTCCACAAGAACAGCCTTAGCGAAAGGCTTCTTGAAGGGAAAGATGTAACTATGTGAGATGAATTAACAGAACACAGAGCAGTTTCTCAGAAAGCTTCTTTCCAGTTTTGAACGGAAGATATTTCCTTTTTTACCATAGGCCTCTATGGGCTTCCAAATATCCCTTTGCCAATTCCACAAGAACAGCCTTAGCGAAAGGCTTCTTGAAGGGAAAGATGTAACTCTGTGAGATGAATTAACAGAACACAGAGCAGTTTCTCAGAAAGCTGCTTTCCAGTTTTGAACGGAAGGTATTTCCTTTTTCACCATAGCCCTCTATGGGCTTCCAAATATCCCTTTGCCAATTCCACAAGAACAGCCTTAGCGAAAGGCTTCTTGAAGGGAAAGATGTAACTCTGTGAGATGAATTAACAGAACACAGAGCAGTTTCTCAGAAACCTTCTTTCCAGTTTTGAACGGATGATATTTCCTTTTTCACCATAGCCCTCTATGGGCTTCCAAATATCCCTTTGCCAATTCCACAAGAACAGGCTTAGCGAAAGGCTTCTTGAAGGGAAAGATGTAACTCTGTGAGATGAATTAACAGAACACAGAGCAGTTTCTCAGAAAGCTTCTTTCCAGTTTTGAACGGAAGATATTTCCTTTTTCACCATAGCCCTCTATGGGCTTCCAAATATCCCTTTGCCAATTCCACAAGAACAGACTTAGCGAAAGGCTTCTTGAAGGGAAAGATGTAACTCTGTGAGATGAATTAACAGAACACAGAGCAGTTTCTCAGAAAGCTTCTTTCCAGTTTTGAACGGAAGACATTTCCTTTTTCACCGCAGCCCTCTATGGGCTTCCAAATATACCTTTGCCAATTCCACAAGAACAGCCTTAGCGAAAGGCTTCTTGAAGGGAAAGATGTAACTCTGTGAGATGAATTAACAGAACACAGAGCAGTTTCTCAGAAAGCTTCTTTCCAGTTTTGAACGGAAGATATTTCCTTTTTCACCATAGCCCTCTATGGGCTTCCAAATATCCCTTTGTCAATTCCACAAGAACAGCCTTAGCGAAAGGCTTCTTGAAGGGAAAGATGTAACTCTGTGAGATGAATTAACAGAACTCAGAGCAGTTTCTCAGAAAGCTTCTTTCCAGTTTTGAACGGAAGATATTTCCTTTTTCACCACAGCCCTCTATGGGCTTCCAAATATCCCTTTGCCAATTCCACAAGAACAGCCTTAGCGAAAGGCTTCTTGAAGGAAAAGATGTAACTCTGTGAGATGAATTAACAGAACACAGAGCAGTTTCTCAGAAAGCTTCTTTCCAGTTTTGAACGGAAGATATTTCCTTTTTCACCATAGCCCTCTATGGGCTTCCAAATATCCCTTTGCCAATTACACAAGAACAGCCTTAGCGAAAGGCTTCTTGAAGGGAAAGATGTAACTCTGTGAGATGAATTAACAGAACACAGAGCAGTTTCTCAGAATGCTGCTTTCCAGTTTTGAACGGAAGGTATTTCCTTTTTCACCATAGCCCTCTATGGGCTTCCAAACATCCCTTTGCCAATTCCACAAGAACAGCCTTAGCGAAAGGCTTCTTGAAGGGAAAGATGTAACTCTGTGAGATGAATTAACAGAACACAGAGCAGTTTCTCAGAAACCTTCTTTCCAGTTTTGAACGGATGATATTTCCTTTTTCACCATAGCCCTCTATGGGCTTCCAAATATCCCTTTGCCAATTCCACAAGAACAGCCTTAGCGAAAGGCTTCTTGAAGGGAAAGATGTAACTCTGTGAGATGAATTAACAGAACACAGAGCAGTTTCTCAGAAAGCTTCTTTCCAGTTTTGAACGGAAGATATTTCCTTTTTCACCATAGCCCTCTATGGGCTTCCAAATATCCCTTTGCCAATTCCACAAGAACAGACTTAGCGAAAGGCTTCTTGAAGGGAAAGATGTAACTCTGTGAGATGAATTAACAGAACACAGAGCAGTTTCTCAGAAAGCTTCTTTCCAGTTTTGAACGGAAGATATTTCCTTTTTCACCGTAGCCCTCTATGGGCTTCCAAATATCCCTTTGCCAATTCCACAAGAACAGCCTTAGCGAAAGGCTTCTTGAAGGGAAAGATGTAACTCTGTGAGATGAATTAACAGAACACAGAGCAGTTTCTCAGAAATCTTCTTTCCAGTTTTGAACGGAAGGTATTTCCTTTTTCACCATAGCCCTCTAAGGGCTTCCAAATATCCCTTTGCCAATTCCCCAAGAACAGCCTTAGCGAAAGGCTTCTTGAAGGGAAAGATGTAACTCTGTGAGATGAATTAACAGAACACAGAGCAGTTTCTCAGAAAGCTTCTTTCCAGTTTTGCACGGAAGATATTTCCTTTTTCACCATAGGCCTCTATGGGCTTCCAAATATCCCTTTGCCAATTCCACAAGAACAGCCTTAGAGAAAGGCTTCTTGAAGGGAAAGATGTAACTCTGTGAGATGAATTAACAGAACACAGAGCAGTTTCTCAGAAAGCTTCTTTCCAGTTTTGAACGGAAGATATTTCCTTTTTCACCATAGGCCTCTATGGGCTTCCAAATATCCCTTTGCCAATTCCACAAGAACAGCCTTAGCGAAAGGCTTCTTGAAGGGAAAGATGTAACTCTGTGAGATGAATTAACAGAACACAGAGCAGTTTCTCAGAAAGCTTCTTTCCAGTTTTGAACGGAAGATATTTCCTTTTTCACCGTAGCCCTCTATGGGCTTCCAAATATCCCTTTGCCAATTCCACAAGAACAGCCTTAGCGAAAGGCTTCTTGAAGGGAAAGATGTAACTCGGTGAGATGAATTAACAGAACACAGAGCAGTTTCTCAGAAAGCTTCTTTCCAGTTTTGAACGGAAGATATTTCCTTTTTCACCATAGCCCTCTATGGGCTTCCAAATATCCCCTTGTCAATTCCCCAAGAACAGCCTTAGCGAAAGGCTTATTGAAGGGAAAGATGTAACTCTGTGAGATGAATTAACAGAACACAGAGTAGTTTCTCAGAAAGCCTCTTTCCAGTTTTGAACGGAAGATATTTCCTTTTTCACCATAGCCCTCTATGGGCTTCCAAATATCCCTTTGCCAATTCCACAAGAACAGCCTTAGCGAAAGGCTTCTTGAAGGGAAAGATGTAACTATGTGAGATGAATTAACAGAACACAGAGCAGTTTCTCAGAAAGCTTCTTTCCAGTTTTGAACGGAAGATATTTCCTTTTTTACCATAGGCCTCTATGGGCTTCCAAATATCCCTTTGCCAATTCCACAAGAACAGCCTTAGCGAAAGGCTTCTTGAAGGGAAAGATGTAACTCTGTGAGATGAATTAACAGAACACAGAGCAGTTTCTCAGAAAGCTGCTTTCCAGTTTTGAACGGAAGGTATTTCCTTTTTCACCATAGCCCTCTATGGGCTTCCAAATATCCCTTTGCCAATTCCACAAGAACAGCCTTAGCGAAAGGCTTCTTGAAGGGAAAGATGTAACTCTGTGAGATGAATTAACAGAACACAGAGCAGTTTCTCAGAAACCTTCTTTCCAGTTTTGAACGGATGATATTTCCTTTTTCACCATAGCCCTCTATGGGCTTCCAAATATCCCTTTGCCAATTCCACAAGAACAGGCTTAGCGAAAGGCTTCTTGAAGGGAAAGATGTAACTCTGTGAGATGAATTAACAGAACACAGAGCAGTTTCTCAGAAAGCTTCTTTCCAGTTTTGAACGGAAGATATTTCCTTTTTCACCATAGCCCTCTATGGGCTTCCAAATATCCCTTTGCCAATTCCACAAGAACAGACTTAGCGAAAGGCTTCTTGAAGGGAAAGATGTAACTCTGTGAGATGAATTAACAGAACACAGAGCAGTTTCTCAGAAAGCTTCTTTCCAGTTTTGAACGGAAGATATTTCCTTTTTCACCGCAGCCCTCTATGGGCTTCCAAATATACCTTTGCCAATTCCACAAGAACAGCCTTAGCGAAAGGCTTCTTGAAGGGAAAGATGTAACTCTGTGAGATGAATTAACAGAACACAGAGCAGTTTCTCAGAAAGCTTCTTTCCAGTTTTGAACGGAAGATATTTCCTTTTTCACCATAGCCCTCTATGGGCTTCCAAATATCCCTTTGTCAATTCCACAAGAACAGCCTTAGTGAAAGGCTTCTTGAAGGGAAAGATGTAACTCTGTGAGATGAATTAACAGAACTCAGAGCAGTTTCTCAGAAACCTTCTTTCCAGTTTTGAACGGAAGATATTTCCTTTTTCACCACAGCCCTCTATGGGCTTCCAAATATCCCTTTGCCAATTCCACAAGAACAGCCTTAGCGAAAGGCTTCTTGAAGGAAAAGATGTAACTCTGTGAGATGAATTAACAGAACACAGAGCAGTTTCTCAGAAACCTTCTTTCCAGTTTTGAACGGAAGATATTTCCTTTTTCACCATAGCCCTCTATGGGCTTCCAAATATCCCTTTGCCAATTACACAAGAACAGCCTTAGCGAAAGGCTTCTTGAAGGGAAAGATGTAACTCTGTGAGATGAATTAACAGAACACAGAGCAGTTTCTCAGAAAGCTGCTTTCCAGTTTTGAACGGAAGGTATTTCCTTTTTCACCATAGCCCTCTATGGGCTTCCAAATATCCCTTTGCCAATTCCACAAGAACAGCCTTAGCGAAAGGCTTCTTGAAGGGAAAGATGTAACTCTGTGAGATGAATTAACAGAACACAGAGCAGTTTCTCAGAAACCTTCTTTCCAGTTTTGAACGGATGATATTTCCTTTTTCACCATAGCCCTCTATGGGCTTCCAAATATCCCTTTGCCAATTCCACAAGAACAGCCTTAGCGAAAGGCTTCTTGAAGGGAAAGATGTAACTCTGTGAGATGAATTAACAGAACACAGAGCAGTTTCTCAGAAAGCTTCTTTCCAGTTTTGAACGGAAGATATTTCCTTTTTCACCATAGCCCTCTATGGGCTTCCAAATATCCCTTTGCCAATTCCACAAGAACAGACTTAGCGAAAGGCTTCTTGAAGGGAAAGATGTAACTCTGTGAGATGAATTAACAGAACACAGAGCAGTTTCTCAGAAAGCTTCTTTCCAGTTTTGAACGGAAGATATTTCCTTTTTCACCGTAGCCCTCTATGGGCTTCCAAATATCCCTTTGCCAATTCCACAAGAACAGCCTTAGCGAAAGGCTTCTTGAAGGGAAAGATGTAACTCTGTGAGATGAATTAACAGAACACAGAGCAGTTTCTCAGAAAGCTTCTTTCCAGTTTTGAACGGAAGATATTTCCTTTTTCTCCATAGCCCTCTATGGGCTTCCAAATATCCCTTTGTCAATTCCACAAGAACAGCCTTAGCGAAAGGCTTCTTGAAGGGAAAGATGTAACACTGTGAGATGAATTAACAGAACTCAGAGCAGTTTCTCAGAAACCTTCTTTCCAGTTTTGAACGGAAGATATTTCCTTTTCATCCACAGCCCTCTATGGGCTTCCAAATATCCCTTTGCCAATTCCACAAGAACAGCCTTAGCGAAAGGCTTCTTGAAGGGAAAGATGTAACTCTGTGAGATGAATTAACAGAACACAGAGCAGTTTCTCAGAAAGCTTCTTTCCAGTTTTGCACGGAAGATATTTCCTTTTTCACCATAGGCCTCTATGGGCTTCCAAATATCCGTTTGCCAATTCCACAAGAACAGCCTTAGCGAAAGGCTTCTTGAAGGGAAAGATGTAACTCTGTGAGATGAATTAACAGAACACAGAGCAGTTTCTCAGAAAGCTTCTTTCCAGATTTGCACGGAAGATATTTCCTTTTTCACCATAGGCCTCTATGGGCTTCCAAATATCCCTTTGCCAATTCCACAAGAACAGCCTTAGCGAAAGGCTTCTTGAAGGGAAAGATGTAACTCTGTGAGATGAATTATCAGAACACAGAGCAGTTTCTCAGAAAGCTTCTTTCCAGTTTTGAACGGAAGATATTTCCTTTTTCACCATAGCCCTCTATGGGCTTCCAAATATCCCTTTGCCTATTCCACAAGAACAGCCTTAGCGAAAGGCTTCTTGAAGGGAAAGATGTAACTCTGTGAGATGAATTAACAGAACACAGAGCAGTTTCTCAGAAAGCCTCTTTCCAGTTTTGCACGGAAGATATTTCCTTTTTCACCATAGGCCTCTATGGGCTTCCAAATATCCGTTTGCCAATTCCACAAGAACAGCCTTAGCGAAAGGCTTCTTGAAGGGAAAGATGTAACTCTGTGAGATGAATTAACAGAACACAGAGCAGTTTCTCAGAAAGCTTCTTTCCAGTTTTGCACGGAAGATATTTCCTTTTTCACCATAGGCCTCTATGGGCTTCCAAATATCCCTTTGCCAATTCCACAAGAACAGCCTTAGCGAAAGGCTTCTTGAAGGGAAAGATGTAACTCTGTGAGATGAATTAACAGAACACAGAGCAATTTCTCAGAAAGCTTCTTTCCAGTTTTGAACGGGAGATATTTCCTTTTTCACCATAGCCCTCTATGGGCTTCCAAATATCCCTTTGCCAATTCCACAAGAACAGCCTTAGCGAAAGCCTTCTTGAAGGGAAAGATGTAACTCTGTGAGATGAATTAACAGAACACAGAGCAGTTTCTCCGAAAGCTTCTTTCCAGTTTTGCACGGAAGATATTTCCTTTTTCACCATAGGCCTCTATGGGCTTCCAAATATCCCTTTGCCAATTCCACAAGAACAGCCTTAGCGAAAGGCTTCTTGAAGGGAAAGATGTAACTCTGTGAGATGAATTAACAGAACACAGAGCAGTTTCTCAGAAAGCTTCTTTCCAGTTTTGAACGGAAGGTATTTCCTTTTTCACCATAGCCCTCTATGGGCTTCCAAATATCCCTTTGCCAATTCCACAAGAACAGCCTTAGCGAAAGGCTTCTTGAAGGGAAAGATGTAACTCTGTGAGATGAATTAACAGAACATAGAGCAGTTTCTCAGAAAGCTTCTTTCCAGTTTTGAACGGAAGATATTTCCTTTTTCACCATAGCCCTCAATGGGCTTCCAAATATCCCTTTGCCAATTCCACAAGAACAGCCTTAGCGAAAGGCTTCTTGAAGGGAAAGATGTAACTCTGTGAGATGAATTAACAGAACACAGAGCAGTTTCTCAGAAAGCTTCTTTCCAGTTTTGCACGGAAGATATTTCCTTTTTCACCATAGGCCTCTATGGGCTTCCAAATATCCCTTTGCCAATTCCACAAGAACAGCCTTAGCGAAAGGCTTCTTGAAGGGAAAGATGTAACTCTGTGAGATGAATTAACAGAACACAGAGCAGTTTCTCAGAAAGCTTCTTTCCAGTTTTGCACGGAAGATATTTCCTTTTTCACCATAGGCCTCTAAGGGCTTCCAAATATCCGTTTGCCAATTCCACAAGAACAGCCTTAGCGAAAGGCTTCTTGAAGGGAAAGATGTAACTCTGTGAGATGAATTAACAGAACACAGAGCAGTTTCTCAGAAAGCTTCTTTCCAGTTTTGAACGGAAGATATTTCCTTTTTCACCATAGGCCTCTATGGGCTTCCAAATATCCCTTTGCCAATTCCACAAGAACAGCCTTAGTGAAAGGCTTCTTGAAGGGAAAGATGTAACTCTGTGAGATGAATTAACAGAACACAGAGCAGTTTCTCAGAAAGCTTCTTTCCAGTTTTGAACGGAAGATATTTCCTTTTTCACCATAGGCCTCTATGGGCTTCCAAATATCCCTTTGCCAATTCCACAAGAACAGACTTAGCGAAAGGCTTCTTGAAGGGAAAGATGTAACTCTGTGAGATGAATTGACAGAACACAGAGCAGTTTCTCAGATAGCTTCTTTCCAGTTTTGAACGGAAGATACTTCCTTTTTCACCATAGCCCTCTTTGGGCTTCCAAATATCCCCTTGCCAATTCCACAAGAACAGCCTTAGCTAAAGGCTTCTTGAAGGGAAAGATGTAACTCTGTGAGATGAATTAACAGAACACAGAGCAGTTTCTCAGAAACCTTCTTTCCAGTTTTGAACGGAAGATATTTCCTTTTTCACCACAGCCCTCTATGGGCTTCCAAATATCCCTTTGCCAATTCCACAAGAACAGCCTTAGCGAAAGGCTTCTTGAAGGGAAAGATGTAACTCTGTGAGATGAATTAACAGAACACAGAGCAGTTTCTCAGAAAGCTTCTTTCCAGTTTTGAACGGAAGATATTTCCTTTTTCACCATAGCCCTCTATGGGCTTCCAAATATCCCTTTGCCAATTACACAAGAACAGCCTTAGCGAAAGGCTTCTTGAAGGGAAAGATGTAACTCTGTGAGATGAATTAACAGAACACAGAGCAGTTTCTCAGAAAGCTTCTTTCCAGTTTTGAACGGAAGATATTTCCTTTTTCACCATAGCCCTCTATGGGCTTCCAAATATCCCTTTGCCAATTCCAAAAGAACAGCCTTAGCGAAAGGCTTCTTGAAGGGAAAGATGTAACTCTGTGAGATGAATTAACAGAACACAGAGCAGTTTCTCAGAAAGCTTCTTTCCAGTTTTGAACGGAAGATATTTCCTTTTTCACCATAGCCCTCTATGGGCTTCCAAATATCCCTTTGCCAATTCCACAAGAACAGCCTTAGCGAAAGGCTTCTTGAAGGGAAAGATGTAACTCTGTGAGATGAATTAACAGAACACAGAGCAGTTTCTCAGAAAGCTTCTTTCCAGTTTTGAACGGAAGATATTTCCTTTTTCACCATAGGCCTCTATGGGCTTCCAAATATCCCTTTGCCAATTCCACAAGAACAGCCTTAGCGAAAGGCTTCTTGAAGGGAAAGATGTAACTCTGTGAGATGAATTAACAGAACACAGAGCAGTTTCTCAGAAAGCTTCTTTCCAGTTTTGCACGGAAGATATTTCCTTTTTCACCATAGCCCTCTATGGGCTTTCAAATATCCCTTTGCCAATTCCACAAGAACAGCCTTAGCGAAAGGCTTCTTGAAGGGAAAGATGTAACTCTGTGAGATGAATTAACAGAACACAGAGCAGTTTCTCAGAAAGCTTCTTTCCAGTTTTGAACGGAAGATATTTCCTTTTTCACCATAGGCCTCTATGGGCTTCCAAATATCCCTTTGCCAATTCCACAAGAACAGCCTTAGCGAAAGGCTTCTTGAAGGGAAAGCTGTAACTCTCTGAGATGAATTGACAGAACACAGAGCAGTTTCTCAGATAGCTTCTTTCCAGTTTTGAACGGAAGATACTTCCTTTTTCACCATAGCCCTCTTTGGGCTTCCAAATATCCCCTTGCCAATTCCACAAGAACAGCCTTAGCGAAAGGCTTCTTGAAGGGAAAGATGTAACTCTGTGAGATGAATTAACAGAACACGGAGCAGTTTCTCAGAAACCTTCTTTCCAGTTTTGAACGGAAGATATTTCCTTTTTCACCACAGCCCTCTATGGGCTTCCAAATATCCCTTTGCCAATTCCACAAGAACAGCCTTAGCGAAAGGCTTCTTGAAGGGAAAGATGTAACTCTGTGAGATGAATTAACAGAACACAGAGCAGTTTCTCAGAAAGCTTCTTTCCAGTTTTGAACGGAAGATATTTCCTTTTTCACCATTGCCCTCTATGGGCTTCCAAATATCCCTTTGCCAATTACACAAGAACAGCCTTAGCGAAAGGCTTCTTGAAGGGAAAGATGTAACTCTGTGAGATGAATTAACAGAACACAGAGCAGTTTCTCAGAAAGCTTCTTTCCAGTTTTGAACGGAAGATATTTCCTTTTTCAACATAGCCCTCTATGGGCTTCCAAATATCCCTTTGCCAATTCCACAAGAACAGCCTTAGCGAAAGGCTTCTTGAAGGGAAAGATGTAACTCTGTGAGATGAATTAACAGAACACAGAGCAGTTTCTCAGAAAGCTTCTTTCCAGTTTTGAACGGAAGGTATTTCCTTTTTCACCATAGCCCTCTATGGGCTTCCAAATATCCCTTTGCCAATTCCACAAGAACAGCCTTAGCGAAAGGCTTCTTGAAGGGAAAGATGTAACTCTGTGAGATTAATTAACAGAACACAGAGCAGTTTCTCAGAAAGCTTCTTTCCAGTTTTGAACGGAAGATATTTCCTTTTTCACCATAGCCCTCTATGGGCTTCCAAATATCCCTTTGCCAATTCCACAAGAACAGCCTTAGCGAAAGGCTTCTTGAAGGGAAAGATGTAACTCTGTGAGATGAATTAACAGAACACAGAGCAGTTTCTCAGAAAGCTTCTTTCCAGTTTTGAACGGAAGATATTTCCTTTTTCACCATAGCCCTCTATGGGCTTCCAAATATCCCTTTGCCAATTCCACAAGAACAGCCTTAGCGAAAGGCTTCTTGAAGGGAAAGATGTAACTCTGTGAGATGAATTAACAGAACACAGAGCAGTTTCTCAGAAAGCTTCTTTCCAGTTTTGAACGGAAGATATTTCCTTTTTCACCATAGCCCTCTATGGGCTTCCAAATATCCCTTTGCCAATTCCACAAGAACAGCCTTCGCGAAAGGCTTCTTGAAGGGAAAGATGTAACTCTGTGAGATGAATTAACAGAACACAGAGCAGTTTCTCAGAAAGCTTCTTTCCAGTTTTGAACGGAAGATATTTCCTTTTTCACCATAGGCCTCTATGGGCTTCCAAATATCCCTTTGCCAATTCCACAAGAACAGACTTAGCGAAAGGCTTCTTGAAGGGAAAGATGTAACTCTGTGAGATGAATTAACAGAACACAGAGCAGTTTCTCAGATAGCTTCTTTCCAGTTTTGAACGGAAGATACTTCCTTTTTCACCATAGCCCTCTTTGGGCTTCCAAATATCCCCTTGCCAATTCCACAAGAACAGCCTTAGCTAAAGGCTTCTTGAAGGGAAAGATGTAACTCTGTGAGATGAATTAACAGAACACAGAGCAGTTTCTCAGAAACCTTCTTTCCAGTTTTGAACGGAAGATATTTCCTTTTTCACCACAGCCCTCTATGGGCTTCCAAATATCCCTTTGCCAATTCCACAAGAACAGCCTTAGCGAAAGGCTTCTTGAAGGGAAAGATGTAACTCTGTGAGATGAATTAACAGAACACAGAGCAGTTTCTCAGAAAGCTTCTTTCCAGTTTTGAACGGAAGATATTTCCTTTTTCACCATAGCCCTCTATGGGCTTCCAAATATCCCTTTGCCAATTACACAAGAACAGCCTTAGCGAAAGGCTTCTTGAAGGGAAAGATGTAACTCTGTGAGATGAATTAACAGAACACAGAGCAGTTTCTCAGAAAGCTTCTTTCCAGTTTTGAACGGAAGATATTTCCTTTTTCACCATAGCCCTCTATGGGCTTCCAAATATCCCTTTGCCAATTCCAAAAGAACAGCCTTAGCGAAAGGCTTCTTGAAGGGAAAGATGTAACTCTGTGAGATGAATTAACAGAACACAGAGCAGTTTCTCAGAAAGCTTCTTTCCAGTTTTGAACGGAAGATATTTCCTTTTTCACCATAGCCCTCTATGGGCTTCCAAATATCCCTTTGCCAATTCCACAAGAACAGCCTTAGCGAAAGGCTTCTTGAAGGGAAAGATGTAACTCTGTGAGATTAATTAACAGAACACAGAGCAGTTTCTCAGAAAGCTTCTTTCCAGTTTTGCACGGAAGATATTTCCTTTTTCACCATAGGCCTCTATGGGCTTCCAAATATCCCTTTGCCAATTCCACAAGAACAGCCTTAGCGAAAGGCTTCTTGAAGGGAAAGATGTAACTCTGTGAGATGAATTAACAGAACACAGAGCAGTTTCTCAGAAAGCTTCTTTCCAGTTTTGCACGGAAGATATTTCCTTTTTCACCATAGCCCTCTATGGGCTTCCAAATATCCCTTTGCCAATTCCACAAGAACAGCCTTAGCGAAAGGCTTCTTGAAGGGAAAGATGTAACTCTGTGAGATGAATTAACAGAACACAGAGTAGTTTCTCAGAAAGCCTCTTTCCAGTTTTGAACGGAAGATATTTCCTTTTTCACCATAGCCCTCTATGGGCTTCCAAATATCCCTTTGCCAATTCCACAAGAACAGCCTTAGCGAAAGGCTTCTTGAAGGGAAAGATGTAACTCTGTGAGATGAATTAACAGAACACAGAGCAGTTTCTCAGAAAGCTTCTTTCCAGTTTTGAACGGAAGATATTTCCCTTTTCATCATAGCCCTCTTTGGGCTTCCAAATATCCCTTTGCCAATTCCACAAGAACAGCCTTAGCGAAAGGCTTCTTGAAGGGAAAGATGTAACTCTGTGAGATGAATTAACAGAACACAGAGCAGTTTCTCAGAAAGCTTCTTTCCAGTTTTGAACGGAAGATATTTCCTTTTTCACCATAGCCTTCTATGGGCTTCCAAATATCCCTTTGCCAATTCCACAAGAACAGCCTTAGCGAAAGGCTTCTTGAAGGGAAAGATGTAACACTGTGAGATGAATTAACAGAACACAGAGCAGTTTCTCAGAAAGCTTCTTTCCAGTTTTGAACGGAAGATATTTCCTTTTTCACCATAGCCCTCTATGGGCTTCCAAATATCCCTTTGCCAATTCCACAAGAACAGCCTTAGCGAAAGGCTTCTTGAAGGGAAAGATGTAACTCTGTGAGATTAATTAACAGAACACAGAGCAGTTTCTCAGAAAGCTTCTTTCCAGTTTTGAACGGAAGATATTTCCTTTTTCACCGTAGCCCTCTATGGGCTTCCAAATATCCCTTTGCCAATTCCACAAGAACAGCCTTAGCGAAAGGCTTCTTGAAGGGAAAGATGTAACTCTGTGAGATGAATTAACAGAACACAGAGCAGTTTCTCAGAAAGCTTCTTTCCAGTTTTGAACGGAAGATATTTCCTTTTTCACCATAGCCCTCTATGGGCTTCCAAATATCCCTTTGCCAATTCCACAAGAACAGCCTTAGCGAAAGGCTTCTTGAAGGGAAAGATGTAACTCTGTGAGATGAATTAACAGAACACAGAGCAGTTTCTCAGAAAGCTTCTTTCCAGTTTTGAACGGAAGATATTTCCTTTTTCACCATAGCCCTCTATGGGCTTCCAAATATCCCTTTGCCAATTCCACAAGAACAGCCTTCGCGAAAGGCTTCTTGAAGGGAAAGATGTAACTCTGTGAGATGAATTAACAGAACACAGAGCAGTTTCTCAGAAAGCTTCTTTCCAGTTTTGAACGGAAGATATTTCCTTTTTCACCATAGGCCTCTATGGGCTTCCAAATATCCCTTTGCCAATTCCACAAGAACAGACTTAGCGAAAGGCTTCTTGAAGGGAAAGATGTAACTCTGTGAGATGAATTGACAGAACACAGAGCAGTTTCTCAGATAGCTTCTTTCCAGTTTTGAACGGAAGATACTTCCTTTTTCACCATAGCCCTCTTTGGGCTTCCAAATATCCCCTTGCCAATTCCACAAGAACAGCCTTAGCTAAAGGCTTCTTGAAGGGAAAGATGTAACTCTGTGAGATGAATTAACAGAACACAGAGCAGTTTCTCAGAAACCTTCTTTCCAGTTTTGAACGGAAGATATTTCCTTTTTCACCACAGCCCTCTATGGGCTTCCAAATATCCCTTTGCCAATTCCACAAGAACAGCCTTAGCGAAAGGCTTCTTGAAGGGAAAGATGTAACTCTGTGAGATGAATTAACAGAACACAGAGCAGTTTCTCAGAAAGCTTCTTTCCAGTTTTGAACGGAAGATATTTCCTTTTTCACCATAGCCCTCTATGGGCTTCCAAATATCCCTTTGCCAATTACACAAGAACAGCCTTAGCGAAAGGCTTCTTGAAGGGAAAGATGTAACTCTGTGAGATGAATTAACAGAACACAGAGCAGTTTCTCAGAAAGCTTCTTTCCAGTTTTGAACGGAAGATATTTCCTTTTTCACCATAGCCCTCTATGGGCTTCCAAATATCCCTTTGCCAATTCCAAAAGAACAGCCTTAGCGAAAGGCTTCTTGAAGGGAAAGATGTAACTCTGTGAGATGAATTAACAGAACACAGAGCAGTTTCTCAGAAAGCTTCTTTCCAGTTTTGAACGGAAGATATTTCCTTTTTCACCATAGCCCTCTATGGGCTTCCAAATATCCCTTTGCCAATTCCACAAGAACAGCCTTAGCGAAAGGCTTCTTGAAGGGAAAGATGTAACTCTGTGAGATTAATTAACAGAACACAGAGCAGTTTCTCAGAAAGCTTCTTTCCAGTTTTGCACGGAAGATATTTCCTTTTTCACCATAGGCCTCTATGGGCTTCCAAATATCCCTTTGCCAATTCCACAAGAACAGCCTTAGCGAAAGGCTTCTTGAAGGGAAAGATGTAACTCTGTGAGATGAATTAACAGAACACAGAGCAGTTTCTCAGAAAGCTTCTTTCCAGTTTTGCACGGAAGATATTTCCTTTTTCACCATAGCCCTCTATGGGCTTCCAAATATCCCTTTGCCAATTCCACAAGAACAGCCTTAGCGAAAGGCTTCTTGAAGGGAAAGATGTAACTCTGTGAGATGAATTAACAGAACACAGAGCAGTTTCTCAGAAAGCTTCTTTCCAGTTTTGAACGGAATATATTTCCTTTTTCACCATAGGCCTCTATGGGCTTCCAAATATCCCTTTGCCAATTCCACAAGAACAGCCTTAGCGAAAGGCTTCTTGAAGGGAAAGCTGTAACTCTCTGAGATGAATTGACAGAACACAGAGCAGTTTCTCAGATAGCTTCTTTCCAGATTTGAACGGAAGATACTTCCTTTTTCACCATAGCCCTCTTTGGGCTTCCAAATATCCCCTTGCCAATTCCACAAAAACAGCCTTAGCGAAAGGCTTCTTGAAGGGAAAGATGTAACTCTGTGAGATGAATTAACAGAACACAGAGCAGTTTCTCAGAAACCTTCTTTCCAGTTTTGAACGGAAGATATTTCCTTTTTCACCACAGCCCTCTATGGGCTTCCAAATATCCCTTTGCCAATTCCACAAGAACAGCCTTAGCGAAAGGCTTCTTGAAGGGAAAGATGTAACTCTGTGAGATGAATTAACAGAACACAGAGCAGTTTCTCAGAAAGCTTCTTTCCAGTTTTGAACGGAAGATATTTCCTTTTTCACCATTGCCCTCTATGGGCTTCCAAATATCCCTTTGCCAATTACACAAGAACAGCCTTAGCGAAAGGCTTCTTGAAGGGAAAGATGTAACTCTGTGAGATGAATTAACAGAACACAGAGCAGTTTCTCAGAAAGCTTCTTTCCAGTTTTGAACGGAAGATATTTCCTTTTTCAACATAGCCCTCTATGGGCTTCCAAATATCCCTTTGCCAATTCCAAAAGAACAGCCTTAGCGAAAGGCTTCTTGAAGGGAAAGATGTAACTCTGTGAGATGAATTAACAGAACACAGAGCAGTTTCTCAGAAAGCTTCTTTCCAGTTTTGAACGGAAGATATTTCCTTTTTCACCATAGCCCTCTATGGGCTTCCAAATATCCCTTTGCCAATTCCACAAGAACAGCCTTAGCGAAAGGCTTCTTGAAGGGAAAGATGTAACTCTGTGAGATTAATTAACAGAACACAGAGCAGGTTCTCAGAAAGCTTCTTTCCAGTTTTGCACGGAAGATATTTCCTTTTTCACCATAGGCCTCTATGGGCTTCCAAATATCCCTTTGCCAATTCCACAAGAACAGCCTTAGCGAAAGGCTTCTTGAAGGGAAAGATGTAACTCTGTGAGATGAATTAACAGAACACAAAGCAGTTTCTCAGAAAGCTTCTTTCCAGTTTTGCACGGAAGATATTTCCTTTTTCACCATAGCCCTCTATGGGCTTCCAAATATCCCTTTGCCAATTCCACAAGAACAGCCTTAGCGAAAGGCTTCTTGAAGGGAAAGATGTAACTCTGTGAGATGAATTAACAGAACACAGAGTAGTTTCTCAGAAAGCCTCTTTCCAGTTTTGAACGGAAGATATTTCCTTTTTCACCATAGGCCTCTATGGGCTTCCAAATATCCCTTTGCCAATTCCACAAGAACAGCCTTAGCGAAAGGCTTCTTGAAGGGAAAGATGTAACTCTGTGAGATGAATTAACAGAACACAGAGCAGTTTCTCAGAAAGCTTCTTTCCAGTTTTGCACGGAAGATATTTCCTTTTTCACCATAGCCCTCTATGGGCTTCCAAATATCCCTTTGCCAATTCCACAAGAACAGCCTTAGCGAAAGGCTTCTTGAAGGGAAAGATGTAACTCTGTGAGATGAATTAACAGAACACAGAGTAGTTTCTCAGAAAGCCTCTTTCCAGTTTTGAACGGAAGATATTTCCTTTTTCACCATAGCCCTCTATGGGCTTCCAAATATCCCTTTGCCAATTCCACAAGAACAGCCTTAGCGAAAGGCTTCTTGAAGGGAAAGATGTAACTCTGTGAGATGAATTAACAGAACACAGAGCAGTTTCTCAGAAAGCTTCTTTCCAGTTTTGAACGGAAGATATTTCCCTTTTCATCATAGCCCTCTTTGGGCTTCCAAATATCCCTTTGCCAATTCCACAAGAACAGCCTTAGCGAAAGGCTTCTTGAAGGGAAAGATGTAACTCTGTGAGATGAATTAACAGAACACAGAGCAGTTTCTCAGAAAGCTTCTTTCCAGTTTTGAACGGAAGATATTTCCTTTTTCACCATAGCCTTCTATGGGCTTCCAAATATCCCTTTGCCAATTCCACAAGAACAGCCTTAGCGAAAGGCTTCTTGAAGGGAAAGATGTAACACTGTGAGATGAATTAACAGAACACAGAGCAGTTTCTCAGAAAGCTTCTTTCCAGTTTTGAACGGAAGATATTTCCTTTTTCACCATAGCCCTCTATGGGCTTCCAAATATCCCTTTGCCAATTCCACAAGAACAGCCTTAGCGAAAGGCTTCTTGAAGGGAAAGATGTAACTCTGTGAGATTAATTAACAGAACACAGAGCAGTTTCTCAGAAAGCTTCTTTCCAGTTTTGAACGGAAGATATTTCCTTTTTCACCGTAGCCCTCTATGGGCTTCCAAATATCCCTTTGCCAATTCCACAAGAACAGCCTTAGCGAAAGGCTTCTTGAAGGGAAAGATGTAACTCTGTGAGATGAATTAACAGAACACAGAGCAGTTTCTCAGAAAGCTTCTTTCCAGTTTTGAACGGAAGATATTTCCTTTTTCACCATAGCCCTCTATGGGCTTCCAAATATCCCTTTGCCAATTCCACAAGAACAGCCTTAGCGAAAGGCTTCTTGAAGGGAAAGATGTAACTCTGTGAGATGAATTAACAGAACACAGAGCAGTTTCTCAGAAAGCTTCTTTCCAGTTTTGAACGGAAGATATTTCCTTTTTCACCATAGCCCTCTATGGGCTTCCAAATATCCCTTTGCCAATTCCACAAGAACAGCCTTCGCGAAAGGCTTCTTGAAGGGAAAGATGTAACTCTGTGAGATGAATTAACAGAACACAGAGCAGTTTCTCAGAAAGCTTCTTTCCAGTTTTGAACGGAAGATATTTCCTTTTTCACCATAGGCCTCTATGGGCTTCCAAATATCCCTTTGCCAATTCCACAAGAACAGACTTAGCGAAAGGCTTCTTGAAGGGAAAGATGTAACTCTGTGAGATGAATTGACAGAACACAGAGCAGTTTCTCAGATAGCTTCTTTCCAGTTTTGAACGGAAGATACTTCCTTTTTCACCATAGCCCTCTTTGGGCTTCCAAATATCCCCTTGCCAATTCCACAAGAACAGCCTTAGCTAAAGGCTTCTTGAAGGGAAAGATGTAACTCTGTGAGATGAATTAACAGAACACAGAGCAGTTTCTCAGAAACCTTCTTTCCAGTTTTGAACGGAAGATATTTCCTTTTTCACCACAGCCCTCTATGGGCTTCCAAATATCCCTTTGCCAATTCCACAAGAACAGCCTTAGCGAAAGGCTTCTTGAAGGGAAAGATGTAACTCTGTGAGATGAATTAACAGAACACAGAGCAGTTTCTCAGAAAGCTTCTTTCCAGTTTTGAACGGAAGATATTTCCTTTTTCACCATAGCCCTCTATGGGCTTCCAAATATCCCTTTGCCAATTACACAAGAACAGCCTTAGCGAAAGGCTTCTTGAAGGGAAAGATGTAACTCTGTGAGATGAATTAACAGAACACAGAGCAGTTTCTCAGAAAGCTTCTTTCCAGTTTTGAACGGAAGATATTTCCTTTTTCACCATAGCCCTCTATGGGCTTCCAAATATCCCTTTGCCAATTCCAAAAGAACAGCCTTAGCGAAAGGCTTCTTGAAGGGAAAGATGTAACTCTGTGAGATGAATTAACAGAACACAGAGCAGTTTCTCAGAAAGCTTCTTTCCAGTTTTGAACGGAAGATATTTCCTTTTTCACCATAGCCCTCTATGGGCTTCCAAATATCCCTTTGCCAATTCCACAAGAACAGCCTTAGCGAAAGGCTTCTTGAAGGGAAAGATGTAACTCTGTGAGATTAATTAACAGAACACAGAGCAGTTTCTCAGAAAGCTTCTTTCCAGTTTTGCACGGAAGATATTTCCTTTTTCACCATAGGCCTCTATGGGCTTCCAAATATCCCTTTGCCAATTCCACAAGAACAGCCTTAGCGAAAGGCTTCTTGAAGGGAAAGATGTAACTCTGTGAGATGAATTAACAGAACACAGAGCAGTTTCTCAGAAAGCTTCTTTCCAGTTTTGCACGGAAGATATTTCCTTTTTCACCATAGCCCTCTATGGGCTTCCAAATATCCCTTTGCCAATTCCACAAGAACAGCCTTAGCGAAAGGCTTCTTGAAGGGAAAGATGTAACTCTGTGAGATGAATTAACAGAACACAGAGCAGTTTCTCAGAAAGCTTCTTTCCAGTTTTGAACGGAATATATTTCCTTTTTCACCATAGGCCTCTATGGGCTTCCAAATATCCCTTTGCCAATTCCACAAGAACAGCCTTAGCGAAAGGCTTCTTGAAGGGAAAGCTGTAACTCTCTGAGATGAATTGACAGAACACAGAGCAGTTTCTCAGATAGCTTCTTTCCAGATTTGAACGGAAGATACTTCCTTTTTCACCATAGCCCTCTTTGGGCTTCCAAATATCCCCTTGCCAATTCCACAAAAACAGCCTTAGCGAAAGGCTTCTTGAAGGGAAAGATGTAACTCTGTGAGATGAATTAACAGAACACAGAGCAGTTTCTCAGAAACCTTCTTTCCAGTTTTGAACGGAAGATATTTCCTTTTTCACCACAGCCCTCTATGGGCTTCCAAATATCCCTTTGCCAATTCCACAAGAACAGCCTTAGCGAAAGGCTTCTTGAAGGGAAAGATGTAACTCTGTGAGATGAATTAACAGAACACAGAGCAGTTTCTCAGAAAGCTTCTTTCCAGTTTTGAACGGAAGATATTTCCTTTTTCACCATTGCCCTCTATGGGCTTCCAAATATCCCTTTGCCAATTACACAAGAACAGCCTTAGCGAAAGGCTTCTTGAAGGGAAAGATGTAACTCTGTGAGATGAATTAACAGAACACAGAGCAGTTTCTCAGAAAGCTTCTTTCCAGTTTTGAACGGAAGATATTTCCTTTTTCAACATAGCCCTCTATGGGCTTCCAAATATCCCTTTGCCAATTCCAAAAGAACAGCCTTAGCGAAAGGCTTCTTGAAGGGAAAGATGTAACTCTGTGAGATGAATTAACAGAACACAGAGCAGTTTCTCAGAAAGCTTCTTTCCAGTTTTGAACGGAAGATATTTCCTTTTTCACCATAGCCCTCTATGGGCTTCCAAATATCCCTTTGCCAATTCCACAAGAACAGCCTTAGCGAAAGGCTTCTTGAAGGGAAAGATGTAACTCTGTGAGATTAATTAACAGAACACAGAGCAGGTTCTCAGAAAGCTTCTTTCCAGTTTTGCACGGAAGATATTTCCTTTTTCACCATAGGCCTCTATGGGCTTCCAAATATCCCTTTGCCAATTCCACAAGAACAGCCTTAGCGAAAGGCTTCTTGAAGGGAAAGATGTAACTCTGTGAGATGAATTAACAGAACACAAAGCAGTTTCTCAGAAAGCTTCTTTCCAGTTTTGCACGGAAGATATTTCCTTTTTCACCATAGCCCTCTATGGGCTTCCAAATATCCCTTTGCCAATTCCACAAGAACAGCCTTAGCGAAAGGCTTCTTGAAGGGAAAGATGTAACTCTGTGAGATGAATTAACAGAACACAGAGTAGTTTCTCAGAAAGCCTCTTTCCAGTTTTGAACGGAAGATATTTCCTTTTTCACCATAGCCCTCTATGGGCTTCCAAATATCCCTTTGCCAATTCCACAAGAACAGCCTTAGCGAAAGGCTTCTTGAAGGGAAAGATGTAACTCTGTGAGATGAATTAACAGAACACAGAGCAGTTTCTCAGAAAGCTTCTTTCCAGTTTTGAACGGAAGATATTTCCTTTTTCACCATAGCCCTCTTTGGGCTTCCAAATATCCCTTTGCCAATTCCACAAGAACAGCCTTAGTGAAAGGCTTCTTGAAGGGAAAGATGTAACTCTGTGAGATGAATTAACAGAACACAGAGCAGTTTCTCAGAAAGCTTCTTTCCAGTTTTGAACGGAAGATATTTCCTTTTTCACCATAGCCTTCTATGGGCTTCCAAATATCCCTTTGCCAATTCCACAAGAACAGCCTTAGCGAAAGGCTTCTTGAAGGGAAAGATGTAACACTGTGAGATGAATTAACAGAACACAGAGCAGGTTCTCAGAAAGCTTCTTTCCAGTTTTGAACGGAAGATATTTCCTTTTTCACCATAGCCCTCTATGGGCTTCCAAATATCCCTTTGCCAATTCCACAAGAACAGCCTTAGCGAAAGGCTTCTTGAAGGGAAAGATGTAACTCTGTGAGATTAATTAACAGAACACAGAGCAGTTTCTCAGAAAGCTTCTTTCCAGTTTTGCACGGAAGATATTTCCTTTTTCACCATAGGCCTCTATGGGCTTCCAAATATCCCTTTGCCAATTCCACAAGAACAGCCTTAGCGAAAGGCTTCTTGAAGGGAAAGATGTAACTCTGTGAGATGAATTAACAGAACACAGAGCAGTTTCTCAGAAAGCTTCTTTCCAGTTTTGAACGGAAGGTATTTCCTTTTTCACCATAGCCCTCTATGGGCTTCCAAATATCCCTTTGCCAATTCCACAACAACAGCCTTAGCGAAAGGCTTCTTGAAGGGAAAGATGTAACTCTGTGAGATGACTTAACAGAACACAGAGCAGTTTCTCAGAAAGCTTCTTTCCACTTTTGAACGGAAGATATTTCCTTTTTCACCATAGCCCTCTATGGGCTTCCAAATATCCCTTTGCCAATTACACAAGAACAGCCTTAGCGAAAGGCTTCTTGAAGGGAAAGATATAACTCTGTGAGATGAATTAACAGAACACAGAGCAGTTTCTCAGAAAGCTTCTTTCCAGTTTTACACGGAAGATATTTCCTTTTTCACCATAGGCCTCTATGGGCTTCCAAATATCCCTTTGCCAATTACAGAAGAACAGCCTTAGCGAAAGGTTTCTTGAAGGGAAAGATGTAACTCTGTGAGATGAATTAACAGAACACAGAGCAGTTTCTCAGAAAGCTTCTTTCCAGTTTTGCACGGAAGATATTTCCTTTTTCAGCATAGGCCTCTATGGGCTTCCAAATATCCCTTTGCCAATTCCACAAAAACAGCCTTAGCGAAAGGCTTCTTGAAGGGAAAGATGTAACTCTGTGAGATGAATTAACAGAACACAGAGCAGTTTCTCAGAAAGCTTCTTTCCAGTTTTGAACGGAAGATATTTCCTTTTTCACCATAGCCCTCTATGGGCTTCCAAATATCCCTTTGCCAATTCCACAAGAACAGCCTTAGCGAAAGGCTTCTTGAAGGGAAAGATGTAACTCTGTGAGATGAATTAACAGAACACAGAGCAGTTTCTCAGAAAGCTTCTTTCCAGTTTTGAACGGAAGATATTTCCTTTTTCACCATAGCCCTCTATGGGCTTCCAAATATCCCTTTGCCAATTCCACAAGAACAGCCTTAGCGAAAGGCTTCTTGAAGGGAAAGATGTAACTCTGTGAGATGAATTAACAGAACACAGAGCAGTTTCTCAGAAAGCTTCTTTCCAGTTTTGAACCGAAGATATTTCCTTTTTCACCATAGCCCTCTATGGGCTTCCAAATATCCCTTTGCCAATTCCACAAGAACAGCCTTAGCGAAAGGCTTCTTGAAGGGAAAGATGTAACTCGGTGAGATGAATTAACAGAACACAGAGCAGTTTCTCAGAAAGCTTCTTTCCAGTTTTGAACGGAAGGTATTTCCTTTTTCACCATAGCCCTCTATGGGCTTCCAAATATCCCTTTGCCAATTCCCCAAGAACAGCCTTAGCGAAAGGCTTCTTGAAGGGAAAGATGTAACTCTGTGAGATGAATTAACAGAACACAGAGTAGTTTCTCAGAAAGCTTCTTTCCAGTTTTGAACGGAAGATATTTCCTTTTTCACCATAGCCCTCTATGGGCTTCCAAATATCACTTTGCCAATTCCACAAGAACAGCCTTAGCGAAAGGCTTCTTGAAGGGAAAGATGTAACTCTGTGAGATGAATTAACAGAACACAGAGCAGTTTCTCAGAAAGCTTCTTTCCAGTTTTGAACGGAAGATATTTCCTTTTTCACCATAGCCCTCTATGGGCTTCCAAATATCCCTTTGCCAATTCCACAAGAACAGCCTTCGCGAAAGGCTTCTTGAAGGGAAAGATGTAACTCTGTGAGATGAATTAAGAGAACACAGAGCAGTTTCTCAGAAAGCTTCTTTCCAGTTTTGAACGGAAGATATTTCCTTTTTCACCATAGGCCTCTTTGGGCTTCCAAATATCCCTTTGCCAATTCCACAAGAACAGACTTAGCGAAAGGCTTCTTGAAGGGAAAGATGTAACTCTGTGAGATGAATTGACAGAACACAGAGCAGTTTCTCAGATAGCTTCTTTCCAGTTTTGAACGGAAGATACTTCCTTTTTCACCATAGCCCTCTTTGGGCTTCCAAATATCCCCTTGCCAATTCCACAAGAACAGCCTTAGCTAAAGGCTTCTTGAAGGGAAAGATGTATCTCTGTGAGATGAATTAACAGAACACAGAGCAGTTTCTCAGAAAACTTCTTTCCAGTTTTGAACGGAAGATATTTCCTTTTTCACCACAGCCCTCTATGGGCTTCCAAATATCCCTTTGCCAATTCCACAAGAACAGCCTTAGCGAAAGGCTTCTTGAAGGGAAAGATGTAACTCTGTGAGATGAATTAACAGAACACAGAGCAGTTTCTCAGAAAGCTTCTTTCCAGTTTTGAACGGAAGATATTTCCTTTTTCACCATAGCCTTCTATGGGCTTCCAAATATCCCTTTGCCAATTCCACAAGAACAGCCTTAGCGAAAGGCTTCTTGAAGGGAAAGATGTAACACTGTGAGATGAATTAACAGAACACAGAGCAGTTTCTCAGAAAGCTTCTTTCCAGTTTTGAACGGAAGATATTTCCTTTTTCACCATAGCCCTCTATGGGCTTCCAAATATCCCTTTGCCAATTCCACAAGAACAGCCTTAGCGAAAGGCTTCTTGAAGGGAAAGATGTAACTCTGTGAGATTAATTAACAGAACACAGAGCAGTTTCTCAGAAAGCTTCTTTCCAGTTTTGCACGGAAGATATTTCCTTTTTCACCATAGGCCTCTATGGGCTTCCAAATATCCCTTTGCCAATTCCACAAGAACAGCCTTAGCGAAAGGCTTCTTGAAGGGAAAGATGTAACTCTGTGAGATGAATTAACAGAACACAGAGCAGTTTCTCAGAAAGCTTCTTTCCAGTTTTGAACGGAAGGTATTTCCTTTTTCACCATAGCCCTCTATGGGCTTCCAAATATCCCTTTGCCAATTCCACAAGAACAGCCTTAGCGAAAGGCTTCTTGAAGGGAAAGATGTAACTCTGTGAGATGAATTAACAGAACACAGAGCAGTTTCTCAGAAAGCTTCTTTCCAGTTTTGAACGGAAGATATTTCCTTTTTCACCATAGCCCTCTATGGGCTTCCAAATATCCCTTTGCCAATTCCACAAGAACAGCCTTAGCGAAAGGCTTCTTGAAGGGAAAGATATAACTCTGTGAGATGAATTAACAGAACACAGAGCAGTTTCTCAGAAAGCTTCTTTCCAGTTTTACACGGAAGATATTTCCTTTTTCACCATAGGCCTCTATGGGCTTCCAAATATCCCTTTGCCAATTACAGAAGAACAGCCTTAGCGAAAGGTTTCTTGAAGGGAAAGATGTAACTCTGTGAGATGAATTAACAGAACACAGAGCAGTTTCTCAGAAAGCTTCTTTCCAGTTTTGCACGGAAGATATTTCCTTTTTCAGCATAGGCCTCTATGGGCTTCCAAATATCCCTTTGCCAATTCCACAAAAACAGCCTTAGCGAAAGGCTTCTTGAAGGGAAAGATGTAACTCTGTGAGATGAATTAACAGAACACAGAGCAGTTTCTCAGAAAGCTTCTTTCCAGTTTTGAACGGAAGATATTTCCTTTTTCACCATAGCCCTCTATGGGCTTCCAAATATCCCTTTGCCAATTCCACAAGAACAGCCTTAGCGAAAGGCTTCTTGAAGGGAAAGATGTAACTCTGTGAGATGAATTAACAGAACACAGAGCAGTTTCTCAGAAAGCTTCTTTCCAGTTTTGAACGGAAGATATTTCCTTTTTCACCATAGCCCTCTATGGGCTTCCAAATATCCCTTTGCCAATTCCACAAGAACAGCCTTAGCGAAAGGGTTCTTGAAGGGATAGATGTAACTCTGTGAGATGAATTAACAGAACACAGAGCAGTTTCTCAGAAAGCTTCTTTCCAGTTTTGAACGGAAGATATTTCCTTTTTCACCATAGCCCTCTATGGGCTTCCAAATATCCCTTTGCCAATTCCACAAGAACAGCCTTCGTGAAAGGCTTCTTGAAGGGAAAGATGTAACTCTGTGAGATGAATTAACAGAACACAGAGCAGTTTCTCAGAAAGCTTCTTTCCAGTTTTGAACGGAAGGTATTTCCTTTTTCACCATAGCCCTCTACGGGCTTCCACATATCCCTTTGCCAATTCCCCAAGAACAGCCTTAGCGAAAGGCTTCTTGAAGGGAAAGATGTAACTCTGTGAGATGAATTAACAGAACACAGAGCAGTTTCTCAGAAAGCTTCTTTCCAGTTTTGAACGGAAGATATTTCCTTTTTCACCATAGCCCTCTAAGGGCTTCCAAATATCCCTTTGCCAATTCCACAAGAACAGCCTTAGCGAAAGGCTTCTTGAAGGGAAAGATGTAACTCTGTGAGATGAATTAACAGAACACAGAGCAGTTTCTCAGAAAGCTTCTTTCCAGTTTTGAACGGAAGATATTTCCTTTTTCACCATAGCCCACTATGGGCTTCCAAATATCCCTTTGCCAATTCCACAAGAACAGCCTTAGCGAAAGGCTTCTTGAAGGGAAAGATGTAACTCTGTGAGATGAATTAACAGAACACAGAGCAGTTTCTCAGAAAGCTTCTTTCCAGTTTTGAACGGAAGATATTTCCTTTTTCACCATAGCCCTCTATGGGCTTCCAAATATCCCTTTGCCAATTCCACAAGAACAGCCTTAGCGAAAGGCTTCTTGAAGGGAAAGATGTAACTCTGTGAGATGAATTAACAGAACACAGAGCAGTTTCTCAGAAAGCTTCTTTCCAGTTTTGAACGGAAGATATTTCCTTTTTCACCATAGGCCTCTATGGGCTTCCAAATATCCCTTTGCCAATTCCACAAGAACAGCCTTTGCGAAAGGCTTCTTGAAGGGAAAGATGTAACTCTGTGAGATGAATTGACAGAACACAGAGCAGTTTCTCAGATAGCTTCTTTCCAGTTTTGAACGGAAGATACTTCCTTTTTCACCATAGCCCTCTTTGGGCTTCCAAATATCCCCTTGCCAATTCCACAAGAACAGCCTTAGCGAAAGGCTTCTTGAAGGGAAAGATTTAACTCTGTGAGATGAATTAACAGAACACAGAGCAGTTTCTCAGAAACCTTCTTTCCAGTTTTGAACGGAAGATATTTCCTTTTTCACCACAGCCCTCTATGGGCTTCCAAATATCCCTTTGCCAATTCCACAGGAACACCTTAGCGAAAGGCTTCTTGAAGGGAAAGATGTAACTCTGTGAGATGAATTAACAGAACACAGAGCAGTTTCTCAGAAAGCTTCTTTCCAGTTTTGCACGGAAGATATTTCCTTTTTCACCGTAGGCCTCTATGGGCTTCCAAATATCCCTTTGCCAATTCCACAAGAACAGCCTTAGCGAAAGGCTTCTTGAAGGGAAAGATGTAACTCTGTGAGATGAATTAACAGAACACAGAGCAGTTTCTCAGAAAGCTTCTTTCCAGTTTTGAACGGAAGATATTTCCTTTTTCACCATAGCCCTCTATGGGCTTCCAAATATCCCTTTGCCAATTCCACAAGAACAGCCTTAGCGAAAGGCTTCTTGAAGGGAAAGATGTAACTCTGTGAGATGAATTAACAGAACACAGAGCAGTTTCTCAGAAAGCTTCTTTCCAGTTTTGAACGGAAGATATTTCCTTTTTCACCATAGCCCTCTATGGGCTTCCAAATATCCCTTTGCCAATTCCACAAGAACAGCCTTAGCGAAAGGCTTCTTGAAGGGAAAGATGTAACTCTGTGAGATGAATTAACAGAACACAGAGCAGTTTCTCAGAAAGCTTCTTTCCAGTTTTGAACGGAAGATATTTCCTTTTTCACCATAGGCCTCTATGGGCTTCCAAATATCCCTTTGCCAATTCCACAAGAACAGCCTTTGCGAAAGGCTTCTTGAAGGGAAAGATGTAACTCTGTGAGATGAATTGACAGAACACAGAGCAGTTTCTCAGATAGCTTCTTTCCAGTTTTGAACGGAAGATACTTCCTTTTTCACCATAGCCCTCTTTGGGCTTCCAAATATCCCCTTGCCAATTCCACAAGAACAGCCTTAGCGAAAGGCTTCTTGAAGGGAAAGATTTAACTCTGTGAGATGAATTAACAGAACACAGAGCAGTTTCTCAGAAACCTTCTTTCCAGTTTTGAACGGAAGATATTTCCTTTTTCACCACAGCCCTCTATGGGCTTCCAAATATCCCTTTGCCAATTCCACAGGAACACCTTAGCGAAAGGCTTCTTGAAGGGAAAGATGTAACTCTGTGAGATGAATTAACAGAACACAGAGCAGTTTCTCAGAAAGCTTCTTTCCAGTTTTGAACGGAAGATATTTCCTTTTTCACCATAGCCCTCTATGGGCTTCCAAATATCCCTTTGCCAATTACACAAGAACAGCCTTAGCGAAAGGCTTCTTGAAGGGAAAGATGTAACTCTGTGAGATGAATTAACAGAACACAGAGCAGTTTCTCAGAAAGCTTCTTTCCAGTTTTGAACGGAAGATATTTCCTTTTTCACCATAGCCCTCTATGGGCTTCCAAATATCCCTTTGCCAATTCCACAAGAACAGCCTTTGCGAAAGGCTTCTTGAAGGGAAAGATGTAACTCTGTGAGATGAATTAACAGAACACAGAGCAGTTTCTCAGAAAGCTTCTTTCCAGTTTTGCACGGAAGATATTTCCTTTTTCACCATAGGCCTCTATGGGCTTCCAAATATCCCTTTGCCAATTCCACAAGAACAGCCTTAGCGAAAGGCTTCTTGAAGGGAAAGATGTAACTCTGTGAGATGAATTAACAGAACACAGAGCAGTTTCTCAGAAAGCTTCTTTCCAGTTTTGAACGGAAGATATTTCCTTTTTCACCATAGCCCTCTATGGGCTTCCAAATATCCCTTTGCCAATTCCACAAGAACAGCCTTAGCGAAAGGCTTCTTGAAGGGAAAGATGTAACTCTGTGAGATGAATTAACAGAACACAGAGCAGTTTCTCAGAAAGCTTCTTTCCAGTTTTGAATGGAAGATATTTCCTTTTTCATCATAGGCCTCTATGGGCTTCCAAATATCCCTTTGCCAATTCCACAAGAACAGCCTTAGCGAAAGGCTTCTTGAAGGGAAAGATGTAACTCTGTGAGATGAATTAACAGAACACAGAGCAGTTTCTCAGAAAGCTTCTTTCCAGTTTTGAACGGAAGGTATTTCCTTTTTCACCATAGCCCTCTATGGGCTTCCACATATCCCTTTGCCAATTCCCCAAGAACAGCCTTAGCGAAAGGCTTCTTGAAGGGAAAGATGTAACTCGGTGAGATGAATTAACAGAACACAGAGCAGTTTCTCAGAAAGCTTCTTTCCAGTTTTGAACGGAAGATATTTCCTTTTTCACCATAGCCCTCTAAGGGCTTCCAAATATCCCTTTGCCAATTCCACAAGAACAGCCTTAGCGAAAGGCTTCTTGAAGGGAAAGTTGTAACTCTGTGAGATGAATTAACATAACACAGAGCAGTTTCTCAGAAAGCTTCTTTCCAGTTTTAAACGGAAGATATTTCCTTTTTCACCATAGCCCTCTATGGGCTTCCAAATATCCCTTTGCCAATTCCACAAGAACAGCCTTAGCGAAAGGCTTCTTGAAGGGAAAGATGTAACTCTGTGAGATGAATTAACAGAACACAGAGCAGTTTCTCAGAAAGCTTCTTTCCAGTTTTGAACGGAAGATATTTCCTTTTTCACCATAGCCCTCTATGGGCTTCCAAATATCCCTTTGCCAATTCCACAAGAACAGCCTTAGCGAAAGGCTTCTTGAAGGGAAAGATGTAACTCTGTGAGATGAATTAAAAGAACACAGAGCAGTTTCTCAGAAAGCTTCTTTCCAGTTTTGAACGGAAGATATTTCCTTTTTCACCATAGGCCTCTATGGGCTTCCAAATATCCCTTTGCCAATTCCACAAGAACAGCCTTTGCGAAAGGCTTCTTGAAGGGAAAGATGTAACTCTGTGAGATGAATTGACAGAACACAGAGCAGTTTCTCAGATAGCTTCTTTCCAGTTTTGAACGGAAGATACTTCCTTTTTCACCATAGCCCTCTTTGGGCTTCCAAATATCCCCTTGCCAATTCCACAAGAACAGCCTTAGCGAAAGGCTTCTTGAAGGGAAAGATGTAACTCTGTGAGATGAATTAACAGAACACAGAGCAGTTTCTCAGAAACCTTCTTTCCAGTTTTGAACGGAAGATATTTCCTTTTTCACCACAGCCCTCTATGGGCTTCCAAATATCCCTTTGCCAATTCCACAAGAACAGCCTTAGCGAAAGGCTTCTTGAAGGGAAAGATGTAACTCTGTGAGATGAATTAACAGAACACAGAGCAGTTTCTCAGAAAGCTTCTTTCCAGTTTTGAACGGAAGATATTTCCTTTTTCACCATAGCCCTCTATGGGCTTCCAAATATCCCTTTGCCAATTACACAAGAACAGCCTTAGCGAAAGGCTTCTTGAAGGGAAAGATGTAACTCTGTGAGATGAATTAACAGAACACAGAGCAGTTTCTCAGAAAGCTTCTTTCCAGTTTTGAACGGAAGATATTTCCTTTTTCACCATAGCCCTCTATGGGCTTCCAAATATCCCTTTGCCAATTCCACAAGAACAGCCTTAGCGAAAGGCTTCTTGAAGGGAAAGATGTAACTCTGTGAGATGAATTAACAGAACACAGAGCAGTTTCTCAGAAAGCTTCTTTCCAGTTTTGCACGGAAGATATTTCCTTTTTCACCATAGGCCTCTATGGGTTTCCAAATATCCCTTTGCCAATTCCACAAGAACAGCCTTAGCGAAAGGCTTCTTGAAGGGAAAGATGTAACTCTGTGAGATGAATTAACAGAACACAGAGCAGTTTCTCAGAAAGCTTCTTTCCAGTTTTGAACGGAAGATATTTCCTTTTTCACCATAGCCCTCTATGGGCTTCCAAATATCCCTTTGCCAATTCCACAAGAACAGCCTTAGCGAAAGGCTTCTTGAAGGGAAAGATGTAACTCTGTGAGATGAATTAACAGAACACAGAGCAGTTTCTCAGAAAGCTTCTTTCCAGTTTTGAACGGAAGATATTTCCTTTTTCACCATAGCCCTCTATGGGCTTCCAAATATCCCTTTGCCAATTCCACAAGAACAGCCTTAGCGAAAGGCTTCTTGAAGGGAAAAATGTAACTCGGTGAGATGAATTAACAGAACACAGAGCAGTTTCTCAGAAAGCTTCTTTCCAGTTTTGAACGGAAGGTATTTCCTTTTACACCATAGCCCTCTATGGGGTTCCAAATATCCCTTTGCCAATTCCCCAAGAACAGCCTTAGCGAAAGGCTTCTTGAAGGGAAAGATGTAACTCTGTGAGATGAATTAACAGAACACAGAGTAGTTTCTCAGAAAGCTTCTTTCCAGTTTTGAACGGAAGATATTTCCTTTTTCACCATAGCCCTCTATGGGCTTCCAAATATCCCTTTGCCAATTCCACAAGAACAGCTTTAGCGAAAGGCTTCTTGAAGGGAAAGATGTAACTCTGTGAGATGAATTAACAGAACACAGAGCAGTTTCTCAGAAAGCTTCTTTCCAGTTTTGCACGGAAGATATTTCCTTTTTCACCATAGGCCTCTATGGGCTTCCAAATATCCCTGTGCCAATTCCACAAGAACAGCCTTAGCGAAAGGCTTCTTGAAGGGAAAGATGTAACTCTGTGAGATGAATTAACAGAACACAGAGCAGTTTCTCAGATAGCTTCTTTCCAGTTTTGAACGGAAGATATTTCCTTTTTCACCATAGCCCTCTATGGGCTTCCAAATATCCCTTTGCCAATTCCACAAGAACAGCCTTAGCGAAAGGCTTCTTGAAGGGAAAGATGTAACTCTGTGAGATGAATTAACAGAACACAGAGCAGTTTCTCAGAAAGCTTCTTTCCAGTTTTGAACGGAAGATATTTCCTTTTTCACCATAGCCCTCTATGGGCTTCCAAATATCCCTTTGCCAATTCCACAAGAACAGCCTTAGCGAAAGGCTTCTTGAAGGGAAAAATGTAACGCGGTGTGATGAATTAACAGAACACAGAGCAGTTTCTCAGAAAGCTTCTTTCCAGTTTTGAACGGAAGGTATTTCCTTTTTCACCATAGCCCTCTATGGGGTTCCAAATATCCCTTTGCCAATTCCCCAAGAACAGCCTTAGCGAAAGGCTTCTTGAAGGGAAAGATGTAACTCTGTGAGATGAATTAACAAAACACAGAGTAGTTTCTCAGAAAGCTTCTTTCCAGTTTTGAACCGAAGATATTTCCTTTTTCACCATAGCCCTCTATGGGCTTCCAAATATCCCTTTGCCAATTCCACAAGAACAGCCTTAGCGAAAGGCTTCTTGAAGGGAAAGATGTAACTCTGTGAGATGAATTAACAGAACACAGAGCAGTTTCTCAGAAAGCTTCTTTCCAGTTTTGAACGGAAGATATTTCCTTTTTCACCATAGCCCTCTATGGGATTCCAAATATCCCTTTGCCAATTCCACAAGAACAGCCTTAGCGAAAGGGTTCTTGAAGGGAAAGATGTAACTCTGTGAGATGAATTAACAGAACACAGAGCAGTTTCTCAGAAAGCTTCTTTCCAGTTTTGAACGGAAGATATTTCCTTTTTCACCATAGCCCTCTATGGGCTTCCAAATATCCCTTTGCCAATTCCACAAGAACAGCCTTCGTGAAAGGCTTCTTGAAGGGAAAGATGTAACTCTGTGTGATGAATTAACAGAACACAGAGCAGTTTCTCAGAAAGCTTCTTTCCAGTTTTGAACGGAAGATATTTCCTTTTTCACCATAGGCCTCTATGGGCTTCCAAATATCCCTTTGCCAATTCCACAAGAACAGCCTTAGCGAAAGGCTTCTTGAAGGGAAAGATGTAACTCTGTGAGATGAATTGACAGAACACAGAGCAGTTTCTCAGATAGCTTCTTTCCAGTTTTGAACGGAAGATACTTCCTTTTTCACCATAGCCCTCTTTGGGCTTCCAAATATCCCCTTGCCAATTCCACAAGAACAGCCTTAGCGAAAGGCTTTTTGAAGGGAAAGATGTAACTCTGTGAGATGAATTAACAGAACACAGAGCAGTTTCTCAGAAAACTTCTTTCCAGTTTTGAACGGAAGATATTTCCTTTTTCACCACAGCCCTCTATGGGCTTCCAAATATCCCTTTGCCAATTCCACAAGAACAGCCTTAGCGAAAGGCTTCTTGAAGGGAAAGATGTAACTCTGTGAGATGAATTAACAGAACACAGAGCAGTTTCTCAGAAAGCTTCTTTCCAGTTTTGAACGGAAGATATTTCCTTTTTCACCATAGCCCTCTATGGGCTTCCAAATATCCCTTTGCCAATTACACAAGAACAGCCTTAGCGAAAGGCTTCTTGAAGGGAAAGATGTAACTCTGTGAGATGAATTAACAGAACACAGAGCAGTTTCTCAGAAAGCTTCTTTCCAGTTTTGAACGGAAGATATTTTCTTTTTCACCATAGCCCTCTATGGGCTTCCAAATATCCCTTTGCCAATTCCACAAGAACAGCCTTAGCGAAAGGCTTCTTGAAGGGAAAGATGTAACTCTGTGAGATGAATTAACAGAACACAGAGCAGTTTCTCAGAAAGCTTCTTTCCAGTTTTGCACGGAAGATATTTCCTTTTTCACCATAGGCCTCTATGGGCTTCCAAATATCCCTTTGCCAATTCCACAAGAACAGCCTTAGCGAAAGGCTTCTTGAAGGGAAAGATGTAACTCTGAGAGATGAATTAACAGAACTCAGAGCAGTTTCTCAGAAAGCTTCTTTCCAGTTTTGCACGGAAGATATTTCCTTTTTCACCATAGCCCTCTATGGGCTTCCAAATATCCCTTTGCCAATTCCACAAGAACAGCCTTAGTGAAAGGCTTCTTGAAGGGAAAGATGTAACTCTGTGAGATGAATTAACAGAACACAGAGCAGTTTCTCAGAAAGCTTCTTTCCAGTTTTGAACGGAAGATATTTCCTTTTTCACCATAGCCCTCTATGGGCTTCCAAATATCCCTTTGCCAATTCCACAAGAACAGCCTTTGCGAAAGGCTTCTTGAAGGGAAAGATGTAACTCTGTGAGATGAATTAACAGAACACAGAGCAGTTTCTCAGAAAGCTTCTATCCAGTTTTGCACGGAAGATATTTCCTTTTTCACCATAGGCCTCTATGGGCTTCCAAATATCCCTTTGCCAATTCCACAAGAACAGCCTTAGCGAAAGGCTTCTTGAAGGGAAAGATGTAACTCTGTGAGATGAATTAACAGAACACAGAGCAGTTTCTCAGAAAGCTTCTTTCCAGTTTTGAACGGAAGATATTTCCTTTTTCACCATAGCCCTCTATGGGCTTCCAAATATCCCTTTGCCAATTCCACAAGAACAGCCTTAGCGAAAGGCTTCTTGAAGGGAAAGATGTAACTCTGTGAGATGAATTAACAGAACACAGAGCAGTTTCTCAGAAAGCTTCTTTCCAGTTTTGAATGGAAGATATTTCCTTTTTCATCATAGGCCTCTATGGGCTTCCAAATATCCCTTTGCCAATTCCACAAGAACAGCCTTAGCGAAAGGCTTCTTGAAGGGAAAGATGTAACTCTGTGAGATGAATTAACAGAACACAGAGCAGTTTCTCAGAAAGCTTCTTTCCAGTTTTGAACGGAAGGTATTTCCTTTTTCACCATAGCCCTCTATGGGCTTCCACATATCCCTTTGCCAATTCCCCAAGAACAGCCTTAGCGAAAGGCTTCTTGAAGGGAAAGATGTAACTCGGTGAGATGAATTAACAGAACACAGAGCAGTTTCTCAGAAAGCTTCTTTCCAGTTTTGAACGGAAGATATTTCCTTTTTCACCATAGCCCTCTAAGGGCTTCCAAATATCCCTTTGCCAATTCCACAAGAACAGCCTTAGCGAAAGGCTTCTTGAAGGGAAAGTTGTAACTCTGTGAGATGAATTAACAGAACACAGAGCAGTTTCTCAGAAAGCTTCTTTCCAGTTTTAAACGGAAGATATTTCCTTTTTCACCATAGCCCTCTATGGGCTTCCAAATATCCCTTTGCCAATTCCACAAGAACAGCCTTAGCGAAAGGCTTCTTGAAGGGAAAGATGTAACTCTGTGAGATGAATTAAAAGAACACAGAGCAGTTTCTCAGAAAGCTTCTTTCCAGTTTTGAACGGAAGATATTTCCTTTTTCACCATAGGCCTCTATGGGCTTCCAAATATCCCTTTGCCAATTCCACAAGAACAGCCTTTGCGAAAGGCTTCTTGAAGGGAAAGATGTAACTCTGTGAGATGAATTGACAGAACACAGAGCAGTTTCTCAGATAGCTTCTTTCCAGTTTTGAACGGAAGATACTTCCTTTTTCACCATAGCCCTCTTTGGGCTTCCAAATATCCCCTTGCCAATTCCACAAGAACAGCCTTAGCGAAAGGCTTCTTGAAGGGAAAGATGTAACTCTGTGAGATGAATTAACAGAACACAGAGCAGTTTCTCAGAAACCTTCTTTCCAGTTTTGAACGGAAGATATTTCCTTTTTCACCACAGCCCTCTATGGGCTTCCAAATATCCCTTTGCCAATTCCACAAGAACAGCCTTAGCGAAAGGCTTCTTGAAGGGAAAGATGTAACTCTGTGAGATGAATTAACAGAACACAGAGCAGTTTCTCAGAAAGCTTCTTTCCAGTTTTGAACGGAAGATATTTCCTTTTTCACCATAGCCCTCTATGGGCTTCCAAATATCCCTTTGCCAATTACACAAGAACAGCCTTAGCGAAAGGCTTCTTGAAGGGAAAGATGTAACTCTGTGAGATGAATTAACAGAACACAGAGCAGTTTCTCAGAAAGCTTCTTTCCAGTTTTGAACGGAAGATATTTCCTTTTTCACCATAGCCCTCTATGGGCTTCCAAATATCCCTTTGCCAATTCCACAAGAACAGCCTTAGCGAAAGGCTTCTTGAAGAGAAAGATGTAACTCTGTGAGATGAATTAACAGAACACAGAGCAGTTTCTCAGAAAGCTTCTTTCCAGTTTTGCACGGAAGATATTTCCTTTTTCACCATAGGCCTCTATGGGTTTCCAAATATCCCTTTGCCAATTCCACAAGAACAGCCTTAGCGAAAGGCTTCTTGAAGGGAAAGATGTAACTCTGTGAGATGAATTAACAGAACACAGAGCAGTTTCTCAGAAAGCTTCTTTCCAGTTTTGAACGGAAGATATTTCCTTTTTCACCATAGCCCTCTATGGGCTTCCAAATATCCCTTTGCCAATTCCACAAGAACAGCCTTAGCGAAAGGCTTCTTGAAGGGAAAGATGTAACTCTGTGAGATGAATTAACAGAACACAGAGCAGTTTCTCAGAAAGCTTCTTTCCAGTTTTGAACGGAAGATATTTCCTTTTTCACCATAGCCCTCTATGGGCTTCCAAATATCCCTTTGCCAATTCCACAAGAACAGCCTTAGCGAAAGGCTTCTTGAAGGGAAAAATGTAACTCGGTGAGATGAATTAACAGAACACAGAGCAGTTTCTCAGAAAGCTTCTTTCCAGTTTTGAACGGAAGGTATTTCCTTTTACACCATAGCCCTCTATGGGGTTCCAAATATCCCTTTGCCAATTCCCCAAGAACAGCCTTAGCGAAAGGCTTCTTGAAGGGAAAGATGTAACTCTGTGAGATGAATTAACAGAACACAGAGTAGTTTCTCAGAAAGCTTCTTTCCAGTTTTGAACGGAAGATATTTCCTTTTTCACCATAGCCCTCTATGGGCTTCCAAATATCCCTTTGCCAATTCCACAAGAACAGCTTTAGCGAAAGGCTTCTTGAAGGGAAAGATGTAACTCTGTGAGATGAATTAACAGAACACAGAGCAGTTTCTCAGAAAGCTTCTTTCCAGTTTTGCACGGAAGATATTTCCTTTTTCACCATAGGCCTCTATGGGCTTCCAAATATCCCTGTGCCAATTCCACAAGAACAGCCTTAGCGAAAGGCTTCTTGAAGGGAAAGATGTAACTCTGTGAGATGAATTAACAGAACACAGAGCAGTTTCTCAGATAGCTTCTTTCCAGTTTTGAACGAAAGATATTTCCTTTTTCACCATAGCCCTCTATGGGCTTCCAAATATCCCTTTGCCAATTCCACAAGAACAGCCTTAGCGAAAGGCTTCTTGAAGGGAAAGATGTAACTCTGTGAGATGAATTAACAGAACACAGAGCAGTTTCTCAGAAAGCTTCTTTCCAGTTTTGAACGGAAGATATTTCCTTTTTCACCATAGCCCTCTATGGGCTTCCAAATATCCCTTTGCCAATTCCACAAGAACAGCCTTAGCGAAAGGCTTCTTGAAGGGAAAAATGTAACTCGGTGTGATGAATTAACAGAACACAGAGCAGTTTCTCAGAAAGCTTCTTTCCAGTTTTGAACGGAAGGTATTTCCTTTTTCACCATAGCCCTCTATGGGGTTCCAAATATCCCTTTGCCAATTCCCCAAGAACAGCCTTAGCGAAAGGCTTCTTGAAGGGAAAGATGTAACTCTGTGAGATGAATTAACAAAACACAGAGTAGTTTCTCAGAAAGCTTCTTTCCAGTTTTGAACCGAAGATATTTCCTTTTTCACCATAGCCCTCTATGGGCTTCCAAATATCCCTTTGCCAATTCCACAAGAACAGCCTTAGCGAAAGGCTTCTTGAAGGGAAAGATGTAACTCTGTGAGATGAATTAACAGAACACAGAGCAGTTTCTCAGAAAGCTTCTTTCCAGTTTTGAACGGAAGATATTTCCTTTTTCACCATAGCCCTCTATGGGATTCCAAATATCCCTTTGCCAATTCCACAAGAACAGCCTTAGCGAAAGGGTTCTTGAAGGGAAAGATGTAACTCTGTGAGATGAATTAACAGAACACAGAGCAGTTTCTCAGAAAGCTTCTTTCCAGTTTTGAACGGAAGATATTTCCTTTTTCACCATAGCCCTCTATGGGCTTCCAAATATCCCTTTGCCAATTCCACAAGAACAGCCTTCGTGAAAGGCTTCTTGAAGGGAAAGATGTAACTCTGTGTGATGAATTAACAGAACACAGAGCAGTTTCTCAGAAAGCTTCTTTCCAGTTTTGAACGGAAGATATTTCCTTTTTCACCATAGGCCTCTATGGGCTTCCAAATATCCCTTTGCCAATTCCACAAGAACAGCCTTAGCGAAAGGCTTCTTGAAGGGAAAGATGTAACTCTGTGAGATGAATTGACAGAACACAGAGCAGTTTCTCAGATAGCTTCTTTCCAGTTTTGAACGGAAGATACTTCCTTTTTCACCATAGCCCTCTTTGGGCTTCCAAATATCCCCTTGCCAATTCCACAAGAACAGCCTTAGCGAAAGGCTTTTTGAAGGGAAAGATGTAACTCTGTGAGATGAATTAACAGAACACAGAGCAGTTTCTCAGAAAACTTCTTTCCAGTTTTGAACGGAAGATATTTCCTTTTTCACCACAGCCCTCTATGGGCTTCCAAATATCCCTTTGCCAATTCCACAAGAACAGCCTTAGCGAAAGGCTTCTTGAAGGGAAAGATGTAACTCTGTGAGATGAATTAACAGAACACAGAGCAGTTTCTCAGAAAGCTTCTTTCCAGTTTTGAACGGAAGATATTTCCTTTTTCACCATAGCCCTCTATGGGCTTCCAAATATCCCTTTGCCAATTACACAAGAACAGCCTTAGCGAAAGGCTTCTTGAAGGGAAAGATGTAACTCTGTGAGATGAATTAACAGAACACAGAGCAGTTTCTCAGAAAGCTTCTTTCCAGTTTTGAACGGAAGATATTTTCTTTTTCACCATAGCCCTCTATGGGCTTCCAAATATCCCTTTGCCAATTCCACAAGAACAGCCTTAGCGAAAGGCTTCTTGAAGGGAAAGATGTAACTCTGTGAGATGAATTAACAGAACACAGAGCAGTTTCTCAGAAAGCTTCTTTCCAGTTTTGCACGGAAGATATTTCCTTTTTCACCATAGGCCTCTATGGGCTTCCAAATATCCCTTTGCCAATTCCACAAGAACAGCCTTAGCGAAAGGCTTCTTGAAGGGAAAGATGTAACTCTGAGAGATGAATTAACAGAACTCAGAGCAGTTTCTCAGAAAGCTTCTTTCCAGTTTTGCACGGAAGATATTTCCTTTTTCACCATAGCCCTCTATGGGCTTCCAAATATCCCTTTGCCAATTCCACAAGAACAGCCTTAGTGAAAGGCTTCTTGAAGGGAAAGATGTAACTCTGTGAGATGAATTAACAGAACACAGAGCAGTTTCTCAGAAAGCTTCTTTCCAGTTTTGAACGGAAGATATTTCCTTTTTCACCATAGCCCTCTATGGGCTTCCAAATATCCCTTTGCCAATTCCACAAGAACAGCCTTAGCGAAAGGCTTCTTGAAGGGAAAGATGTAACTCTGTGAGATGAATTAACAGAACACAGAGCAGTTTCTCAGAAAGCTTCTTTCCAGTTTTGAACGGAAGATATTTCCTTTTTCACCATAGGCCTCTATGGGCTTCCAAATATCCCTTTGCCAATTCCACAAGAACAGCCTTAGCGAAAGGCTTCTTGAAGGGAAAGATGTAACTCTGTGAGATGAATTAACAGAACACAGAGCAGTTTCTCAGAAAGCTTCTTTCCAGTTTTGAACGGAAGGTATTTCCTTTTTCACCATAGCCCTCTATGGGCTTCCAAATATCCCTTTGCCAATTCCACAAGAACAGCCTCAGCGAAAGGCTTCTTGAAGGGAAAGATGTAACTCTGTGAGATGAATTAACAGAACACAGAGCAGTTTCTCAGAAAGCTTCTTTCCAGTTTTGAACGGAAGATATTTCCTTTTTCACCATAGCCCTCTATGGGCTTCCAAATATCCCTTTGCCAATTCCACAAGAACAGCCTTAGCGAAAGGCTTCTTGAAGGGAAAGATGTAACTCTGTGAGATGAACTAACAGAACACAGAGCAGTTTCTCAGAAAGCTTCTTTCCAGTTTTGAACGGAAGATATTTCCTTTTTCACCATAGCCCTCTATGGGCTTCCAAATATCCGTTTGCCAATTCCACAAGAACAGCCTTAGCGAAAGGCTTCTTGAAGGGAAAGATGTAACTCTGTGAGATGAATTAACAGAACACAGAGCAGTTTCTCAGAAAGCTTCTTTCCAGTTTTGCACGGAAGATATTTCCTTTTTCATCATAGGCCTCTATGGGCTTCCAAATATCCCTTTGCCAATTCCACAAGAACAGCCTTAGCGAAAGGCTTCTTGAAGGGAAAGATGTAACTCTGTGAGATGAATTAACAGAACACAGAGCAGTTTCTCAGAAAGCTTCTTTCCAGTTTTGAACGGAAGGTATTTCCTTTTTCACCATAGCCCTCTATGGGCTTCCACATATCCCTTTGCCAATTCCCCAAGAACAGCCTTAGCGAAAGGCTTCTTGAAGGGAAAGATGTAACTCTGTGAGATGAATTAACAGAACACAGAGCAGTTTCTCAGAAAGCTTCTTTCCAGTTTTGAACGGAAGATATTTCCTTTTTCACCATAGCCCTCTATGGGCTTCCAAATATCCCTTTCCCAATTCCACAAGAACAGCCTTAGCGAAAGGCTTCTTGAAGGGAAAGATGTAACTCTGTGAGATGAATTAACAGAACACAGAGCAGTTTCTCAGAAAGCTTCTTTCCAGTTTTGAACCGAAGTTATTTCCTTTTTCACCATAGCCCTCTAGGGGCTTCCAAATATCCCTTTGCCAATTCCACAAGAACAGCCTTAGCGAAAGGCTTCTTGAAGGGAAAGATGTAACTCTGTGAGATGAATTAACAGAACACAGAGCAGTTTCTCAGAAAGCTTCTTTCCAGTTTTGAACGGAAGATATTTCCTTTTTCACCATAGCCCTCTATGGGCTTCCAAATATCCCTTTGCCAATTACACAAGAACAGCCTTAGCGAAAGGCTTCTTGAAGGGAAAGATGTAACTCTGTGAGATGAATTAACAGAACACAGAGCAGTTTCTCAGAAAGCTTCTTTCCAGTTTTGAACGGTAGATATTTCCTTTTTCACCATAGCCCTCTATGGGCTTCCAAATATACCTTTGCCAATTCCACAAGAACAGCCTTAGCGAAAGGCTTCTTGAAGGGAAAGATGTAACTCTGTGAGATTAATTAACAGAACACAGAGCAGTATCTCAGAAAGCTTCTTTCCAGTTTTGCACGGTAGATATTTGCTTTTTCACCATAGGCCTCTATGGGCTTCCAAATATCCCTTTGCCAATTCCACAAGAACAGCCTTAGCGAAAGCCTTCTTGAAGGGAAAGATGTAACTCTGTGAGATGAATTAACAGAACGCAGAGCAGTTTCTCAGAAAGCTTCTTTCCAGTTTTGAACGGAAGATATTTCCTTTTTCACCATAGCCCTCTATGGGTTTCCAAATATCCCTTTGCCAATTCCACAAGAACAGCCTTAGCGAAAGGCTTCTAGAAGGGAAAGATGTAACTCTGTGAGATGAATTAACAGAACACAGAGCAGTTTCTCAGAAAGCTTCTTTCCAGTTTTGAACGGAAGATATTTCCTTTTTCACCATAGGCCTCTATGGGCTTCCAAATATCCCTTTGCCAATTCCACAAGAACAGCCTTAGCGAAAGGCTTCTTGAAGGGAAAGATGTAACTCTGTGAGATGAATTAACAGAACACAGAGCAGTTTCTCAGAAAGCTTCTTTCCAGTTTTGAACGGAAGATATTTCCTTTTTCACCATAGCCCTCTATGGGCTTCCAAATATCCCTTTGCCAATTCCACAAGAACAGCCTTAGCGAAAGGCTTCTTGAAGGGAAAGATGTAACTCTGTGAGATGAACTAACAGAACACAGAGCAGTTTCTCAGAAAGCTTCTTTCCAGTTTTGAACGGAAGATATTTCCTTTTTCACCATAGCCCTCTATGGGCTTCCAAATATCCCTTTGCCAATTCCACAAGAACAGTCTTAGCGAAAGGCTTCTTGAAGGGAAAGATGTAACTCTGTGAGATGAATTAACAGAACACAGAGCAGTTTCTCAGAAACCTTCTTTCCAGTTTTGAACGGAAGATATTTCCTTTTTCACCACAGCCCTCTATGGGCTTCCAAATATCCCTTTGCCAATTCCACAAGAACAGCCTTAGCGAAAGGCTTCTTGAAGGGAAAGATGTAACTCTGTGAGATGAATTAACAGAACACAGAGCAGTTTCTCAGAAAGCTTCTTTCCAGTTTTGCACGGAAGATATTTCCTTTTTCACCATAGGCCTCTATGGGCTTCCAAATATCCCTTTGCCAATTCCACAAGAACAGCCTTAGCGAAAGGCTTCTTGAAGGGAAAGATGTAACTCTGTGAGATGAATTAACAGAACACAGAGCAGTTTCTCAGAAAGCTTCTTTCCAGTTTTGAACGGAAGATATTTCCTTTTTCACCATAGCCCTCTATGGGCTTCCAAATATCCCTTTGCCAATTCCACAAGAACAGCCTTAACGAAAGGCTTCTTGAAGGGAAAGATGTAACTCTGTGAGATGAATCAACAGAACACAGAGCAGTTTCTCAGAAAGCTTCTTTCCAGTTTTGAACGGAAGATATTTCCTTTTTCACCATAGCCCTCTATGGGCTTCCAAATATCCCTTTGCCAATTCCACAAGAACAGCCTTAGCGAAAGGCTTCTTGAAGGGAAAAATGTAACTCGGTGAGATGAATTAACAGAACACAGAGCAGTTTCTCAGAAAGCTTCTTTCCAGTTTTGAACGGAAGATATTTCCTTTTTCACCATAGCCCTCTATGGGATTCCAAATATCCCTTTGCCAATTCCACAAGAACAGCCTTAGCGAAAGGCTTCTTGAAGGGAAAGATGTAACTCTGTGAGATGAATTAACAGAACACAGAGCAGTTTCTCAGAAAGCTTCTTTCCAGTTTTGAACGGAAGATATTTCCTTTTTCACCATAGCCCTCTATGGGATTCCAAATATCCCTTTGCCAATTCCACAAGAACAGCCTTAGCGAAAGGGTTCTTGAAGGGAAAGATGTAACTCTGTGAGATGAATTAACAGAACACAGAGCAGTTTCTCAGAAAGCTTCTTTCCAGTTTTGAACGGAAGATATTTCCTTTTTCACCATAGCCCTCTATGGGCTTCCAAATATCCCTTTTCCAATTCCACAAGAACAGCCTTCGCGAAAGGCTTCTTGAAGGGAAAGATGTAACTCTGTGAGATGAATTAACAGAACACAGAGCAGTTTCTCAGAAAGCTTCTTTCCAGTTTTGAACGGAAGATATTTCCTTTTTCACCATAGGCCTCTATGGGCTTCCAAATATCCCTTTGCCAATTCCACAAGAACAGCCTTAGCGAAAGGCTTCTTGAAGGGAAAGATGTAACTCTGTGAGATGAATTGACAGAACACAGAGCAGTTTCTCAGATAGCTTCTTTCCAGTTTTGAACGGAAGATACTTCCTTTTTCACCATAGCCCTCATTGGGCTTCCAAATATCCCCTTGCCAATTCCACAAGAACAGCCTTAGCGAAAGGCTTCTTGAAGGGAAAGATGTAACTCTGTGAGATGAATTAACAGAACACAGAGCAGTTTCTCAGAAAGCTTCTTTCCAGTTTTGCACGGAAGATATTTCCTTTTTCACCATAGGCCTCTATGGGCTTCCAAATATCCGTTTGCTAATTCCACAAGAACAGCCTTAGCGAAAGGCTTCTTGAAGGGAAAGATGTAACTCTGTGAGATGAATTAACAGAACACAGAGCAGTTTCTCAGAAAGCTTCTTTCCAGTTTTGAACGGAAGATATTTCCTTTTTCACCATAGCCCTCTATGGGCTTCCAAATATCCCTTTGCCAATTCCACAAGAACAGCCTTAGCGAAAGGCTTCTTGAAGGGAAAGATGTAACTCTGTGAGATGAATTAACAGAACACAGAGCAGTTTCTCAGAAGCCTTCTTTCCAGTTTTGAACGGAAGATATTTCCTTTTTCACCACAGCCCTCTATGGGCTTCCAAATATCCCTTTGCCAATTCCACAAGAACAGCCTTAGCGAAAGGCTTCTTGAAGGGAAAGATGTAACTCTGTGAGATGAATTAACAGAACACAGAGCAGTTTCTCAGAAAGCTTCTTTCCAGTTTTGAACGGAAGATATTTCCTTTTTCACCATAGCCCTCTATGGGCTTCCAAATATCCCTTTGCCAATTACACAAGAACAGCCTTAGCGAAAGGCTTCTTGAAGGGAAAGATGTAACTCTGTGAGATGAATTAACAGAACACAGAGCAGTTTCTCAGAAAGCTTCTTTCCAGTTTTGAACGGAAGATATTTCCTTTTTCACCATAGCCCTCTATGGGCTTCCAAATATCCCTTTGCCAATTCCACAAGAACAGCCTTAGCGAAAGGCTTCTTGAAGGGAAAGATGTAACTCTGTGAGATGAATTAACGAAACACAGAGCAGTTTCTCAGAAAGCTTCTTTCCGGTTTTGCACAGAAGATATTTCCTTTTTCACCATAGGCCTCTATGGGCTTCCAAATATCCGTTTGCCAATTCCACAAGAACAGCCTTAGCGAAAGGCTTCTTGAAGGGAAAGATGTAACTCTGTGAGATGAATTAACAGAACACAGATCAGTTTCTCAGAAAGCTTCTTTCCAGTTTTGCACGGAAGATATTTCCTTTTTCACCATAGGCCTCTATGGGCTTCCAAATATCCCTTTGCCAATTCCACAAGAACAGCCTTAGTGAAAGGCTTCTTGAAGGGAAAGATGTAACTCTGTGAGATGAATTAACAGAACACAGAGCAGTTTCTCAGAAAGCTTCTTTCCAGTTTTGAACGGAAGATATTTCCTTTTTCACCATAGCCCTCTATGGGCTTCCAAATATCCCTTTGCCAATTCCACAAGAACAGCCTTAGCGAAAGGCTTCTTGAAGGGAAAGATGTAACTCTGTGAGATGAATTAACAGAACACAGAGCAGTTTCTCAGAAAGCTTCTTTCCAGTTTTGAACGGAAGGAATTTCCTTTTTCACCATAGCCCTCTATGGGCTTCCAAATATCCCTTTGCCAATGCCACAAGAACAGCCTTAGCGAAAGGCTTCTTGAAGGGAAAGATGTAACTCTGTGAGATGAATTAACAGAACACAGAGCAGTTTCTCAGAAAGCTTCTTTCCAGTTTTGAACGGAAGGTATTTCCTTTTTCACCATAGCCCTCTATGGGCTTCCACATATCCCTTTGCCAATTCCCCAAGAACAGCCTTAGCGAAAGGCTTCTTGAAGGGAAAGATGTAACTCTGTGAGATGAATTAACAGAACACAGAGCAGTTTCTCAGAAAGCTTCTTTCCAGTTTTGAACGGAAGATATTTCCTTTTTCACCATAGCCCTCTATGGGCTTCCAAATATCCCTTTGCCAATTCCACAAGAACAGCCTTAGCGAAAGGCTTCTTGAAGGGAAAGATGTAACTCTGTGAGATGAATTAACAGAACACAGAGCAGTTTCTCAGAAAGCTTCTTTCCAGTTTTGAACGGAAGATATTTCCTTTTTCACCATAGCCCTCTATGGGCTTCCAAATATCCCTTTGCCAATTCCACAAGAACAGCCTTAGCGAAAGGCTTCTTGAAGGGAAAGATGTAACTCTGTGAGATGAATTAACAGAACACAGAGCAGTTTCTCAGAAAGCTTCTTTCCAGTTTTGAACCGAAGATATTTCCTTTTTCACCATAGCCCTCTATGGGCTTCCAAATATCCCTTTGCCAATTCCACAAGAACAGCCTTAGCGAAAGGCTTCTTGAAGGGAAAGATGTAACTCTGTGAGATGAATTAACAGAACACAGAGCAGTTTCTCAGAAAGCTTCTTTCCAGTTTTGAACGGAAGATATTTCCTTTTTCACCATAGGCCTCTATGGGCTTCCAAATATCCCTTTGCCAATTCCACAAGAACAGCCTTTGCGAAAGGCTTCTTGAAGGGAAAGATGTAACTCTGTGAGATGAATTGACAGAACACAGAGCAGTTTCTCAGATAGCTTCTTTCCAGTTTTGAACGGAAGATAGTTCCTTTTTCACCATAGCCCTCTTTGGGCTTCCAAATATCCCCTTGCCAATTCCACAAGAACAGCCTTAGCGAAAGGCTTCTTGAAGGGAAAGATGTAACTCTGTGAGATGAATTAACAGAACACAGAGCAGTTTCTCAGAAACCTTCTTTCCAGTTTTGAACGGAAGATATTTCCTTTTTCACCACAGCCCTCTATGGGCTTCCAAATATCCCTTTGCCAATTCCACAAGAACAGCCTTAGCGAAAGGCTTCTTGAAGGGAAAGATGTAACTCTGTGAGATGAATTAACAGAACACAGAGCAGTTTCTCAGAAAGCTTCTTTCCAGTTTTGAACGGAAGATATTTCCTTTTTCACCATAGCCCTCTATGGGCTTCCAAATATCCCTTTGCCAATTCCACAAGAACAGCCTTAGCGAAAGGCTTCTTGAAGGGAAAGATGTAACTCTGTGAGATGAACTAACAGAACACAGAGCAGTTTCTCAGAAAGCTTCTTTCCAGTTTTGAACGGAAGATATTTCCTTTTTCACCATAGCCCTCTATGGGCTTCCAAATATCCCTTTGCCAATTCCACAAGAACAGCCTTAGCGAAAGGCTTCTTGAAGGGAAAGATGTAACTCTGTGAGATGAATTAACAGAACACAGAGCAGTTTCTCAGAAACCTTCTTTCCAGTTTTGAACGGAAGATATTTCCTTTTTCACCACAGCCCTCTATGGGCTTCCAAATATCCCTTTTCCAATTCCACAAGAACAGCCTTAGCGAAAGGCTTCTTGAAGGGAAAGATGTAACTCTGTGAGATGAATTAACAGAACACAGAGCAGTTTCTCAGAAAGCTTCTTTCCAGTTTTGAACGGAAGATATTTCCTTTTTCACCATAGCCCTCTATGGGCTTCCAAATATCCCTTTGCCAATTCCACAAGAACAGCCTTAGCGAAAGGCTTCTTGAAGGGAAAGATGTAACTCTGTGAGATGAACTAACAGAACACAGAGCAGTTTCTCAGAAAGCTTCTTTCCAGTTTTGAACGGAAGATATTTCCTTTTTCACCATAGCCCTCTATGGGCTTCCAAATATCCCTTTGCCAATTCCACAAGAACAGCCTTAGCGAAAGGCTTCTTGAAGGGAAAGATGTAACTCTGTGAGATGAATTAACAGAACACAGAGCAGTTTCTCAGAAAGCTTCTTTCCAGTTTTGAACGGAAGATATTTCCTTTTTCACCGTAGCCCTGTATGGGCTTCCAAATATCCCTTTGCCAATTCCACAAGAACAGCCTTAGCGAAAGGCTTCTTGAAGGGAAAGATGTAACTCTGTGAGATGAATTAACAGAACACAGAGCAGTTTCTCAGAAAGCTTCTTTCCAGTTTTGAACGGAAGGTATTTCCTTTTTCACCATTGGCCTCTACGGGCTTCCAAATATCCCTTTGCCAATTCCACAAGAACAGCCTTAGCGAAAGGCTTCTTGAAGGGAAAGATGTAACTCTGTGAGTTGAATTAACAGAACACAGAGCAGTTTCTCAGAAAGCTTCTTTCCAGTTTTGAACGGAAGATATTTCCTTTTTCATCATAGGCCTCTATGGGCTTCCACATATCCCTTTGCCAATTCCCCAAGAACAGCCTTAGCGAAAGGCTTCTTGAAGGGAAAGATGTAACTCTGTGAGATGAATTAACAGAACACAGAGCAGTTTCTCAGAAAGCTTCTTTCCAGTTTTGAACCGAAGATATTTCCTTTTTCACCATAGCCCTCTATGGGCTTCCAAATATCCCTTTGCCAATTCCACAAGAACAGCCTTAGCGAAAGGCTTCTTGAAGGGAAAGATGTAACTCTGTGAGATGAATTAACAGAACACAGAGCAGTTTCTCAGAAAGCTTCTTTCCAGTTTTGAACCGAAGATATTTCCTTTTTCACCATAGCCCTCTATGGGCTTCCAAATATCCCTTTGCCAATTCCCCAAGAACAGCCTTAGCGAAACGCTTCTTGAAGGGAAAGATGTAACTCTGTGAGATGAATTAACAGAACACAGAGTAGTTTCTCAGAAAGCTTCTTTCCAGTTTTGAACGGAAGATATTTCCTTTATCACCATAGGCCTCTAAGGGCTTCCAAATATCCGTTTGCCAATTCCACAAGAACAGCCTTAGCGAAAGGCTTCTTGAAGGGAAAGATGTAACTCTGTGAGATGAATTAACAGAACACAGAGCAGTTTCTCAGAAAGCTTCTTTCCAGTTTTGAATGGAAGATATTTCCTTTTTCACCATAGCCCTCTATGGGCTTCCAAATATCCCTTTGCCAATTCCACAAGAACAGCCTTAGCGAAAGGCTTCTTGAAGGGAAAGATGTAACTCTGTGAGATGAATTAACAGAACACAGAGCAGTTTCTCAGAAAGCTTCTTTCCAGTTTTGAACGGAAGATATTTCCTTTTTCACCATAGCCCTCTATGGACTTCCAAATATCCCTTTGCCAATTCCACAAGAACAGCCTTTGCGAAAGGCTTCTTGAAGGGAAAGATGTAACTCTGTGAGATGAATTGACAGAACACAGAGCAGTTTCTCAGATAGCTTCTTTCCAGTTTTGAACGGAAGATACTTCCTTTTTCACCATAGCCCTCTTTGGGCTTCCAAATATCCCCTTGCCAATTCCACAAGAACAGCCTTAGCGAAAGGCTTCTTGAAGGGAAAGATGTAACTCTGTGAGATGAATTAACAGAACACAGAGCAGTTTCTCAGAAACCTTCTTTCCAGTTTTGAACGGAAGATATTTCCTTTTTCACCACAGCCCCCTATGGGCTTCCAAATATCCCTTTGCCAATTCCACAAGAACAGCCTTAGCGAAAGGCTTCTTGAAGGGAAAGATGTAACTCTGTGAGATGAATTAACAGAACACAGAGCAGTTTCTCAGAAAGCTTCTTTCCAGTTTTGAACGGAAGATATTTCCTTTTTCACCATAGGCCTCTATGGGCTTCCAAATATCCCTTTGCCAATTCCACAAGAACAGCCTTAGCGAAAGGCTTCTTGAAGGGAAAGATGTAACTCTGTGAGATGAATTAACAGAACACAGAGTAGTTTCTCAGAAAGCTTCTTTCCAGTTTTGAACGGAAGATATTTCCTTTTTCACCATAGGCCTCTATGGGCTTCCAAATATCCCTTTGCCAATTCCACAAGAACAGCCTTAGCGAAAGGCTTCTTGAAGGGAAAGATGTAACTCTGTGAGATGAATTAACAGAACACAGAGCAGTTTCTCAGAAAGCTTCTTTCCAGTTTTGAACGGAAGATATTTCCTTTTTCACCATAGCCCTCTATGGGCTTCCAAATATCCCTTTGCCAATTCCACAAGAACAGCCTTAGCGAAAGGCTTCTTGAAGGGAAAGATGTTACTCTGTGAGATGAATTAACAGAACACAGAGCAGTTTCTCAGAAAGCTTCTTTCCAGTTTTGAACGGAAGATATTTCCTTTTTCACCGGAGCCCTCTATGGGCTTCCAAATATCCCTTTGCCAATTCCACAAGAACAGCCTTAGCGAAAGGCTTCTTGAAGGGAAAGATGTAACTCTGTGAGATGAATTAACAGAACACAGAGCAGTTTCTCAGAAAGCTTCTTTCCAGTTTGGAACGGAAGATATTTCCTTTTTCACCATAGCCCTCTATGGGCTTCCAAATATCCCTTTGCCAATTCCACAAGAACAGCCTTAGCGAAAGGCTTCTTGAAGGGAAAGATGTAACTCTGTGAGATGAATTTACAGAACACAGAGCAGTTTCTCAGAAAGCTTCTTTCCAGTTTTGAACGGAAGATATTTCCTTTTTCATCATAGGCCTCTATGGGCTTCCAAATATCCCTTTGCCAATTCCACAAGAACAGCCTTACCGAAAGGCTTCTTGAAGGGAAAGATGTAACTCGGTGAGATGAATTAACAGAACACAGAGCAGTTTCTCAGAAAGCTTCTTTCCAGTTTTGAACGGAAGGTATTTCCTTTTTCACCATAGCCCTCTATGGGCTTCCAAATATCCCTTTGCCAATTCCACAAGAACAGCCTTAGCGAAAGGCTTCTTGAAGGGAAAGATGTAACACTGTGAGATGAATTAACAGAACACAGAGCAGTTTCTCAGAAAGCTTCTTTCCAGTTTTGAAAGGAAGATATTTCCTTTATCACCATAGCCCTCTATGGGCTTCCAAATATCCCTTGGCCAATTCCACAAGAACAGCCTTAGCGAAAGGCTTCTTGAAGGGAAAGATGTAACTCTGTGAGATGAATTAACAGAACACAGAGCAGTTTCTCAGAAAGCTTCTTTGCAGTTTTGAACGGAAGGTATTTCCTTTTTCACCATAGCCCTCTATGGGCTTCCAAATATCCCTTTGCCAATTCCCCAAGAACAGCCTTAGCGAAAGGCTTCTTGAAGGGAAAGATGTAACTCTGTGAGATGAATTAACAGAACACAGAGTAGTTTCTCAGAAAGCTTCTTTCCAGTTTTGAACGGAAGATATTTCCTTTTTCACCATAGCCCTCTATGGGCTTCCAAATATCCCTTTGCCAATTCCACAAGAACAGCCTTAGCGAAAGGGTTCTTGAAGGGAAAGATGTAACTCTGTGAGATGAATTAACAGAACACAGAGCAGTTTCTCAGAAAGCTTCTTTCCATATTTGAACGGAAGATATTTCCTTTTTCACCATAGCCCTCTATGGGCTTCCAAATATCCCTTTGCCAATACCACAAGAACAGCCTTCGCGAAAGGCTTCTTGAAGGGAAAGATGTAACTCTGTGAGATGAATTAACAGAACACAGAGCAGTTTCTCAGAAAGCTTCTTTCCAGTTTTGAACGGAAGATATTTCCTTTTTCACCATAGGCCTCTATGGGCTTCCAAATATCCCTTTGCCAATTCCACAAGAACAACCTTAGCGAAAGGCTCCTTGAAGGGAAAGATGTAACTCTGTGAGATGAATTGACAGAACACAGAGCAGTTTCTCAGATAGATTCTTTCCAGTTTTGAACGGAAGATATTTCCTTTTTCACCATAGCCCTCTATGGGCTTCCAAATATCCCTTTGCCAATTCCACAAGAACAGCCTTAGCGAAAGGCTTCTTGAAGGGAAAGATGTAACTCTGTGAGATGAATTAACAGAACACAGAGCAGTTTCTCAGAAAGCTTCTTTCCAGTTTTGCACGGAAGATATTTCCTTTTTCACCATAGGCCTCTATGGGCTTCCAAATATCCCTTTGCCAATTCCACAAGAACAGCCTTAGCGAAAGGCTTCTTGAAGGGAAAGATGTAACTCTGTGAGATGAATTAACAGAACACAGAGCAGTTTCTCAGAAAGCTTCTTTCCAGTTTTGAACGGAAGATATTTCCTTTTTCACCATAGCCCTCTATGGGCTTCCAAATATCCCTTTGCCAATTCCACAAGAACAGCCTTAGCGAAAGGCTTCTTGAAGGGAAAGATGTAACTCTGTGAGATGAATTAACAGAACACAGAGCAGTTTCTCAGAAAGCTTCTTTCCAGTTTTGAATGGAAGATATTTCCTTTTTCATCATAGGCCTCTATGGGATTCCAAATATCCCTTTGCCAATTCCACAAGAACAGCCTTAGCGAAAGGCTTCTTGAAGGGAAAGATGTAACTCTGTGAGATGAATTAACAGAACACAGAGCAGTTTCTCAGAAAGCTTCTTTCCAGTTTTGAACGGAAGGTATTTCCTTTTTCACCATAGCCCTCTATGGGCTTCCACATATCCCTTTGCCAATTCCCCAAGAACAGCCTTAGCGAAAGGCTTCTTGAAGGGAAAGATGTAACTCGGTGAGATGAATTAACAGAACACAGAGCAGTTTCTCAGAAAGCTTCTTTCCAGTTTTGAACGGAAGATATTTCCTTTTTCACCATAGCCCTCTAAGGGCTTCCAAATATCCCTTTGCCAATTCCACAAGAACAGCCTTAGCGAAAGGCTTCTTGAAGGGAAAGTTGTAACTCTGTGAGATGAATTAACAGAACACAGAGCAGTTTCTCAGAAAGCTTCTTTCCAGTTTTAAACGGAAGATATTTTCTTTTTCACCATAGCCCTCTATGGGCTTCCAAATATCCCTTTGCCAATTCCACAAGAACAGCCTTAGCGAAAGGCTTCTTGAAGGGAAAGATGTAACTCTGTGAGATGAATTAACAGAACACAGAGCAGTTTCTCAGAAAGCTTCTTTCCAGTTTTGAACGGAAGATATTTCCTTTTTCACCATAGCCCTCTATGGGCTTCCAAATATCCCTTTGCCAATTCCACAAGAACAGCCTTAGCGAAAGGCTTCTTGAAGGGAAAGATGTAACTCTGTGAGATGAATTAAAAGAACACAGAGCAGTTTCTCAGAAAGCTTCTTTCCAGTTTTGAACGGAAGATATTTCCTTTTTCACCATAGGCCTCTATGGGCTTCCAAATATCCCTTTGCCAATTCCACAAGAACAGCCTTTGCGAAAGGCTTCTTGAAGGGAAAGATGTAACTCTGTGAGATGAATTGACAGAACACAGAGCAGTTTCTCAGATAGCTTCTTTCCAGTTTTGAACGGAAGATACTTCCTTTTTCACCATAGCCCTCTTTGGGCTTCCAAATATCCCCTTGCCAATTCCACAAGAACAGCCTTAGCGAAAGGCTTCTTGAAGGGAAAGATGTAACTCTGTGAGATGAATTAACAGAACACAGAGCAGTTTCTCAGAAACCTTCTTTCCAGTTTTGAACGGAAGATATTTCCTTTTTCACCACAGCCCTCTATGGGCTTCCAAATATCCCTTTGCCAATTCCACAAGAACAGCCTTAGCGAAAGGCTTCTTGAAGGGAAAGATGTAACTCTGTGAGATGAATTAACAGAACACAGAGCAGTTTCTCAGAAAGCTTCTTTCCAGTTTTGAACGGAAGATATTTCCTTTTTCACCATAGCCCTCTATGGGCTTCCAAATATCCCTTTGCCAATTACACAAGAACAGCCTTAGCGAAAGGCTTCTTGAAGGGAAAGATGTAACTCTGTGAGATGAATTAACAGAACACAGAGCAGTTTCTCAGAAAGCTTCTTTCCAGTTTTGAACGGTAGATATTTCCTTTTTCACCATAGCCCTCTATGGGCTTCCAAATATCCCTTTGCCAATTCCACAAGAACAGCCTTAGCGAAAGGCTTCTTGAAGGGAAAGATGTAACTCTGTGAGATGAATTAACAGAACACAGAGCAGTTTCTCAGAAAGCTTCTTTCCAGTTTTGCACGGAAGATATTTCCTTTTTCACCATAGGCCTCTATGGGTTTCCAAATATCCCTTTGCCAATTCCACAAGAACAGCCTTAGCGAAAGGCTTCTTGAAGGGAAAGATGTAACTCTGTGAGATGAATTAACAGAACACAGAGCAGTTTCTCAGAAAGCTTCTTTCCAGTTTTGAACGGAAGATATTTCCTTTTTCACCATAGCCCTCTATGGGCTTCCAAATATCCCTTTGCCAATTCCACAAGAACAGCCTTAGCGAAAGGCTTCTTGAAGGGAAAGATGTAACTCTGTGAGATGAATTAACAGAACACAGAGCAGTTTCTCAGAAAGCTTCTTTCCAGTTTTGAACGGAAGATATTTCCTTTTTCACCATAGCCCTCTATGGGCTTCCAAATATCCCTTTGCCAATTCCACAAGAACAGCCTTAGCGAAAGGCTTCTTGAAGGGAAAAATGTAACTCGGTGAGATGAATTAACAGAACACAGAGCAGTTTCTCAGAAAGCTTCTTTCCAGTTTTGAACGGAAGGTATTTCCTTTTACACCATAGCCCTCTATGGGGTTCCAAATATCCCTTTGCCAATTCCCCAAGAACAGCCTTAGCGAAAGGCTTCTTGAAGGGAAAGATGTAACTCTGTGAGATGAATTAACAGAACACAGAGTAGTTTCTCAGAAAGCTTCTTTCCAGTTTTGAACGGAAGATATTTCCTTTTTCACCATAGCCCTCTATGGGCTTCCAAATATCCCTTTGCCAATTCCACAAGAACAGCTTTAGCGAAAGGCTTCTTGAAGGGAAAGATGTAACTCTGTGAGATGAATTAACAGAACACAGAGCAGTTTCTCAGAAAGCTTCTTTCCAGTTTTGCACGGAAGATATTTCCTTTTTCACCATAGGCCTCTATGGGCTTCCAAATATCCCTGTGCCAATTCCACAAGAACAGCCTTAGCGAAAGGCTTCTTGAAGGGAAAGATGTAACTCTGTGAGATGAATTAACAGAACACAGAGCAGTTTCTCAGATAGCTTCTTTCCAGTTTTGAACGGAAGATATTTCCTTTTTCACCATAGCCCTCTATGGGCTTCCAAATATCCCTTTGCCAATTCCACAAGAACAGCCTTAGCGAAAGGCTTCTTGAAGGGAAAGATGTAACTCTGTGAGATGAATTAACAGAACACAGAGCAGTTTCTCAGAAAGCTTCTTTCCAGTTTTGAACGGAAGATATTTCCTTTTTCACCATAGCCCTCTATGGGCTTCCAAATATCCCTTTGCCAATTCCACAAGAACAGCCTTAGCGAAAGGCTTCTTGAAGGGAAAAATGTAACTCGGTGTGATGAATTAACAGAACACAGAGCAGTTTCTCAGAAAGCTTCTTTCCAGTTTTGAACGGAAGGTATTTCCTTTTTCACCATAGCCCTCTATGGGGTTCCAAATATCCCTTTGCCAATTCCCCAAGAACAGCCTTAGCGAAAGGCTTCTTGAAGGGAAAGATGTAACTCTGTGAGATGAATTAACAAAACACAGAGTAGTTTCTCAGAAAGCTTCTTTCCAGTTTTGAACCGAAGATATTTCCTTTTTCACCATAGCCCTCTATGGGCTTCCAAATATCCCTTTGCCAATTCCACAAGAACAGCCTTAGCGAAAGGCTTCTTGAAGGGAAAGATGTAACTCTGTGAGATGAATTAACAGAACACAGAGCAGTTTCTCAGAAAGCTTCTTTCCAGTTTTGAACGGAAGATATTTCCTTTTTCACCATAGCCCTCTATGGGATTCCAAATATCCCTTTGCCAATTCCACAAGAACAGCCTTAGCGAAAGGGTTCTTGAAGGGAAAGATGTAACTCTGTGAGATGAATTAACAGAACACAGAGCAGTTTCTCAGAAAGCTTCTTTCCAGTTTTGAACGGAAGATATTTCCTTTTTCACCATAGCCCTCTATGGGCTTCCAAATATCCCTTTGCCAATTCCACAAGAACAGCCTTCGTGAAAGGCTTCTTGAAGGGAAAGATGTAACTCTGTGTGATGAATTAACAGAACACAGAGCAGTTTCTCAGAAAGCTTCTTTCCAGTTTTGAACGGAAGATATTTCCTTTTTCACCATAGGCCTCTATGGGCTTCCAAATATCCCTTTGCCAATTCCACAAGAACAGCCTTAGCGAAAGGCTTCTTGAAGGGAAAGATGTAACTCTGTGAGATGAATTGACAGAACACAGAGCAGTTTCTCAGATAGCTTCTTTCCAGTTTTGAACGGAAGATACTTCCTTTTTCACCATAGCCCTCTTTGGGCTTCCAAATATCCCCTTGCCAATTCCACAAGAACAGCCTTAGCGAAAGGCTTTTTGAAGGGAAAGATGTAACTCTGTGAGATGAATTAACAGAACACAGAGCAGTTTCTCAGAAAACTTCTTTCCAGTTTTGAACGGAAGATATTTCCTTTTTCACCACAGCCCTCTATGGGCTTCCAAATATCCCTTTGCCAATTCCACAAGAACAGCCTTAGCGAAAGGCTTCTTGAAGGGAAAGATGTAACTCTGTGAGATGAATTAACAGAACACAGAGCAGTTTCTCAGAAAGCTTCTTTCCAGTTTTGAACGGAAGATATTTCCTTTTTCACCATAGCCCTCTATGGGCTTCCAAATATCCCTTTGCCAATTACACAAGAACAGCCTTAGCGAAAGGCTTCTTGAAGGGAAAGATGTAACTCTGTGAGATGAATTAACAGAACACAGAGCAGTTTCTCAGAAAGCTTCTTTCCAGTTTTGAACGGAAGATATTTTCTTTTTCACCATAGCCCTCTATGGGCTTCCAAATATCCCTTTGCCAATTCCACAAGAACAGCCTTAGCGAAAGGCTTCTTGAAGGGAAAGATGTAACTCTGTGAGATGAATTAACAGAACACAGAGCAGTTTCTCAGAAAGCTTCTTTCCAGTTTTGCACGGAAGATATTTCCTTTTTCACCATAGGCCTCTATGGGCTTCCAAATATCCCTTTGCCAATTCCACAAGAACAGCCTTAGCGAAAGGCTTCTTGAAGGGAAAGATGTAACTCTGAGAGATGAATTAACAGAACTCAGAGCAGTTTCTCAGAAAGCTTCTTTCCAGTTTTGCACGGAAGATATTTCCTTTTTCACCATAGCCCTCTATGGGCTTCCAAATATCCCTTTGCCAATTCCACAAGAACAGCCTTAGTGAAAGGCTTCTTGAAGGGAAAGATGTAACTCTGTGAGATGAATTAACAGAACACAGAGCAGTTTCTCAGAAAGCTTCTTTCCAGTTTTGAACGGAAGATATTTCCTTTTTCACCATAGCCCTCTATGGGCTTCCAAATATCCCTTTGCCAATTCCACAAGAACAGCCTTAGCGAAAGGCTTCTTGAAGGGAAAGATGTAACTCTGTGAGATGAATTAACAGAACACAGAGCAGTTTCTCAGAAAGCTTCTTTCCAGTTTTGAACGGAAGATATTTCCTTTTTCACCATAGGCCTCTATGGGCTTCCAAATATCCCTTTGCCAATTCCACAAGAACAGCCTTAGCGAAAGGCTTCTTGAAGGGAAAGATGTAACTCTGTGAGATGAATTAACAGAACACAGAGCAGTTTCTCAGAAAGCTTCTTTCCAGTTTTGAACGGAAGGTATTTCCTTTTTCACCATAGCCCTCTATGGGCTTCCAAATATCCCTTTGCCAATTCCACAAGAACAGCCTCAGCGAAAGGCTTCTTGAAGGGAAAGATGTAACTCTGTGAGATGAATTAACAGAACACAGAGCAGTTTCTCAGAAAGCTTCTTTCCAGTTTTGAACGGAAGATATTTCCTTTTTCACCATAGCCCTCTATGGGCTTCCAAATATCCCTTTGCCAATTCCACAAGAACAGCCTTAGCGAAAGGCTTCTTGAAGGGAAAGATGTAACTCTGTGAGATGAACTAACAGAACACAGAGCAGTTTCTCAGAAAGCTTCTTTCCAGTTTTGAACGGAAGATATTTCCTTTTTCACCATAGCCCTCTATGGGCTTCCAAATATCCGTTTGCCAATTCCACAAGAACAGCCTTAGCGAAAGGCTTCTTGAAGGGAAAGATGTAACTCTGTGAGATGAATTAACAGAACACAGAGCAGTTTCTCAGAAAGCTTCTTTCCAGTTTTGCACGGAATATATTTCCTTTTTCATCATAGGCCTCTATGGGCTTCCAAATATCCCTTTGCCAATTCCACAAGAACAGCCTTAGCGAAAGGCTTCTTGAAGGGAAAGATGTAACTCTGTGAGATGAATTAACAGAACACAGAGCAGTTTCTCAGAAAGCTTCTTTCCAGTTTTGAACGGAAGGTATTTCCTTTTTCACCATAGCCCTCTATGGGCTTCCACATATCCCTTTGCCAATTCCCCAAGAACAGCCTTAGCGAAAGGCTTCTTGAAGGGAAAGATGTAACTCTCTGAGATGAATTAACAGAACACAGAGCAGTTTCTCAGAAAGCTTCTTTCCAGTTTTGAACGGAAGATATTTCCTTTTTCACCATAGCCCTCTATGGGCTTCCAAATATCCCTTTCCCAATTCCACAAGAACAGCCTTAGCGAAAGGCTTCTTGAAGGGAAAGATGTAACTCTGTGAGATGAATTAACAGAACACAGAGCAGTTTCTCAGAAAGCTTCTTTCCAGTTTTGAACCGAAGTTATTTCCTTTTTCACCATAGCCCTCTAGGGGCTTCCAAATATCCCTTTGCCAATTCCACAAGAACAGCCTTAGCGAAAGGCTTCTTGAAGGGAAAGATGTAACTCTGTGAGATGAATTAACAGAACACAGAGCAGTTTCTCAGAAAGCTTCTTTCCAGTTTTGAACGGAAGATATTTCCTTTTTCACCATAGCCCTCTATGGGCTTCCAAATATCCCTTTGCCAATTACACAAGAACAGCCTTAGCGAAAGGCTTCTTGAAGGGAAAGATGTAACTCTGTGAGATGAATTAACAGAACACAGAGCAGTTTCTCAGAAAGCTTCTTTCCAGTTTTGAACGGTAGATATTTCCTTTTTCACCATAGCCCTCTATGGGCTTCCAAATATACCTTTGCCAATTCCACAAGAACAGCCTTAGCGAAAGGCTTCTTGAAGGGAAAGATGTAACTCTGTGAGATTAATTAACAGAACACAGAGCAGTATCTCAGAAAGCTTCTTTCCAGTTTTGCACGGTAGATATTTGCTTTTTCACCATAGGCCTCTATGGGCTTCCAAATATCCCTTTGCCAATTCCACAAGAACAGCCTTAGCGAAAGCCTTCTTGAAGGGAAAGATGTAACTCTGTGAGATGAATTAACAGAACGCAGAGCAGTTTCTCAGAAAGCTTCTTTCCAGTTTTGAACGGAAGATATTTCCTTTTTCACCATAGCCCTCTATGGGTTTCCAAATATCCCTTTGCCAATTCCACAAGAACAGCCTTAGCGAAAGGCTTCTAGAAGGGAAAGATGTAACTCTGTGAGATGAATTAACAGAACACAGAGCAGTTTCTCAGAAAGCTTCTTTCCAGTTTTGAACGGAAGATATTTCCTTTTTCACCATAGGCCTCTATGGGCTTCCAAATATCCCTTTGCCAATTCCACAAGAACAGCCTTAGCGAAAGGCTTCTTGAAGGGAAAGATGTAACTCTGTGAGATGAATTAACAGAACACAGAGCAGTTTCTCAGAAAGCTTCTTTCCAGTTTTGAACGGAAGATATTTCCTTTTTCACCATAGGCCTCTAGGTGCTTCCAAATATCCCTTTGCCAATTCCACAAGAACAGCCTTAGCGAAAGGCTTCTTGAAGGGAAAGATGTAACTCTGTGAGATGAACTAACAGAACACAGAGCAGTTTCTCAGAAAGCTTCTTTCCAGTTTTGAACGGAAGATATTTCCTTTTTCACCATAGCCCTCTATGGGCTTCCAAATATCCCTTTGCCAATTCCACAAGAACAGTCTTAGCGAAAGGCTTCTTGAAGGGAAAGATGTAACTCTGTGAGATGAATTAACAGAACACAGAGCAGTTTCTCAGAAACCTTCTTTCCAGTTTTGAACGGAAGATATTTCCTTTTTCACCACAGCCCTCTATGGGCTTCCAAATATCCCTTTGCCAATTCCACAAGAACAGCCTTAGCGAAAGGCTTCTTGAAGGGAAAGATGTAACTCTGTGAGATGAATTAACAGAACACAGAGCAGTTTCTCAGAAAGCTTCTTTCCAGTTTTGCACGGAAGATATTTCCTTTTTCACCATAGGCCTCTATGGGCTTCCAAATATCCCTTTGCCAATTCCACAAGAACAGCCTTAGCGAAAGGCTTCTTGAAGGGAAAGATGTAACTCTGTGAGATGAATTAACAGAACACAGAGCAGTTTCTCAGAAAGCTTCTTTCCAGTTTTGAACGGAAGATATTTCCTTTTTCACCATAGCCCTCTATGGGCTTCCAAATATCCCTTTGCCAATTCCACAAGAACAGCCTTAACGAAAGGCTTCTTGAAGGGAAAGATGTAACTCTGTGAGATGAATCAACAGAACACAGAGCAGTTTCTCAGAAAGCTTCTTTCCAGTTTTGAACGGAAGATATTTCCTTTTTCACCATAGCCCTCTATGGGCTTCCAAATATCCCTTTGCCAATTCCACAAGAACAGCCTTAGCGAAAGGCTTCTTGAAGGGAAAAATGTAACTCGGTGAGATGAATTAACAGAACACAGAGCAGTTTCTCAGAAAGCTTCTTTCCAGTTTTGAACGGAAGATATTTCCTTTTTCACCATAGCCCTCTATGGGATTCCAAATATCCCTTTGCCAATTCCACAAGAACAGCCTTAGCGAAAGGCTTCTTGAAGGGAAAGATGTAACTCTGTGAGATGAATTAACAGAACACAGAGCAGTTTCTCAGAAAGCTTCTTTCCAGTTTTGAACGGAAGATATTTCCTTTTTCACCATAGCCCTCTATGGGATTCCAAATATCCCTTTGCCAATTCCACAAGAACAGCCTTAGCGAAAGGGTTCTTGAAGGGAAAGATGTAACTCTGTGAGATGAATTAACAGAACACAGAGCAGTTTCTCAGAAAGCTTCTTTCCAGTTTTGAACGGAAGATATTTCCTTTTTCACCATAGCCCTCTATGGGCTTCCAAATATCCCTTTTCCAATTCCACAAGAACAGCCTTCGCGAAAGGCTTCTTGAAGGGAAAGATGTAACTCTGTGAGATGAATTAACAGAACACAGAGCAGTTTCTCAAAAAGCTTCTTTCCAGTTTTGAACGGAAGATATTTCCTTTTTCACCATAGGCCTCTATGGGCTTCCAAATATCCCTTTGCCAATTCCACAAGAACAGCCTTAGCGAAAGGCTTCTTGAAGGGAAAGATGTAACTCTGTGAGATGAATTGACAGAACACAGAGCAGTTTCTCAGATAGCTTCTTTCCAGTTTTGAACGGAAGATACTTCCTTTTTCACCATAGCCCTCATTGGGCTTCCAAATATCCCCTTGCCAATTCCACAAGAACAGCCTTAGCGAAAGGCTTCTTGAAGGGAAAGATGTAACTCTGTGAGATGAATTAACAGAACACAGAGCAGTTTCTCAGAAAGCTTCTTTCCAGTTTTGCACGGAAGATATTTCCTTTTTCACCATAGGCCTCTATGGGCTTCCAAATATCCGTTTGCTAATTCCACAAGAGCATCCTTAGCGAAAGGCTTCTTGAAGGGAAAGATGTAACTCTGTGAGATGAATTAACAGAACACAGAGCAGTTTCTCAGAAAGCTTCTTTCCAGTTTTGAACGGAAGGTATTTCCTTTTTCACCATAGCCCTCTATGGGCTTCCACATATCCCTTTGCCAATTCCCCAAGAACAGCCTTAGCGAAAGGCTTCTTGAAGGGAAAGATGTAACTCTCTGAGATGAATTAACAGAACACAGAGCAGTTTCTCAGAAAGCTTCTTTCCAGTTTTGAACGGAAGATATTTCCTTTTTCACCATAGCCCTCTATGGGCTTCCAAATATCCCTTTCCCAATTCCACAAGAACAGCCTTAGCGAAAGGCTTCTTGAAGGGAAAGATGTAACTCTGTGAGATGAATTAACAGAACACAGAGCAGTTTCTCAGAAAGCTTCTTTCCAGTTTTGAACCGAAGTTATTTCCTTTTTCACCATAGCCCTCTAGGGGCTTCCAAATATCCCTTTGCCAATTCCACAAGAACAGCCTTAGCGAAAGGCTTCTTGAAGGGAAAGATGTAACTCTGTGAGATGAATTAACAGAACACAGAGCAGTTTCTCAGAAAGCTTCTTTCCAGTTTTGAACGGAAGATATTTCCTTTTTCACCATAGCCCTCTATGGGCTTCCAAATATCCCTTTGCCAATTACACAAGAACAGCCTTAGCGAAAGGCTTCTTGAAGGGAAAGATGTAACTCTGTGAGATGAATTAACAGAACACAGAGCAGTTTCTCAGAAAGCTTCTTTCCAGTTTTGAACGGTAGATATTTCCTTTTTCACCATAGCCCTCTATGGGCTTCCAAATATACCTTTGCCAATTCCACAAGAACAGCCTTAGCGAAAGGCTTCTTGAAGGGAAAGATGTAACTCTGTGAGATTAATTAACAGAACACAGAGCAGTATCTCAGAAAGCTTCTTTCCAGTTTTGCACGGTAGATATTTGCTTTTTCACCATAGGCCTCTATGGGCTTCCAAATATCCCTTTGCCAATTCCACAAGAACAGCCTTAGCGAAAGCCTTCTTGAAGGGAAAGATGTAACTCTGTGAGATGAATTAACAGAACGCAGAGCAGTTTCTCAGAAAGCTTCTTTCCAGTTTTGAACGGAAGATATTTCCTTTTTCACCATAGCCCTCTATGGGTTTCCAAATATCCCTTTGCCAATTCCACAAGAACAGCCTTAGCGAAAGGCTTCTAGAAGGGAAAGATGTAACTCTGTGAGATGAATTAACAGAACACAGAGCAGTTTCTCAGAAAGCTTCTTTCCAGTTTTGAACGGAAGATATTTCCTTTTTCACCATAGGCCTCTATGGGCTTCCAAATATCCCTTTGCCAATTCCACAAGAACAGCCTTAGCGAAAGGCTTCTTGAAGGGAAAGATGTAACTCTGTGAGATGAATTAACAGAACACAGAGCAGTTTCTCAGAAAGCTTCTTTCCAGTTTTGAACGGAAGATATTTCCTTTTTCACCATAGGCCTCTAGGTGCTTCCAAATATCCCTTTGCCAATTCCACAAGAACAGCCTTAGCGAAAGGCTTCTTGAAGGGAAAGATGTAACTCTGTGAGATGAACTAACAGAACACAGAGCAGTTTCTCAGAAAGCTTCTTTCCAGTTTTGAACGGAAGATATTTCCTTTTTCACCATAGCCCTCTATGGGCTTCCAAATATCCCTTTGTCAATTCCACAAGAACAGTCTTAGCGAAAGGCTTCTTGAAGGGAAAGATGTAACTCTGTGAGATGAATTAACAGAACACAGAGCAGTTTCTCAGAAACCTTCTTTCCAGTTTTGAACGGAAGATATTTCCTTTTTCACCACAGCCCTCTATGGGCTTCCAAATATCCCTTTGCCAATTCCACAAGAACAGCCTTAGCGAAAGGCTTCTTGAAGGGAAAGATGTAACTCTGTGAGATGAATTAACAGAACACAGAGCAGTTTCTCAGAAAGCTTCTTTCCAGTTTTGCACGGAAGATATTTCCTTTTTCACCATAGGCCTCTATGGGCTTCCAAATATCCCTTTGCCAATTCCACAAGAACAGCCTTAGCGAAAGGCTTCTTGAAGGGAAAGATGTAACTCTGTGAGATGAATTAACAGAACACAGAGCAGTTTCTCAGAAAGCTTCTTTCCAGTTTTGAACGGAAGATATTTCCTTTTTCACCATAGCCCTCTATGGGCTTCCAAATATCCCTTTGCCAATTCCACAAGAACAGCCTTAACGAAAGGCTTCTTGAAGGGAAAGATGTAACTCTGTGAGATGAATCAACAGAACACAGAGCAGTTTCTCAGAAAGCTTCTTTCCAGTTTTGAACGGAAGATATTTCCTTTTTCACCATAGCCCTCTATGGGGTTCCAAATATCCCTTTGCCAATTCCACAAGAACAGCCTTAGCGAAAGGCTTCTTGAAGGGAAAAATGTAACTCGGTGAGATGAATTAACAGAACACAGAGCAGTTTCTCAGAAAGCTTCTTTCCAGTTTTGAACGGAAGATATTTCCTTTTTCACCATAGCCCTCTATGGGATTCCAAATATCCCTTTGCCAATTCCACAAGAACAGCCTTAGCGAAAGGCTTCTTGAAGGGAAAGATGTAACTCTGTGAGATGAATTAACAGAACACAGAGCAGTTTCTCAGAAAGCTTCTTTCCAGTTTTGAACGGAAGATATTTCCTTTTTCACCATAGCCCTCTATGGGATTCCAAATATCCCTTTGCCAATTCCACAAGAACAGCCTTAGCGAAAGGGTTCTTGAAGGGAAAGATGTAACTCTGTGAGATGAATTAACAGAACACAGAGCAGTTTCTCAGAAAGCTTCTTTCCAGTTTTGAACGGAAGATATTTCCTTTTTCACCATAGCCCTCTATGGGCTTCCAAATATCCCTTTTCCAATTCCACAAGAACAGCCTTCGCGAAAGGCTTCTTGAAGGGAAAGATGTAACTCTGTGAGATGAATTAACAGAACACAGAGCAGTTTCTCAGAAAGCTTCTTTCCAGTTTTGAACGGAAGATATTTCCTTTTTCACCATAGGCCTCTATGGGCTTCCAAATATCCCTTTGCCAATTCCACAAGAACAGCCTTAGCGAAAGGCTTCTTGAAGGGAAAGATGTAACTCTGTGAGATGAATTGACAGAACACAGAGCAGTTTCTCAGATAGCTTCTTTCCAGTTTTGAACGGAAGATACTTCCTTTTTCACCATAGCCCTCATTGGGCTTCCAAATATCCCCTTGCCAATTCCACAAGAACAGCCTTAGCGAAAGGCTTCTTGAAGGGAAAGATGTAACTCTGTGAGATGAATTAACAGAACACAGAGCAGTTTCTCAGAAAGCTTCTTTCCAGTTTTGCACGGAAGATATTTCCTTTTTCACCATAGGCCTCTATGGGCTTCCAAATATCCGTTTGCTAATTCCACAAGAGCATCCTTAGCGAAAGGCTTCTTGAAGGGAAAGATGTAACTCTGTGAGATGAATTAACAGAACACAGAGCAGTTTCTCAGAAAGCTTCTTTCCAGTTTTGAACGGAAGATATTTCCTTTTTCACCATAGCCCTCTATGGGCTTCCAAATATCCCTTTGCCAATTCCACAAGAACAGCCTTAGCGAAAGGCTTCTTGAAGGGAAAGATGTAACTCTGTGAGATGAATTAACAGAACACAGAGCAGTTTCTCAGAAGCCTTCTTTCCAGTTTTGAACGGAAGATATTTCCTTTTTCACCACAGCCCTCTATGGGCTTCCAAATATCCCTTTGCCAATTCCACAAGAACAGCCTTAGCGAAAGGCTTCTTGAAGGGAAAGATGTAACTCTGTGAGATGAATTAACAGAACACAGAGCAGTTTCTCAGAAAGCTTCTTTCCAGTTTTGAACGGAAGATATTTCCTTTTTCACCATAGCCCTCTATGGGCTTCCAAATATCCCTTTGCCAATTACACAAGAACAGCCTTAGCGAAAGGCTTCTTGAAGGGAAAGATGTAACTCTGTGAGATGAATTAACAGAACACAGAGCAGTTTCTCAGAAAGCTTCTTTCCAGTTTTGAACGGAAGATATTTCCTTTTTCACCATAGCCCTCTATGGGCTTCCAAATATCCCTTTGCCAATTCCACAAGAACAGCCTTAGCGAAAGGCTTCTTGAAGGGAAAGATGTAACTCTGTGAGATGAATTAACGAAACACAGAGCAGTTTCTCAGAAAGCTTCTTTCCAGTTTTGCACAGAAGATATTTCCTTTTTCACCATAGGCCTCTATGGGCTTCCAAATATCCGTTTGCCAATTCCACAAGAACAGCCTTAGCGAAAGGCTTCTTGAAGGGAAAGATGTAACTCTGTGAGATGAATTAACAGAACACAGATCAGTTTCTCAGAAAGCTTCTTTCCAGTTTTGCACGGAAGATATTTCCTTTTTCACCATAGGCCTCTATGGGCTTCCAAATATCCCTTTGCCAATTCCACAAGAACAGCCTTGGTGAAAGGCTTCTTGAAGGGAAAGATGTAACTCTGTGAGATGAATTAACAGAACACAGAGCAGTTTCTCAGAAAGCTTCTTTCCAGTTTTGAACGGAAGATATTTCCTTTTTCACCATAGCCCTCTATGGGCTTCCAAATATCCCTTTGCCAATTCCACAAGAACAGCCTTAGCGAAAGGCTTCTTGAAGGGAAAGATGTAACTCTGTGAGATGAATTAACAGAACACAGAGCAGTTTCTCAGAAAGCTTCTTTCCAGTTTTGAACGGAAGGAATTTCCTTTTTCACCATAGCCCTCTATGGGCTTCCAAATATCCCTTTGCCAATTCCACAAGAACAGCCTTAGCGAAAGGCTTCTTGAAGGGAAAGATGTAACTCTGTGAGATGAATTAACAGAACACAGAGCAGTTTCTCAGAAAGCTTCTTTCCAGTTTTGAACGGAAGGTATTTCCTTTTTCACCATAGCCCTCTATGGGCTTCCACATATCCCTTTGCCAATTCCCCAAGAACAGCCTTAGCGAAAGGCTTCTTGAAGGGAAAGATGTAACTCTGTGAGATGAATTAACAGAACACAGAGCAGTTTCTCAGAAAGCTTCTTTCCAGTTTTGAACGGAAGATATTTCCTTTTTCACCATAGCCCTCTATGGGCTTCCAAATATCCCTTTGCCAATTCCACAAGAACAGCCTTAGCGAAAGGCTTCTTGAAGGGAAAGATGTAACTCTGTGAGATGAATTAACAGAACACAGAGCAGTTTCTCAGAAAGCTTCTTTCCAGTTTTGAACGGAAGATATTTCCTTTTTCACCATAGCCCTCTATGGGCTTCCAAATATCCCTTTGCCAATTCCACAAGAACAGCCTTAGCGAAAGGCTTCTTGAAGGGAAAGATGTAACTCTGTGAGATGAATTAACAGAACACAGAGCAGTTTCTCAGAAAGCTTCTTTCCAGTTTTGAACCGAAGATATTTCCTTTTTCACCATAGCCCTCTATGGGCTTCCAAATATCCCTTTGCCAATTCCACAAGAACAGCCTTAGCGAAAGGCTTCTTGAAGGGAAAGATGTAACTCTGTGAGATGAATTAACAGAACACAGAGCAGTTTCTCAGAAAGCTTCTTTCCAGTTTTGAACGGAAGATATTTCCTTTTTCACCATAGGCCTCTATGGGCTTCCAAATATCCCTTTGCCAATTCCACAAGAACAGCCTTTGCGAAAGGCTTCTTGAAGGGAAAGATGTAACTCTGTGAGATGAATTGACAGAACACAGAGCAGTTTCTCAGATAGCTTCTTTCCAGTTTTGAACGGAAGATAGTTCCTTTTTCACCATAGCCCTCTTTGGGCTTCCAAATATCCCCTTGCCAATTCCACAAGAACAGCCTTAGCGAAAGGCTTCTTGAAGGGAAAGATGTAACTCTGTGAGATGAATTAACAGAACACAGAGCAGTTTCTCAGAAACCTTCTTTCCAGTTTTGAACGGAAGATATTTCCTTTTTCACCACAGCCCTCTATGGGCTTCCAAATATCCCTTTGCCAATTCCACAAGAACAGCCTTAGCGAAAGGCTTCTTGAAGGGAAAGATGTAACTCTGTGAGATGAATTAACAGAACACAGAGCAGTTTCTCAGAAAGCTTCTTTCCAGTTTTGAACGGAAGATATTTCCTTTTTCACCATAGCCCTCTATGGGCTTCCAAATATCCCTTTGCCAATTCCACAAGAACAGCCTTAGCGAAAGGCTTCTTGAAGGGAAAGATGTAACTCTGTGAGATGAACTAACAGAACACAGAGCAGTTTCTCAGAAAGCTTCTTTCCAGTTTTGAACGGAAGATATTTCCTTTTTCACCATAGCCCTCTATGGGCTTCCAAATATCCCTTTGCCAATTCCACAAGAACAGCCTTAGCGAAAGGCTTCTTGAAGGGAAAATGTAACTCTGTGAGATGAATTAAGAGAACACAGAGCAGTTTCTCAGAAACCTTCTTTCCAGTTTTGAACGGAAGATATTTCCTTTTTCACCACAGCCCTCTATGGGCTTCCAAATATCCCTTTTCCAATTCCACAAGAACAGCCTTAGCGAAAGGCTTCTTGAAGGGAAAGATGTAACTCTGTGAGATGAATTAACAGAACACAGAGCAGTTTCTCAGAAAGCTTCTTTCCAGTTTTGAACGGAAGATATTTCCTTTTTCACCATAGCCCTCTATGGGCTTCCAAATATCCCTTTGCCAATTCCACAAGAACAGCCTTAGCGAAAGGCTTCTTGAAGGGAAAGATGTAACTCTGTGAGATTAATTAACAGAACACAGAGCAGTTTCTCAGAAAGCTTCTTTCCAGTTTTGCACGGAAGATATTTGCTTTTTCACCATAGGCCTCTATGGGCTTCCAAATATCCCTTTGCCAATTCCACAAGAACAGCCTTAGCGAAAGCCTTCTTGAAGGGAAAGATGTAACTCTGTGAGATGAATTAACAGAACACAGAGCAGTTTCTCAGAAAGCTTCTTTCCAGTTTTGAACGGAAGATATTTCCTTTTTCACCATAGCCCTCTATGGGCTTCCAAATATCCCCTTGCCAATTCCACAAGAACAGCCTTAGCGAAAGGCTTCTTGAAGGGAAAGATGTAACTCTGTGAGATGAATTAACAGAACACAGAGCAGTTTCTCAGAAAGCTTCTTTCCAGTTTTGAACGGAAGGTATTTCCTTTTTCACCATAGCCCTCTATGGGCTTCCAAATATCCCTTTGCCAATTCCACAAGAACAGCCTTAGCGAAAGGCTTCTTGAAGGGAAAGATGTAACTCTGTGAGATGAATTAACAGAACACAGAGCAGTTTCTCAGAAACCTTCTTTCCAGTTTTGAACGGAAGATATTTCCTTTTTCACCATAGCCCTCTATGGGCTTCCAAATATCCCTTTGCCAATTCCACAAGAACAGCCTTAGCGAAAGGCTTCTTGAAGGGAAAGATGTAACTCTGTGAGATGAACTAACAGAACACAGAGCAGTTTCTCAGAAAGCTTCTTTCCAGTTTTGAACGGAAGATATTTCCTTTTTCACCATAGCCCTCTATGGGCTTCCAAATATCCCTTTGCCAATTCCACAAGAACAGCCTTAGCGAAAGGCTTCTTGAAGGGAAAGATGTAACTCTGTGAGATGAATTAACAGAACACAGAGCAGTTTCTCAGAAAGCTTCTTTCCAGTTTTGAACGGAAGATATTTCCTTTTTCACCGTAGCCCTGTATGGGCTTCCAAATATCCCTTTGCCAATTCCACAAGAACAGCCTTAGCGAAAGGCTTCTTGAAGGGAAAGATGTAACTCTGTGAGATGAATTAACAGAACACAGAGCAGTTTCTCAGAAAGCTTCTTTCCAGTTTTGAACGGAAGGTATTTCCTTTTTCACCATTGGCCTCTACGGGCTTCCAAATATCCCTTTGCCAATTCCACAAGAACAGCCTTAGCGAAAGGCTTCTTGAAGGGAAAGATGTAACTCTGTGAGTTGAATTAACAGAACACAGAGCAGTTTCTCAGAAAGCTTCTTTCCAGTTTTGAACGGAAGATATTTCCTTTTTCATCATAGGCCTCTATGGGCTTCCACATATCCCTTTGCCAATTCCCCAAGAACAGCCTTAGCGAAAGGCTTCTTGAAGGGAAAGATGTAACTCTGTGAGATGAATTAACAGAACACAGAGCAGTTTCTCAGAAAGCTTCTTTCCAGTTTTGAACCGAAGATATTTCCTTTTTCACCATAGCCCTCTATGGGCTTCCAAATATCCCTTTGCCAATTCCACAAGAACAGCCTTAGCGAAAGGCTTCTTGAAGGGAAAGATGTAACTCTGTGAGATGAATTAACAGAACACAGAGCAGTTTCTCAGAAAGCTTCTTTCCAGTTTTGAACCGAAGATATTTCCTTTTTCACCATAGCCCTCTATGGGCTTCCAAATATCCCTTTGCCAATTCCCCAAGAACAGCCTTAGCGAAACGCTTCTTGAAGGGAAAGATGTAACTCTGTGAGATGAATTAACAGAACACAGAGTAGTTTCTCAGAAAGCTTCTTTCCAGTTTTGAACGGAAGATATTTCCTTTATCACCATAGGCCTCTAAGGGCTTCCAAATATCCGTTTGCCAATTCCACAAGAACAGCCTTAGCGAAAGGCTTCTTGAAGGGAAAGATGTAACTCTGTGAGATGAATTAACAGAACACAGAGCAGTTTCTCAGAAAGCTTCTTTCCAGTTTTGAATGGAAGATATTTCCTTTTTCACCATAGCCCTCTATGGGCTTCCAAATATCCCTTTGCCAATTCCACAAGAACAGCCTTAGCGAAAGGCTTCTTGAAGGGAAAGATGTAACTCTGTGAGATGAATTAACAGAACACAGAGCAGTTTCTCAGAAAGCTTCTTTCCAGTTTTGAACGGAAGATATTTCCTTTTTCACCATAGCCCTCTATGGACTTCCAAATATCCCTTTGCCAATTCCACAAGAACAGCCTTTGCGAAAGGCTTCTTGAAGGGAAAGATGTAACTCTGTGAGATGAATTGACAGAACACAGAGCAGTTTCTCAGATAGCTTCTTTCCAGTTTTGAACGGAAGATACTTCCTTTTTCACCATAGCCCTCTTTGGGCTTCCAAATATCCCCTTGCCAATTCCACAAGAACAGCCTTAGCGAAAGGCTTCTTGAAGGGAAAGATGTAACTCTGTGAGATGAATTAACAGAACACAGAGCAGTTTCTCAGAAACCTTCTTTCCAGTTTTGAACGGAAGATATTTCCTTTTTCACCACAGCCCCCTATGGGCTTCCAAATATCCCTTTGCCAATTCCACAAGAACAGCCTTAGCGAAAGGCTTCTTGAAGGGAAAGATGTAACTCTGTGAGATGAATTAACAGAACACAGAGCAGTTTCTCAGAAAGCTTCTTTCCAGTTTTGAACGGAAGATATTTCCTTTTTCACCATAGGCCTCTATGGGCTTCCAAATATCCCTTTGCCAATTCCACAAGAACAGCCTTAGCGAAAGGCTTCTTGAAGGGAAAGATGTAACTCTGTGAGATGAATTAACAGAACACAGAGTAGTTTCTCAGAAAGCTTCTTTCCAGTTTTGAACGGAAGATATTTCCTTTTTCACCATAGGCCTCTATGGGCTTCCAAATATCCCTTTGCCAATTCCACAAGAACAGCCTTAGCGAAAGGCTTCTTGAAGGGAAAGATGTAACTCTGTGAGATGAATTAACAGAACACAGAGCAGTTTCTCAGAAAGCTTCTTTCCAGTTTTGAACGGAAGATATTTCCTTTTTCACCATAGCCCTCTATGGGCTTCCAAATATCCCTTTGCCAATTCCACAAGAACAGCCTTAGCGAAAGGCTTCTTGAAGGGAAAGATGTTACTCTGTGAGATGAATTAACAGAACACAGAGCAGTTTCTCAGACAGCTTCTTTCCAGTTTTGAACGGAAGATATTTCCTTTTTCACCGGAGCCCTCTATGGGCTTCCAAATATCCCTTTGCCAATTCCACAAGAACAGCCTTAGCGAAAGGCTTCTTGAAGGGAAAGATGTAACTCTGTGAGATGAATTAACAGAACACAGTGCAGTTTCTCAGAAAGCTTCTTTCCAGTTTGGAACGGAAGATATTTCCTTTTTCACCATAGCCCTCTATGGGCTTCCAAATATCCCTTTGCCAATTCCACAAGAACAGCCTTAGCGAAAGGCTTCTTGAAGGGAAAGATGTAACTCTGTGAGATGAATTTACAGAACACAGAGCAGTTTCTCAGAAAGCTTCTTTCCAGTTTTGAACGGAAGATATTTCCTTTTTCATCATAGGCCTCTATGGGCTTCCAAATATCCCTTTGCCAATTCCACAAGAACAGCCTTACCGAAAGGCTTCTTGAAGGGAAAGATGTAACTCGGTGAGATGAATTAACAGAACACAGAGCAGTTTCTCAGAAAGCTTCTTTCCAGTTTTGAACGGAAGGTATTTCCTTTTTCACCATAGCCCTCTATGGGCTTCCAAATATCCCTTTGCCAATTCCCCAAGAACAGCCTTAGCGAAAGGCTTCTTGAAGGGAAAGATGTAACACTGTGAGATGAATTAACAGAACACAGAGCAGTTTCTCAGAAAGCTTCTTTCCAGTTTTGAACGGAAGATATTTCCTTTATCACCATAGCCCTCTATGGGCTTCCAAATATCCCTTGGCCAATTCCACAAGAACAGCCTTAGCGAAAGGCTTCTTGAAGGGAAAGATGTAACTCTGTGAGATGAATTAACAGAACACAGAGCAGTTTCTCAGAAAGCTTCTTTGCAGTTTTGAACGGAAGGTATTTCCTTTTTCACCATAGCCCTCTATGGGCTTCCAAATATCCCTTTGCCAATTCCCCAAGAACAGCCTTAGCGAAAGGCTTCTTGAAGGGAAAGATGTAACTCTGTGAGATGAATTAACAGAACACAGAGTAGTTTCTCAGAAAGCTTCTTTCCAGTTTTGAACGGAAGATATTTCCTTTTTCACCATAGCCCTCTATGGGCTTCCAAATATCCCTTTGCCAATTCCACAAGAACAGCCTTAGCGAAAGGGTTCTTGAAGGGAAAGATGTAACTCTGTGAGATGAATTAACAGAACACAGAGCAGTTTCTCAGAAAGCTTCTTTCCATATTTGAACGGAAGATATTTCCTTTTTCACCATAGCCCTCTATGGGCTTCCAAATATCCCTTTGCCAATACCACAAGAACAGCCTTCGCGAAAGGCTTCTTGAAGGGAAAGATGTAACTCTGTGAGATGAATTAACAGAACACAGAGCAGTTTCTCAGAAAGCTTCTTTCCAGTTTTGAACGGAAGATATTTCCTTTTTCACCATAGGCCTCTATGGGCTTCCAAATATCCCTTTGCCAATTCCACAAGAACAACCTTAGCGAAAGGCTCCTTGAAGGGAAAGATGTAACTCTGTGAGATGAATTGACAGAACACAGAGCAGTTTCTCAGATAGCTTCTTTCCAGTTTTGAACGGAAGATATTTCCTTTTTCACCATAGCCCTCTATGGGCTTCCAAATATCCCTTTGCCAATTCCACAAGAACAGCCTTAGCGAAAGGCTTCTTGAAGGGAAAGATGTAACTCTGTGAGATGAATTAACAGAACACAGAGCAGTTTCTCAGAAAGCTTCTTTCCAGTTTTGAACGGAAGATATTTCCTTTTTCACCATAGCCCTCTATATGCTTCCAAATATCCCTTTGCCAATTCCACAAGAACAGCCTTAGCGAAAGGCTTCTTGAAGGGAAAGATGTAACTCTGTGAGATTAATTAACAGAACACAGAGCAGTATCTCAGAAAGCTTCTTTCCAGTTTTGCACGGAAGATATTTGCTTTTTCACCATAGGCCTCTATGGGCTTCCAAATATCCCTTTGCCAATTCCACAAGAACAGCCTTAGCGAAAGGCTTCTTGAAGGGAAAGATGTAACTCTGTGAGATGAATTAACAGAACACAGAGCAGTTTCTCAGAAAGCTTCTTTCCAGTTTTGAACGGAAGATATTTCCTTTTTCACCATAGGCCTCTATGGGCTTCCAAATATCCCTTTGCCAATTCCACAAGAACAGCCTTAGCGAAAGGCTTCTTGAAGGGAAAGATGTAACTCTGTGAGATGAATTAACAGAACACAGAGTAGTTTCTCAGAAAGCTTCTTTCCAGTTTTGAACGGAAGATATTTCCTTTTTCACCATAGGCCTCTATGGGCTTCCAAATATCCCTTTGCCAATTCCACAAGAACAGCCTTAGCGAAAGGCTTCTTGAAGGGAAAGATGTAACTCTGTGAGATGAATTAACAGAACACAGAGCAGTTTCTCAGAAAGCTTCTTTCCAGTTTTGAACGGAAGATATTTCCTTTTTCACCGTAGCCCTCTATGGGCTTCCAAATATCCCTTTGCCAATTCCACAAGAACAGCCTTAGCGAAAGGCTTCTTGAAGGGAAAGATGTAACTCTGTGAGATGAACTAACAGAACACAGAGCAGTTTCTCAGAAAGCTTCTTTCCAGTTTTGAACGGAAGATATTTCCTTTTTCACCATAGCCCTCTATGGGCTTCCAAATATCCGTTTGCCAATTCCACAAGAACAGCCTTAGCGAAAGGCTTCTTGAAGGGAAAGATGTAACTCTGTGAGATGAATTAACAGAACACAGAGCAGTTTCTCAGAAAGCTTCTTTCCAGTTTTGCACGGAATATATTTCCTTTTTCATCATAGGCCTCTATGGGCTTCCAAATATCCCTTTGCCAATTCCACAAGAACAGCCTTAGCGAAAGGCTTCTTGAAGGGAAAGATGTAACTCTGTGAGATGAATTAACAGAACACAGAGCAGTTTCTCAGAAAGCTTCTTTCCAGTTTTGAACGGAAGGTATTTCCTTTTTCACCATAGCCCTCTATGGGCTTCCACATATCCCTTTGCCAATTCCCCAAGAACAGCCTTAGCGAAAGGCTTCTTGAAGGGAAAGATGTAACTCTCTGAGATGAATTAACAGAACACAGAGCAGTTTCTCAGAAAGCTTCTTTCCAGTTTTGAACGGAAGATATTTCCTTTTTCACCATAGCCCTCTATGGGCTTCCAAATATCCCTTTCCCAATTCCACAAGAACAGCCTTAGCGAAAGGCTTCTTGAAGGGAAAGATGTAACTCTGTGAGATGAATTAACAGAACACAGAGCAGTTTCTCAGAAAGCTTCTTTCCAGTTTTGAACCGAAGTTATTTCCTTTTTCACCATAGCCCTCTAGGGGCTTCCAAATATCCCTTTGCCAATTCCACAAGAACAGCCTTAGCGAAAGGCTTCTTGAAGGGAAAGATGTAACTCTGTGAGATGAATTAACAGAACACAGAGCAGTTTCTCAGAAAGCTTCTTTCCAGTTTTGAACGGAAGATATTTCCTTTTTCACCATAGCCCTCTATGGGCTTCCAAATATCCCTTTGCCAATTACACAAGAACAGCCTTAGCGAAAGGCTTCTTGAAGGGAAAGATGTAACTCTGTGAGATGAATTAACAGAACACAGAGCAGTTTCTCAGAAAGCTTCTTTCCAGTTTTGAACGGTAGATATTTCCTTTTTCACCATAGCCCTCTATGGGCTTCCAAATATACCTTTGCCAATTCCACAAGAACAGCCTTAGCGAAAGGCTTCTTGAAGGGAAAGATGTAACTCTGTGAGATTAATTAACAGAACACAGAGCAGTATCTCAGAAAGCTTCTTTCCAGTTTTGCACGGTAGATATTTGCTTTTTCACCATAGGCCTCTATGGGCTTCCAAATATCCCTTTGCCAATTCCACAAGAACAGCCTTAGCGAAAGCCTTCTTGAAGGGAAAGATGTAACTCTGTGAGATGAATTAACAGAACGCAGAGCAGTTTCTCAGAAAGCTTCTTTCCAGTTTTGAACGGAAGATATTTCCTTTTTCACCATAGCCCTCTATGGGTTTCCAAATATCCCTTTGCCAATTCCACAAGAACAGCCTTAGCGAAAGGCTTCTAGAAGGGAAAGATGTAACTCTGTGAGATGAATTAACAGAACACAGAGCAGTTTCTCAGAAAGCTTCTTTCCAGTTTTGAACGGAAGATATTTCCTTTTTCACCATAGGCCTCTATGGGCTTCCAAATATCCCTTTGCCAATTCCACAAGAACAGCCTTAGCGAAAGGCTTCTTGAAGGGAAAGATGTAACTCTGTGAGATGAATTAACAGAACACAGAGCAGTTTCTCAGAAAGCTTCTTTCCAGTTTTGAACGGAAGATATTTCCTTTTTCACCATAGGCCTCTAGGTGCTTCCAAATATCCCTTTGCCAATTCCACAAGAACAGCCTTAGCGAAAGGCTTCTTGAAGGGAAAGATGTAACTCTGTGAGATGAACTAACAGAACACAGAGCAGTTTCTCAGAAAGCTTCTTTCCAGTTTTGAACGGAAGATATTTCCTTTTTCACCATAGCCCTCTATGGGCTTCCAAATATCCCTTTGCCAATTCCACAAGAACAGTCTTAGCGAAAGGCTTCTTGAAGGGAAAGATGTAACTCTGTGAGATGAATTAACAGAACACAGAGCAGTTTCTCAGAAACCTTCTTTCCAGTTTTGAACGGAAGATATTTCCTTTTTCACCACAGCCCTCTATGGGCTTCCAAATATCCCTTTGCCAATTCCACAAGAACAGCCTTAGCGAAAGGCTTCTTGAAGGGAAAGATGTAACTCTGTGAGATGAATTAACAGAACACAGAGCAGTTTCTCAGAAAGCTTCTTTCCAGTTTTGCACGGAAGATATTTCCTTTTTCACCATAGGCCTCTATGGGCTTCCAAATATCCCTTTGCCAATTCCACAAGAACAGCCTTAGCGAAAGGCTTCTTGAAGGGAAAGATGTAACTCTGTGAGATGAATTAACAGAACACAGAGCAGTTTCTCAGAAAGCTTCTTTCCAGTTTTGAACGGAAGATATTTCCTTTTTCACCATAGCCCTCTATGGGCTTCCAAATATCCCTTTGCCAATTCCACAAGAACAGCCTTAACGAAAGGCTTCTTGAAGGGAAAGATGTAACTCTGTGAGATGAATCAACAGAACACAGAGCAGTTTCTCAGAAAGCTTCTTTCCAGTTTTGAACGGAAGATATTTCCTTTTTCACCATAGCCCTCTATGGGCTTCCAAATATCCCTTTGCCAATTCCACAAGAACAGCCTTAGCGAAAGGCTTCTTGAAGGGAAAAATGTAACTCGGTGAGATGAATTAACAGAACACAGAGCAGTTTCTCAGAAAGCTTCTTTCCAGTTTTGAACGGAAGATATTTCCTTTTTCACCATAGCCCTCTATGGGATTCCAAATATCCCTTTGCCAATTCCACAAGAACAGCCTTAGCGAAAGGCTTCTTGAAGGGAAAGATGTAACTCTGTGAGATGAATTAACAGAACACAGAGCAGTTTCTCAGAAAGCTTCTTTCCAGTTTTGAACGGAAGATATTTCCTTTTTCACCATAGCCCTCTATGGGATTCCAAATATCCCTTTGCCAATTCCACAAGAACAGCCTTAGCGAAAGGGTTCTTGAAGGGAAAGATGTAACTCTGTGAGATGAATTAACAGAACACAGAGCAGTTTCTCAGAAAGCTTCTTTCCAGTTTTGAACGGAAGATATTTCCTTTTTCACCATAGCCCTCTATGGGCTTCCAAATATCCCTTTTCCAATTCCACAAGAACAGCCTTCGCGAAAGGCTTCTTGAAGGGAAAGATGTAACTCTGTGAGATGAATTAACAGAACACAGAGCAGTTTCTCAGAAAGCTTCTTTCCAGTTTTGAACGGAAGATATTTCCTTTTTCACCATAGGCCTCTATGGGCTTCCAAATATCCCTTTGCCAATTCCACAAGAACAGCCTTAGCGAAAGGCTTCTTGAAGGGAAAGATGTAACTCTGTGAGATGAATTGACAGAACACAGAGCAGTTTCTCAGATAGCTTCTTTCCAGTTTTGAACGGAAGATACTTCCTTTTTCACCATAGCCCTCATTGGGCTTCCAAATATCCCCTTGCCAATTCCACAAGAACAGCCTTAGCGAAAGGCTTCTTGAAGGGAAAGATGTAACTCTGTGAGATGAATTAACAGAACACAGAGCAGTTTCTCAGAAAGCTTCTTTCCAGTTTTGCACGGAAGATATTTCCTTTTTCACCATAGGCCTCTATGGGCTTCCAAATATCCGTTTGCTAATTCCACAAGAACAGCCTTAGCGAAAGGCTTCTTGAAGGGAAAGATGTAACTCTGTGAGATGAATTAACAGAACACAGAGCAGTTTCTCAGAAAGCTTCTTTCCAGTTTTGAACGGAAGATATTTCCTTTTTCACCATAGCCCTCTATGGGCTTCCAAATATCCCTTTGCCAATTCCACAAGAACAGCCTTAGCGAAAGGCTTCTTGAAGGGAAAGATGTAACTCTGTGAGATGAATTAACAGAACACAGAGCAGTTTCTCAGAAGCCTTCTTTCCAGTTTTGAACGGAAGATATTTCCTTTTTCACCACAGCCCTCTATGGGCTTCCAAATATCCCTTTGCCAATTCCACAAGAACAGCCTTAGCGAAAGGCTTCTTGAAGGGAAAGATGTAACTCTGTGAGATGAATTAACAGAACACAGAGCAGTTTCTCAGAAAGCTTCTTTCCAGTTTTGAACGGAAGATATTTCCTTTTTCACCATAGCCCTCTATGGGCTTCCAAATATCCCTTTGCCAATTACACAAGAACAGCCTTAGCGAAAGGCTTCTTGAAGGGAAAGATGTAACTCTGTGAGATGAATTAACAGAACACAGAGCAGTTTCTCAGAAAGCTTCTTTCCAGTTTTGAACGGAAGATATTTCCTTTTTCACCATAGCCCTCTATGGGCTTCCAAATATCCCTTTGCCAATTCCACAAGAACAGCCTTAGCGAAAGGCTTCTTGAAGGGAAAGATGTAACTCTGTGAGATGAATTAACGAAACACAGAGCAGTTTCTCAGAAAGCTTCTTTCCAGTTTTGCACAGAAGATATTTCCTTTTTCACCATAGGCCTCTATGGGCTTCCAAATATCCGTTTGCCAATTCCACAAGAACAGCCTTAGCGAAAGGCTTCTTGAAGGGAAAGATGTAACTCTGTGAGATGAATTAACAGAACACAGATCAGTTTCTCAGAAAGCTTCTTTCCAGTTTTGCACGGAAGATATTTCCTTTTTCACCATAGGCCTCTATGGGCTTCCAAATATCCCTTTGCCAATTCCACAAGAACTGCCTTGGTGAAAGGCTTCTTGAAGGGAAAGATGTAACTCTGTGAGATGAATTAACAGAACACAGAGCAGTTTCTCAGAAAGCTTCTTTCCAGTTTTGAACGGAAGATATTTCCTTTTTCACCATAGCCCTCTATGGGCTTCCAAATATCCCTTTGCCAATTCCACAAGAACAGCCTTAGCGAAAGGCTTCTTGAAGGGAAAGATGTAACTCTGTGAGATGAATTAACAGAACACAGAGCAGTTTCTCAGAAAGCTTCTTTCCAGTTTTGAACGGAAGGAATTTCCTTTTTCACCATAGCCCTCTATGGGCTTCCAAATATCCCTTTGCCAATTCCACAAGAACAGCCTTAGCGAAAGGCTTCTTGAAGGGAAAGATGTAACTCTGTGAGATGAATTAACAGAACACAGAGCAGTTTCTCAGAAAGCTTCTTTCCAGTTTTGAACGGAAGGTATTTCCTTTTTCACCATAGCCCTCTATGGGCTTCCACATATCCCTTTGCCAATTCCCCAAGAACAGCCTTAGCGAAAGGCTTCTTGAAGGGAAAGATGTAACTCTGTGAGATGAATTAACAGAACACAGAGCAGTTTCTCAGAAAGCTTCTTTCCAGTTTTGAACGGAAGATATTTCCTTTTTCACCATAGCCCTCTATGGGCTTCCAAATATCCCTTTGCCAATTCCACAAGAACAGCCTTAGCGAAAGGCTTCTTGAAGGGAAAGATGTAACTCTGTGAGATGAATTAACAGAACACAGAGCAGTTTCTCAGAAAGCTTCTTTCCAGTTTTGAACGGAAGATATTTCCTTTTTCACCATAGCCCTCTATGGGCTTCCAAATATCCCTTTGCCAATTCCACAAGAACAGCCTTAGCGAAAGGCTTCTTGAAGGGAAAGATGTAACTCTGTGAGATGAATTAACAGAACACAGAGCAGTTTCTCAGAAAGCTTCTTTCCAGTTTTGAACCGAAGATATTTCCTTTTTCACCATAGCCCTCTATGGGCTTCCAAATATCCCTTTGCCAATTCCACAAGAACAGCCTTAGCGAAAGGCTTCTTGAAGGGAAAGATGTAACTCTGTGAGATGAATTAACAGAACACAGAGCAGTTTCTCAGAAAGCTTCTTTCCAGTTTTGAACGGAAGATATTTCCTTTTTCACCATAGGCCTCTATGGGCTTCCAAATATCCCTTTGCCAATTCCACAAGAACAGCCTTTGCGAAAGGCTTCTTGAAGGGAAAGATGTAACTCTGTGAGATGAATTGACAGAACACAGAGCAGTTTCTCAGATAGCTTCTTTCCAGTTTTGAACGGAAGATAGTTCCTTTTTCACCATAGCCCTCTTTGGGCTTCCAAATATCCCCTTGCCAATTCCACAAGAACAGCCTTAGCGAAAGGCTTCTTGAAGGGAAAGATGTAACTCTGTGAGATGAATTAACAGAACACAGAGCAGTTTCTCAGAAACCTTCTTTCCAGTTTTGAACGGAAGATATTTCCTTTTTCACCACAGCCCTCTATGGGCTTCCAAATATCCCTTTGCCAATTCCACAAGAACAGCCTTAGCGAAAGGCTTCTTGAAGGGAAAGATGTAACTCTGTGAGATGAATTAACAGAACACAGAGCAGTTTCTCAGAAAGCTTCTTTCCAGTTTTGAACGGAAGATATTTCCTTTTTCACCATAGCCCTCTATGGGCTTCCAAATATCCCTTTGCCAATTCCACAAGAACAGCCTTAGCGAAAGGCTTCTTGAAGGGAAAGATGTAACTCTGTGAGATGAACTAACAGAACACGGAGCAGTTTCTCAGAAAGCTTCTTTCCAGTTTTGAACGGAAGATATTTCCTTTTTCACCATAGCCCTCTATGGGCTTCCAAATATCCCTTTGCCAATTCCACAAGAACAGCCTTAGCGAAAGGCTTCTTGAAGGGAAAATGTAACTCTGTGAGATGAATTAAGAGAACACAGAGCAGTTTCTCAGAAACCTTCTTTCCAGTTTTGAACGGAAGATATTTCCTTTTTCACCACAGCCCTCTATGGGCTTCCAAATATCCCTTTTCCAATTCCACAAGAACAGCCTTAGCGAAAGGCTTCTTGAAGGGAAAGATGTAACTCTGTGAGATGAATTAACAGAACACAGAGCAGTTTCTCAGAAAGCTTCTTTCCAGTTTTGAACGGAAGATATTTCCTTTTTCACCATAGCCCTCTATGGGCTTCCAAATATCCCTTTGCCAATTCCACAAGAACAGCCTTAGCGAAAGGCTTCTTGAAGGGAAAGATGTAACTCTGTGAGATTAATTAACAGAACACAGAGCAGTTTCTCAGAAAGCTTCTTTCCAGTTTTGCACGGAAGATATTTGCTTTTTCACCATAGGCCTCTATGGGCTTCCAAATATCCCTTTGCCAATTCCACAAGAACAGCCTTAGCGAAAGCCTTCTTGAAGGGAAAGATGTAACTCTGTGAGATGAATTAACAGAACACAGAGCAGTTTCTCAGAAAGCTTCTTTCCAGTTTTGAACGGAAGATATTTCCTTTTTCACCATAGCCCTCTATGGGCTTCCAAATATCCCCTTGCCAATTCCACAAGAACAGCCTTAGCGAAAGGCTTCTTGAAGGGAAAGATGTAACTCTGTGAGATGAATTAACAGAACACAGAGCAGTTTCTCAGAAAGCTTCTTTCCAGTTTTGAACGGAAGGTATTTCCTTTTTCACCATAGCCCTCTATGGGCTTCCAAATATCCCTTTGCCAATTCCACAAGAACAGCCTTAGCGAAAGGCTTCTTGAAGGGAAAGATGTAACTCTGTGAGATGAATTAACAGAACACAGAGCAGTTTCTCAGAAACCTTCTTTCCAGTTTTGAACGGAAGATATTTCCTTTTTCACCATAGCCCTCTATGGGCTTCCAAATATCCCTTTGCCAATTCCACAAGAACAGCCTTAGCGAAAGGCTTCTTGAAGGGAAAGATGTAACTCTGTGAGATGAATTAACAGAACACAGAGCAGTTTCTCAGAAAGCTTCTTTCCAGTTTTGAACGGAAGATATTTCCTTTTTCACCATAGCCCTCTATGGGCTTCCAAATATCCCTTTGCCAATTCCACAAGAACAGCCTTAGCGAAAGGCTTCTTGAAGGGAAAGATGTAACTCTGTGAGATGAATTTACAGAACACAGAGCAGTTTCTCAGAAAGCTTCTTTCCAGTTTTGAACGGAAGATATTTCCTTTTTCATCATAGGCCTCTATGGGCTTCCAAATATCCCTTTGCCAATTCCACAAGAACAGCCTTACCGAAAGGCTTCTTGAAGGGAAAGATGTAACTCGGTGAGATGAATTAACAGAACACAGAGCAGTTTCTCAGAAAGCTTCTTTCCAGTTTTGAACGGAAGGTATTTCCTTTTTCACCATAGCCCTCTATGGGCTTCCAAATATCCCTTTGCCAATTCCCCAAGAACAGCCTTAGCGAAAGGCTTCTTGAAGGGAAAGATGTAACACTGTGAGATGAATTAACAGAACACAGAGCAGTTTCTCAGAAAGCTTCTTTCCAGTTTTGAACGGAAGATATTTCCTTTATCACCATAGCCCTCTATGGGCTTCCAAATATCCCTTGGCCAATTCCACAAGAACAGCCTTAGCGAAAGGCTTCTTGAAGGGAAAGATGTAACTCTGTGAGATGAATTAACAGAACACAGAGCAGTTTCTCAGAAAGCTTCTTTGCAGTTTTGAACGGAAGGTATTTCCTTTTTCACCATAGCCCTCTATGGGCTTCCAAATATCCCTTTGCCAATTCCACAAGAACAGCCTTAGCGAAAGGCTTCTTGAAGGGAATGATGTAACTCTGTGAGATGAATTAACAGAACACAGAGTAGTTTCTCAGAAAGCTTCTTTCCAGTTTTGAACGGAAGATATTTCCTTTTTCACCATAGCCCTCTATGGGCTTCCAAATATCCCTTTGCCAATTCCACAAGAACAGCCTTAGCGAAAGGGTTCTTGAAGGGAAAGATGTAACTCTGTGAGATGAATTAACAGAACACAGAGCAGTTTCTCAGAAAGCTTCTTTCCATATTTGAACGGAAGATATTTCCTTTTTCACCATAGCCCTCTATGGGCTTCCAAATATCCCTTTGCCAATACCACAAGAACAGCCTTCGCGAAAGGCTTCTTGAAGGGAAAGATGTAACTCTGTGAGATGAATTAACAGAACACAGAGCAGTTTCTCAGAAAGCTTCTTTCCAGTTTTGAACGGAAGATATTTCCTTTTTCACCATAGGCCTCTATGGGCTTCCAAATATCCCTTTGCCAATTCCACAAGAACAACCTTAGCGAAAGGCTCCTTGAAGGGAAAGATGTAACTCTGTGAGATGAATTGACAGAACACAGAGCAGTTTCTCAGATAGCTTCTTTCCAGTTTTGAACGGAAGATATTTCCTTTTTCACCATAGCCCTCTATGGGCTTCCAAATATCCCTTTGCCAATTCCACAAGAACAGCCTTAGCGAAAGGCTTCTTGAAGGGAAAGATGTAACTCTGTGAGATGAATTAACAGAACACAGAGCAGTTTCTCAGAAAGCTTCTTTCCAGTTTTGAACGGAAGATATTTCCTTTTTCACCATAGCCCTCTATATGCTTCCAAATATCCCTTTGCCAATTCCACAAGAACAGCCTTAGCGAAAGGCTTCTTGAAGGGAAAGATGTAACTCTGTGAGATTAATTAACAGAACACAGAGCAGTATCTCAGAAAGCTTCTTTCCAGTTTTGCACGGAAGATATTTGCTTTTTCACCATAGGCCTCTATGGGCTTCCAAATATCCCTTTGCCAATTCCACAAGAACAGCCTTAGCGAAAGGCTTCTTGAAGGGAAAGATGTAACTCTGTGAGATGAATTAACAGAACACAGAGCAGTTTCTCAGAAAGCTTCTTTCCAGTTTTGAACGGAAGATATTTCCTTTTTCACCATAGGCCTCTATGGGCTTCCAAATATCCCTTTGCCAATTCCACAAGAACAGCCTTAGCGAAAGGCTTCTTGAAGGGAAAGATGTAACTCTGTGAGATGAATTAACAGAACACAGAGTAGTTTCTCAGAAAGCTTCTTTCCAGTTTTGAACGGAAGATATTTCCTTTTTCACCATAGGCCTCTATGGGCTTCCAAATATCCCTTTGCCAATTCCACAAGAACAGCCTTAGCGAAAGGCTTCTTGAAGGGAAAGATGTAACTCTGTGAGATGAATTAACAGAACACAGAGCAGTTTCTCAGAAAGCTTCTTTCCAGTTTTGAACGGAAGATATTTCCTTTTTCACCATAGCCCTCTATGGGCTTCCAAATATCCCTTTGCCAATTCCACAAGAACAGCCTTAGCGAAAGGCTTCTTGAAGGGAAAGATGTAACTCTGTGAGATGAACTAACAGAACACAGAGCAGTTTCTCAGAAAGCTTCTTTCCAGTTTTGAACGGAAGATATTTCCTTTTTCACCATAGCCCTCTATGGGCTTCCAAATATCCCTTTGCCAATTCCACAAGAACAGCCTTAGCGAAAGGCTTCTTGAAGGGAAAGATGTAACTCTGTGAGATGAATTAACAGAACACAGAGCAGTTTCTCAGAAAGCTTCTTTCCAGTTTTGAACGGAAGATATTTCCTTTTTCACCACAGCCCTCTATGGGCTTCCAAATATCCCTTTGCCAATTCCACAAGAACAGCCTTAGCTAAAGGCTTCTTGAAGGGAAAGATGTAACTCTGTGAGATGAATTAACAGAACACAGAGCAGTTTCTCAGAAAGCTTCTTTCCAGTTTTGCACGGAAGATATTTCCTTTTTCACCATAGGCCTCTATGGGCTTCCAAATATCCCTTTGCCAATTCCACAAGAACAGCCTTAGCGAAAGACTTCTTGAAGGGAAAGATGTAACTCTGTGAGATGAATTAACAGAACACAGAGCAGTTTCTCAGAAAGCTTCTTTCCAGTTTTGAACGGAAGATATTTCCTTTTTCACCATAGCCCTCTATGGGCTTCCAAATATCCCTTTTCCAATTCCACAAGAACAGCCTTAGCGAAAGGCTTCTTGAAGTGAAAGATGTAACTCTGTGAGATGAATTAACAGAACACAGAGCAGTTTCTCCGAAAGCTTCTTTCCAGTTTTGAACGGAAGATATTTCCTTTTTCACCATAGCCCTCTATGGGCTTCCAAATATCCCTTTGCCAATTCCACAAGAACAGCCTTAGCGAAAGGCTTCTTGAAGGGAAAAATGTAACTCGGTGAGATGAATTAACAGAACACAGAGCAGTTTCTCAGAAAGCTTCTTTCCAGTTTTGAACGGAAGGTATTTCCTTTTTCACCATAGCCCTCTATGGGCTTCCAAATATCCCTTTGCCAATTCCACAAGAACAGCCTTAGCGAAAGGCTTCTTGAAGGGAAAGATGTAACTCTGTGAGATGAATTAACAGAACACAGAGTAGTTTCTCAGAAAGCTTCTTTCCAGTTTTGAACGGAAGATATTTCCTTTTTCACCGGAGCCCTCTATGGGCTTCCAAATATCCCTTTGCCAATTCCACAAGAACAGCCTTAGCGAAAGGCTTCTTGAAGGGAAAGATGTAACTCTGTGAGATGAATTAACAGAACACAGAGCAGTTTCTCAGAAAGCTTCTTTCCAATTTGGAACGGAAGATATTTCCTTTTTCACCATAGCCCTCTATGGGCTTCCAAATATCCCTTTGCCAATTCCACAAGAACAGCCTTAGCGAAAGGCTTCTTGAAGGGAAAGATGTAACTCTGTGAGATGAATTTACAGAACACAGAGCAGTTTCTCAGAAAGCTTCTTTCCAGTTTTGAACGGAAGATATTTCCTTTTTCATCATAGGCCTCTATGGGCTTCCAAATATCCCTTTGCCAATTCCACAAGAACAGCCTTACCGAAAGGCTTCTTGAAGGGAAAGATGTAACTCGGTGAGATGAATTAACAGAACACAGAGCAGTTTCTCAGAAAGCTTCTTTCCAGTTTTGAACGGAAGGTATTTCCTTTTTCACCATAGCCCTCTATGGGCTTCCAAATATCCCTTTGCCAATTCCCCAAGAACAGCCTTAGCGAAAGGCTTCTTGAAGGGAAAGATGTAACTCTGTGAGATGAATTAACAGAACACAGAGCAGTTTCTCAGAAAGCTTCTTTCCAGTTTTGAACGGAAGATATTTCCTTTATCACCATAGCCCTCTATGGGCTTCCAAATATCCCTTGGCCAATTCCACAAGAACAGCCTCAGCGAAAGGCTTCTTGAAGGGAAAGATGTAACTCTGTGAGATGAATTAACAGAACACAGATCAGTTTCTCAGAAAGCTTCTTTGCAGTTTTGAACGGAAGGTATTTCCTTTTTCACCATAGCCCTCTATGGGCTTCCAAATATCCTTTTGCCAATTCCCCAAGAACAGCCTTAGCGAAAGGCTTCTTGAAGGGAAAGATGTAACTCTGTGAGATGAATTAACAGAACACAGAGTAGTTTCTCAGAAAGCTTCTTTCCAATTTTGAACGGAAGATATTTCCTTTTTCACCATAGCCCTCTATGGGCTTCCAAATATCCCTTTGCCAATTCCACAAGAACAGCCTTAGCGAAAGGCTTCTTGAAGGGAAAGATATAACTCTGAGAGATGAATTAACAGAACACAGAGTAGTTTCTCAGAAAGCTTCTTTCCAGTTTTGAACGGAAGATATTTCCTTTTTCACCATAGCCCTCTATGGGCTTCCAAATATCCCTTTGCCAATTCCACAAGAACAGCCTTAGCGAAAGGCTTCTTGAAGGGAAAGATGTAACTCTGTGAGATGAATTAACAGAACACAGAGCAGTTTCTCAGAAAGCTTCTTTCCAGTTTTGAACGGAAGATATTTCCTTTTTCACCATAGCCCTCTATGGGTTTCCAAATATCCCTTTGCCAATTCCACAAGAACAGCCTTAGCGAAAGGCTTCTTGAAGGGAAAGATGTAACTCTGTGAGATGAATTAACAGAACACAGAGCAGTTTCTCAGAAAGCTTCTTTCCATATTTGAACGGAAGATATTTCCTTTTTCACCATAGCCCTCTATGGGCTTCCAAATATCCCTTTGCCAATTCCACAAGAACAGCCTTCGCGAAAGGCTTCTTGAAGGGAAAGATGTAACTCTGTGAGATGAATTAACAGAACACAGAGCAGTTTCTCAGAAAGCTTCTTTCCAGTTTTAAACGGAAGATATTTCCTTTTTCACCATAGGCCTCTATGGGCTTCCAAATATCCCTTTGCCAATTCCACAAGAACAACCTTAGCGAAAGGCTCCTTGAAGGGAAAGATGTAACTCTGTGAGATGAATTGACAGAACACAGAGCAGTTTCTCAGATAGCTTCTTTCCAGTTTTGAACGGAAGATATTTCCTTTTTCACCATAGCCCTCTATGGGCTTCCAAATATCCCTTTGCCAATTCCACAAGAACAGCCTTAGCGAAAGGCTTCTTGAAGGGAAAGATGTAACTCTGTGAGATGAATTAACAGAACACAGAGCAGTTTCTCAGAAAGCTTCTTTCCAGTTTTGAACGGAAGATATTTCCTTTTTCACCATAGCCCTCTATATGCTTCCAAATATCCCTTTGCCAATTCCACAAGAACAGCCTTAGCGAAAGGCTTCTTGAAGGGAAAGATGTAACTCTGTGAGATTAATTAACAGAACACAGAGCAGTATCTCAGAAAGCTTCTTTCCAGTTTTGCACGGAAGATATTTCCTTTTTCACCATAGGCCTCTATGGGCTTCCAAATATCCCTTTGCCAATTCCACAAGAACAGCCTTAGCGAAAGGCTTCTTGAAGGGAAAGATGTAACTCTGTGAGATGAATTAACAGAACACAGAGCAGTTTCTCAGAAAGCTTCTTTCCAGTTTTGAACGGAAGATATTTCCTTTTTCACCATAGGCCTCTATGGGCTTCCAAATATCCCTTTGCCAATTCCACAAGAACAGCCTTAGCGAAAGGCTTCTTGAAGGGAAAGATGTAACTCTGTGAGATGAATTAACAGAACACAGAGTAGTTTCTCAGAAAGCTTCTTTCCAGTTTTGAACGGAAGATATTTCCTTTTTCACCATAGGCCTCTATGGGCTTCCAAATATCCCTTTGCCAATTCCACAAGAACAGCCTTAGCGAAAGGCTTCTTGAAGGGAAAGATGTAACTCTGTGAGATGAATTAACAGAACACAGAGCAGTTTCTCAGAAAGCTTCTTTCCAGTTTTGAACGGAAGATATTTCCTTTTTCACCATAGCCCTCTATGGGCTTCCAAATATCCCTTTGCCAATTCCACAAGAACAGCCTTAGCGAAAGGCTTCTTGAAGGGAAAGATGTAACTCTGTGAGATGAACTAACAGAACACAGAGCAGTTTCTCAGAAAGCTTCTTTCCAGTTTTGAACGGAAGATATTTCCTTTTTCACCATAGCCCTCTATGGGCTTCCAAATATCCCTTTGCCAATTCCACAAGAACAGCCTTAGCGAAAGGCTTCTTGAAGGGAAAGATGTAACTCTGTGAGATGAATTAACAGAACACAGAGCAGTTTCTCAGAAAGCTTCTTTCCAGTTTTGAACGGAAGATATTTCCTTTTTCACCACAGCCCTCTATGGGCTTCCAAATATCCCTTTGCCAATTCCACAAGAACAGCCTTAGCTAAAGGCTTCTTGAAGGGAAAGATGTAACTCTGTGAGATGAATTAACAGAACACAGAGCAGTTTCTCAGAAAGCTTCTTTCCAGTTTTGCACGGAAGATATTTCCTTTTTCACCATAGGCCTCTATGGGCTTCCAAATATCCCTTTGCCAATTCCACAAGAACAGACTTAGCGAAAGGCTTCTTGAAGGGAAAGATGTAACTCTGTGAGATGAATTAACAGAACACAGAGCAGTTTCTCAGAAAGCTTCTTTCCAGTTTTGAACGGAAGATATTTCCTTTTTCACCATAGCCCTCTATGGGCTTCCAAATATCCCTTTGCCAATTCCACAAGAACAGCCTTAGCGAAAGGCTTCTTGAAGGGAAAGATGTAACTCTGTGAGATGAATTAACAGAACACAGAGCAGTTTCTCCGAAAGCTTCTTTCCAGTTTTGAACGGAAGATATTTCCTTTTTCACCATAGCCCTCTATGGGCTTCCAAATATCCCTTTGCCAATTCCACAAGAACAGCCTTAGCGAAAGGCTTCTTGAAGGGAAAAATGTAACTCGGTGAGATGAATTAACAGAACACAGAGCAGTTTCTCAGAAAGCTTCTTTCCAGTTTTGAACGGAAGGTATTTCCTTTTTCACCATAGCCCTCTATGGGCTTCCAAATATCCCTTTGCCAATTCCCCAAGAACAGCCTTAGCGAAAGGCTTCTTGAAGGGAAAGATGTAACTCTGTGAGATGAATTAACAGAACACAGAGCAGTTTCTCAGAAAGCTTCTTTCCAGTTTTGAACGGAAGATATTTCCTTTTTCACCATAGCCCTCTATGGGCTTCCAAATATCCCTTTGCCAATTCCACAAGAACAGCCTTAGCGAAAGGCTTCTTGAAGGGAAAGATGTAACTCTGTGAGATGAATTAACAGAACACAGAGCAGTTTCTCAGAAAGCTTCTTTCCAGTTTTGAACGGAAGATATTTCCTTTTTCACCATAGCCCTCTATGGGATTCCAAATATCCCTTTGCCAATTCCACAAGAACAGCCTTAGCGAAAGGGTTCTTGAAGGGAAAGATGTAACTCTGTGAGATGAATTAACAGAACACAGAGCAGTTTCTCAGAAAGCTTCTTTCCAGTTTTGAACGGAAGATATTTCCTTTTTCACCATGGCCCTCTATGGGCTTCCAAATATCCCTTTGCCAATTGCACAAGAACAGCCTTCGCGAAAGGCTTCTTGAAGGGAAAGATGTAACTCTGTGAGATGAATTAACAGAACACAGAGCAGTTTCTCAGAAAGCTTCTTTCCAGTTTTGAACGGAAGATATTTCCTTTTTCACCATAGGCCTCTATGGGCTTCCAAATATCCCTTTGCCAATTCCACAAGAACAGCCTTAGCGAAAGGCTTCTTGAAGGGAAAGATGTAACTCTGTGAGATGAATTGACAGAACACAGAGCAGTTTCTCAGATAGCTTCTTTCCAGTTTTGAACGGAAGATACTTCCTTTTTCACCATAGCCCTCTTTGGGCTTCCAAATATCCCCTTGCCAATTCCACAAGAACAGCCTTAGCGAAAGGCTTCTTGAAGGGAAAGATGTAACTCTGTGAGATGAATTAACAGAACACAGAGCAGTTTCTCAGAAACCTTCTTTCCAGTTTTGAACGGAAGATATTTCCTTTTTCACCACAGCCCTCTATGGGCTTCCAAATATCCCTTTGCCAATTCCACAAGAACAGCCTTAGCGAAAGGCTTCTTGAAGGGAAAGATGTAACTCTGTGAGATGAATTAACAGAACACAGAGCAGTTTCTCAGAAAGCTTCTTTCCAGTTTTGAACGGAAGATATTTCCTTTTTCACCATAGCCCTCTATGGGCTTCCAAATATCCCTTTGCCAATTACAGAAGAACAGCCTTAGCGAAAGGCTTCTTGAAGGGAAAGATGTAACTCTGTGAGATGAATTAACAGAACACAGAGCAGTTTCTCAGAAACCTTCTTTCCAGTTTTGAACGGAAGATATTTCCTTTTTCACCATAGCCCTCTATGGGCTTCCAAATATCCCTTTGCCAATTCCACAAGAACAGCCTTAGCGAAAGTCTTCTTGAAGGGAAAGATGTAACTCTGTGAGATGAATTAACAGAACACAGAGCAGTTTCTCAGAAAGCTTCTTTCCAGTTTTGAACGGAAGATATTTCCTTTTTCACCATAGCCCTCTATGGGCTTCCAAATATCCCTTTGCCAATTCCACAAGAACAGCCTTAGCGAAAGGCTTCTTGAAGGGAAAGATGTAACTCTGTGAGATGAATTAACGAAACACAGAGCAGTTTCTCAGAAAGCTTCTTTCCAGTTTTGCACAGAAGATATTTCCTTTTTCACCATAGGCCTCTATGGGCTTCCAAATATCCGTTTGCCAATTCCACAAGAACAGCCTTAGCGAAAGGCTTCTTGAAGGGAAAGATGTAACTCTGTGAGATGAATTAATAGAACACAGATCAGTTTCTCAGAAAGCTTCTTTCCAGTTTTGCACGGAAGATATTTCCTTTTTCACCATAGGCCTCTATGGGCTTCCAAATATCCCTTTGCCAATTCCACAAGAACAGCCTTAGTGAAAGGCTTCTTGAAGGGAAAGATGTAACTCTGTGAGATGAATTAAAAGAACACAGAGCAGTTTCTCAGAAAGCTTCTTTCCAGTTTTGAACGGAAGATATTTCCTTTTTCACCATAGCCCTCTATGGGCTTCCAAATATCCCTTTGCCAATTCCACAAGAACAGCCTTAGCGAAAGGCTTCTTGAAGGGAAAGATGTAACTCTGTGAGATGAATTAACAGAACACAGAGCAGTTTCTCAGAAAGCTTCTTTCCAGTTTTGAACGGAAGGAATTTCCTTTTTCACCATAGCCCTCTATGGGCTTCCAAATATCCCTTTGCCAATTCCACAAGAACAGCCTTAGCGAAAGGCTTCTTGAAGGGAAAGATGTAACTCTGTGAGATGAATTAACAGAACACAGAGCAGTTTCTCAGAAAGCTTCTTTCCAGTTTTGAACGGAAGGTATTTCCTTTTTCACCATAGCCCTCTATGGGCTTCCACATATCCCTTTGCCAATTCCACAAGAACAGCCTTAGCGAAAGGCTTCTTGAAGGGAAAGATGTAACTCTGTGAGATGAATTAACAGAACACAGAGCAGTTTCTCAGAAAGCTTCTTTCCAGTTTTGAACGGAAGATATTTCCTTTTTCACCATAGCCCTCTATGGGCTTCCAAATATCCCTTTGCCAATTCCACAAGAACAGCCTTAGCGAAAGGCTTCTTGAAGGGAAAGATGTAACTCTGTGAGATGAATTAACAGAACACAGAGCAGTTTCTCAGAAAGCTTCTTTCCAGTTTTGAACGGAAGATATTTCCTTTTTCACCATAGCCCTCTATGGGCTTCCAAATATCCCTTTGCCAATTCCACAAGAACAGCCTTAGCGAAAGGCTTCTTGAAGGGAAAGATGTAACTCTGTGAGATGAATTAACAGAACACAGAGCAGTTTCTCAGAAAGCTTCTTTCCAGTTTTGAACCGAAGATATTTCCTTTTTCAGCATAGCCCTCTATGGGCTTCCAAATATCCCTTTGCCAATTCCACAAGAACAGCCTTAGCGAAAGGCTTCTTGAAGGGAAAGATGTAACTCTGTGAGATGAATTAACAGAACACAGAGCAGTTTCTCAGAAAGCTTCTTTCCAGTTTTGAACGGAAGATATTTCCTTTTTCACCATAGGCCTCTATGGGCTTCCAAATATCCCTTTGCCAATTCCACAAGAACAGCCTTTGCGAAAGGCTTCTTGAAGGGAAAGATGTAACTCTGTGAGATGAATTGACAGAACACAGAGAAGTTTCTCAGATAGCTTCTTTCCAGTTTTGAACGGAAGATAGTTCCTTTTTCACCATAGCCCTCTTTGGGCTTCCAAATATCCCCTTGCCAATTCCACAAGAACAGCCTTAGCGAAAGTCTTCTTGAAGGGAAAGATGTAACTCTGTGAGATGAATTAACAGAACACAGAGCAGTTTCTCAGAAACCTTCTTTCCAGTTTTGAACGGAAGATATTTCCTTTTTCACCACAGCCCTCTATGGGCTTCCAAATATCCCTTTGCCAATTCCACAAGAACAGCCTTAGCGAAATGCTTCTTGAAGGGAAAGATGTAACTCTGTGAGATGAATTAACAGAACACAGAGCAGTTTCTCAGAAAGCTTCTTTCCAGTTTTGAACGGAAGATATTTCCTTTTTCACCATAGCCCTCTATGGACTTCCAAATATCCCTTTGCCAATTCCACAAGAACAGCCTTAGCTAAAGGCTTCTTGAAGGGAAAGATGTAACTCTGTGAGATTAATTAACAGAACACAGAGCAGTTTCACAGAAAGCTTCTTTCCAGTTTTGCACGGAAGATATTGCTTTTTCACCACAGGCCTCTATGGGCTTCCAAATATCCCTTTGCCAATTCCACAAGAACAGCCTTAGCGAAAGCCTTCTTGAAGGGAAAGATGTAACTCTGTGAGATGAATTAACAGAAAACAGAGCAGTTTCTCAGAAACCTTCTTTCCAGTTTTGAACGGAAGATATTTCCTTTTTCACCATAGCCCTCTATGGGCTTCCAAATATCCCTTTGCCAATTCCACAAGAACAGCCTTAGCGAAAGGCTTCTTGAAAGGAAAGATGTAACTCTGTGAGATGAATTAACAGAACACAGAGCAGTTTCTCAGAAAGCTTCTTTCCAGTTTTGAACGGAAGATATTTCCTTTTTCACCATAGGCCTCTATGGGCTTCCAAATATCCCTTTGCCAATTCCACAAGAACAGCCTTAGCGAAAGGCTTCTTGAAGGGAAAGATGTAACTCTGTGAGATGAATTAACAGAACACAGAGTAGTTTCTCAGAAAGCTTCTTTCCAGTTTTGAACGGAAGATATTTCCTTTTTCATCATAGGCCTCTATGGGCTTCCAAATATCCCTTTGCCAATTCCACAAGAACAGCCTTAGCGAAAGGCTTCTTGAAGGGAAAGATGTAACTCTGTGAGATGAATTAACAGAACACAGAGCAGTTTCTCAGAAAGCTTCTTTCCAGTTTTGAACGGAAGATATTTCCTTTTTCACCATAGCCCTCTATGGGCTTCCAAATATCCCTTTGCCAATTCCACAAGAACAGCCTTAGCGAAAGGCTTCTTGAAGGGAAAGATGTAACTCTGTGAGATGAACTAACAGAACACAGAGCAGTTTCTCAGAAAGCTTCTTTCCAGTTTTGAACGGAAGATATTTCCTTTTTCACCATAGCCCTCTATGGGCTTCCAAATATCCCTTTGCCAATTCCACAAGAACAGCCTTAGCGAAAGGCTTCTTGAAGGGAAAGATGTAACTCTGTGAGATGAATTAACAGAACACAGAGCAGTTTCTCAGAAACCTTCTTTCCAGTTTTGAACGGAAGATATTTCCTTTTTCACCACAGCCCTCTATGGGCTTCCAAATATCCCTTTTCCAATTCCACAAGAACAGCCTTAGCGAAAGGCTTCTTGAAGGGAAAGATGTAACTCTGTGAGATGAATTAACAGAACACAGAGCAGTTTCTCAGAAAGCTTCTTTCCAGTTTTGAACGGAAGATATTTCCTTTTTCACCATAGCCCTCTATGGGCTTCCAAATATCCCTTTGCCAATTCCACAAGAACAGCCTTAGCGAAAGGCTTCTTGAAGGGAAAGATGTAACTCTGTGAGATTAATTAACAGAACACAGAGCAGTTTCTCAGAAAGCTTCTTTCCAGTTTTGCACGGAAGATATTTGCTTTTTCACCATAGGCCTCTATGGGCTTCCAAATATCCCTTTGCCAATTCCACAAGAACAGCCTTAGCGAAAGCCTTCTTGAAGGGAAAGATGTAACTCTGTGAGATGAATTAACAGAACACAGAGCAGTTTCTCAGAAAGCTTCTTTCCAGTTTTGAACGGAAGATATTTCCTTTTTCACCATAGCCCTCTATGGGCTTCCAAATATCCCCTTGCCAATTGCACAAGAACAGCCTTAGCGAAAGGCTTCTTGAAGGGAAAGATGTAACTCTGTGAGATGAATTAACAGAACACAGAGCAGTTTCTCAGAAAGCTTCTTTCCAGTTTTGAACGGAAGGTATTTCCTTTTTCACCATAGCCCTCTATGGGCTTCCAAATATCCCTTTGCCAATTCCACAAGAACAGCCTTAGCGAAAGGCTTCTTGAAGGGAAAGATGTAACTCTGTGAGATGAATTAACAGAACACAGAGCAGTTTCTCAGAAACCTTCTTTCCAGTTTTGAACGGAAGATATATCCTTTTTCACCATAGCCCTCTATGGGCTTCCAAATATCCCTTTGCCAATTCCACAAGAACAGCCTTAGCGAAAGGCTTCTTGAAGGGAAAGATGTAACTCTGTGAGATGAACTAACAGAACACAGAGCAGTTTCTCAGAAAGCTTCTTTCCAGTTTTGAACGGAAGATATTTCCTTTTTCACCATAGCCCTCTATGGGCTTCCAAATATCCCTTTGCCAATTCCACAAGAACAGCCTTAGCGAAAGGCTTCTTGAAGGGAAAGATGTAACTCTGTGAGATGAATTAACAGAACACAGAGCAGTTTCTCAGAAAGCTTCTTTCCAGTTTTGAACGGAAGATATTTCCTTTTTCACCGTAGCCCTGTATGGGCTTCCAAATATCCCTTTGCCAATTCCACAAGAACAGCCTTAGCGAAAGGCTTCTTGAAGGGAAAGATGTAACTCTGTGAGATGAATTAACAGAACACAGAGCAGTTTCTCAGAAAGCTTCTTTCCAGTTTTGAACCGAAGATATTTCCTTTTTCACCATAGCCCTCTATGGGCTTCCAAATATCCCTTTGCCAATTCCCCAAGAACAGCCTTAGCGAAACGCTTCTTGAAGGGAAAGATGTAACTCTGTGAGATGAATTAACAGAACACAGAGTAGTTTCTCAGAAAGCTTCTTTCCAGTTTTGAACGGAAGATATTTCCTTTATCACCATAGGCCTCTAAGGGCTTCCAAATATCCGTTTGCCAATTCCACAAGAACAGCCTTAGCGAAAGGCTTCTTGAAGGGAAAGATGTAACTCTGTGAGATGAATTAACAGAACACAGAGCAGTTTCTCAGAAAGCTTCTTTCCAGTTTTGAATGGAAGATATTTCCTTTTTCACCATAGGCCTCTATGGGCTTCCAAATATCCCTTTGCCAATTCCACAAGAACAGCCTTAGCGAAAGGCTTCTTGAAGGGAAAGATGTAACTCTGTGAGATGAATTAACAGAACACAGAGCAGTTTCTCAGAAAGCTTCTTTCCAGTTTTGAACGGAAGATATTTCCTTTTTCACCATAGCCCTCTATGGACTTCCAAATATCCCTTTGCCAATTCCACAAGAACAGCCTTTGCGAAAGGCTTCTTGAAGGGAAAGATGTAACTCTGTGAGATGAATTGACAGAACACAGAGCAGTTTCTCAGATAGCTTCTTTCCAGTTTTGAACGGAAGATACTTCCTTTTTCACCATAGCCCTCTTTGGGCTTCCAAATATCCCCTTGCCAATTCCACAAGAACAGCCTTAGCGAAAGGCTTCTTGAAGGGAAAGATGTAACTCTGTGAGATGAATTAACAGAACACAGAGCAGTTTCTCAGAAACCTTCTTTCCAGTTTTGAACGGAAGATATTTCCTTTTTCACCACAGCCCCCTATGGGCTTCCAAATATCCCTTTGCCAATTCCACAAGAACAGCCTTAGCGAAAGGCTTCTTGAAGGGAAAGATGTAACTCTGTGAGATGAATTAACAGAACACAGAGCAGTTTCTCAGAAAGCTTCTTTCCAGTTTTGAACGGAAGATATTTCCTTTTTCACCATAGGCCTCTATGGGCTTCCAAATATCCCTTTGCCAATTCCACAAGAACAGCCTTAGCGAAAGGCTTCTTGAAGGGAAAGATGTAACTCTGTGAGATGAATTAACAGAACACAGAGTAGTTTCTCAGAAAGCTTCTTTCCAGTTTTGAACGGAAGATATTTCCTTTTTCACCATAGGCCTCTATGGGCTTCCAAATATCCCTTTGCCAATTCCACAAGAACAGCCTTAGCGAAAGGCTTCTTGAAGGGAAAGATGTAACTCTGTGAGATGAATTAACAGAACACAGAGCAGTTTCTCAGAAAGCTTCTTTCCAGTTTTGAACGGAAGATATTTCCTTTTTCACCATAGCCCTCTATGGGCTTCCAAATATCCCTTTGCCAATTCCACAAGAACAGCCTTAGCGAAAGGCTTCTTGAAGGGAAAGATGTTACTCTGTGAGATGAATTAACAGAACACAGAGCAGTTTCTCAGAAAGCTTCTTTCCAGTTTTGAACGGAAGGTATTTCCTTTTTCACCGGAGCCCTCTATGGGCTTCCAAATATCCCTTTGCCAATTCCACAAGAACAGCCTTAGCGAAAGGCTTCTTGAAGGGAAAGATGTAACTCTGTGAGATGAATTAACAGAACACAGAGCAGTTTCTCAGAAAGCTTCTTTCCAGTTTGGAACGGAAGATATTTCCTTTTTCACCATAGCCCTCTATGGGCTTCCAAATATCCCTTTGCCAATTCCACAAGAACAGCCTTAGCGAAAGGCTTCTTGAAGGGAAAGATGTAACTCTGTGAGATGAATTTACAGAACACAGAGCAGTTTCTCAGAAAGCTTCTTTCCAGTTTTGAACGGAAGATATTTCCTTTTTCATCATAGGCCTCTATGGGCTTCCAAATATCCCTTTGCCAATTCCACAAGAACAGCCTTACCGAAAGGCTTCTTGAAGGGAAAGATGTAACTCGGTGAGATGAATTAACAGAACACAGAGCAGTTTCTCAGAAAGCTTCTTTCCAGTTTTGAACGGAAGATATTTCCTTTTTCACCATAGCCCTCTATGGGCTTCCAAATATCCCTTTGCCAATTCCCCAAGAACAGCCTTAGCGAAAGGCTTCTTGAAGGGAAAGATGTAACTCTGTGAGATGAATTAACAGAACACAGAGCAGTTTCTCAGAAAGCTTCTTTCCAGTTTTGAACGGAAGATATTTCCTTTATCACCATAGCCCTCTATGGGCTTCCAAATATCCCTTGGCCAATTCCACAAGAACAGCCTTAGCGAAAGGCTTCTTGAAGGGAAAGATGTAACTCTGTGAGATGAATTAACAGAACACAGAGCAGTTTCTCAGAAAGCTTCTTTGCAGTTTTGAACGGAAGGTATTTCCTTTTTCACCATAGCCCTCTATGGGCTTCCAAATATCCCTTTGCCAATTCCCCAAGAACAGCCTTAGCGAAAGGCTTCTTGAAGGGAAAGATGTAACTCTGTGAGATGAATTAACAGAACACAGAGTAGTTTCTCAGAAAGCTTCTTTCCAGTTTTGAACGGAAGATATTTCCTTTTTCACCATAGCGCTCTATGGGCTTCCAAATATCCCTTTGCCAATTCCACAAGAACAGCCTTAGCGAAAGGCTTCTTGAAGGGAAAGATATAACTCTGTGAGATGAATTAACAGAACACAGAGTAGTTTCTCAGAAAGCTTCTTTCCAGTTTTGAACGGAAGATATTTCCTTTTTCACCATAGCCCTCTATGGGCTTCCAAATATCCCTTTGCCAATTCCACAAGAACAGCCTTAGCGAAAGGCTTCTTGAAGGGAAAGATGTAACTCTGTGAGATGAATTAACAGAACACAGAGCAGTTTCTCAGAAAGCTTCTTTCCAGTTTTGAACGGAAGATATTTCCTTTTTCACCATAGCCCTCTATGGGTTTCCAAATATCCCTTTGCCAATTCCACAAGAACAGCCTTAGCGAAAGGGTTCTTGAAGGGAAAGATGTAACTCTGTGAGATGAATTAACAGAACACAGAGCAGTTTCTCAGAAAGCTTCTTTCCATATTTGAACGGAAGATATTTCCTTTTTCACCATAGCCCTCTATGGACTTCCAAATATCCCTTTGCCAATACCACAAGAACAGCCTTCGCGAAAGGCTTCTTGAAGGGAAAGATGTAACTCTGTGAGATGAATTAACAGAACACAGAGCAGTTTCTCAGAAAGCTTCTTTCCAGTTTTGAACGGAAGATATTTCCTTTTTCACCATAGGCCTCTATGGGCTTCCAAATATCCCTTTGCCAATTCCACAAGAACAACCTTAGCGAAAGGCTCCTTGAAGGGAAAGATGTAACTCTGTGAGATGAATTGACAGAACACAGAGCAGTTTCTCAGATAGCTTCTTTCCAGTTTTGAACGGAAGATATTTCCTTTTTCACCATAGCCCTCTATGGGCTTCCAAATATCCCTTTGCCAATTCCACAAGAACAGCCTTAGCGAAAGGCTTCTTGAAGGGAAAGATGTAACTCTGTGAGATGAATTAACAGAACACAGAGCAGTTTCTCAGAAAGCTTCTTTCCAGTTTTGAACGGAAGATATTTCCTTTTTCACCATAGCCCTCTATATGCTTCCAAATATCCCTTTGCCAATTCCACAAGAACAGCCTTAGCGAAAGGCTTCTTGAAGGGAAAGATGTAACTCTGTGAGATTAATTAACAGAACACAGAGCAGTATCTCAGAAAGCTTCTTTCCAGTTTTGCACGGAAGATATTTGCTTTTTCACCATAGGCCTCTATGGGCTTCCAAATATCCCTTTGCCAATTCCACAAGAACAGCCTTAGCGAAAGGCTTCTTGAAGGGAAAGATGTAACTCTGTGAGATGAATTAACAGAACACAGAGCAGTTTCTCAGAAAGCTTCTTTCCAGTTTTGAACGGAAGATATTTCCTTTTTCACCATAGGCCTCTATGGGCTTCCAAATATCCCTTTGCCAATTACACAAGAACAGCCTTAGCGAAAGGCTTCTTGAAGGGAAAGATGTAACTCTGTGAGATGAATTAACAGAACACAGAGTAGTTTCTCAGAAAGCTTCTTTCCAGTTTTGAACGGAAGATATTTCCTTTTTCACCATAGGCCTCTATGGGCTTCCAAATATCCCTTTGCCAATTCCACAAGAACAGCCTTAGCGAAAGGCTTCTTGAAGGGAAAGATGTAACTCTGTGAGATGAATTAACAGAACACAGAGCAGTTTCTCAGAAAGCTTCTTTCCAGTTTTGAACGGAAGATATTTCCTTTTTCACCATAGCCCTCTATGGGCTTCCAAATATCCCTTTGCCAATTCCACAAGAACAGCCTTAGCGAAAGGCTTCTTGAAGGGAAAGATGTAACTCTGTGAGATGAACTAACAGAACACAGAGCAGTTTCTCAGAAAGCTTCTTTCCAGTTTTGAACGGAAGATATTTCCTTTTTCACCATAGCCCTCTATGGGCTTCCAAATATCCCTTTGCCAATTCCACAAGAACAGCCTTAGCGAAAGGCTTCTTGAAGGGAAAGATGTAACTCTGTGAGATGAATTAACAGAACACAGAGCAGTTTCTCAGAAAGCTTCTTTCCAGTTTTGAACGGAAGATATTTCCTTTTTCACCACAGCCCTCTATGGGCTTCCAAATATCCCTTTGCCAATTCCACAAGAACAGCCTTAGCTAAAGGCTTCTTGAAGGGAAAGATGTAAATCTGTGAGATGAATTAACAGAACACAGAGCAGTTTCTCAGAAAGCTTCTTTCCAGTTTTGCACGGAAGATATTTCCTTTTTCACCATAGGCCTCTATGGGCTTCCAAATATCCCTTTGCCAATTCCACAAGAACAGCCTTAGCGAAAGGCTTCTTGAAGGGAAAGATGTAACTCTGTGAGATGAATTAACAGAACACAGAGCAGTTTCTCAGAAAGCTTCTTTCCAGTTTTGAACGGAAGATATTTCGTTTTTCACCATAGCCCTCTATGGGCTTCCAAATATCCCTTTGCCAATTCCACAAGAACAGCCTTAGCGAAAGGCTTCTTGAAGGGAAAGATGTAACTCTGTGAGATGAATTAACAGAACACAGAGCAGTTTCTCCGAAAGCTTCTTTCCAGTTTTGAACGGAAGATATTTCCTTTTTCACCATAGCCCTCTATGGGCTTCCAAATATCCCTTTGCCAATTCCACAAGAACAGCCTTAGCGAAAGGCTTCTTGAAGGGAAAAATGTAACTCGGTGAGATGAATTAACAGAACACAGAGCAGTTTCTCAGAAAGCTTCTTTCCAGTTTTGAACGGAAGGTATTTCCTTTTTCACCATAGCCCTCTATGGGCTTCCAAATATCCCTTTGCCAATTCCCCAAGAACAGCCTTAGCGAAAGGCTTCTTGAAGGGAAAGATGTAACTCTGTGAGATGAATTAACAGAACACAGAGTAGTTTCTCAGAAAGCTTCTTTGCAGTTTTGAACGGAAGATATTTCCTTTTTCACCGGAGCCCTCTATGGGCTTCCAAATATCCCTTTGCCAATTCCACAAGAACAGCCTTAGCGAAAGGCTTCTTGAAGGGAAAGATGTAACTCTGTGAGATGAATTAACAGAACACAGAGCAGTTTCTCAGAAAGCTTCTTTCCAGTTTGGAACGGAAGATATTTCCTTTTTCACCATAGCCCTCTATGGGCTTCCAAATATCCCTTTGCCAATTCCACAAGAACAGCCTTAGCGAAAGGCTTCTTGAAGGGAAAGATGTAACTCTGTGAGATGAATTTACAGAACACAGAGCAGTTTCTCAGAAAGCTTCTTTCCAGTTTTGAACGGAAGATATTTCCTTTTTCATCATAGGCCTCTATGGGCTGCCAAATATCCCTTTGCCAATTCCACAAGAACAGCCTTACCGAAAGGCTTCTTGAAGGGAAAGATGTAACTCGGTGAGATGAATTAACAGAACACAGAGCAGTTTCTCAGAAAGCTTCTTTCCAGTTTTGAACGGAAGGTATTTCCTTTTTCACCATAGCCCTCTATGGGCTTCCAAATATCCCTTTGCCAATTCCCCAAGAACAGCCTTAGCGAAAGGCTTCTTGAAGGGAAAGATGTAACTCTGTGAGATGAATTAACAGAACACAGAGCAGTTTCTCAGAAAGCTTCTTTCCAGTTTTGAACGGAAGATATTTCCTTTATCACCATAGCCCTCTATGGGCTTCCAAATATCCCTTGGCCAATTCCACAAGAACAGCCTTAGCGAAAGGCTTCTTGAAGGGAAAGATGTAACTCTGTGAGATGAATTAACAGAACACAGAGCAGTTTCTCAGAAAGCTTCTTTGCAGTTTTGAACGGAAGGTATTTCCTTTTTCACCATAGCCCTCTATGGGCTTCCAAATATCCCTTTGCCAATTCCCCAAGAACAGCCTTAGCAAAAGGCTTCTTGAAGGGAAAGATGTAACTCTGTGAGATGAATTAACAGAACACAGAGTAGTTTCTCAGAAAGCTTCTTTCCAGTTTTGAACGGAAGATATTTCCTTTTTCACCATAGCCCTCTATGGGCTTCCAAATATCCCTTTGCCAATTCCACAAGAACAGCCTTAGCGAAAGGCTTCTTGAAGGGAAAGATATAACTCTGTGAGATGAATTAACAGAACACAGAGTAGTTTCTCAGAAAGCTTCTTTCCAGTTTTGAACGGAAGATATTTCCTTTTTCTCCATAGCCCTCTATGGGCTTCCAAATATCCCTTTGCCAATTCCACAAGAACAGCCTTAGCGAAAGGCTTCTTGAAGGGAAAGATGTAACTCTGTGAGATGAATTAACAGAACACAGAGCAGTTTCTCAGAAAGCTTCTTTCCAGTTTTGAACGGAAGATATTTCCTTTTTCACCATAGCCCTCTATGGGTTTCCAAATATCCCTTTGCCAATTCCACAAGAACAGCCTTAGCGAAAGGGTTCTTGAAGGGAAAGATGTAACTCTGTGAGATGAATTAACAGAACACAGAGCAGTTTCTCAGAAAGCTTCTTTCCATATTTGAACGGAAGATATTTCCTTTTTCACCATAGCCCTCTATGGGCTTCCAAATATCCCTTTGCCAATTCCACAAGAACAGCCTTCGCGAAAGGCTTCTTGAAGGGAAAGATGTAACTCTGTGAGATGAATTAACAGAACACAGAGCAGTTTCTCAGAAAGCTTCTTTCCAGTTTTGAACGGAAGATATTTCCTTTTTCACCATAGGCCTCTATGGGCTTCCAAATATCCCTTTGCCAATTCCACAAGAACAACCTTAGCGAAAGGCTCCTTGAAGGGAAAGATGTAACTCTGTGAGATGAATTGACAGAACACAGAGCAGTTTCTCAGATAGCTTCTTTCCAGTTTTGAACGGAAGATATTTCCTTTTTCACCATAGCCCTCTATGGGCTTCCAAATATCCCTTTGCCAATTCCACAAGAACAGCCTTAGCGAAAGGCTTCTTGAAGGGAAAGATGTAACTCTGTGAGATGAATTAACAGAACACAGAGCAGTTTCTCAGAAAGCTTCTTTCCAGTTTTGAACGGAAGATATTTCCTTTTTCACCATAGCCCTCTATATGCTTCCAAATATCCCTTTGCCAATTCCACAAGAACAGCCTTAGCGAAAGGCTTCTTGAAGGGAAAGATGTAACTCTGTGAGATTAATTAACAGAACACAGAGCAGTATCTCAGAAAGCTTCTTTCCAGTTTTGCACGGAAGATATTTGCTTTTTCACCATAGGCCTCTATGGGCTTCCAAATATCCCTTTGCCAATTCCACAAGAACAGCCTTAGCGAAAGGCTTCTTGAAGGGAAAGATGTAACTCTGTGAGATGAATTAACAGAACACAGAGCAGTTTCTCAGAAAGCTTCTTTCCAGTTTTGAACGGAAGATATTTCCTTTTTCACCATAGGCCTCTATGGGCTTCCAAATATCCCTTTGCCAATTCCACAAGAACAGCCTTAGCGAAAGGCTTCTTGAAGGGAAAGATGTAACTCTGTGAGATGAATTAACAGAACACAGAGTAGTTTCTCAGAAAGCTTCTTTCCAGTTTTGAACGGAAGATATTTCCTTTTTCAACATAGGCCTCTATGGGCTTCCAAATATCCCTTTGCCAATTCCACAAGAACAGCCTTAGCGAAAGGCTTCTTGAAGGGAAAGATGTAACTCTGTGAGATGAATTAACAGAACACAGAGCAGTTTCTCAGAAAGCTTCTTTCCAGTTTTGAACGGAAGATATTTCCTTTTTCACCATAGCCCTCTATGGGCTTCCAAATATCCCTTTGCCAATTCCACAAGAACAGCCTTAGCGAAAGGCTTCTTGAAGGGAAAGATGTAACTCTGTGAGATGAACTAACAGAACACAGAGCAGTTTCTCAGAAAGCTTCTTTCCAGTTTTGAACGGAAGATATTTCCTTTTTCACCATAGCCCTCTATGGGCTTCCAAATATCCCTTTGCCAATTCCACAAGAACAGCCTTAGCGAAAGGCTTCTTGAAGGGAAAGATGTAACTCTGTGAGATGAATTAACAGAACACAGAGCAGTTTCTCAGAAAGCTTCTTTCCAGTTTTGCACGGAAGATATTTCCTTTTTCACCATAGGCCTCCATGGGCTTCCAAATATCCCTTTGCCAATTCCACAAGAACAGCCTTAGCGAAAGGCTTCTTGAAGGGAAAGATGTAACTCTGTGAGATGAATTAACAGAACACAGAGCAGTTTCTCAGAAAGCTTCTTTCCAGTTTTGAACGGAAGATATTTCCTTTTTCACCATAGCCCTCTATGGGCTTCCAAATATCCCTTTGCCAATTCCACAAGAACAGCCTTAGCGAAAGTCTTCTTGAAGGGAAAGATGTAACTCTGTGAGATGAATTAACAGAACACAGAGCAGTTTCTCCGAAAGCTTCTTTCCAGTTTTGAACGGAAGATATTTCCTTTTTCACCATAGCCCTCTATGGGCTTCCAAATATCCCTTTGCCAATTCCACAAGAACAGCCTTAGCGAAAGGCTTCTTGAAGGGAAAAATGTAACTCGGTGAGATGAATTAACAGAACACAGAGCAGTTTCTCAGAAAGCTTCTTTCCAGTTTTGAACGGAAGGTATTTCCTTTTTCACCATAGCCCTCTATGGGCTTCCAAATATCCCTTTGCCAATTCCCCAAGAACAGCCTTAGCGAAAGGCTTCTTGAAGGGAAAGATGTAACTCTGTGAGATGAATTAACAGAACACAGAGTAGTTTCTCAGAAAGCTTCTTTCCAGTTTTGAACGGAAGATATTTCCTTTTTCACCATAGCCCTCTATGGGCTTCCAAATATCCCTTTGCCAATTCCACAAGAACAGCCTTAGCGAAAGGCTTCTTGAAGGGAAAGATGTAACTCTGTGAGATGAATTAACAGAACACAGAGCAGTTTCTCAGAAAGCTTCTTTCCAGTTTTGAACGGAAGATATTTCCTTTTTCACTATAGCCCTCTATGGGATTCCAAATATCCCTTTGCCAATTCCACAAGAACAGCCTTAGCGAAAGGGTTCTTGAAGGGAAAGATGTAACTCTGTGAGATGAATTAACAGAACACAGAGCAGTTTCTCAGAAAGCTTCTTTCCAGTTTTGAACGGAAGTTATTTCCTTTTTCACCATGGCCCTCTATGGGCTTCCAAATATCCCTTTGCCAATTGCACAAGAACAGCCTTCGCGAAAGGCTTCTTGAAGGGAAAGATGTAACTCTGTGAGATGAATTAACAGAACACAGAGCAGTTTCTCAGAAAGCTTCTTTCCAGTTTTGAACGGAAGATATTTCCTTTTTCACCATAGGCCTCTATGGGCTTCCAAATATCCCTTTGCCAATTCCACAAGAACAGCCTTACCGAAAGGCTTCTTGAAGGGAAAGATGTAACTCTGTGAGATGAATTGACAGAACACAGAGCAGTTTCTCAGATAGCTTCTTTCCAGTTTTGAACGGAAGATACTTCCTTTTTCACCATAGCCCTCTTTGGGCTTCCAAATATCCCCTTGCCAATTCCACAAGAACAGCCTTAGCGAAAGGCTTCTTGAAGGGAAAGATGTAACTCTGTGAGATGAATTAACAGAACACAGAGCAGTTTCTCAGAAACCTTCTTTCCAGTTTTGAACGGAAGATATTTCCTTTTTCACCACAGCCCTCTATGGGCTTCCAAATATCCCTTTGCCAATTCCACAAGAACAGCCTTAGCGAAAGGCTTCTTGAAGGGAAAGATGTAACTCTGTGAGATGAATTAACAGAACACAGAGCAGTTTCTCAGAAAGCTTCTTTCCAGTTTTGAACGGAAGATATTTCCTTTTTCACCATAGCCCTCTATGGGCTTCCAAATATCCCTTTGCCAATTACAGAAGAACAGCCTTAGCGAAAGGCTTCTTGAAGGGAAAGATGTAACTCTGTGAGATGAATTAACAGAACACAGAGCAGTTTCTCAGAAACCTTCTTTCCAGTTTTGAACGGAAGATATTTCCTTTTTCACCATAGCCCTCTATGGGCTTCCAAATATCCCTTTGCCAATTCCACAAGAACAGCCTTAGCGAAAGTCTTCTTGAAGGGAAAGATGTAACTCTGTGAGATGAATTAACAGAACACAGAGCAGTTTCTCAGAAAGCTTCTTTCCAGTTTTGAACGGAAGATATTTCCTTTTTCACCATAGCCCTCTATGGGCTTCCAAATATCCCTTTGCCAATTCCACAAGAACAGCCTTAGCGAAAGGCTTCTTGAAGGGAAAGATGTAACTCTGTGAGATGAATTAACGAAACACAGAGCAGTTTCTCAGAAAGCTTCTTTCCAGTTTTGCACAGAAGATATTTCCTTTTTCACCATAGGCCTCTATGGGCTTCCAAATATCCGTTTGCCAATTCCACAAGAACAGCCTTAGCGAAAGGCTTCTTGAAGGGAAAGATGTAACTCTGTGAGATGAATGAACAGAACACAGATCAGTTTCTCAGAAAGCTTCTTTCCAGTTTTGCACGGAAGATATTTCCTTTTTCACCACAGGCCTCTATGGGCTTCCAAATATCCCTTTGCCAATTCCACAAGAACAGCCTTAGCGAAAGGCTTCTTGAAGGGAAAGATGTAACTCTGTGAGATGAATTAACAGAACACAGAGCAGTTTCTCAGAAAGCTTCTTTGCAGTTTTGAACGGAAGGTATTTCCTTTTTCACCATAGCCCTCTATGGGCTTCCAAATATCCCTTTGCCAATTCCACAAGAACAGCCTTAGCGAAAGGCTTCTTGAAGGGAAAGATGTAACTCTGTGAGATGAATTAACAGAACACAGAGCAGTTTCTCAGAAAGCTTCTTTCCAGTTTTGAACGGAAGATATTTCCTTTTTCACCATAGGCCTCTATGGGCTTCCAAATATCCCTTTGCCAATTCCACAAGAACAGCCTTAGCGAAAGGCTTCTTGAAGGGAAAGATGTAACTCTGTGAGATGAATTAACAGAACACAGAGTAGTTTCTCAGAAAGCTTCTTTCCAGTTTTGAACGGAAGATATTTCCTTTTTCATCATAGGCCTCTATGGGCTTCCAAATATCCCTTTGCCAATTCCACAAGAACAGCCTTAGCGAAAGGCTTCTTGAAGGGAAAGATGTAACTCTGTGAGATGAATTAACAGAACACAGAGCAGTTTCTCAGAAAGCTTCTTTCCAGTTTTGAACGGAAGATATTTCCTTTTTCACCATAGCCCTCTATGGGCTTCCAAATATCCCTTTGCCAATTCCACAAGAACAGCCTTAGCGAAAGGCTTCTTGAAGGGAAAGATGTAACTCTGTGAGATGAACTAACAGAACACAGAGCAGTTTCTCAGAAAGCTTCTTTCCAGTTTTGAACGGAAGATATTTCCTTTTTCACCATAGCCCTCTATGGGCTTCCAAATATCCCTTTGCCAATTCCACAAGAACAGCCTTAGCGAAAGGCTTCTTGAAGGGAAAGATGTAACTCTGTGAGATGAACTAACAGAACACAGAGCAGTTTCTCAGAAAGCTTCTTTCCAGTTTTGAACGGAAGATATTTCCTTTTTCACCATAGCCCTCTATGGGCTTCCAAATATCCCTTTGCCAATTCCACAAGAACAGCCTTAGCGAAAGGCTTCTTGAAGGGAAAGATGTAACTCTGTGAGATGAATTAACAGAACACAGAGCAGTTTCTCAGAAAGCTTCTTTCCAGTTTTGAACGGAAGATATTTCCTTTTTCACCGTAGCCCTGTATGGGCTTCCAAATATCCCTTTGCCAATTCCACAAGAACAGCCTTAGCGAAAGGCTTCTTGAAGGGAAAGATGTAACTCTGTGAGATGAATTAACAGAACACAGAGCAGTTTCTCAGAAAGCTTCTTTCCAGTTTTGAACGGAAGGTATTTCCTTTTTCACCATTGGCCTCTACGGGCTTCCAAATATCCCTTTGCCAATTCCACAAGAACAGCCTTAGCGAAAGGCTTCTTGAAGGGAAAGATGTAACTCTGTGAGTTGAATTAACAGAACACAGAGCAGTTTCTCAGAAAGCTTCTTTCCAGTTTTGAACGGAAGATATTTCCTTTTTCATCATAGGCCTCTATGGGCTTCCACATATCCCTTTGCCAATTCCCCAAGAACAGCCTTAGCGAAAGGCTTCTTGAAGGGAAAGATGTAACTCTGTGAGATGAATTAACAGAACACAGAGCAGTTTCTCAGAAAGCTTCTTTCCAGTTTTGAACCGAAGATATTTCCTTTTTCACCATAGCCCTCTATGGGCTTCCAAATATCCCTTTGCCAATTCCACAAGAACAGCCTTAGCGAAAGGCTTCTTGAAGGGAAAGATGTAACTCTGTGAGATGAATTAACAGAACACAGAGCAGTTTCTCAGAAAGCTTCTTTCCAGTTTTGAACCGAAGATATTTCCTTTTTCACCATAGCCCTCTATGGGCTTCCAAATATCCCTTTGCCAATTCCCCAAGAACAGCCTTAGCGAAACGCTTCTTGAAGGGAAAGATGTAACTCTGTGAGATGAATTAACAGAACACAGAGCAGTTTCTCAGAAACCTTCTTTCCAGTTTTGAACGGAAGATATTTCCTTTTTCACCACAGCCCCCTATGGGCTTCCAAATATCCCTTTGCCAATTCCACAAGAACAGCCTTAGCGAAAGGCTTCTTGAAGGGAAAGATGTAACTCTGTGAGATGAATTAACAGAACACAGAGCAGTTTCTCAGAAAGCTTCTTTCCAGTTTTGAACGGAAGATATTTCCTTTTTCACCATAGCCCTCTATGGGCTTCCACATATCCCTTTGCCAATTCCACAAGAACAGCCTTAGCGAAAGGCTTCTTGAAGGGAAAGATGTAACTCTGTGAGATGAATTAACAGAACACAGAGTAGTTTCTCAGAAAGCTTCTTTCCAGTTTTGAACGGAAGATATTTCCTTTTTCACCATAGGCCTCTATGGGCTTCCAAATATCCCTTTGCCAATTCCACAAGAACAGCCTTAGCGAAAGGCTTCTTGAAGGGAAAGATGTAACTCTGTGAGATGAATTAACAGAACACAGAGCAGTTTCTCAGAAAGCTTCTTTCCAGTTTTGAACGGAAGATATTTCCTTTTTCACCATAGCCCTCTATGGGCTTCCAAATATCCCTTTGCCAATTCCACAAGAACAGCCTTAGCGAAAGGCTTCTTGAAGGGAAAGATGTAACTCTGTGAGATGAATTAACAGAACACAGAGCAGTTTCTCAGAAAGCTTCTTTCCAGTTTTGAACGGAAGATATTTCCTTTTTCACCATAGCCCTCTATAGGCTTCCAAATATCAATTGCCAATTCCACAAGAACAGCCTTAGCGAAAGGCTTCTTGAAGGGAAAGATGTTACTCTGTGAGATGAATTAACAGAACACAGAGCAGTTTCTCAGAAAGCTTCTTTCCAGTTTTGAACGGAAGATATTTCCTTTTTCACCGGAGCCCTCTATGGGCTTCCAAATATCCCTTTGCCAATTCCACAAGAACAGCCTTAGCGAAAGGCTTCTTGAAGGGAAAGATGTAACTCTGTGAGATGAATTAACAGAACACAGAGCAGTTTCTCAGAAAGCTTCTTTCCAGTTTGGAACGGAAGATATTTCCTTTTTCACCATAGCCCTCTATGGGCTTCCAAATATCCCTTTGCCAATTCCACAAGAACAGCCTTAGCGAAAGGCTTCTTGAAGGGAAAGATGTAACTCTGTGAGATGAATTTACAGAACACAGAGCAGTTTCTCAGAAAGCTTCTTTCCAGTTTTGAACGGAAGATATTTCCTTTTTCATCATAGGCCTCTATGGGCTTCCAAATATCCCTTTGCCAATTCCACAAGAACAGCCTTACCGAAAGGCTTCTTGAAGGGAAAGATGTAACTCGGTGAGATGAATTAACAGAACACAGAGCAGTTTCTCAGAAAGCTTCTTTCCAGTTTTGAACGGAAGGTATTTCCTTTTTCACCATAGCCCTCTATGGGCTTCCAAATATCCCTTTGCCAATTCCCCAAGAACAGCCTTAGCGAAAGGCTTCTTGAAGGGAAAGATGTAACTCTGTGAGATGAATTAACAGAACACAGAGCAGTTTCTCAGAAAGCTTCTTTCCAGTTTTGAACGGAAGATATTTCCTTTATCACCATAGCCCTCTATGGGCTTCCAAATATCCCTTGGCCAATTCCACAAGAACAGCCTTAGCGAAAGGCTTCTTGAAGGGAAAGATGTAACTCTGTGAGATGAATTAACAGAACACAGAGCAGTTTCTCAGAAAGCTTCTTTGCAGTTTTGAACGGAAGGTATTTCCTTTTTCACCATAGCCCTCTATGGGCTTCCAAATATCCCTTTGCCAATTCCCCAAGAACAGCCTTAGCGAAAGGCTTCTTGAAGGGAAAGATGTAACTCTGTGAGATGAATTAACAGAACACAGAGTAGTTTCTCAGAAAGCTTCTTTCCAGTTTTGAACGGAAGATATTTCCTTTTTCACCATAGCCCTCTATGGGCTTCCAAATATCCCTTTGCCAATTCCACAAGAACAGCCTTAGCGAAAGGCTTCTTGAAGGGAAAGATATAACTCTGTGAGATGAATTAACAGAACACAGAGTAGTTTCTCAGAAAGCTTCTTTCCAGTTTTGAACGGAAGATATTTCCTTTTTCACCATAGCCCTCTATGGGCTTCCAAATATCCCTTTGCCAATTCCACAAGAACAGCCTTAGCGAAAGGCTTCTTGAAGGGAAAGATGTAACTCTGTGAGATGAATTAACAGAACACAGAGCAGTTTCTCAGAAAGCTTCTTTCCAGTTTTGAACGGAAGATATTTCCTTTTTCACCATAGCCCTCTATGGGTTTCCAAATATCCCTTTGCCAATTCCACAAGAACAGCCTTAGCGAAAGGGTTCTTGAAGGGAAAGATGTAACTCTGTGAGATGAATTAACAGAACACAGAGCAGTTTCTCAGAAAGCTTCTTTCCAGTTTTGCACGGAAGATATTTCCTTTTTCACCATAGGCCTCTATGGGCTTCCAAATATCCCTTTGCCAATTCCACAAGAACAGCCTTAGCGAAAGGCTTCTTGAAGGGAAAGATGTAACTCTGTGAGATGAATTAACAGAACACAGAGCAGTTTCTCAGAAAGCTTCTTTCCAGTTTTGAACGGAAGATATTTCCTTTTTCACCATAGCCCTCTATGGGTTTCCAAATATCCCTTTGCCAATTCCACAAGAACAGCCTTAGCGAAAGGGTTCTTGAAGGGAAAGATGTAACTCTGTGAGATGAATTAACAGAACACAGAGCAGTTTCTCAGAAAGCTTCTTTCCAGTTTTGCACGGAAGATATTTCCTTTTTCACCATAGGCCTCTATGGGCTTCCAAATATCCCTTTGCCAATTCCACAAGAACAGCCTTAGCGAAAGGCTTCTTGAAGGGAAAGATGTAACTCTGTGAGATGAATTAACAGAACACAGAGCAGTTTCTCAGAAAGCTTCTTTCCAGTTTTGAACGGAAGATATTTCCTTTTTCACCATAGCCCTCTATGGGCTTCCAAATATCCCTTTGCCAATTCCACAAGAACAGCCTTAGCGAAAGGCTTCTTGAAGGGAAAGATGTAACTCTGTGAGATGAATTAACAGAACACAGAGCAGTTTCTCCGAAAGCTTCTTTCCAGTTTTGAACGGAAGATATTTCCTTTTTCACCATAGCCCTCTATGGGCTTCCAAATATCCCTTTGCCAATTCCACAAGAACAGCCTTAGCGAAAGGCTTCTTGAAGGGAAAAATGTAACTCGGTGAGATGAATTAACAGAACACAGAGCAGTTTCTCAGAAAGCTTCTTTCCAGTTTTGAACGGAAGGTATTTCCTTTTTCACCATAGCCCTCTATGGGCTTCCAAATATCCCTTTGCCAATTCCCCAAGAACAGCCTTAGCGAAAGGCTTCTTGAAGGGAAAGATGTAACTCTGTGAGATGAATTAACAGAACACAGAGTAGTTTCTCAGAAAGCTTCTTTCCAGTTTTGAACGGAAGATATTTCCTTTTTCACCGGAGCCCTCTATGGGCTTCCAAATATCCCTTTGCCAATTCCACAAGAACAGCCTTAGCGAAAGGCTTCTTGAAGGGAAAGATGTAACTCTGTGAGATGAATTAACAGAACACAGAGCAGTTTCTCAGAAAGCTTCTTTCCAGTTTGGAACGGAAGATATTTCCTTTTTCACCATAGCCCTCTATGGGCTTCCAAATATCCCTTTGCCAATTCCACAAGAACAGCCTTAGCGAAAGGCTTCTTGAAGGGAAAGATGTAACTCTGTGAGGTGAATTTACAGAACACAGAGCAGTTTCTCAGAAAGCTTCTTTCCAGTTTTGAACGGAAGATATTTCCTTTTTCATCATAGGCCTCTATGGGCTTCCAAATATCCCTTTGCCAATTCCACAAGAACAGCCTTACCGAAAGGCTTCTTGAAGGGAAAGATGTAACTCGGTGAGATGAATTAACAGAACACAGAGCAGTTTCTCAGAAAGCTTCTTTCCAGTTTTGAACGGAAGGTATTTCCTTTTTCACCATAGCCCTCTTTGGGCTTCCAAATATCCCTTTGCCAATTCCCCAAGAACAGCCTTAGCGAAAGGCTTCTTGAAGGGAAAGATGTAACTCTGTGAGATGAATTAACAGAACACAGAGCAGTTTCTCAGAAAGCTTCTTTCCAGTTTTGAACGGAAGATATTTCCTTTATCACCATAGCCCTCTATGGGCTTCCAAATATCCCTTGGCCAATTCCACAAGAACAGCCTTAGCGAAAGGCTTCTTGAAGGGAAAGATGTAACTCTGTGAGATGAATTAACAGAACACAGAGCAGTTTCTCAGAAAGCTTCTTTGCAGTTTTGAACGGAAGGTATTTCCTTTTTCACCATAGCCCTCTATGGGCTTCCAAATATCCCTTTGCCAATTCCCCAAGAACAGCCTTAGCGAAAGGCTTCTTGAAGGGAAAAATGTAACTCTGTGAGATGAATTAACAGAACACAGAGTAGTTTCTCAGAAAGCTTCTTTCCAGTTTTGAACGGAAGATATTTCCTTTTTCACCATAGCCCTCTATGGGCTTCCAAATATCCCTTTGCCAATTCCACAAGAACAGCCTTAGCGAAAGGCTTCTTGAAGGGAAAGATATAACTCTGTGAGATGAATTAACAGAACACAGAGTAGTTTCTCAGAAAGCTTCTTTCCAGTTTTGAACGGAAGATATTTCCTTTTTCACCATAGCCCTCTATGGGCTTCCAAATATCCCTTTGCCAATTCCACAAGAACAGCCTTAGCGAAAGGCTTCTTGAAGGGAAAGATGTAACTCTGTGAGATGAATTAACAGAACACAGAGCAGTTTCTCAGAAAGCTTCTTTCCAGTTTTGAACGGAAGATATTTCCTTTTTCACCATAGCCCTCTATGGGTTTCCAAATATCCCTTTGCCAATTCCACAAGAACAGCCTTAGCGAAAGGGTTCTTGAAGGGAAAGATGTAACTCTGTGAGATGAATTAACAGAACACAGAGCAGTTTCTCAGAAAGCTTCTTTCCAGTTTTGCACGGAAGATATTTCCTTTTTCACCATAGGCCTCTATGGGCTTCCAAATATCCCTTTGCCAATTCCACAAGAACAGCCTTAGCGAAAGGCTTCTTGAAGGGAAAGATGTAACTCTGTGAGATGAATTAACAGAACACAGAGCAGTTTCTCAGAAAGCTTCTTTCCAGTTTTGAACGGAAGATATTTCCTTTTTCACCATAGCCCTCTATGGGCTTCCAAATATCCCTTTGCCAATTCCACAAGAACAGCCTTAGCGAAAGGCTTCTTGAAGGGAAAGATGTAACTCTGTGAGATGAATTAACAGAACACAGAGCAGTTTCTCCGAAAGCTTCTTTCCAGTTTTGAACGGAAGATATTTCCTTTTTCACCATAGCCCTCTATGGGCTTCCAAATATCCCTTTGCCAATTCCACAAGAACAGCCTTAGCGAAAGGCTTCTTGAAGGGAAAAATGTAACTCGGTGAGATGAATTAACAGAACACAGAGCAGTTTCTCAGAAAGCTTCTTTCCAGTTTTGAACGGAAGGTATTTCCTTTTTCACCATAGCCCTCTATGGGCTTCCAAATATCCCTTTGCCAATTCCCCAAGAACAGCCTTAGCGAAAGGCTTCTTGAAGGGAAAGATGTAACTCTGTGAGATGAATTAACGGAACACAGAGTAGTTTCTCAGAAAGCTTCTTTCCAGTTTTGAACGGAAGATATTTCCTTTTTCACCGGAGCCCTCTATGGGCTTCCAAATATCCCTTTGCCAATTCCACAAGAACAGCCTTAGCGAAAGGCTTCTTGAAGGGAAAGATGTAACTCTGTGAGATGAATTAACAGAACACAGAGCAGTTTCTCAGAAAGCTTCTTTCCAGTTTGGAACGGAAGATATTTCCTTTTTCACCATAGCCCTCTATGGGCTTCCAAATATCCCTTTGCCAATTCCACAAGAACAGCCTTAGCGAAAGGCTTCTTGAAGGGAAAGATGTAACTCTGTGAGATGAATTTACAGAACACAGAGCAGTTTCTCAGAAAGCTTCTTTCCAGTTTTGAACGGAAGATATTTCCTTTTTCATCATAGGCCTCTATGGGCTTCCAAATATCCCTTTGCCAATTCCACAAGAACAGCCTTACCGAAAGGCTTCTTGAAGGGAAAGATGTAACTCGGTGAGATGAATTAACAGAACACAGAGCAGTTTCTCAGAAAGCTTCTTTCCAGTTTTGAACGGAAGGTATTTCCTTTTTCACCATAGCCCTCTTTGGGCTTCCAAATATCCCTTTGCCAATTCCCCAAGAACAGCCTTAGCGAAAGGCTTCTTGAAGGGAAAGATGTAACTCTGTGAGATGAATTAACAGAACACAGAGCAGTTTCTCAGAAAGCTTCTTTCCAGTTTTGAACGGAAGATATTTCCTTTATCACCATAGCCCTCTATGGGCTTCCAAATATCCCTTGGCCAATTCCACAAGAACAGCCTTAGCGAAAGGCTTCTTGAAGGGAAAGATGTAACTCTGTGAGATGAATTAACAGAACACAGAGCAGTTTCTCAGAAAGCTTCTTTGCAGTTTTGAACGGAAGGTATTTCCTTTTTCACCATAGCCCTCTATGGGCTTCCAAATATCCCTTTGCCAATTCCCCAAGAACAGCCTTAGCGAAAGGCTTCTTGAAGGGAAAGATGTAACTCTGTGAGATGAATTAACAGAACACAGAGTAGTTTCTCAGAAAGCTTCTTTCCAGTTTTGAACGGAAGATATTTCCTTTTTCACCATAGCCCTCTATGGGCTTCCAAATATCCCTTTGCCAATTCCACAAGAACAGCCTTAGCGAAAGGCTTCTTGAAGGGAAAGATATAACTCTGTGAGATGAATTAACAGAACACAGAGTAGTTTCTCAGAAAGCTTCTTTCCAGTTTTGAACGGAAGATATTTCCTTTTTCACCATAGCCCTCTATGGGCTTCCAAATATCCCTTTGCCAATTCCACAAGAACAGCCTTAGCGAAAGGCTTCTTGAAGGGAAAGATGTAACTCTGTGAGATGAATTAACAGAACACAGAGCAGTTTCTCAGAAAGCTTCTTTCCAGTTTTGAACGGAAGATATTTCCTTTTTCACCATAGCCCTCTATGGGTTTCCAAATATCCCTTTGCCAATTCCACAAGAACAGCCTTAGCGAAAGGGTTCTTGAAGGGAAAGATGTAACTCTGTGAGATGAATTAACAGAACACAGAGCAGTTTCTCAGAAAGCTTCTTTCCATATTTGAACGGAAGATATTTCCTTTTTCACCATAGCCCTCTATGGGCTTCCAAATATCCCTTTGCCAATTCCACAAGAACAGCCTTCGCGAAAGGCTTCTTGAAGGGAAAGATGTAACTCTGTGAGATGAATTAACAGAACACAGAGCAGTTTCTCAGAAAGCTTCTTTCCAGTTTTGAACGGAAGATATTTCCTTTTTCACCATAGGCCTCTATGGGCTTCCAAATATCCCTTTGCCAATTCCACAAGAACAACCTTAGCGAAAGGCTCCTTGAAGGGAAAGATGTAACTCTGTGAGATGAATTGACAGAACACAGAGCAGTTTCTCAGATAGCTTCTTTCCAGTTTTGAACGGAAGATATTTCCTTTTTCACCATAGCCCTCTATGGGCTTCCAAATATCCCTTTGCCAATTCCACAAGAACAGCCTTAGCGAAAGGCTTCTTGAAGGGAAAGATGTAACTCTGTGAGATGAATTAACAGAACACAGAGCAGTTTCTCAGAAAGCTTCTTTCCAGTTTTGAACGGAAGATATTTCCTTTTTCACCATAGACCTCTATATGCTTCCAAATATCCCTTTGCCAATTCCACAAGAACAGCCTTAGCGAAAGGCTTCTTGAAGGGAAAGATGTAACTCTGTGAGATTAATTAACAGAACACAGAGCAGTATCTCAGAAAGCTTCTTTCCAGTTTTGCACGGAAGATATTTGCTTTTTCACCATAGGCCTCTATGGGCTTCCAAATATCCCTTTGCCAATTCCACAAGAACAGCCTTAGCGAAAGGCTTCTTGAAGGGAAAGATGTAACTCTGTGAGATGAATTAACAGAACACAGAGCAGTTTCTCAGAAAGCTTCTTTCCAGTTTTGAACGGAAGATATTTCCTTTTTCACCATAGGCCTCTATGGGCTTCCAAATATCCCTTTGCCAATTCCACAAGAACAGCCTTAGCGAAAGGCTTCTTGAAGGGAAAGATGTAACTCTGTGAGATGAATTAACAGAACACAGAGTAGTTTCTCAGAAAGCTTCTTTCCAGTTTTGAACGGAAGATATTTCCTTTTTCACCATAGGCCTCTATGGGCTTCCAAATATCCCTTTGCCAATTCCACAAGAACAGCCTTAGCGAAAGGCTTCTTGAAGGGAAAGATGTAACTCTGTGAGATGAATTAACAGAACACAGAGCAGTTTCTCAGAAAGCTTCTTTCCAGTTTTGAACGGAAGATATTTCCTTTTTCACCATAGCCCTCTATGGGCTTCCAAATATCCCTTTGCCAATTCCACAAGAACAGCCTTAGCGAAAGGCTTCTTGAAGGGAAAGATGTAACTCTGTGAGATGAACTAACAGAACACAGAGCAGTTTCTCAGAAAGCTTCTTTCCAGTTTTGAACGGAAGATATTTCCTTTTTCACCATAGCCCTCTATGGGCTTCCAAATATCCCTTTGCCAATTCCACAAGAACAGCCTTAGCGAAAGGCTTCTTGAAGGGAAAGATGTAACTCTGTGAGATGAATTAACAGAACACAGAGCAGTTTCTCAGAAAGCTTCTTTCCAGTTTTGAACGGAAGATATTTCCTTTTTCACCACAGCCCTCTATGGGCTTCCAAATATCCCTTTGCCAATTCCACAAGAACAGCCTTAGCTAAAGGCTTCTTGAAGGGAAAGATGTAACTCTGTGAGATGAATTAACAGAACACAGAGCAGTTTCTCAGAAAGCTTCTTTCCAGTTTTGCACGGAAGATATTTCCTTTTTCACCATAGGCCTCTATGGGCTTCCAAATATCCCTTTGCCAATTCCACAAGAACAGCCTTAGCGAAAGGCTTCTTGAAGGGAAAGATGTAACTCTGTGAGATGAATTAACAGAACACAGAGCAGTTTCTCAGAAAGCTTCTTTCCAGTTTTGAACGGAAGATATTTCCTTTTTCACCATAGCCCTCTATGGGCTTCCAAATATCCCTTTGCCAATTCCACAAGAACAGCCTTAGCGAAAGGCTTCTTGAAGGGAAAGATGTAACTCTGTGAGATGAATTAACAGAACACAGAGCAGTTTCTCCGAAAGCTTCTTTCCAGTTTTGAACGGAAGATATTTCCTTTTTCACCATAGCCCTCTATGGGCTTCCAAATATCCCTTTGCCAATTCCACAAGAACAGCCTTAGCGAAAGGCTTCTTGAAGGGAAAAATGTAACTCGGTGAGATGAATTAACAGAACACAGAGCAGTTTCTCAGAAAGCTTCTTTCCAGTTTTGAACGGAAGGTATTTCCTTTTTCACCATAGCCCTCTATGGGCTTCCAAATATCCCTTTGCCAATTCCCCAAGAACAGCCTTAGCGAAAGGCTTCTTGAAGGGAAAGATGTAACTCTGTGAGATGAATTAACAGAACACAGAGTAGTTTCTCAGAAAGCTTCTTTCCAGTTTTGAACGGAAGTTATTTCCTTTTTCACCATAGCCCTCTATGGGCTTCCAAATATCCGTTTGCCAATTCCACAAGAACAGCCTTAGCGAAAGGCTTCTTGAAGGGAAAGATGTAACTCTGTGAGATGAATTAACAGAACACAGAGCAGTTTCTCAGAAAGCTTCTTTCCAGTTTTGAACGGAAGATATTTCCTTTTTCACCATAGCCCTCTATGGGATTCCAAATATCCCTTTGCCAATTCCACAAGAACAGCCTTAGCGAAAGGGTTCTTGAAGGGAAAGATGTAACTCTGTGAGATGAATTAACAGAACACAGAGCAGTTTCTCAGAAAGCTTCTTTCCACTTTTGAACGGAAGATATTTCCTTTTTCACCATGGCCCTCTATGGGCTTCCAAATATCCCTTTGCCAATTGCACAAGAACAGCCTTCGCGAAAGGCTTCTTGAAGGGAAAGATGTAACTCTGTGAGATGAATTAACAGAACACAGAGCAGTTTCTCAGAAAGCTTCTTTCCAGTTTTGAACGGAAGATATTTCCTTTTTCACCATAGGCCTCTATGGGCTTCCAAATATCCCTTTGCCAATTCCACAAGAACAGCCTTAGCGAAAGGCTTCTTGAAGGGAAAGATGTAACTCTGTGAGATGAATTGACAGAACACAGAGCAGTTTCTCAGATAGCTTCTTTCCAGTTTTGAACGGAAGATACTTCCTTTTTCACCATAGCCCTCTTTGGGCTTCCAAATATCCCCTTGCCAATTCCACAAGAACAGCCTTAGCGAAAGGCTTCTTGAAGGGAAAGATGTAACTCTGTGAGATGAATTAACAGAACACAGAGCAGTTTCTCAGAAACCTTCTTTCCAGTTTTGAACGGAAGATATTTCCTTTTTCACCATAGCCCTCTATGGGCTTCCAAATATCCCTTTGCCAATTCCACAAGAACAGCCTTAGCGAAAGTCTTCTTGAAGGGAAAGATGTAACTCTGTGAGATGAATTAACAGAACACAGAGCAGTTTCTCAGAAAGCTTCTTTCCAGTTTTGCACGGAAGATATTTCCTTTTTCACCATAGGCCTCTATGGGCTTCCAAATATCCGTTTGCTAATTCCACAAGAACAGCCTTAGCGAAAGGCTTCTTGAAGGGAAAGATGTAACTCTGTGAGATGAATTAACAGAACACAGAGCAGTTTCTCAGAAAGCTTCTTTCCAGTTTTGCACGGAAGATATTTCCTTTTTCACCATAGGCCTCTAAGGGCTTCCAAATATCCCTTTGCCAATTCCACAAGAACAGCCTTAGTGAAAGGCTTCTTGAAGGGAAAGATGTAACTCTGTGAGATGAACTAACAGAACACAGAGCAGTTTCTCAGAAAGCTTCTTTCCAGTTTTGAACGGAAGATATTTCCTTTTTCACCATAGCCCTCTATGGGCTTCCAAATATCCCTTTGCCAATTCCACAAGAACAGCCTTAGCGAAAGGCTTCTTGAAGGGAAAGATGTAACTCTGTGAGATGAATTAACAGAACACAGAGCAGTTTCTCAGAAGCCTTCTTTCCAGTTTTGAACGGAAGATATTTCCTTTTTCACCACAGCCCTCTATGGTCTTCCAAATATCCCTTTGCCAATTCCACAAGAACAGCCTTAGCGAAAGGCTTCTTGAAGGGAAAGATGTAACTCTGTGAGATGAATTAACAGAACACAGAGCAGTTTCTCAGAAAGCTTCTTTCCAGTTTTGAACGGAAGATATTTCCTTTTTCACCATAGCCCTCTATGGGCTTCCAAATATCCCTTTGCCAATTCCACAAGAACAGCCTTAGCGAAAGGGTTCTTGAAGGGAAAGATGTAACTCTGTGAGATGAATTAACAGAACACAGAGCAGTTTCTCAGAAAGCTTCTTTCCAGTTTTGAACGGAAGATATTTCCTTTTTCACCATAGCCCTCTATGGGCTTCCAAATATCCCTTTGCCAATTCCACAAGAACAGCCTTAGCGAAAGGCTTCTTGAAGGGAAAGATGTAACTCTGTGAGATGAATTAAGAGAACACAGAGCAGTTTCTCAGAAACCTTCTTTCCAGTTTTGAACGGAAGATATTTCCTTTTTCACCACAGCCCTCTAAGGGCTTCCAAATATCCCTTTTCCAATTCCACAAGAACAGCCTTAGCCAAAGGCTTCTTGAAGGGAAAGATGTAACTCTGTGAGATGAATTAACAGAACACAGAGCAGTTTCTCAGAAAGCTTCTTTCCAGTTTTGAACGGAAGATATTTCCTTTTTCACCATAGCCCTCTATGGGCTTCCAAATATCCCTTTGCCAATTCCACAAGAACAGCCTTAGCGAAAGGCTTCTTGAAGGGAAAGATGTAACTCTGTGAGATTAATTAACAGAACACAGAGGAGTTTCTCAGAAAGCTTCTTTCCAGTTTTGAACGGAAGGTATTTCCTTTTTCACCATAGCCCTCTATGGGCTTCCAAATATCCCTTTGCCAATTCCACAAGAACAGCCTTAGCGAAAGGCTTCTTGAAGGGAAAGATGTAACTCTGTGAGATGAATTAACAGAACGCAGAGCAGTTTCTCAGAAACCTTCTTTCCAGTTTTGAACGGAAGATATTTCCTATTTCACCATAGCCCTCTATGGGCTTCCAAATATCCCTTTGCCAATTCCACAAGAACAGCCTTAGCGAAAGGCTTCTTGAAGGGAAAGATGTAACTCTGTGAGATGAATTGACAGAACACAGAGCAGTTTCTCAGATAGCTTCTTTCCAGTTTTGAACGGAAGATACTTCCTTTTTCACCATAGCCCTCTTTGGGCTTCCAAATATCCCCTTGCCAATTCCACAAGAACAGCCTTAGCGAAAGGCTTCTTGAAGGGAAAGATGTAACTCTGTGAGATGAATTAACAGAACACAGAGCAGTTTCTCAGAAACCTTCTTTCCAGTTTTGAACGGAAGATATTTCCTTTTTCACCACAGCCCTCTAAGGGCTTCCAAATATCCCTTTGCCAATTCCACAAGAACAGCCTTAGCGAGAGGCTTCTTGAAGGGAAAGATGTAACTCTGTGAGATGAATTAACAGAACACAGAGCAGTTTCTCAGAAAGCTTCTTTCCAGTTTTGAACGGAAGATATTTCCTTTTTCACCATAGCCCTCTATGGGCTTCCAAATATCCCTTTGCCAATTCCACAAGAACAGCCTTAGCGAAAGGCTTCTTGAAGGGAAAGATGTAACTCTGTGAGATGAATTAACAGAACACAGAGCAGTTTCTCAGAAAGCTTCTTTCCAGTTTTGAACGGAAGATATTTCCTTTTTCACCATAGCCCTCTATGGGCTTCCAAATATCCCTTTGCCAATTCCACAAGAACAGCCTTAGCGAAAGTCTTCTTGAAGGGAAAGATGTAACTCTGTGAGATGAATTAACAGAACACAGAGCAGTTTCTCAGAAAGCTTCTTTCCAGTTTTGCACGGAAGATATTTCCTTTTTCACCATAGGCCTCTATGGGCTTCCAAATATCCGTTTGCTAATTCCACAAGAACAGCCTTAGCGAAAGGCTTCTTGAAGGGAAAGATGTAACTCTGTGAGATGAATTAACAGAACACAGAGCAGTTTCTCAGAAAGCTTCTTTCTAGTTTTCCACGGAAGATATTTCCTTTTTCACCATAGGCCTCTAAGGGCTTCCAAATATCCCTTTGCCAATTCCACAAGAACAGCCTTAGTGAAAGGCTTCTTGAAGGGAAAGATGTAACTCTGTGAGATGAACTAACAGAACACAGAGCAGTTTCTCAGAAAGCTTCTTTCCAGTTTTGAACGGAAGATATTTCCTTTTTCACCATAGCCCTCTATGGGCTTCCAAATATCCCTTTGCCAATTCCACAAGAACAGCCTTAGCGAAAGGCTTCTTGAAGGGAAAGATGTAACTCTGTGAGATGAATTAACAGAACACAGAGCAGTTTCTCAGAAGCCTTCTTTCCAGTTTTGAACGGAAGATATTTCCTTTTTCACCACAGCCCTCTATGGTCTTCCAAATATCCCTTTGCCAATTCCACAAGAACAGCCTTAGCGAAAGGCTTCTTGAAGGGAAAGATGTAACTCTGTGAGATGAATTAACAGAACACAGAGCAGTTTCTCAGAAAGCTTCTTTCCAGTTTTGAACGGAAGATATTTCCTTTTTCACCATAGCCCTCTATGGGCTTCCAAATATCCCTTTGCCAATTCCACAAGAACAGCCTTAGCGAAAGGCTTCTTGAAGGGAAAGATGTAACTCTGTGAGATGAATTAACAGAACACAGAGCAGTTTCTCAGAAAGCTTCTTTCCAGTTTTGAACGGAAGATATTTCCTTTTTCACCATAGCCCTCTATGGGCTTCCAAATATCCCTTTGCCAATTCCACAAGAACAGCCTTAGCGAAAGGCTTCTTGAAGGGAAAGATGTAACTCTGTGAGATGAATTAACAGAACACAGAGCAGTTTCTCAGAAACCTTCTTTCCAGTTTTGAACGGAAGATATTTCCTTTTTCACCACAGCCCTCTATGGGCTTCCAAATATCCCTTTGCCAATTCCACAAGAACAGCCTTAGCCAAAGGCTTCTTGAAGGGAAAGATGTAACTCTGTGAGATGAATTAACAGAACACAGAGCAGTTTCTCAGAAAGCTTCTTTCCAGTTTTGAACGGAAGATATTTCCTTTTTCACCATAGCCCTCTATGGGCTTCCAAATATCCCTTTGCCAATTCCACAAGAACAGCCTTAGCGAAAGGCTTCTTGAAGGGAAAGATGTAACTCTGTGAGATTAATTAACAGAACACAGAGCAGTTTCTCAGAAAGCTTCTTTCCAGTTTTGAACGGAAGGTATTTCCTTTTTCACCATAGCCCTCTATGGGCTTCCAAATATCCCTTTGCCAATTCCACAAGAACAGCCTTAGCGAAAGGCTTCTTGAAGGGAAAGATGTAACTCTGTGAGATGAATTAACAGAACACAGAGCAGTTTCTCAGAAACCTTCTTTCCAGTTTTGAACGGAAGATATTTCCTTTTTCACCATAGCCCTCTATGGGCTTCCAAATATCCCTTTGCCAATTCCACAAGAACAGCCTTAGCGAAAGGCTTCTTGAAGGGAAAGATGTAACTCTGTGAGATGAACTAACAGAACACAGAGCAGTTTCTCAGAAAGCTTCTTTCCATTTTTGAACGGAAGATATTTCCTTTTTCACCATAGCCCTCTATGGGCTTCCAAATATCCCTTTGCCAATTCCACAAGAACAGCCTTAGCGAAAGGCTTCTTGAAGGAAAAGATGTAACTCTGTGAGATGAATTAACAGAACACAGAGCAGTTTCTCAGAAAGCTTCTTTCCAGTTTTGAACGGAAGATATTTCCTTTTTCACCGTAGCCCTGTATGGGCTTCCAAATATCCCTTTGCCAATTCCACAAGAACAGCCTTAGCGAAAGGCTTCTTGAAGGGAAAGATGTAACTCTGTGAGATGAATTAACAGAACACAGAGCAGTTTCTCAGAAAGCTTCTTTCCAGTTTTGAACGGAAGATATTTCCTTTTTCACCATAGGCCTCTACGGGCTTCCAAATATCCCTTTGCCAATTCCACAAGAACAGCCTTAGCGAAAGGCTTCTTGAAGGGAAAGATGTAACTCTGTGAGTTGAATTAACAGAACACAGAGCAGTTTCTCAGAAAGCTTCTTTCCAGTTTTGAACGGAAGATATTTCCTTTTTCATCATAGGCCTCTATGGGCTTCCAAATATCCCTTTGCCAATTCCACAAGAACAGCCTTAGCGAAAGGCTTCTTGAAGGGAAAGATGTAACTCTGTGAGATGAATTAACAGAACACAGAGCAGTTTCTCAGAAAGCTTCTTTCCAGTTTTGAACGGAAGGTATTTCCTTTTTCACCATAGCCCTCTATGGGCTTCCACATATCCCTTTGCCAATTCCCCAAGAACAGCCTTAGCGAAAGGCTTCTTGAAGGGAAAGATGTAACTCTGTGAGATGAATTAACAGAACACAGAGCAGTTTCTCAGAAAGCTTCTTTCCAGTTTTGAACGGAAGATATTTCCTTTTTCACCATAGCCCTCTATGGGCTTCCAAATATACCTTTGCCAATTCCACAAGAACAGCCTTAGCGAAAGGCTTCTTGAAGGGAAAGATGTAACTCTGTGAGATGAATTAACAGAACACAGAGCAGTTTCTCAGAAAGCTTCTTTCCAGTTTTGAACCGAAGATATTTCCTTTTTCACCATAGCCCTCTATGGGCTTCCAAATATCCCTTTGCCTATTCCACAAGAACAGCCTTAGCGAAAGGCTTCTTGAAGGGAAAGATGTAACTCTGTGAGATGAATTAACAGAACACAGAGCAGTTTCTCAGAAAGCTTCTTTCCAGTTTTGAACCGAAGATATTTCCTTTTTCACCATAGCCCTCTATGGGCTTCCAAATATCCCTTTGCCAATTCCACAAGAACAGCCTTAGCGAAAGGCTTCTTGAAGGGAAAGATGTAACTCGGTGAGATGAATTAACAGAACACAGAGCAGTTTCTCAGAAAGCTTCTTTCCAGTTTTGAACGGAAGGTATTTCCTTTTTCACCATAGCCCTCTATGGGCTTCCAAATATCCCTTTGCCAATTCCACAAGAACAGCCTTAGCGAAAGGCTTCTTGAAGGGAAAGATGTAACTCTGTGAGATGAATTAACAGAACACAGAGTAGTTTCTCAGAAAGATTCTTTCCAGTTTTGAACGGAAGATATTTCCTTTTTCACCATAGCCCTCTATGGGCTTCCAAATATCCCTTTGCCAATTCCACAAGAACAGCCTTTGCGAAAGGCTTCTTGAAGGGAAAGATGTAACTCTCTGAGATGAATTGACAGAACACAGAGCAGTTTCTCAGATAGCTTCTTTCCAGTTTTGAACGGAAGATACTTCCTTTTTCACCATAGCCCTCTTTGGGCTTCCAAATATCCCTTTGCCAATTCCACAAGAACAGCCTTAGCGAAAGGCTTCTTGAAGGGAAAGATGTAACTCTGTGAGATGAATTAACAGAACACAGAGCAGTTTCTCAGAAACCTTGTTTCCAGTTTTGAACGGAAGATATTTCCTTTTTCACCACAGCCCCCTATGGGCTTCCAAATATCCCCTTGCCAATTCCACAAGAACAGCCTTAGCGAAAGGCTTCTTGAAGGGAAAGATGTAACTCTGTGAGATGAATTAACAGAACACAGAGCAGTTTCTCAGAAAGCTTCTTTCCAGTTTTGAACGGAAGATATTTCCTTTTTCACCATAGGCCTCTATGGGCTTCCAAATATCCCTTTGCCAATTCCACAAGAACAGCCTTAGCGAAAGGCTTCTTGAAGGGAAAGATGTAACTCTGTGAGATGAATTAACAGAACACAGAGTAGTTTCTCAGAAAGCTTCTTTCCAGTTTTGAACGGAAGATATTTCCTTTTTCACCATAGGCCTCTATGGGCTTCCAAATATCCCTTTGCCAATTCCACAAGAACAGCCTTAGCGAAAGGCTTCTTGAAGGGAAAGATGTAACTCTGTGAGATGAATTAACAGAACACAGAGCAGTTTCTCAGAAAGCTTCTTTCCAGTTTTGAACGGAAGATATTTCCTTTTTCACCATAGCCCTCTATGGGCTTCCAAATATCCCTTTGCCAATTCCACAAGAACAGCCTTAGCGAAAGGCTTCTTGAAGGGAAAGATGTTACTCTGTGAGATGAATTAACAGAACACAGAGCAGTTTCTCAGAAAGCTTCTTTCCAGTTTTGAACGGAAGATATTTCCTTTTTCACCGGAGCCCTCTATGGGCTTCCAAATATCCCTTTGCCAATTCCACAAGAACAGCCTTAGCGAAAGGCTTCTTGAAGGGAAAGGTGTAACTCTGTGAGATGAATTAACAGAACACAGAGCAGTTTCTCAGAAAGCTTCTTTCCAGTTTGGAACGGAAGATATTTCCTTTTTCACCATAGCCCTCTATGGGCTTCCAAATATCCCTTTGCCAATTCCACAAGAACAGCCTTAGCGAAAGGCTTCTTGAAGGGAAAGATGTAACTCTGTGAGATGAATTTACAGAACACAGAGCAATTTCTCAGAAAGCTTCTTTCCAGTTTTGAACGGAAGATATTTCCTTTTTCATCATAGGCCTCTATGGGCTTCCAAATATCCCTTTGCCAATTCCACAAGAACAGCCTTAGCGAATGGCTTCTTGAAGGGAAAGATGTAACTCGGTGATGAATTAACAGAACACAGAGCAGTTTCTCAGAAAGCTTCTTTCCAGTTTTGAAAGGAAGGTATTTCCTTTTTCACCATAGCCCTCTATGGGCTTCCAAATATCCCTTTGCCAATTCCCCAAGAACAGCCTTAGCGAAAGGCTTCTTGAAGGGAAAGATGTAACTCTGTGAGATGAATTAACAGAACACAGAGCAGTTTCTCAGAAAGCTTCTTTCCAGTTTTGCACGGAAGATATTTCCTTTTTCACCATAGGCCTCTATGGGCTTCCATATATCCCTTTGCCAATTCCACAAGAACAGCCTTAGCGAAAGGCTTCTTGAAGGGAAAGATGTAACTCTGTGAGATGAATTAACAGAACACAGAGCAGTTTCTCAGAAAGCTTCTTTCCAGTTTTGAACGGAAGATATTTCCTTTTTCACCATAGCCCTCTATGGGCTTCCAAATATCCCTTTGCCAATTCCACAAGAACAGCCTTTGCGAAAGGCTTCTTGAAGGGAAAGATGTAACTCTGTGAGATGAATTGACAGAACACAGAGCAGTTTCTCAGATAGCTTCTTTCCAGTTTTGAACGGAAGATACTTCCTTTTTCACCATAGCCCTCTTTGGGCTTCCAAATATCCCCTTGCCAATTCCACAAGAACAGCCTTAGCGAAAAGGCTTCTTGAAGGGAAAGATGTAACTCTGTGAGATGAGTTAACAGAACACAGAGCAGTTTCTCAGAAACCTTCTTTCCAGTTTTGAACGGAAGATATTTCCTTTTTCACCACAGCCCCCTATGGGCTTCCAAATATCCCTTTGCCAATTCCACAAGAACAGCCTTAGCGAAAGGCTTCTTGAAGGGAAAGATGTAACTCTGTGAGATGAATTAACAGAACACAGAGCAGTTTCTCAGAAAGCTTCTTTCCAGTTTTGAACGGAAGATATTTCCTTTTTCACCATAGGCCTCTATGGGCTTCCAAATATCCCTTTGCCAATTCCAGAAGAACAGCCTTAGCGAAAGGCTTCTTGAAGGGAAAGATGTAACTCTGTGAGATGAATTAACAGAACACAGAGTAGTTTCTCAGAAAGCTTCTTTCCAGTTTTGAACGGAAGATATTTCCTTTTTCACCATAGGCCTCTATGGGCTTCCAAATATCCCTTTGCCAATTCCACAAGAACAGCCTTAGCGAAAGGCTTCTTGAAGGGAAAGATGTAACTCTGTGAGATGAATTAACAGAACACAGAGCAGTTTCTCAGAAAGCTTCTTTCCAGTTTTGAACGGAAGATATTTCCTTTTTCACCATAGCCCTCTATGGGCTTCCAAATATCCCTTTGCCAATTCCACAAGAACAGCCTTAGCGAAAGGCTTCTTGAAGGGAAAGATGTTACTCTGTGAGATGAATTAACAGAACACAGAGCAGTTTCTCAGAAAGCTTCTTTCCAGTTTTGAACGGAAGATATTTCCTTTTTCACCGGAGCCCTTTATGGGCTTCCAAATATCCCTTTGACAATTCCACAAGAACAGCCTTAGCGAAAGGCTTCTTGAAGGGAAAGATGTAACTCTGTGAGATGAATTAACAGAACACAGAGCAGTTTCTCAGAAAGCTTCTTTCCAGTTTGGAACGGAAGATATTTCCTTTTTCACCATAGGCCTCTATGGGCTTCCAAATATCCCTTTGCCAATTCCACAAGAACAGCCTTAGCGAAAGGCTTCTTGAAGGGAAAGATGTAACTCTGTGAGATGAATTTACAGAACACAGAGCAGTTTCTCAGAAAGCTTCTTTCCAGTTTTGAACGGAAGATATTTCCTTTTTCATCATAGGCCTCTATGGGCTTCCAAATATCCCTTTGCCAATTCCACAAGAACAGCCTTAGCGAAAGGCTTCTTGAAGGGAAAGATGTAACTCGGTGATGAATTAACAGAACACAGAGCAGTTTCTCAGAAAGCTTCTTTCCAGATTTGAACGGAAGCTATTTCCTTTTTCACCATAGCCCTCTATGGGCTTCCAAATATCCCTTTGCCAATTCCCCAAGAACAGCCTTAGCGAAAGGCTTCTTAAAGGGAAAGATGTAACTCTGTGAGATGAATTAACAGAACACAGAGTAGTTTCTCAGAAAGCTTCTTTCCAGTTTTGAACGGAAGATATTTCCTTTTTCACCATAGCCCTCTATGGGCTTCCAAATATCCCTTTGCCAATTCCACAAGAACAGCCTTAGCGAAAGGCTTCTTGAAGGGAAAGATGTAACTCTGTGAGATGAATTAACAGAACACAGAGTAGTTTCTCAGAAAGCTTCTTTCCAGTTTTGAACGGAAGATATTTCCTTTTTCACCATAGCCCTCTATGGGCTTCCAAATATCCCTTTGCCAATTCCACAAGAACAGCCTTAGCGAAAGGCTTCTTGAAGGGAAAGATGTAACTCTGTGAGATGAATTAACAGAACACAGAGCAGTTTCTCAGAAAGCTTCTTTCCAGTTTTGAACGGAAGATATTTCCTTTTTCACCATAGCCCTCTATGGGTTTCCAAATATCCCTTTGCCAATTCCACAAGAACAGCCTTAGCGAAAGGGTTCTTGAAGGGAAAGATGTAACTCTGTGAGATGAATTAACAGAACACAGAGCAGTTTCTCAGAAACCTTCTTTCCAGTTTTGAACGGAAGATATTTCCTTTATCACCATAGCCCTCTATGGGCTTCCAAATATCCCTTTGCCAATTCCACAAGAACAGCCTTCGCGAAAGGCTTCTTGAAGCGAAAGATGTAACTCTGTGAGATGAATTAACAGAACACAGAGCAGTTTCTCAGAAAGCTTCTTTCCAGTTTTGAACGGAAGATATTTCCTTTTTCACCATAGGCCTCTATGGGCTTCCAAATATCCCTTTGCCAATTCCACAAGAACAACCTTAGCGAAAGGCTCCTTGAAGGGAAAGATGTAACTCTGTGAGATGAATTGACAGAACACAGAGCAGTTTCTCAGATAGCTTCTTTCCAGTTTTGAACGGAAGATATTTCCTTTTTCACCTTAGCCCTCTATGGGCTTCCAAATATCCCTTTGCCAATTCCACAAGAACAGCCTTAGCGAAAGGCTTCTTGAAGGGAAAGATGTAACTCTGTGAGATGAATTAACAGAACACAGAGCAGTTTCTCAGAAAGCTTCTTTCCAGTTTTGAACGGAAGATATTTCCTTTTTCACCATAGCCCTCTATGGGCTTCCAAATATCCCTTTGCCAATTCCACAAGAACAGCCTTAGCGAAAGGCTTCTTGAAGGGAAAGATGTAACTCTGTGAGATGAATTAACAGAACACAGAGCAGTTTCTCAGAAAGCTTCTTTCCAGTTTTGCACGGAAGATATTTCCTTTTTCACCATAGGCCTCTATGGGCTTCCAAATATCCGTTTGCCAATTCCACAAGAACAGCCTTAGCGAAAGGCTTCTTGAAGGGAAAGATGTAACTCTGTGAGATGAATTAACAGAACACAGAGCAGATTCTCAGAAAGCTTCTTTCAAGTTTTGCACGGAAGATATTTCCTTTTTCACCATAGGCCTCTATGGGCTTCCAAATATCCGTTTGCCAATTCCACAAGAACAGCCTTAGTGAAAGGCTTCTTGAAGGGAAAGATGTAACTCTGTGAGATGAATTAACAGAACACAGAGCAGTTTCTCAGAAAGCTTCTTTCCAGTTTTGCACGGAAGATATTTCCTTTTTCACCATAGCCCTCTATGGGCTTCCACATATCCCTTTGCCAATTCCGCAAGAACAGCCTTAGCGAAAGGCTTCTTGAAGGGAAAGATGTAACTCTGTGAGATGAATTAACAGAACACAGAGCAGTTTCTCAGAAAGCTTCTTTCCAGTTTTGAACGGAAGATATTTCCTTTTTCACCATAGCCCTCTATGGGCTTCCAAATATCCCTTTGCCAATTCCACAAGAACAGCCTTAGCGAAAGGCTTCTTGAAGGGAAAGATGTAACTCTGTGAGATGAATTAACAGAACACAGAGCAGTTTCTAAGAAAGCTTCTTTCCAGTTTTGAACGGAAGATATTTCCTTTTTCAACATAAGCCTCTATGGGCTTCCAAAAATCCCTTTGCCAATTACAGAAGAACAGCCTTAGCGAAAGGCATCTTGAAGGGAAAGATGTAACTCTGTGAGATGAATTAACAGAACACAGAGCAGTTTCTCAGAAAGCTTCTTTCCAGTTTTGCACGGAAGATATTTCCTTTTTCACCATAGGCCTCTATGGGCTTCCAAATATCCCTTTGCCAATTCCACAAGAAGAGCCTTAGCGAAAGGCTTCTTGAAGGGAAAGATGTAACTCTGTGAGATGAATTAACAGAACACAGAGCAGTTTCTCAGAAACCTTCTTTCCAGTTTTGAACGGAAGATATTTCCTTTTTCACCATAGCCCTCTATGGGCTTCCAAATATCCCTTTGCCAATTCCACAAGAACAGCCTTAGCGAAAGGCTTCTTGAAGGGAAAGATGTAACTCTGTGAGATGAATTAACAGAACACAGAGCAGTTTCTCAGAAACCTTCTTTCCAGTTTTGAACGGAGGATATTTCCTTTTTCACTATAGGCCACTAAGGGCTTCCAAATATCCCTTTGCCAATTCCACAAGAACAGCCTTAGCGAAAGGCTTCTTGAAGGGAAAGATGTAACTCTGTGAGATGAATTAACAGAACACAGAGCAGTTTCTCAGAAAGCTTCTTTCCAGTTTTGAACGGAAGGTATTTCCTTTTTCACCATAGCCCGCTATGGGCTTCCAAATATCCCTTTGCCAATTCCCCAAGAACAGTCTTAGGGAAAGGCTTCTTGAAGGGAAAGATGTAACTCTGTGAGATGAATTAACAGAACACAGAGCAGTTTCTCAGAAAGCTTCTTTCCAGTTTTGCACGGAAGATATTTCCTTTTTCACCATAGCCCTCTATGGGCTTCCAAATATCCCTTTGCCAATTCCACAAGAACAGCCTTAGCGAAAGGCTTCTTGAAGGGAAAGATGTAACTCTGTGAGATGAATTAACAGAACACAGAGCAGTTTCTCAGAAAGCTTCTTTCCAGTTTTGAAGGGAAGATATTTCCTTTTTCAACATAAGCCTCTATGGGCTTCCAAATATCCCTTTGCCAATTACAGAAGAACAGCCTTAGCGAAAGGCTTCTTGAAGGGAAAGATGTAACTCTGTGAGATGAATTAACAGAACACAGAGCAGTTTCTCAGAAAGCTTCTTTCCAGTTTTGCACGGAAGATATTTCCTTTTTCACCATAGGCCTCTATGGGCTTCCAAATATCCCTTTGCCAATTCCACAAGAACAGCCTTTGCGAAAGGCTTCTTGAAGGGAAAGATGTAACTCTGTGAGATGAATTGACAGAACACAGAGCAGTTTCTCAGATAGCTTCTTTCCAGTTTTGAACGGAAGATACTTCCTTTTTCACCATAGCCCTCTTTGGGCTTCCAAATATCCCCTTGCCAATTCCACAAGAACAGCCTTAGCGAAAGGCTTCTTGAAGGGAAAGATGTAACTCTGTGAGATGAATTAACAGAACACAGAGCAGTTTCTCAGAAACCTTCTTTCCAGTTTTGAACGGAAGATATTTCCTTTTTCACCACAGCCCTCTATGGGCTTCCAAATATCCCTTTGCCAATTCCACAAGAACAGCCTTAGCGAAAGGCTTCTTGAAGGGAAAGATGTAACTCTGTGAGATGAATTAACAGAACACAGAGCAGTTTTTCAGAAAGCTTCTTTCCAGTTTTGAACGGAAGATATTTCCTTTTTCACCATAGCCCTCTATGGGCTTCCAAATATCCCTTTGCCAATTCCACAAGAACAGCCTTAGCGAAAGGCTTCTTGAAGGGAAAGATGTAACTCTGTGAGATGAATTAACAGAACACAGAGCAGTTTCTCAGAAAGCTTCTTTCCAGTTTTGCACGGAAGATATTTGCTTTTTCACCATAGGCCACAATGGGCTTCCAAATATCCCTTTGCCAATTCCACAAGAACAGCCTTAGCGAAAGCCTTCTTGAAGGGAAAGATGTAACTCTGTGAGATGAATTAACAGAACACAGAGCAGTTTCTCCGAAACCTTCTTTCCAGTTTTGAAAGGAAGATATTTCCTTTTTCACCATAGCCCTCTAAGGGCTTCCAAATATCCCTTTGCCAATTCCACAAGAACAGCCTTAGCGAAAGGCTTCTTGAAGGGAAAGATGTAACTCTGTGAGATGAATTAACAGAACACAGAGCAGTTTCTCAGAAAGCTTCTTTCCAGTTTTGAACGGAAGATATTTCCTTTTTCACCATAGGCCTCTATGGGCTTCCAAATATCCCTTTGCCTATTCCACAAGAACAGCCTTAGCGAAAGGCTTCTTGAAGGGAAAGATGTAACTCTGTGAGATGAATTAACAGAACACAGAGCAGTTTCTCAGAAAGCTTCTTTCCAGTTTTGAACGGAAGATATTTCCTTTTTCACCATAGGCTTCTATGGGCTTCCAAATATCCCTTTGCCAATTCCACAAGAACAGCCTTAGCGAAAGGCTTCTTGAAGGGAAAGATGTAACTCTGTGAGATGAATTAACAGAACACAGAGCAGTTTCTCAGAAAGCTTCTTTCCAGTTTTGAACGGAAGATATTTCCTTTTTCACCATAGCCCTCTATGGGCTTCCAAATATCCCTTTGCCAATTCCACAAGAACAGCCTTAGCGAAAGGCTTCTTGAAGGGAAAGATGTAACTCTGTGAGATGAATTAACAGAACACAGAGCAGTTTCTCAGAAAGCTTCTTTCCAGTTTTGAACGGAAGAAAATTCCTTTTTCACCGTAGCCCTCTATGGGCTTCCAAATATCCCTTTGCCAATTCCACAAGAACAGCCTTAGCGAAAGGCTTCTTGAAGGGAAAGATGTAACTCTGTGAGATGAATTAACAGAACACAGAGCAGTTTCTCAGAAAGCTTCTTTCCAGTTTTGAACGGAAGATATTTCCTTTTTCACCATAGCCCTCTATGGGCTTCCAAATATCCCTTTGCCAATTCCACAAGAACAGCCTTAGCGAAAGGCTTCTTGAAGGGAAAGATGTAACTCTGTGAGATGAATTTACAGAACACAGAGCAGTTTCTCAGAAAGCTTCTTTCCAGTTTTGAACGGAAGATATTTCCTTTTTCATCATAGGCCTCTATGGGCTTCCAAATATCCCTTTGCCAATTCCACAAGAACAGCCTTAGCGAAAGGCTTCTTGAAGGGAAAGATGTAACTCTGTGAGATGAATTAACAGAACACAGAGCAGTTTCTCAGAAAGCTTCTTTCCAGTTTTGAACGGAAGGTATTTCCTTTTTCACCATAGCCCTCTAAGGGCTTCCAAATATCCCTTTGCCAATTCCCCAAGAACAGCCTTAGCGAAAGGCTTCTTGAAGGGAAAGATGTAACTCTGTGAGATGAATTAACAGAACACAGAGCAGTTTCTCAGAAAGCTTCTTTCCAGTTTTGAACGGAAGATATTTCCTTTTTCACCATAGCCCTCTATGGGCTTCCAAATATCCCTTTGCCAATTCCACAAGAACCGCCTTAGCGAAAGGCTTCTTGAAGGGAAAGATGTAACTCTGTGAGATGAATTAACAGAACACAGAGTAGTTTCTCAGAAAGCTTCTTTCCAGTTTTGAACGGAAGATATTTCCTTTTTCACCATAGCCCTCTATGGGCTTCCAAATATCCCTTTGCCAATTCCACAAGAACAGCCTTACCGAAAGGCTTCTTGAAGGGAAAGATGTAACTCTGTGAGGTGAATTAACAGAACACAGAGCAGTTTCTCAGAAACCTTCTTTCCAGTTTTGAACGGAAGATATTTCCTTTTTCACCATAGCCCTCTATGGGCTTCCAAATATCCCTTTGCCAATTCCACAAGAACAGCCTTAGCGAAAGGGTTCTTGAAGGGAAAGATGTAACTCTGTGAGATGAATTAACAGAACACAGAGCAGTTTCTCAGAAACCTTCTTTCCAGTTTTGAACGGAAGATATTTCCTTTTTCACCATAGCCCTCTATGGGCTTCCAAATACCCTTTGCCAATTCCACAAGAACAGTCTTCGCGAAAGGCTTCTTGAAGGGAAAGATGTAACTCTGTGAGATGAATTAACAGAACACAGAGCAGTTTCTCAGAAACCTTCTTTCCAGTTTTGAACGGAAGATATTTCCTTTTTCACCATAGGCCTCTATGGGCTTCCAAATATCCCTTTGCCAATTCCACAAGAACAACCTTAGCGAAAGGCTTCTTGAAGGGAAAGATGTAACTCTGTGAGATGAATTGACAGTACACAGAGCAGTTTCTCAGATAGCTTCTTTCCAGTTTTGAACGGAAGATATTTCCTTTTTCACCACAGCCCTCTATGGGCTTCCAAATATCCCTTTGCCAATTCCACAAGAACAGCCTTACCGAAAGGCTTCTTGAAGGGAAAGATGTAACTCTGTGAGATGAATTAACAGAACACAGAGCAGATTCTCAGAAAGCTTCTTTCCAGTTTTGAACGGAAGATATTTCCTTTTTCACCATAGCCCTCTATGGGCTTCCAAATATCCCTTTGCCAATTCCACAAGAACAGCCTTAGCGAAAGGCTTCTTGAAGGGAAAGATGTAACTCTGTGAGATGAATTAACAGAACACAGAGCAGTTTCTCAGAAAGCTTCTTTCCAGTTTTGAACGGAAGATATTTCCTTTTTCACCATAGCCCTCTATGGGCTTCCAAATATCCCTTTGCCAATTCCACAAGAACAGCCTTAGCGAAAGGCTTCTTGAAGGGAAAGATGTAACTCTGTGAGATGAATTAACAGAACACAGAGCAGTTTCTCAGAAAGCTTCTTTCCAGTTTTGCACGGAAGATATTTCCTTTTTCACCATAGGCCTCTATGGGCTTCCAAATATCCGTTTGCCAATTCCACAAGAACAGCCTTAGCGAAAGGCTTCTTGAAGGGAAAGATGTAACTCTGTGAGATGAATTAACAGAACACAGAGCAGTTTCTCAGAAAGCTTCTTTCCAGTTTTGCACGGAAGATATTTCCTTTTTCACCATAGGCCTCTATGGGCTTCCAAATATCCCTTTGCCAATTCCACAAGAACAGCCTTAGCGAAAGGCTTCTTGAAGGGAAAGATGTAACTCTGTGAGATGAATTAACAGAACACAGAGCAGTTTCTCAGAAAGCTTCTTTCCAGTTTTGAACGGAAGATATTTCCTTTTTCACCATAGCCCTCTATGGGCTTCCAAATATCCCTTTGCCAATTCCACAAGAACAGCCTTAGCGAAAGGCTTCTTGAAGGGAAAGATGTAACTCTGTGAGATGAATTTACAGAACACAGAGCAGTTTCTCAGAAAGCTTCTTTCCAGTTTTGAACGGAAGATATTTCCTTTTTCATCATAGGCCTCTATGGGCTTCCAAATATCCCTTTGCCAATTCCACAAGAACAGCCTTAGCGAAAGGCTTCTTGAAGGGAAAGATGTAACTCTGTGAGATGAATTAACAGAACACAGAGCAGTTTCTCAGAAAGCTTCTTTCCAGTTTTGAACGGAAGGTATTTCCTTTTTCACCATAGCCCTCTATGGGCTTCCAAATATCCCTTTGCCAATTCCCCAAGAACAGCCTTAGCGAAAGGCTTCTTGAAGGGAAAGATGTAACTCTGTGAGATGAATTAACAGAACACAGAGCAGTTTCTCAGAAAGCTTCTTTCCAGTTTTGAACGGAAGATATTTCCTTTTTCACCATAGCCCTCTATGGGCTTCCAAATATCCCTTTGCCAATTCCACAAGAACCGCCTTAGCGAAAGGCTTCTTGAAGGGAAAGATGTAACTCTGTGAGATGAATTAACAGAACACAGAGCAGTTTCCCAGAAAGCTTCTTTCCAGTTTTGAACGGAAGATATTTCCTTTTTCACCATAGCCCTCTACGGGCTTCCAAATATCCCTTTGCCAATTCCACAAGAACAGCCTTAGCGAAAGGCTTCTTGAAGGGAAAGATGTAACTCTGTGAGATGAATTAACAGAACACAGAGTAGTTTCTCAGAAAGCTTCTTTCCAGTTTTGCACGGAAGATATTTCCTTTTTCACCATAGGCCTCTATGGGCTTCCAAATATCCGTTTGCCAATTCCACAAGAACAGCCTTAGCGAAAGGCTTCTTGAAGGGAAAGATGTAACTCTGTGAGATGAATTAACAGAACACAGAGCAGTTTCTCAGAAAGCTTCTTTCCAGTTTTGCACGGAAGATATTTCCTTTTTCACCATAGGCCTCTATGGGCTTCCAAATATCCCTTTGCCAATTCCACAAGAACAGCCTTAGCGAAAGGCTTCTTGAAGGGAAAGATGTAACTCTATGAGATGAATTAACAGAACACAGAGCAGTTTCTCAGAAAGCTTCTTTCCAGTTTTGAACGGAAGATATTTCCTTTTTCACCATAGCCCTCTATGGGCTTCCAAATATCCCTTTGCCAATTCCACAAGAACAGCCTTAGCGAAAGGCTTCTTGAAGCGGAAGATGTAACTCTGTGAGATGAATTTACAGAACACAGAGCAGTTTCTCAGAAAGCTTCTTTCCAGTTTTGAACGGAAGATATTTCCTTTTTCACCATAGGCCTCTATGGGCTTCCAAATATCCGTTTGCCAATTCCACAAGAACAGCCTTAGCGAAAGGCTTCTTGAAGGGAAAGATGTAACTCTGTGAGATGAATTGACAGAACACAGAGCAGTTTCTCAGAAAGCTTCTTTCCAGTTTTGCACGGAAGATATTTCCTTTTTCACCATAGCCCTCTATGGGCTTCCAAATATCCGTTTGCCAATTCCACAAGAACAGCCTTAGCGAAAGGCTTCTTGAAGGGAAAGATGTAACTCTGTGAGATGAATTAACAGAACACAGAGCAGTTTCTCAGAAAGCTTCTTTCCAGTTTTGAACGGAAGATATTTCCTTTTTCACCATAGCCCTCTATGGGCTTCCAAATATCCCTTTGTCAATTCCACAAGAACAGCCTTAGCGAAAGGCTTGTTGAAGGGAAAGATGTAACTCTGTGAGATGAATTAACAGAACACAGAGCAGTTTCTCAGAAAGCTTCTTTCCAGTTTTGAACGGAAGATATTTCCTTTTTCACCATAGCCCTCTATGGGCTTCCAAATATCCCTTTGCCAATTCCACAAGAACAGCCTTAGCGAAAGGCTTCTTGAAGGGAAAGATGTAACTCTGTGAGATGAATTAACAGAACACAGAGCAGTTTCTAAGAAAGCTTCTTTCCAGTTTTGAACGGAAGATATTTCCTTTTTCAACATAAGCCTCTATGGGCTTCCAAATATCCCTTTGCCAATTACAGAAGAACAGCCTTAGCGAAAGGCATCTTGAAGGGAAAGATGTAACTCTGTGAGATGAATTAACAGAACACAGAGCAGTTTCTCAGAAAGCTTCTTTCCAGTTTTGAACGGAAGATATTTCCTTTTTCACCATAGGCCTCTATGGGCTTCCAAATATCCCTTTGCCAATTCCACAAGAAGAGCCTTAGCGAAAGGCTTCTTGAAGGGAAAGATGTAACTCTGTGAGATGAATTAACAGAACACAGAGCAGTTTCTCAGAAACCTTCTTTCCAGTTTTGAACGGAAGATATTTCCTTTTTCACCATAGCCCTCTATGGGCTTCCAAATATCCCTTTGCCAATTCCACAAGAACAGCCTTAGCGAAAGGCTTCTTGAAGGGAAAGATGTAACTCTGTGAGATGAATTAACAGAACACAGAGCAGTTTCTCAGAAAGCTTCTTTCCAGTTTTGAACGGAAGATATTTCCTTTTTCACCATAGGCCTCTATGGGCTTCCAAATATCCCTTTGCCAATTCCACAAGAACAGCCTTAGCGAAAGGCTTCTTGAAGGGAAAGATGTAACTCTGTGAGATGAATTAACAGAACACAGAGCAGTTTCTCAGAAAGCTTCTTTCCAGTTTTGAACGGAAGGTATTTCCTTTTTCACCATAGCCCTCTATGGGCTTCCAAATATCCCTTTGCCAATTCCACAAGAACAGCCTTAGCGAAAGGCTTCTTGAAGGGAAAGATGTAACTCTGTGAGATGAATTAACAGAACACAGAGCAGTTTCTCAGAAAGCTTCTTTCCAGTTTTGCACGGAAGAAAATTCCTTTTTCACCGTAGCCCTCTATGGGCTTCCAAATATCCCTTTGCCAATTCCACAAGAACAGCCTTAGCGAAAGGCTTCTTGAAGGGAAAGATGTAACTCTGTGAGATGAATTAACAGAACACAGAGCAGTTTCTCAGAAAGCTTCTTTCCAGTTTTGAACGGAAGATATTTCCTTTTTCACCATAGCCCTCTATGGGCTTCCAAATATCCCTTTGCCAATTCCACAAGAACAGCCTTAGCGAAAGGCTTCTTGAAGGGAAAGATGTAACTCTGTGAGATGAATTTACAGAACACAGAGCAGTTTCTCAGAAAGCTTCTTTCCAGTTTTGAACAGAAGATATTTCCTTTTTCATCATAGGCCTCTATGGGCTTCCAAATATCCCTTTGCCAATTCCACAAGAACAGCATTAGCGAAAGGCTTCTTGAAGGGAAAGATGTAACTCTGTGAGATGAATTAACAGAACACAGAGCAGTTTCTCAGAAAGCTTCTTTCCAGTTTTGAACGGAAGGTATTTCCTTTTTCACCATAGCCCTCTATGGGCTTCCAAATATCCCTTTGCCAATTCCCCAAGAACAGCCTTAGCGAAAGGCTTCTTGAAGGGAAAGATGTAACTCTGTGAGATGAATTAACAGAACACAGAGCAGTTTCTCAGAAAGCTTCTTTCCAGTTTTGAACGGAAGATATTTCCTTTTTCACCATAGCCCTCTATGGGCTTCCAAATATCCCTTTGCCAATTCCCCAAGAACAGCCTTAGCGAAAGGCTTCTTGAAGGGAAAGATGTAACTCTGTGAGATGAATTAACAGAACACAGAGCAGTTTCTCAGAAAGCTTCTTTCCAGTTTTGAACGGAAGATATTTCCTTTTTCACCATAGCCCTCTATGGGCTTCCAAATATCCCTTTGCCAATTCCACAAGAACCGCCTTAGCGAAAGGCATCTTGAAGGGAAAGATGTAACTCTGTGAGATGAATTAACAGAACACAGAGCAGTTTCTCAGAAAGCTTCTTTCCAGTTTTGAACGGAAGATATTTCCTTTTTCACCATAGCCCTCTATGGGCTTCCAAATATCCCTTTGCCAATTCCACAAGAACAGCCTTAGCGAAAGGCTTCTTGAAGGGAAAGATGTAACTCTGTGAGATGAATTAACAGAACACAGAGCAGTTTTTCAGAAAGCTTCTTTCCAGTTTTGAACGGAAGATATTTCCTTTTTCACCATAGCCCTCTATGGGCTTCCAAATATCCCTTTGCCAATTCCACAAGAACAGCCTTAGCGAAAGGCTTCTTGAAGGGAAAGATGTAACTCTGTGAGATGAATTAACAGAACACAGAGTAGTTTCTCAGAAAGCTTCTTTCCAGTTTTGAACGGAAGATATTTCCTTTTTCACCATAGCCCTCTATGGGCTTCCAAATATCCCTTTGCCAATTCCACAAGAACAGCCTTACCGAAAGGCTTCTTGAAGGGAAAGATGTAACTCTGTGAGGTGAATTAACAGAACACAGAGCAGTTTCTCAGAAACCTTCTTTCCAGTTTTGAACGGAAGATATTTCCTTTTTCACCATAGCCCTCTATGGGCTTCCAAATATCCCTTTGCCAATTCCACAAGAACAGCCTTAGCGAAAGGGTTCTTGAAGGGAAAGATGTAACTCTGTGAGATGAATTAACAGAACACAGAGCAGTTTCTCAGAAACCTTCTTTCCAGTTTTGAACGGAAGATATTTCCTTTTTCACCATAGCCCTCTATGGGCTTCCAAATACCCTTTGCCAATTCCACAAGAACAGCCTTAGCGAAAGGCTTCTTGAAGGGAAAGATGTAACTCTGTGAGATGAATTAACAGAACACAGAGCAGTTTCTCAGAAACCTTCTTTCCAGTTTTGAACGGAAGATATTTCCTTTTTCACCATAGGCCTCTATGGGCTTCCAAATATCCCTTTGCCAATTCCACAAGAACAACCTTAGCGAAAGGCTTCTTGAAGGGAAAGATGTAACTCTGTGAGATGAATTGACAGAACACAGAGCAGTTTCTCAGATAGCTTCTTTCCAGTTTTGAACGGAAGATACTTCCTTTTTCACCATAGCCCTCTTTGGGCTTCCAAATATCCCCTTGCCAATTCCACAAGAACAGCCTTAGCGAAAGGCTTCTTGAAGGGAAAGATGTAACTCTGTGAGATGAATTAACAGAACACAGAGCAGTTTCTCAGAAACCTTCTTTCCAGTTTTGAACGGAAGATATTTCCTTTTTCACCACAGCCCTCTATGGGCTTCCAAATATCCCTTTGCCAATTCCACAAGAACAGCCTTACCGAAAGGCTTCTTGAAGGGAAAGATGTAACTCTGTGAGATGAATTAACAGAACACAGAGCAGTTTCTCAGAAAGCTTCTTTCCAGTTTTGAACGGAAGATATTTCCTTTTTCACCATAGGCCTCTATGGGCTTCCAAATATCCCTTTGCCAATTCCACAAGAACAGCCTTAGCGAAAGGCTTCTTGAAGGGAAAGATGTAACTCTGTGAGATGAATTAACAGAACACAGAGCAGTTTCTCAGAAAGCTTCTTTCCAGTTTTGAACGGAAGATATTTCCTTTTTCACCATAGCCCTCTATGGGCTTCCAAATATCCCTTTGCCAATTCCCCAAGAACAGCCTTAGCGAAAGGCTTCTTGAAGGGAAAGATGTAACTCTGTGAGATGAATTAACAGAACACAGAGCAGTTTCTCAGAAAGCTTCTTTCCAGTTTTGCACGGAAGATATTTCCTTTTTCACCATAGGCCTCTATGGGCTTCCAAATATCCGTTTGCCAATTCCCCAAGAACAGCCTTAGCGAAAGGCTTCTTGAAGGGAAAGATGTAACTCTGTGAGATGAATTAACAGAACACAGAGCAGTTTCTCAGAAAGCTTCTTTCCAGTTTTGCACGGAAGATATTTCCTTTTTCACCATAGGCCTCTATGGGCTTCCAAATATCCGTTTGCCAATTCCACAAGAACAGCCTTAGCGAAAGGCTTCTTGAAGGGAAAGATGTAACTCTGTGAGATGAATTAACAGAACACAGAGCAGTTTCTCAGAAAGCTTCTTTCCAGTTTTGCACGGAAGATATTTCCTTTTTCACCATAGGCCTCTATGGGCTTCCAAATATCCCTTTGCCAATTCCACAAGAACAGCCTTAGCGAAAGGCTTCTTGAAGGGAAAGATGTAACTCTGTGAGATGAATTAACAGAACACAGAGCAGTTTCTCAGAAAGCTTCTTTCCAGTTTTGAACGGAAGATATTTCCTTTTTCACCATAGCCCTCTATGGGCTTCCAAATATCCCTTTGCCAATTCCACAAGAACAACCTTAGCGAAAGGCTTCTTGAAGGGAAAGATGTAACTCTGTGAGATGAATTTACAGAACACAGAGCAGTTTCTCAGAAAGCTTCTTTCCAGTTTTGAACGGAAGATATTTCCTTTTTCATCATAGGCCTCTATGGGCTTCCAAATATCCCTTTGCCAATTCCACAAGAACAGCCTTAGCGAAAGGCTTCTTGAAGGGAAAGATGTAACTCTGTGAGATGAATTAACAGAACACAGAGTAGTTTCTCAGAAAGCTTCTTTCCAGTTTTGAACGGAAGATATTTCCTTTTTCACCATAGCCCTCTATGGGCTTCCAAATATCCCTTTGCCAATTCCACAAGAACCGCCTTACCGAAAGGCTTCTTGAAGGGAAAGATGTAACTCTGTGAGGTGAATTAACAGAACACAAAGCAGTTTCTCAGAAACCTTCTTTCCAGTTTTGAACGGAAGATATTTCCTTTTTCACCATAGCCCTCTATGGGCTTCCAAATACCCTTTGCCAATTCCACAAGAACAGCCTTCGCGAAAGGCTTCTTGAAGGGAAAGATGTAACTCTGTGAGATGAATTAACAGAACACAGAGCAGTTTCTCAGAAACCTTCTTTCCAGTTTTGAACGGAAGATATTTCCTTTTTCACCATAGGCCTCTATGGGCTTCCAAATATCCCTTTGCCAATTCCACAAGAACAACCTTAGCGAAAGGCTTCTTGAAGGGAAAGATGTAACTCTGTGAGATGAATTGACAGAACACAGAGCAGTTTCTCAGATAGCTTCTTTCCAGTTTTGAACGGAAGATACTTCCTTTTTCACCATAGCCCTCTTTGGGCTTCCAAATATCCCCTTGCCAATTCCACAAGAACAGCCTTAGCGAAAGGCTTCTTGAAGGGAAAGATGTAACTCTGTGAGATGAATTAACAGAACACAGAGCAGTTTCTCAGAAACCTTCTTTCCAGTTTTGAACGGAAGATATTTCCTTTTTCACCACAGCCCTCTATGGGCTTCCAAATATCCCTTTGCCAATTCCACAAGAACAGCCTTACCGAAAGGCTTCTTGAAGGGAAAGATGTAACTCTGTGAGATGAATTAACAGAACACAGAGCAGTTTCTCAGAAAGCTTCTTTCCAGTTTTGAACGGAAGATATTTCCTTTTTCACCATAGGCCTCTATGGGCTTCCAAATATCCCTTTGCCAATTCCACAAGAACAGCCTTAGCGAAAGGCTTCTTGAAGGGAAAGATGTAACTCTGTGAGATGAATTAACAGAACACAGAGCAGTTTCTCAGAAAGCTTCTTTCCAGTTTTGAACGGAAGATATTTCCTTTTTCACCATAGCCCTCTATGGGCTTCCAAATATCCCTTTGCCAATTCCACAAGAACAGCCTTAGCGAAAGGCTTCTTGAAGGGAAAGATGTAACTCTGTGAGATGAATTAACAGAACACAGAGCAGTTTCTCAGAAAGCTTCTTTCCAGTTTTGAACGGAAGATATTTCCTTTTTCACCATAGCCCTCTATGGGCTTCCAAATATCCCTTTGCCAATTCCACAAGAACAACCTTAGCGAAAGGCTTCTTGCAGGGAAAGATGTAACTCTGTGAGATGAATTAACAGAACACAGAGCAGTTTCTCAGAAAGCTTCTTTCCAGTTTTGCACGGAAGATATTTCCTTTTTCACCATAGGCCTCTATGGGCTTCCAAATATCCGTTTGCCAATTCCACAAGAACAGCCTTAGCGAAAGGCTTCTTGAAGGGAAAGATATAACTCTGTGAGATGAATTAACAGAACACAGAGCAGTTTCTCAGAAAGCTTCTTTCCAGTTTTGCACGGAAGATATTTCCTTTTTCACCATAGGCCTCTATGGGCTTCCAAATATCCCTTTGCCAATTCCACAAGAACAGCCTTAGCGAAAGGCTTCTTGAAGGGAAAGATGTAACTCTGTGAGATGAATTAACAGAACACAGAGCAGTTTCTCAGAAAGCTTCTTTCCAGTTTTGAACGGAAGATATTTCCTTTTTCACCATAGCCCTCTATGGGCTTCCAAATATCCCTTTGCCAATTCCACAAGAACAGCCTTAGCGAAAGGCTTCTTGAAGGGAAAGATGTAACTCTGTGAGATGAATTTACAGAACACAGAGCAGTTTCTCAGAAAGCTTCTTTCCAGTTTTGAACGGAAGATATTTCCTTTTTCATCATAGGCCTCTATGGGCTTCCAAATATCCCTTTGCCAATTCCACAAGAACAGCATTAGCGAAAGGCTTCTTGAAGGGAAAGATGTAACTCTGTGAGATGAATTAACAGAACACAGAGCAGTTTCTCAGAAAGCTTCTTTCCAGTTTTGAACGGAAGGTATTTCCTTTTTCACCATAGCCCTCTATGGGCTTCCAAATATCCCTTTGCCAATTCCCCAAGAACAGCCTTAGCGAAAGGCTTCTTGAAGGGAAAGATGTAACTCTGTGAGATGAATTAACAGAACACAGAGCAGTTTCTCAGAAAGCTTCTTTCCAGTTTTGAACGGAAGATATTTCCTTTTTCACCATAGCCCTCTATGGGCTTCCAAATATCCCTTTGCCAATTCCACAAGAACCGCCTTAGCGAAAGGCTTCTTGAAGGGAAAGATGTAACTCTGTGAGATGAATTAACAGAACACAGAGCAGTTTCTCAGAAAGCTTCTTTCCAGTTTTGAACGGAAGATATTTCCTTTTTCACCATAGCCCTCTATGGGCTTCCAAATATCCCTTTGCCAATTCCACAAGAACAGCCTTAGCGAAAGGCTTCTTGAAGGGAAAGATGTAACTCTGTGAGATGAATTAACAGAACACAGAGCAGTTTCTCAGAAAGCTTCTTTCCAGTTTTGCACGGAAGATATTTCCTTTTTCACCATAGGCCTCTATGGGCTTCCAAATATCCGTTTGCCAATTCCACAAGAACAGCCTTAGCGAAAGGCTTCTTGAAGGGAAAGATGTAACTCTGTGAGATGAATTAACAGAACACAGAGCAGTTTCTCAGAAAGCTTCTTTCCAGTTTTGCACGGAAGATATTTCCTTTTTCACCATAGGCCTCTATGGGCTTCCAAATATCCCTTTACCAATTCCACAAGAACAGCCTTAGCGAAAGGCTTCTTGAAGGGAAAGATGTAACTCTGTGAGATGAATTAACAGAACACAGAGCAGTTTCTCAGAAAGCTTCTTTCCAGTTTTGAACGGAAGATATTTCCTTTTTCACCATAGCCCTCTATGGGCTTCCAAATATCCCTTTGCCAATTCCACAAGAACAGCCTTAGCGAAAGGCTTCTTGAAGGGAAAGATGTAACTCTGTGAGATGAATTTACAGAACACAGAGCAGTTTCTCAGAAAGCTTCTTTCCAGTTTTGAACGGAAGATATTTCCTTTTTCATCATAGGCCTCTATGGGCTTCCAAATATCCCTTTGCCAATTCCACAAGAACAGCATTAGCGAAAGGCTTCTTGAAGGGAAAGATGTAACTCTGTGAGATGAATTAACAGAACACAGAGCAGTTTCTCAGAAAGCTTCTTTCCAGTTTTGAACGGAAGGTATTTCCTTTTTCACCATAGCCCTCTATGGGCTTCCAAATATCCCTTTGCCAATTCCCCAAGAACAGCCTTAGCGAAAGGCTTCTTGAAGGGAAAGATGTAACTCTGTGAGATGAATTAACAGAACACAGAGCAGTTTCTCAGAAAGCTTCTTTCCAGTTTTGAACGGAAGATATTTCCTTTTTCACCATAGCCCTCTATGGGCTTCCAAATATCCCTTTGCCAATTCCACAAGAACCGCCTTAGCGAAAGGCTTCTTGAAGGGAAAGATGTAACTCTGTGAGATGAATTAACAGAACACAGAGCAGTTTCTCAGAAAGCTTCTTTCCAGTTTTGAACGGAAGATATTTCCTTTTTCACCATAGCCCTCTATGGGCTTCCAAATATCCCTTTGCCAATTCCACAAGAACAGCCTTAGCGAAAGGCTTCTTGAAGGGAAAGATGTAACTCTGTGAGATGAATTAACAGAACACAGAGCAGTTTCTCAGAAAGCTTCTTTCCAGTTTTGAACGGAAGGTATTTCCTTTTTCACCATAGCCCTCTATGGGCTTCCAAATATCCCTTTGCCAATTCCCCAAGAACAGCCTTAGCGAAAGGCTTCTTGAAGGGAAAGATGTAACTCTGTGAGATGAATTAACAGAACACAGAGTAGTTTCTCAGAAAGCTTCTTTCCAGTTTTGAACGGAAGATATTTCCTTTATCACCATAGCCCTCTATGGGCTTCCAAATATCCCTTTGCCAATTCCACAAGAACAGCCTTAGCGAAAGGCTTCTTGAAGGGAAAGATGTAACTCTGTGAGATGAATTAACAGAACACAGAGCAGTTTCTCAGAAAGCTTCTTTCCAGTTTTGCACGGAAGATATTTCCTTTTTCACCATAGCCCTCTATGGGCTTCCAAATATCCCTTTGCCAATTCCACAAGAACAGCCTTAGCGAAAGGCTTCTTGAAGGGAAAGATGTAACTCTGTGAGATGAATTAACAGAACACAGAGCAGTTTCTCAGAAAGCTTGTTTCCAGTTTTGAACGGAAGATATTTCCTTTTTCACCATAGCCCTCTATGGGCTTCCAAATATCCCTTTGCCAATTCCACAAGAACAGCCTTTGCGAAAGGCTTCTTGAAGGGAAAGATGTAACTCTGTGAGATGAATTGACAGAACACAGAGCAGTTTCTCAGATAGCTTCTTTCCAGTTTTGAACGGAAGATACTTCCTTTTTCACCATAGCCCTCTTTGGGCTTCCAAATATCCCCTTGCCAATTCCACAAGAACAGCCTTAGCGAAAGGCTTCTTGAAGGGAAAGATGTAACTCTGTGAGATGAATTAACAGAACACAGAGCAGTTTCTCAGAAACCATCTTTCCAGTTTTGTACGGAAGATATTTCCTTTTTCACCATAGCCCTCTATGGGCTTCCAAATATCCCTTTGCCAATTCCACAAAACAGCCTTAGCGAAAGGCTTCTTGAAGGGAAAGATGTAACTCTGTGAGATGAATTAACAGAACACAGAGCAGTTTCTCAGAAAGCTTCTTTCCAGTTTTGAACGGAAGATATTTCCTTTTTCACCATAGGCCTCTATGGGCTTCCAAATATCCCCTTGCCAATTCCACAAGAACAGCCTTAGCGAAAGGCTTCTTGAAGGGAAAGATGTAACTCTGTGAGATGAATTAACAGAACACAGAGCAGTTTCTCAGAAAGCTTCTTTCCAGTTTTGAACGGAAGATATTTCCTTTTTCACCATAGGCCTCTATGGGCTTCCAAATATCCCTTTGCCAATTCCACAAGAACAGCCTTAGCGAAAGGCTTCTTGAAGGGAAAGATGTAACTCTGTGAGATGAATTAACAGAACACAGAGCAGTTTCTCAGAAAGCTTCTTTCCAGTTTTGAACGGAAGATATTTCCTTTTTCACCATAGGCCTCTATGGGCTTCCAAATATCCCTTTGCCAATTCCACAAGAACAGCCTTAGCGAAAGGCTTCTTGAAGGGAAAGATGTAACTCTGTGAGATGAATTAACAGAACACAGAGCAGTTTCTCAGAAAGCTTCTTTCCAGTTTTGAACGGAAGATATTTCCTTTTTCACCATAGCCCTCTATGGGCTTCCAAATATCCCTTTGCCAATTCCACAAGAACAGCCTTAGCGAAAGGCTTCTTGAAGGGAAAGATGTAACTCTGTGAGATGAATTAACAGAACACAGAGCAGTTTCTCAGAAAGCTTCTTTCCAGTTTTGAACGGAAGGTATTTCCTTTTTCACCATAGCCCTCTATGGGCTTCCAAATATCCCTTTGCCAATTCCACAAGAACAGCCTTAGCGAAAGGCTTCTTGAAGGGAAAGATGTAACTCTGTGAGATGAATTAACAGAACACAGAGCAGTTTCTCAGAAACCTTCTTTCCAGTTTTGAACGGAAGATATTTCCTTTTTCACCATAGGCCTCTATGGGCTTCCAAATATCCCTTTGCCAATTCCACAAGAACAGCCTTAGCGAAAGGCTTCTTGAAGGGAAAGATGTAACTCTGTGAGATGAACTAACAGAACACAGAGTAGTTTCTCAGAAAGCTTCTTTCCAGTTTTGAACGGAAGATATTTCCTTTTTCACCATAGCCCTCTATGGGCTTCCAAATATCCCTTTGCCAATTCCACAAGAACAGCCTTAGCGAAAGGCTTCTTGAAGGGAAAGATGTAACTCTGTGAGATGAATTAACAGAACACAGAGCAGTTTCTCAGAAAGCTTCTTTCCAGTTTTGAACGGAAGGTATTTCCTTTTTCACCATAGCCCTCTATGGGCTTCCAAATATCCCTTTGCCAATTCCACAAGAACAGCCTTAGCGAAAGGCTTCTTGAAGGGAAAGATGTAACTCTGTGAGATGAATTAACAGAACACAGAGCAGTTTCTCAGAAACCTTCTTTCCAGTTTTGAACGGAAGATATTTCCTTTTTCACCATAGGCCTCTATGGGCTTCCAAATATCCCTTTGCCAATTCCACAAGAACAGCCTTAGCGAAAGGCTTCTTGAAGGGAAAGATGTAACTCTGTGAGATGAACTAACAGAACACAGAGTAGTTTCTCAGAAAGCTTCTTTCCAGTTTTGAACGGAAGATATTTCCTTTTTCACCATAGCCCTCTATGGGCTTCCAAATATCCCTTTGCCAATTCCACAAGAACAGCCTTAGCGAAAGGCTTCTTGAAGGGAAAGATGTAACTCTGTGAGATGAATTAACAGAACACAGAGCAGTTTCTCAGAAAGCTTCTTTCCAGTTTTGAACGGAAGATATTTCCTTTTTCACCGTAGCCCTCTATGGGCTTCCAAATATCCCTTTGCCAATTCCACAAGAACAGCCTTAGCGAAAGGCTTCTTGAAGGGAAAGATGTAACTCTGTGAGATGATTTAACAGAACACAGAGCAGTTTCTCAGAAAGCTTCTTTCCAGTTTTGAACGGAAGATATTTCCTTTTTCACCATAGGCCTCTATGGGCTTCCAAATATCCCTTTGCCAATTCCACAAGAACAGCCTTAGCGAAAGGCTTCCTGAAGGGAAAGATGTAACTCTGTGAGATGAATTAACAGAACACAGAGCAGTTTCTCAGAAAGCTTCTTTCCAGTTTTGAACGGAAGATATTTCCTTTTTCATCATAGGCCTCTATGGGCTTCCAAATATCCCTTTGCCAATTCCACAAGAACAGCCTTAGCGAAAGGCTTCTTGAAGGGAAAGATGTAACTCTGTGAGATGAATTAACAGAACACAGAGCAGTTTCTCAGAAAGCTTCTTTCCAGTTTTGAACGGAAGGTATTTCCTTTTTCACCATAGCCCTCTATGGGCTTCCACATATCCCTTTGCCAATTCCCCAAGAACAGCCTTAGCGAAAGGCTTCTTGAAGGGAAAGATGTAACTCTGTGAGATGAATTAACAGAACACAGAGCAGTTTCTCAGAAAGCTTCTTTCCAGTTTTGAACGGAAGATATTTCCTTTTTCACCATAGCCCTCTATGGGCTTCCAAATATCCCTTTGCCAATTCCACAAGAAGAGCCTTAGCGAAAGGCTTCTTGAAGGGAAAGATGTAACTCTGTGAGATGAATTAACAGAACACAGAGCAGTTTCTCAGAAAGCTTCTTTCCAGTTTTGAACGGAAGATATTTCCTTTTTCACCATAGCCCTCTAGGGGCTTCCAAATATCCCTTTGCCAATTCCACAAGAACAGCCTTAGCGAAAGGCTTCTTGAAGGGAAAGATGTAACTCTGTGAGATGAATTAACAGAACACAGAGCAGTTTCTCAGAAAGCTTCTTTCCAGTTTTGAACCGAAGATATTTCCTTTTTCACCATAGCCCTCTATGGGCTTCCAAATATTCGTTTGCCAATTCCACAAGAACAGCCTTAGCGAAAGGCTTCTTGAAGGGAAAGATGTAACTCTGTGAGATGAATTAACAGAACACAGAGCAGTTTCTCAGAAAGCTTCTTTCCAGTTTTGAACGGAAGATATTTCCTTTTTCACCATAGCCCTCTAGGGGTTCCAAATATCCCTTTGCCAATTACACAAGAACTGCCTTAGCGAAAGGCTTCTTGAAGGGAAAGATGTAACTCTGTGAGATGAATTAACAGAACACAGAGCAGTTTCTCAGAAAGCTTCTTTCCAGTTTTGAACGGAAGATATTTCCTTTTTCACCATAGCCCTCTATGGGCTTCCAAATATCCCTTTGCCAATTCCAAAAGAACAGCCTTAGCGAAAGGCTTCTTGAAGGGAAAGATGTAACTCTGTGAGATGAATTAACAGAACACAGAGCAGTTTCTCAGAAAGCTTCTTTCCAGTTTTGAACGGAAGATATTTCCTTTTTCACCATAGCCCTCTATGGGCTTCCAAATATCCCTTTGCCAATTCCACAAGAACAGCCTTAGCGAAAGGCTTCTTGAAGGGAAAGATGTAACTCTGTGAGATTAATTAACAGAACACAGAGCAGTTTCTCAGAAAGCTTCTTTCCAGTTTTGCACGGAAGATATTTGCTTTTTCACCATAGGCCTCTATGGGCTTCCAAATATCCCTTTGCCAATTCCACAAGAACAGCCTTAGCGAAAGCCTTCTTGAAGGGAAAGATGTAACTCTGTGAGATGAATTAACAGAACACAGAGCAGTTTCTCAGAAAGCTTCTTTCCAGTTTTGAACGGAAGATATTTCCTTTTTCACCATAGCCCTCTATGGGCTTCCAAATATCCCCTTGCCAATTCCACAAGAACAGCCTTAGCGAAAGGCTTCTTGAAGGGAAAGATGTAACTCTGTGAGATGAATTAAAAGAACACAGAGCAGTTTCTCAGAAAGCTTCTTTCCAGTTTTGAACGGAAGGTATTTCCTTTTTCACCATAGCCCTCTATGGGCTTCCAAATATCCCTTTGCCAATTCCACAAGAACAGCCTTAGCGAAAGGCTTCTTGAAGGGAAAGATGTAACTCTGTGAGATGAATTAACAGAACACAGAGCAGTTTCTCAGAAACCTTCTTTCCAGTTTTGAACGGAAGATATTTCCTTTTTCACCATAGCCCTCTATGGGCTTCCAAATATCCCTTTGCCAATTCCACAAGAACAGCCTTAGCGAAAGGCTTCTTGAAGGGAAAGATGTAACTCTGTGAGATGAACTAACAGAACACAGAGCAGTTTCTCAGAAAGCTTCTTTCCAGTTTTGAACGGAAGATATTTCCTTTTTCACCATAGCCCTCTATGGGCTTCCAAATATCCCTTTGCCAATTCCACAAGAACAGCCTTAGCGAAAGGCTTCTTGAAGGGAAAGATGTAACTCTGTGAGATGAATTAACAGAACACAGAGCATTTTCTCAGAAAGCTTCTTTCCAGTTTTGAACGGAAGATATTTCCTTTTTCACCGTAGCCCTGTATGGGCTTCCAAATATCCCTTTGCCAATTCCACAAGAACAGCCTTAGCGAAAGGCTTCTTGAAGGGAAAGATGTAACTCTGTGAGATGAATTAACAGAACACAGAGCAGTTTCTCAGAAAGCTTCTTTCCAGTTTTGAACGGAAGATATTTCCTTTTTCACCATAGGCCTCTATGGGCTTCCAAATATCCCTTTGCCAATTCCACAAGAACAGCCTTAGCGAAAGGCTTCTTGAAGGGAAAGATGTAACTCTGTGAGTTGAATTAACAGAACACAGAGCAGTTTCTCAGAAAGCTTCTTTCCAGTTTTGAACGGAAGATATTTCCTTTTTCATCATAGGCCTCTATGGGCTTCCAAATATCCCTTTGCCAATTCCACAAGAACAGCCTTAGCGAAAGGCTTCTTGAAGGGAAAGATGTAACTCTGTGAGATGAATTAACAGAACACAGAGCAGTTTCTCAGAAGGCTTCTTTCCAGTTTTGAACGGAAGGTATTTCCTTTTTCACCATAGGCCTCTATGGGCTTCCACATATCCCTTTGCCAATTCCCCAAGAACAGCCTTAGCGAAAGGCTTCTTGAAGGGAAAGATGTAACTCTGTGAGATGAATTAACAGAACACAGAGCAGTTTCTCAGAAAGCTTCTTTCCAGTTTTGAACGGAAGATATTTCCTTTTTCACCATAGCCCTCTATGGGCTTCCAAATATACCTTTGCCAATTCCACAAGAACAGCCTTAGCGAAAGGCTTCTTGAAGGGAAAGATGTAACTCTGTGAGATGAATTTACAGAACACAGAGCAGTTTCTCAGAAAGCTTCTTTCCAGTTTTGAACGGAAGATATTTCCTTTTTCACCATAGCCCTCTATGGGCTTCCAAATATCCCTTTGCCAATTCCACAAGAACAGCCTTAGCGAAAGGCTTCTTGAAGGGAAAGATGTAACTCTGTGAGATGAATTAACAGAACACAGAGCAGTTTCTCAGAAAGCTTCTTTCCAGTTTTGAACCGAAGATATTTCCTTTTTCACCATAGCCCTCTATGGGCTTCCAAATATCCCTTTGCCAATTCCACAAGAACAGCCTTAGCGAAAGGCTTCTTGAAGGGAAAGATGTAACTCGGTGAGATGAATTAACAGAACACAGAGCAGTTTCTCAGAAAGCTTCTTTCCAGTTTTGAACGGAAGGTATTTCCTTTTTCACCATAGCCCTCTATGGGCTTCCAAATATCCCTTTGCCTATTCCCCAAGAACAGCCTTAGCGAAACGCTTCTTGAAGGGAAAGATGTAACTCTGTGAGATGAATTAACAGAACACAGAGTAGTTTCTCAGAAAGCTTCTTTCCAGTTTTGAACGGAAGATATTTCCTTTATCACCATAGCCCTCTATGGGCTTCCAAATATCCCTTTGCCAATTCCACAAGAACAGCCTTAGCGAAAGGCTTCTTGAAGGGAAAGATGTAACTCTGTGAGATGAATTAACAGAACACAGAGCAGTTTCTCAGAAAGCTTCTTTCCAGTTTTGAACGGAAGATATTTCCTTTTTCACCATAGCCCTCTATGGACTTCCAAATATCCCTTTGCCAATTCCACAAGAACAGCCTTAGCGAAAGGCTTCTTGAAGGGAAAGATGTAACTCTGTGAGATGAATTAACAGAACACAGAGCAGTTTCTCAGAAAGCTTCTTTCGAGTTTTGAACGGAAGATATTTCCTTTTTCACCATAGCCCTCTATGGGCTTCCAAATATCCCTTTGCCAATTCCACAAGAACAGCCATTGCGAAAGGCTTCTTGAAGGGAAAGATGTAACTCTGTGAGATGAATTGACAGAACACAGAGCAGTTTCTCAGATAGCTTCTTTCCAGTTTTGAACGGAAGATACTTCCTTTTTCACCATAGCCCTCTTTGGGCTTCCAAATATCCCCTTGCCAATTCCACAAGAACAGCCTTAGCGAAAGGCTTCTTGAAGGGAAAGATGTAACTCTGTGAGATGAATTAACAGAACACAGAGCAGTTTCTCAGAAACCTTCTTTCCAGTTTTGAACGGAAGATATTTCCTTTTTCACCACAGCCCCCTATGGGCTTCCAAATATCCCTTTGCCAATTCCACAAGAACAGCCTTAGCGAAAGGCTTCTTGAAGGGAAAGATGTAACTCTGTGAGATGAATTAACAGAACACAGAGCAGTTTCTCAGAAAGCTTCTTTCCAGTTTTGAACGGAAGATATTTCCTTTTTCACCATAGGCCTCTATGGGCTTCCAAATATCCCTTTGCCAATTCCACAAGAACAGCCTTAGCGAAAGGCTTCTTGAAGGGAAAGATGTAACTCTGTGAGATGAATTAACAGAACACAGAGTAGTTTCTCAGAAAGCTTCTTTCCAGTTTTGAACGGAAGATATTTCCTTTTTCACCATAGGCCTCTATGGGCTTCCAAATATCCGTTTGCCAATTCCACAAGAACAGCCTTAGCGAAAGGCTTCTTGAAGGGAAAGATGTAACTCTGTGAGATGAATTAACAGAACACAGAGCAGTTTCTCAGAAAGCTTCTTTCCAGTTTTGAACGGAAGATATTTCCTTTTTCACCATAGCCCTCTATGGGCTTCCAAATATCCCTTTGCCAATTCCACAAGAACAGCCTTAGCGAAAGGCTTCTTGAAGGGAAAGATGTTACTCTGTGAGATGAATTAACAGAACACAGAGCAGTTTCTCAGAAAGCTTCTTTCCAGTTTTGAACGGAAGATATTTCCTTTTTCACCGGAGCCCTCTATGGGCTTCCAAATATCCCTTTGCCAATTCCACAAGAACAGCCTTAGCGAAAGGCTTCTTGAAGGGAAAGATGTAACTCTGTGAGATGAATTAACAGAACACAGAGCAGTTTCTCAGAAAGCTTCTTTCCAGTTTGGAACGGAAGATATTTCCTTTTTCACCATAGCCCTCTATGGGCTTCCAAATATCCCTTTGCCAATTCCACAAGAACAGCCTTAGCGAAAGGCTTCTTGAAGGGAAAGATGTAACTCTGTGAGATGAATTTACAGAACACATAGCAGTTTCTCAGAAAGCTTCTTTCCAGTTTTGAACGGAAGATATTTCCTTTTTCATCATAGGCCTCTATGGGCTTCCAAATATCCCTTTGCCAATTCCACAAGAACAGCCTCAGCGAAAGGCTTCTTGAAGGGAAAGATGTAACTCGGTGAGATGAATTAACAGAACACAGAGCCGTTTCTCAGAAAGCTTCTTTCCAGTTTTGAACGGAAGGTATTTCCTTTTTCACCATAGCCCTCTATGGGCTTCCAAATATCCCTTTGCCAATTCCCCAAGAACAGCCTTAGCGAAAGGCTTCTTGAAGGGAAAGATGTAACTCTGTGAGATGAATTAACAGAACACAGAGCAGTTTCTCAGAAAGCTTCTTTCCAGTTTTGAACGGAAGATATTTCCTTTATCACCATAGCCCTCTGTGGGCTTCCAAATATCCCTTTGCCAATTCCACAAGAACAGCCTTAGCGAAAGGCTTCTTGAAGGGAAAGATGTAACTCTGTGAGATGAATTAACAGAACACAGAGCAGTTTCTCAGAAAGCTTCTTTCCAGTTTTGAACGGAAGGTATTTCCTTTTTCACCATAGCCCTCTATGGGCTTCCAAATATCCCTTTGCCAATTCCCCAAGAACAGCCTTAGCGAAAGGCTTCTTGAAGGGAAAGATGTAACTCTGTGAGATGAATTAACAGAACACAGAGCAGTTTCTCAGAAAGCTTCTTTCCAGTTTTGAACGGAAGATATTTCCTTTTTCACCATAGCCCTCTATGGGCTTCCAAATATCCCTTTGCCAATTCCACAAGAACAGCCTTAGCGAAAGGCTTCTTGAAGGGAAAGATGTAACTCTGTGAGATGAATTAACAGAACACAGAGTAGTTTCTCAGAAAGCTTCTTTCCAGTTTTGAACGGAAGATATTTCCTTTTTCACCATAGCCCTCTATGGGCTTCCAAATATCCCTTTGCCAATTCCACAAGAACAGCCTTAGCGAAAGGCTTCTTGAAGGGAAAGATGTAACTCTGTGAGACGAATTAACAGAACACAGAGCAGTTTCTCAGAAAGCTTCTTTCCAGTTTTGAACGGAAGATATTTCCTTTTTCACCATAGCCCTCTAAGGGTTTCCAAATATCCCTTTGCCAATTCCACAAGAACAGCCTTACCGAAAGGGTTCTTGAAGGGAAAGATGTAACTCTGTGAGATGAATTAACAGAACACAGAGCAGTTTCTCAGAAAGCTTCTTTCCAGTTTTGAACGGAAGATATTTCCTTTTTCACCATAGCCCTCTATGGGCTTCCAAATATCCCTTTGTCAATTCCACAAGAACAGCCTTCGCGAAAGGCTTCTTGAAGGGAAAGATGTAACTGTGTGAGATGAATTAACAGAACACAGAGCAGTTTCTCAGAAAGCTTCTTTCCAGTTTTGAACGGAAGATATTTCCTTTTTCACCATAGGCCTCTATGGGCTTCCAAATATCCCTTTGCCAATTCCACAAGAACAACCTTAGCGAAAGGCTCCTTGAAGGGAAAGATGTAACTCTGTGAGATGAATTGACAGAACACAGAGCAGTTTCTCAGATAGCTTCTTTCCAGTTTTGAACGGAAGATATTTCCTTTTTCACCATAGCCCTCTATGGGCTTCCAAATATCCCTTTGCCAATTCCACAAGAACAGCCTTAGCGAAAGGCTTCTTGAAGGGAAAGATGTAACTCTGTGAGATGAATTAACAGAACACAGAGCAGTTTCTCAGAAAGCTTCTTTCCAGTTTTGAACGGAAGATATTTCCTTTTTCACCATAGCCCTCTATGGGCTTCCAAATATCCCTTTGCCAATTCCACAAGAACAGCCTTAGCGAAAGGCTTCTTGAAGGGAAAGATGTAACTCGGTGAGATGAATTAACAGAACACAGAGCAGTTTCTCAGAAAGCTTCTTTCCAGTTTTGCACGGAAGATATTTCCTTTTTCACCATAGGCCTCTATGGGCTTCCAAATATCCCTTTGCCAATTCCACAAGAACAGCCTTAGTGAAAGGCTTCTTGAAGGGAAAGATGTAACTCTGTGAGATGAATTAACAGAACACAGAGCAGTTTCTCAGAAAGCTTCTTTCCAGTTTTGAACGGAAGATATTTCCTTTTTCACCATAGCCCTCTATGGGCTTCCAAATATCCCTTTGCCAATTACACAAGAACAGCCTTAGCGAAAGGCTTCTTGAAGGGAAAGATGTAACTCTGTGAGATGAATTAACAGAACACAGAGCAGTTTCTCAGAAAGCTTCTTTCCAGTTTTGAACGGAAGATATTTCCTTTTTCACAATAGGCCTCTATGGGCTTCCAAATATCCCCTTGCCAATTCCACAAGAACAGCCTTAGCGAAAGGCTTCTTGAAGGGAAAGATGTAACTCTGTGAGATGAATTAACAGAACACAGAGCAGTTTCTCAAAAAGCTTCTTTCCAGTTTTGAACGGAAGATATTTCCTTTTTCACCATAGCCCTCTATGGGCTTCCAAATATCCCTTTGCCAATTCCGCAAGAACAGCCTTAGCGAAAGGCTTCTTGAAGGGAAAGATGTAACTCTGTGAGATGAATTAACAGAACACAGAGCAGTTTCTCAGAAAGCTTCTTTCCAGTTTTGAACGGAAGATATTTACTTTTTCACCACAGCCCTCTATGGGCTTCCAAATATCCCTTTGCCAATTCCACAAGAACAGCCTTAGCGAAAGGCTTCTTGAAGGGAAAGATGTAACTCTGTGAGATGAACTAACAGAACACAGAGCAGTTTCTCAGAAAGCTTCTTTCCAGTTTTGAACGGAAGATATTTCCTTTTTCACCATAGGCCTCTATGGGCTTCCAAATATCCCTTTGCCAATTCCACAAGAACAGCCTTAGTGAAAGGCTTCTTGCAGGGAAAGATGTAACTCTGTGAGATGAATTAACAGAACACAGAGCAGTTTCTCAGAAAGCTTCTTTCCAGTTTTGAACGGAAGATATTTCCTTTTTCACCATAGCCCTCTATGGGCTTCCAAATATCCCTTTGCCAATTCCACAAAACAGCCTTAGCGAAAGGCTTCTTGAAGGGAAAGATGTAACTCTGTGAGATGAATTAACAGAACACAGAGCAGTTTCTCAGAAAGCTTCTTTCCAGTTTTGAACGGAAGATATTTCCTTTTTCACCATAGGCCTCTATGGGCTTCCAAATATCCCCTTGCCAATTCCACAAGAACAGCCTTAGCGAAAGGCTTCTTGAAGGGAAAGATGTAACTCTGTGAGATGAATTAACAGAACACAGAGCAGTTTCTCAGAAAGCTTCTTTCCAGTTTTGAACGGAAGATATTTCCTTTTTCACCATAGGCCTCTATGGGCTTCCAAATATCCCTTTGCCAATTCCACAAGAACAGCCTTAGCGAAAGGCTTCTTGAAGGGAAAGATGTAACTCTGTGAGATGAATTAACAGAACACAGAGCAGTTTCTCAGAAAGCTTCTTTCCAGTTTTGAACGGAAGATATTTCCTTTTTCACCATAGGCCTCTATGGGCTTCCAAATATCCCTTTGCCAATTCCACAAGAACAGCCTTAGCGAAAGGCTTCTTGAAGGGAAAGATGTAACTCTGTGAGATGAATTAACAGAACACAGAGCAGTTTCTCAGAAAGCTTCTTTCCAGTTTTGAACGGAAGATATTTCCTTTTTCACCATAGCCCTCTATGGGCTTCCAAATATCCCTTTGCCAATTCCACAAGAACAGCCTTAGCGAAAGGCTTCTTGAAGGGAAAGATGTAACTCTGTGAGATGAATTAACAGAACACAGAGCAGTTTCTCAGAAAGCTTCTTTCCAGTTTTGAACGGAAGGTATTTCCTTTTTCACCATAGCCCTCTATGGGCTTCCAAATATCCCTTTGCCAATTCCACAAGAACAGCCTTAGCGAAAGGCTTCTTGAAGGGAAAGATGTAACTCTGTGAGATGAATTAACAGAACACAGAGCAGTTTCTCAGAAACCTTCTTTCCAGTTTTGAACGGAAGATATTTCCTTTTTCACCATAGGCCTCTATGGGCTTCCAAATATCCCTTTGCCAATTCCACAAGAACAGCCTTAGCGAAAGGCTTCTTGAAGGGAAAGATGTAACTCTGTGAGATGAACTAACAGAACACAGAGTAGTTTCTCAGAAAGCTTCTTTCCAGTTTTGAACGGAAGATATTTCCTTTTTCACCATAGCCCTCTATGGGCTTCCAAATATCCCTTTGCCAATTCCACAAGAACAGCCTTAGCGAAAGGCTTCTTGAAGGGAAAGATGTAACTCTGTGAGATGAATTAACAGAACACAGAGCAGTTTCTCAGAAAGCTTCTTTCCAGTTTTGAACGGAAGGTATTTCCTTTTTCACCATAGCCCTCTATGGGCTTCCAAATATCCCTTTGCCAATTCCACAAGAACAGCCTTAGCGAAAGGCTTCTTGAAGGGAAAGATGTAACTCTGTGAGATGAATTAACAGAACACAGAGCAGTTTCTCAGAAACCTTCTTTCCAGTTTTGAACGGAAGATATTTCCTTTTTCACCATAGGCCTCTATGGGCTTCCAAATATCCCTTTGCCAATTCCACAAGAACAGCCTTAGCGAAAGGCTTCTTGAAGGGAAAGATGTAACTCTGTGAGATGAACTAACAGAACACAGAGTAGTTTCTCAGAAAGCTTCTTTCCAGTTTTGAACGGAAGATATTTCCTTTTTCACCATAGCCCTCTATGGGCTTCCAAATATCCCTTTGCCAATTCCACAAGAACAGCCTTAGCGAAAGGCTTCTTGAAGGGAAAGATGTAACTCTGTGAGATGAATTAACAGAACACAGAGCAGTTTCTCAGAAAGCTTCTTTCCAGTTTTGAACGGAAGATATTTCCTTTTTCACCGTAGCCCTCTATGGGCTTCCAAATATCCCTTTGCCAATTCCACAAGAACAGCCTTAGCGAAAGGCTTCTTGAAGGGAAAGATGTAACTCTGTGAGATGATTTAACAGAACACAGAGCAGTTTCTCAGAAAGCTTCTTTCCAGTTTTGAACGGAAGATATTTCCTTTTTCACCATAGGCCTCTATGGGCTTCCAAATATCCCTTTGCCAATTCCACAAGAACAGCCTTAGCGAAAGGCTTCCTGAAGGGAAAGATGTAACTCTGTGAGATGAATTAACAGAACACAGAGCAGTTTCTCAGAAAGCTTCTTTCCAGTTTTGAACGGAAGATATTTCCTTTTTCATCATAGGCCTCTATGGGCTTCCAAATATCCCTTTGCCAATTCCACAAGAACAGCCTTAGCGAAAGGCTTCTTGAAGGGAAAGATGTAACTCTGTGAGATGAATTAACAGAACACAGAGCAGTTTCTCAGAAAGCTTCTTTCCAGTTTTGAACGGAAGGTATTTCCTTTTTCACCATAGCCCTCTATGGGCTTCCACATATCCCTTTGCCAATTCCCCAAGAACAGCCTTAGCGAAAGGCTTCTTGAAGGGAAAGATGTAACTCTGTGAGATGAATTAACAGAACACAGAGCAGTTTCTCAGAAAGCTTCTTTCCAGTTTTGAACGGAAGATATTTCCTTTTTCACCATAGCCCTCTATGGGCTTCCAAATATCCCTTTGCCAATTCCACAAGAAGAGCCTTAGCGAAAGGCTTCTTGAAGGGAAAGATGTAACTCTGTGAGATGAATTAACAGAACACAGAGCAGTTTCTCAGAAAGCTTCTTTCCAGTTTTGAACGGAAGATATTTCCTTTTTCACCATAGCCCTCTAGGGGCTTCCAAATATCCCTTTGCCAATTCCACAAGAACAGCCTTAGCGAAAGGCTTCTTGAAGGGAAAGATGTAACTCTGTGAGATGAATTAACAGAACACAGAGCAGTTTCTCAGAAAGCTTCTTTCCAGTTTTGAACCGAAGATATTTCCTTTTTCACCATAGCCCTCTATGGGCTTCCAAATATTCGTTTGCCAATTCCACAAGAACAGCCTTAGCGAAAGGCTTCTTGAAGGGAAAGATGTAACTCTGTGAGATGAATTAACAGAACACCGAGCAGTTTCTCAGAAAGCTTCTTTCCAGTTTTGAACGGAAGATATTTCCTTTTTCACCATAGCCCTCTAGGGGTTCCAAATATCCCTTTGCCAATTACACAAGAACTGCCTTAGCGAAAGGCTTCTTGAAGGGAAAGATGTAACTCTGTGAGATGAATTAACAGAACACAGAGCAGTTTCTCAGAAAGCTTCTTTCCAGTTTTGAACGGAAGATATTTCCTTTTTCACCATAGCCCTCTATGGGCTTCCAAATATCCCTTTGCCAATTCCAAAAGAACAGCCTTAGCGAAAGGCTTCTTGAAGGGAAAGATGTAACTCTGTGAGATGAATTAACAGAACACAGAGCAGTTTCTCAGAAAGCTTCTTTCCAGTTTTGAACGGAAGATATTTCCTTTTTCACCATAGCCCTCTATGGGCTTCCAAATATCCCTTTGCCAATTCCACAAGAACAGCCTTAGCGAAAGGCTTCTTGAAGGGAAAGATGTAACTCTGTGAGATTAATTAACAGAACACAGAGCAGTTTCTCAGAAAGCTTCTTTCCAGTTTTGCACGGAAGATATTTGCTTTTTCACCATAGGCCTCTATGGGCTTCCAAATATCCCTTTGCCAATTCCACAAGAACAGCCTTAGCGAAAGCCTTCTTGAAGGGAAAGATGTAACTCTGTGAGATGAATTAACAGAACACAGAGCAGTTTCTCAGAAAGCTTCTTTCCAGTTTTGAACGGAAGATATTTCCTTTTTCACCATAGCCCTCTATGGGCTTCCAAATATCCCCTTGCCAATTCCACAAGAACAGCCTTAGCGAAAGGCTTCTTGAAGGGAAAGATGTAACTCTGTGAGATGAATTAAAAGAACACAGAGCAGTTTCTCAGAAAGCTTCTTTCCAGTTTTGAACGGAAGGTATTTCCTTTTTCACCATAGCCCTCTATGGGCTTCCAAATATCCCTTTGCCAATTCCACAAGAACAGCCTTAGCGAAAGGCTTCTTGAAGGGAAAGATGTAACTCTGTGAGATGAATTAACAGAACACAGAGCAGTTTCTCAGAAACCTTCTTTCCAGTTTTGAACGGAAGATATTTCCTTTTTCACCATAGCCCTCTATGGGCTTCCAAATATCCCTTTGCCAATTCCACAAGAACAGCCTTAGCGAAAGGCTTCTTGAAGGGAAAGATGTAACTCTGTGAGATGAACTAACAGAACACAGAGCAGTTTCTCAGAAAGCTTCTTTCCAGTTTTGAACGGAAGATATTTCCTTTTTCACCATAGCCCTCTATGGGCTTCCAAATATCCCTTTGCCAATTCCACAAGAACAGCCTTAGCGAAAGGCTTCTTGAAGGGAAAGATGTAACTCTGTGAGATGAATTAACAGAACACAGAGCATTTTCTCAGAAAGCTTCTTTCCAGTTTTGAACGGAAGATATTTCCTTTTTCACCGTAGCCCTGTATGGGCTTCCAAATATCCCTTTGCCAATTCCACAAGAACAGCCTTAGCGAAAGGCTTCTTGAAGGGAAAGATGTAACTCTGTGAGATGAATTAACAGAACACAGAGCAGTTTCTCAGAAAGCTTCTTTCCAGTTTTGAACGGAAGATATTTCCTTTTTCACCATAGGCCTCTATGGGCTTCCAAATATCCCTTTGCCAATTCCACAAGAACAGCCTTAGCGAAAGGCTTCTTGAAGGGAAAGATGTAACTCTGTGAGTTGAATTAACAGAACACAGAGCAGTTTCTCAGAAAGCTTCTTTCCAGTTTTGAACGGAAGATATTTCCTTTTTCATCATAGGCCTCTATGGGCTTCCAAATATCCCTTTGCCAATTCCACAAGAACAGCCTTAGCGAAAGGCTTCTTGAAGGGAAAGATGTAACTCTGTGAGATGAATTAACAGAACACAGAGCAGTTTCTCAGAAGGCTTCTTTCCAGTTTTGAACGGAAGGTATTTCCTTTTTCACCATAGGCCTCTATGGGCTTCCACATATCCCTTTGCCAATTCCCCAAGAACAGTCTTAGCGAAAGGCTTCTTGAAGGGAAAGATGTAACTCTGTGAGATGAATTAACAGAACACAGAGCAGTTTCTCAGAAAGCTTCTTTCCAGTTTTGAACGGAAGATATTTCCTTTTTCACCATAGCCCTCTATGGGCTTCCAAATATACCTTTGCCAATTCCACAAGAACAGCCTTAGCGAAAGGCTTCTTGAAGGGAAAGATGTAACTCTGTGAGATGAATTTACAGAACACAGAGCAGTTTCTCAGAAAGCTTCTTTCCAGTTTTGAACGGAAGATATTTCCTTTTTCACCATAGCCCTCTATGGGCTTCCAAATATCCCTTTGCCAATTCCACAAGAACAGCCTTAGCGAAAGGCTTCTTGAAGGGAAAGATGTAACTCTGTGAGATGAATTAACAGAACACAGAGCAGTTTCTCAGAAAGCTTCTTTCCAGTTTTGAACCGAAGATATTTCCTTTTTCACCATAGCCCTCTATGGGCTTCCAAATATCCCTTTGCCAATTCCACAAGAACAGCCTTAGCGAAAGGCTTCTTGAAGGGAAAGATGTAACTCGGTGAGATGAATTAACAGAACACAGAGCAGTTTCTCAGAAAGCTTCTTTCCAGTTTTGAACGGAAGGTATTTCCTTTTTCACCATAGCCCTCTATGGGCTTCCAAATATCCCTTTGCCTATTCCCCAAGAACAGCCTTAGCGAAACGCTTCTTGAAGGGAAAGATGTAACTCTGTGAGATGAATTAACAGAACACAGAGTAGTTTCTCAGAAAGCTTCTTTCCAGTTTTGAACGGAAGATATTTCCTTTATCACCATAGCCCTCTATGCGCTTCCAAATATCCCTTTGCCAATTCCACAAGAACAGCCTTAGCGAAAGGCTTCTTGAAGGGAAAGATGTAACTCTGTGAGATGAATTAACAGAACACAGAGCAGTTTCTCAGAAAGCTTCTTTCCAGTTTTGAACGGAAGATATTTCCTTTTTCACCATAGCCCTCTATGGACTTCCAAATATCCCTTTGCCAATTCCACAAGAACAGCCTTAGCGAAAGGCTTCTTGAAGGGAAAGATGTAACTCTGTGAGATGAATTAACAGAACACAGAGCAGTTTCTCAGAAAGCTTCTTTCGAGTTTTGAACGGAAGATATTTCCTTTTTCACCATAGCCCTCTATGGGCTTCCAAATATCCCTTTGCCAATTCCACAAGAACAGCCATTGCGAAAGGCTTCTTGAAGGGAAAGATGTAACTCTGTGAGATGAATTGACAGAACACAGAGCAGTTTCTCAGATAGCTTCTTTCCAGTTTTGAACGGAAGATACTTCCTTTTTCACCATAGCCCTCTTTGGGCTTCCAAATATCCCCTTGCCAATTCCACAAGAACAGCCTTAGCGAAAGGCTTCTTGAAGGGAAAGATGTAACTCTGTGAGATGAATTAACAGAACACAGAGCAGTTTCTCAGAAACCTTCTTTCCAGTTTTGAACGGAAGATATTTCCTTTTTCACCACAGCCCCCTATGGGCTTCCAAATATCCCTTTGCCAATTCCACAAGAACAGCCTTAGCGAAAGGCTTCTTGAAGGGAAAGATGTAACTCTGTGAGATGAATTAACAGAACACAGAGCAGTTTCTCAGAAAGCTTCTTTCCAGTTTTGAACGGAAGATATTTCCTTTTTCACCATAGGCCTCTATGGGCTTCCAAATATCCCTTTGCCAATTCCACAAGAACAGCCTTAGCGAAAGGCTTCTTGAAGGGAAAGATGTAACTCTGTGAGATGAATTAACAGAACACAGAGTAGTTTCTCAGAAAGCTTCTTTCCAGTTTTGAACGGAAGATATTTCCTTTTTCACCATAGGCCTCTATGGGCTTCCAAATATCCGTTTGCCAATTCCACAAGAACAGCCTTAGCGAAAGGCTTCTTGAAGGGAAAGATGTAACTCTGTGAGATGAATTAACAGAACACAGAGCAGTTTCTCAGAAAGCTTCTTTCCAGTTTTGAACGGAAGATATTTCCTTTTTCACCATAGCCCTCTATGGGCTTCCAAATATCCCTTTGCCAATTCCACAAGAACAGCCTTAGCGAAAGGCTTCTTGAAGGGAAAGATGTTACTCTGTGAGATGAATTAACAGAACACAGAGCAGTTTCTCAGAAAGCTTCTTTCCAGTTTTGAACGGAAGATATTTCCTTTTTCACCGGAGCCCTCTATGGGCTTCCAAATATCCCTTTGCCAATTCCACAAGAACAGCCTTAGCGAAAGGCTTCTTGAAGGGAAAGATGTAAATCTGTGAGATGAATTAACAGAACACAGAGCAGTTTCTCAGAAAGCTTCTTTCCAGTTTGGAACGGAAGATATTTCCTTTTTCACCATAGCCCTCTATGGGCTTCCAAATATCCCTTTGCCAATTCCACAAGAACAGCCTTAGCGAAAGGCTTCTTGAAGGGAAAGATGTAACTCTGTGAGATGAATTTACAGAACACATAGCAGTTTCTCAGAAAGCTTCTTTCCAGTTTTGAACGGAAGATATTTCCTTTTTCATCATAGGCCTCTATGGGCTTCCAAATATCCCTTTGCCAATTCCACAAGAACAGCCTCAGCGAAAGGCTTCTTGAAGGGAAAGATGTAACTCGGTGAGATGAATTAACAGAACACAGAGCCGTTTCTCAGAAAGCTTCTTTCCAGTTTTGAACGGAAGGTATTTCCTTTTTCACCATAGCCCTCTATGGGCTTCCAAATATCCCTTTGCCAATTCCCCAAGAACAGCCTTAGCGAAAGGCTTCTTGAAGGGAAAGATGTAACTCTGTGAGATGAATTAACAGAACACAGAGCAGTTTCTCAGAAAGCTTCTTTACAGTTTTGAACGGAAGATATTTCCTTTATCACCATAGCCCTCTGTGGGCTTCCAAATATCCCTTTGCCAATTCCACAAGAACAGCCTTAGCGAAAGGCTTCTTGAAGGGAAAGATGTAACTCTGTGAGATGAATTAACAGAACACAGAGCAGTTTCTCAGAAAGCTTCTTTCCAGTTTTGAACGGAAGGTATTTCCTTTTTCACCATAGCCCTCTATGGGCTTCCAAATATCCCTTTGCCAATTCCCCAAGAACAGCCTTAGCGAAAGGCTTCTTGAAGGGAAAGATGTAACTCTGTGAGATGAATTAACAGAACACAGAGTAGTTTCTCAGAAAGCTTCTTTCCAGTTTTGAACGGAAGATATTTCCTTTTTCACCATAGCCCTCTATGGGCTTCCAAATATCCCTTTGCCAATTCCACAAGAACAGCCTTAGCGAAAGGCTTCTTGAAGGGAAAGATGTAACTCTGTGAGATGAATTAACAGAACACAGAGTAGTTTCTCAGAAAGCTTCTTTCCAGTTTTGAACGGAAGATATTTCCTTTTTCACCATAGCCCTCTATGGGCTTCCAAATATCCCTTTGCCAATTCCACAAGAACAGCCTTAGCGAAAGGCTTCTTGAAGGGAAAGATGTAACTCTGTGAGACGAATTAACAGAACACAGAGCAGTTTCTCAGAAAGCTTCTTTCCAGTTTTGAACGGAAGATATTTCCTTTTTCACCATAGCCCTCTATGGGTTTCCAAATATCCCTTTGCCAATTCCACAAGAACAGCCTTACCGAAAGGGTTCTTGAAGGGAAAGATGTAACTCTGTGAGATGAATTAACAGAACACAGAGCAGTTTCTCAGAAAGCTTCTTTCCAGTTTTGAACGGAAGATATTTCCTTTTTCACCATAGCCCTCTATGGGCTTCCAAATATCCCTTTGTCAATTCCACAAGAACAGCCTTCGCGAAAGGCTTCTTGAAGGGAAAGATGTAACTGTGTGAGATGAATTAACAGAACACAGAGCAGTTTCTCAGAAAGCTTCTTTCCAGTTTTGAACGGAAGATATTTCCTTTTTCACCATAGGCCTCTATGGGCTTCCAAATATCCCTTTGCCAATTCCACAAGAACAACCTTAGCGAAAGGCTCCTTGAAGGGAAAGATGTAACTCTGTGAGATGAATTGACAGAACACAGAGCAGTTTCTCAGATAGCTTCTTTCCAGTTTTGAACGGAAGATATTTCCTTTTTCACCATAGCCCTCTATGGGCTTCCAAATATCCCTTTGCCAATTCCACAAGAACAGCCTTAGCGAAAGGCTTCTTGAAGGGAAAGATGTAACTCTGTGAGATGAATTAACAGAACACAGAGCAGTTTCTCAGAAAGCTTCTTTCCAGTTTTGAACGGAAGATATTTCCTTTTTCACCATAGCCCTCTATGGGCTTCCAAATATCCCTTTGCCAATTCCACAAGAACAGCCTTAGCGAAAGGCTTCTTGAAGGGAAAGATGTAACTCGGTGAGATGAATTAACAGAACACAGAGCAGTTTCTCAGAAAGCTTCTTTCCAGTTTTGCACGGAAGATATTTCCTTTTTCACCATAGGCCTCTATGGGCTTCCAAATATCCCTTTGCCAATTCCACAAGAACAGCCTTAGTGAAAGGCTTCTTGAAGGGAAAGATGTAACTCTGTGAGATGAATTAACAGAACACAGAGCAGTTTCTCAGAAAGCTTCTTTCCAGTTTTGAACGGAAGATATTTCCTTTTTCACCATAGCCCTCTATGGGCTTCCAAATATCCCTTTGCCAATTACACAAGAACAGCCTTAGCGAAAGGCTTCTTGAAGGGAAAGATGTAACTCTGTGAGATGAATTAACAGAACACAGAGCAGTTTCTCAGAAAGCTTCTTTCCAGTTTTGAACGGAAGATATTTCCTTTTTCACAATAGGCCTCTATTGGCTTCCAAATATCCCCTTGCCAATTCCACAAGAACAGCCTTAGCGAAAGGCTTCTTGAAGGGAAAGATGTAACTCTGTGAGATGAATTAACAGAACACAGAGCAGTTTCTCAAAAAGCTTCTTTCCAGTTTTGAACGGAAGATATTTCCTTTTTCACCATAGCCCTCTATGGGCTTCCAAATATCCCTTTGCCAATTCCGCAAGAACAGCCTTAGCGAAAGGCTTCTTGAAGGGAAAGATGTAACTCTGTGAGATGAATTAACAGAACACAGAGCAGTTTCTCAGAAAGCTTCTTTCCAGTTTTGAACGGAAGATATTTACTTTTTCACCACAGCCCTCTATGGGCTTCCAAATATCCCTTTGCCAATTCCACAAGAACAGCCTTAGCGAAAGGCTTCTTGAAGGGAAAGATGTAACTCTGTGAGATGAACTAACAGAACACAGAGCAGTTTCTCAGAAAGCTTCTTTCCAGTTTTGAACGGAAGATATTTCCTTTTTCACCATAGGCCTCTATGGGCTTCCAAATATCCCTTTGCCAATTACAGAAGAACAGCCTTAGCGAAAGGCTTCTTGAAGGGAAAGATGTAACTCTGTGAGATGAATTAACAGAACACAGAGCAGTTTCTCAGAAAGCTTCTTTCCAGTTTTGCACGGAAGATATTTCCTTTTTCACCATAGGCCTCTATGGGCTTCCAAATATCCCTTTGCCAATTCCACAAGAAGAGCCTTAGCGAAAGGCTTCTTGAAGGGATAGATGTAACTCTGTGAGATGAATTAACAGAACACAGAGCAGTTTCTCAGAAACCTTCTTTCCAGTTTTGAACGGAAGATATTTCCTTTTTCACCATAGCCCTCTATGGGCTTCCAAATATCCCTTTGCCAATTCCACAAGAACAGCCTTAGCGAAAGGCTTCTTGAAGGGAAAGATGTAACTCTGTGAGATGAATTAACAGAACACAGAGCAGTTTCTCAGAAACCTTCTTTCCAGTTTTGAACGGAAGATATTTCCTTTTTCACTATAGGCCTCTAAGGGCTTCCAAATATCCCTTTGCCAATTCCACAAGAACAGCCTTAGCGAAAGGCTTCTTGAAGAGAAAGATGTAACTCTGTGAGATGAATTAACAGAACACAGAGCAGTTTCTCAGAAAGCTTCTTTCCAGTTTTGAACGGAAGGTATTTCCTTTTTCACCATAGCCCTCTATGGGCTTCCAAATATCCCTTTGCCAATTCCCCAAGAACAGTCTTAGGCAAAGGCTTCTTGAAGGGTAAGATGTAACTCTGTGAGATGAATTAACAGAACACAGAGCAGTTTCTCAGAAAGCTTCTTTCCAGTTTTGCACGGAAGATATTTCCTTTTTCACCATAGCCCTCTATGGGCTTCCAAATATCCCTTTGCCAATTCCACAAGAACAGCCTTAGCGAAAGGCTTCTTGAAGGGAAAGATGTAACTCTGTGAGATGAATTAACAGAACACAGAACAGTTTCTCAGAAAGCTTCTTTCCAGTTTTGAACGGAAGATATTTCCTTTTTCAACATAAGCCTCAATGGGCTTCCAAATATCCCTTTGCCAATTACAGAAGAACAGCCTTAGCGAAAGGCTTCTTGAAGGGAAAGATGTAACTCTGTGAGATGAATTAACAGAACACAGAGCAGTTTCTCAGAAAGCTTCTTTCCAGTTTTACACGGAAGATATTTCCTTTTTCACCATAGGCCTCTATGGGCTTCCAAATATCCCTTTGCCAATTCCACAAGAACAGCCTTAGCGAAAGGCTTCTTGAAGGGAAAGATGTAACTCTGTGAGATGAATTAACAGAACACAGAGCAGTTTCTCAGAAAGCTTCTTTCCAGTTTTGAACGGAAGATATTTCCTTTTTCACCATAGGCCTCTATTGGCTTCCAAATATCCCTTTGCCAATTCCACAAGAACAGCCTTTGCGAAAGGCTTCTTGAAGGGAAAGATGTAACTCTGTGAGATGAATTGACAGAACACAGAGCAGTTTCTCAGATAGCTTCTTTCCAGTTTTGAACGGAAGATACTTCCTTTTTCACCATAGCCCTCTTTGGGCTTCCAAATATCCCCTTGCCAATTCCACAAGAACAGCCTTAGCGAAAGGCTTCTTGAAGGGAAAGATGTAACTCTGTGAGATGAATTAACAGAACACAGAGCAGTTTCTCAGAAACCTTCTTTCCAGTTTTGAACGGAAGATATTTCCTTTTTCACCACAGCCCACTATGGGCTTCCAAATATCCCTTTGCCAATTCCACAAGAACAGCCTTAGCGAAAGGCTTCTTGAAGGGAAAGATGTAACTCTGTGAGATGAATTAACAGAACACAGAGCAGTTTCTCAGAAAGCTTCTTTCCAGTTTTGAACGGAAGATATTTCCTTTTTCACCATAGCCCTCTATGGGCTTCCAAATATCCCTTTGCCAATTCCACAAGAACAGCCTTAGCGAAAGGCTTCTTGAAGGGAAAGATGTAACTCTGTGAGATGAATTAACAGAACACAGAGCAGTTTCTCAGAAAGCTTCTTTCCAGTTTTAAACGGAAGATATTTCCTTTTTCATCATAGGCCTCTATGAGCTTCCAAATATCCCTTTGCCAATTCCACAAGAACAGCATTAGTGAAAGGCTTCTTGAAGGGAAAGATGTAACTCTGTGAGATGAATTAACAGAACACAGAGCAGTTTCTCAGAAAGCTTCTTTCCAGTTTTGAACGGAAGATATTTCCTTTTTCACCATAGCCCTCTATGGGCTTCCAAATATCCCTTTGCCAATTCCCCAGGAACAGCCTTAGCGAAAGGCTTCTTGAAGGGAAAGATGTAACTCTGTGAGATGAATTAACAGAACACAGAGCAGTTTCTCAGAAAGCTTCTTTCCAGTTTTGAACGGAAGATATTTCCTTTTTCACCCTAGCCCTCTATGGGCTTCCAAATATCCCTTTGCCAATTCCACAAGAACCGCCTTAGCGAAAGGCTTCTTGAAGGGAAAGATGTAACTCTGTGAGATGAATTAACAGAACACAGAGCAGTTTCTCAGAAAGCTTCTTTCCAGTTTTGAACCGAAGATATTTCCTTTTTCACCATAGCCCTCTATGGGCTTCCAAATATCCCTTTGCCAATTACACAAGAACAGCCTTAGCGAAAGGCTTCTTGAAGGGAAAGATGTAACTCGGTGAGATGAATTAACAGAACACAGAGCAGTTTCTCAGAAAGCTTCTTTCCAGTTTTGAACGGAAGGTATTTCCTTTTTCACCATAGCCCTCTATGGGCTTCCAAATATCCCTTTGCCAATTCCCCAAGAACAGCCTTAGCGAAAGGCTTCTTGAAGGGAAAAATGTAACTCTGTGAGATGAATTAACAGAACACAGAGTAGTTTCTCAGAAAGCTTCTTTCCAGTTTTGAACGGAAGATATTTCCTTTATCACCATAGCCCTCTATGGGCTTCCAAATATCCCTTTGCCAATTCCACAAGAACAGCCTTAGCGAAAGGCTTCTTGAAGGGAAAGATGTAACTCTGTGTGATGAATTAACAGAACACAGAGCAGTTTCTCAGAAAGCTTCTTTCCAGTTTTGAACGGAAGATATTTCCTTTTTCACCATAGCCCTCTATGGGCTTCCAAATATCCCTTTGCCAATTCCACAAGAACAGCCTTAGCGAAAGGCTTCTTGAAGGGAAAGATGTAACTCTGTGAGATGAATTAACAGAACACAGAGCAGTTTCTCAGAAAGCTTCTTTCCAGTTTTGAACGGAAGATATTTCCTTTTTCACCATAGCCCTCTATGGGCTTCCAAATATCCCTTTGCCAATTCCACAAGAACAGCCTTTGCGAAAGGCTTCTTGAAGGGAAAGATGTAACTCTGTGAGATGAATTGACAGAACACAGAGGAGTTTCTCAGATAGCTTCTTTCAAGTTTTGAACGGAAGATACTTCCTTTTTCACCATAGCCCTCTTTGGGCTTCCAAATATCCCCTTGCCAATTCCACAAGAACAGCCTTAGCGAAAGGCTTCTTGAAGGGAAAGATGTAACTCTGTGAGATGAATTAACAGAACACAGAGCAGTTTCTCAGAAACCATCTTTCCAGTTTTGAACGGAAGATATTTCCTTTTTCACCACAGCCCTCTATGGGCTTCCAAATATCCCTTTGCCAATTCCACAAGAACAGCCTTAGCGAAAGGCTTCTTGAAGGGAAAGATGTAACTCTGTGAGATGAATTAACAGAACACAGAGCAGTTTCTCAGAAAGCTTCTTTCCAGTTTTGAACGGAAGATATTTCCTTTTTCACCATAGCCCTCTAGGGGCTTCCAAATATCCCTTTGCCAATTACACAAGAACAGCCTTAGCGAAAGGCTTCTTGAAGGGAAAGATGTAACTCTGTGAGATGAATTAACAGAACACAGAGCAGTTTCTCAGAAAGCTTCTTTCCAGTTTTGAACGGAAGATATTTCGTTTTTCACCATAGCCCTCTATGGGCTTCCAAATATCCCTTTGCCAATTCCAAAAGAACAGCCTTAGCGAAAGGCTTCTTGAAGGGAAAGATGTAACTCTGTGAGATGAATTAACAGAACACAGAGCAGTTTCTCAGAAAGCTTCTTTCCAGTTTTGAACGGAAGATATTTCCTTTTTCACCCTAGCCCTCTATGGGCTTCCAAATATCCCTTTGCCAATTCCACAAGAACAGCCTTAGCGAAAGGCTTCTTGAAGGGAAAGATGTAACTCTGTGAGATGAATTAACAGAACACAGAGCAGTTTCTTAGAAAGCTTCTTTCCAGTTTTGCACGGAAGATATTTCCTTTTTCACCATATGCCTCTATGGGCTTCCAAATATCCCTTTGCCAATTCCACAAGAACAGCCTTAGCGAAAGGCTTCTTGAAGGGAAAGATGTAACTCTGTGAGATGAATTAACAGAACACAGAGCAGTTTCTCAGAAACCTTCTTTCCAGTTTTGAACGGAAGATATTTCCTTTTTCACCATAGCCCTCTATGGGCTTCCAAATATCCCTTTGCCAATTCCACAAGAACAGCCTTAGCGAAAGGCTTCTTGAAGGGAAAGATGTAACTCTGTGAGATGAATTAACAGAACACAGAGCAGTTTCTCAGAAAGCTTCTTTCCAGTTTTGAACGGAAGATATTTCCTTTTTCACCATAGGCCTCTATGGGCTTCCAAATATCCCTTTGCCAATTCCACAAGAACAGCCTTAGCGAAAGGCTTCTTGAAGTTAAAGATGTAACTCTGTGAGATGAATTAACAGAACACAGAGTAGTTTCTCAGAAAGCTTCTTTCCAGTTTTGAACGGAAGATATTTCCTTTTTCACCATAGCCCTCTATGGGCTTCCAAATATCCCTTTGCCAATTCCACAAGAACAGCCTTAGCGAAAGGCTTCTTGAAGGGAAAGATGTAACTCTGTGAGATGAATTAACAGAACACAGAGCAGTTTCTCAGAAAGCTTCTTTCCAGTTTTGAACGGAAGATATTTCCTTTTTCACCATAGCCCTCTATGGGCTTCCAAATATCCCTTTGCCAATTCCAGAATAACAGCCTTAGCGAAAGGCTTCTTGAAGGGAAAGATGTAACTCTGTGAGATGAACTAACAGAACACAGAGCAGTTTCTCAGAAAGCTTCTTTACAGTTTTGAACGGAAGATATTTCCTTTTTCACCATAGGCCTCTATGGGCTTCCAAATATCCGTTTGCAAATTCCACAAGAACAGCCTTAGCGAAAGGCTTCTTGAAGGGAAAGATGTAACTCTGTGAGATGAATTAACAGAACACAGAGCAGTTTCTCAGAAAGCTTCTTTCCAGTTTTGAACGGAAGATATTTCCTTTTTCACCATAGCCCTCTATGGGCTTCCAAATATCCCTTTGCCAATTCCACAAGAACAGCCTTAGCGAAAGGCTTCTTGAAGGGAAAGATGTAACTCTGTGAGATGAATTAACAGAACACAGAGCAGTTTCTCAGACAGCTTCTTTCCAGTTTTGAACGGAAGATATTTCCTTTTTCACCATAGCCCTCTATGGGCTTCCAAATATCCCTTTGCCAATTCCACAAGAACAGCCTTAGCGAAAGGCTTCTTGAAGGGAAAGATGTAACTCTGTGAGATGAATTGACAGAACACAGAGCAGTTTCTCAGAAAGCTTCTTTCCAGTTTTGCACGGAAGATATTTCCTTTTTCACCATAGGCCTCTATGGGCTTCCAAATATCCGTTTGCCAATTCCACAAGAACAGCCTTAGCGAAAGGCTTCTTGAAGGGAAAGATGTAACTCTGTGAGATGAATTAACAGAACACAGAGCAGTTTCTCAGAAAGCTTCTTTCCAGTTTTGCACGGAAGATATTTCCTTTTTCACCATAGGCCTCTGTGGGCTTCCAAATATCCCTTTGCCAATTCCACAAGAACAGCCTTAGTGAAAGGCTTCTTGAAGGGAAAGATGTAACTCTGTGAGATGAATTAACAGAACACAGAGCAGTTTCTCAGAAAGCTTCTTTCCAGTTTTGAACGGAAGATATTTCCTTTTTCACCATAGCCCTCTATGGGCTTCCAAATATCCCTTTGCCAATTCCACAAGAACAGCCTTAGCGAAAGGCTTCTTGAAGGGAAAGATGTAACTCTGTGAGATGAATTAACAGAACACAGAGCAGTTTCTCAGAAAGCTTCTTTCCAGTTTTGAACGGAAGATATTTCCTTTTTCACCATAGGCCTCTATGGGCTTCCAAATATCCCCTTGCCAATTCCACAAGAACAGCCTTAGCGAAAGGCTTCTTGAAGGGAAAGATGTAACTCTGTGTGATGAATTAACAGAACACAGAGCAGTTTCTCAGAAAGCTTCTTTCCAGTTTTGAACGGAAGATATTTCCTTTTTCACCATAGCCCTCTATGGGCTTCCAAATATCCCTTTGCCAATTCCACAAGAACAGCCTTAGCGAAAGGCTTCTTGAAGGGAAAGATGTAACTCAGTGAGATGAATTAACAGAACACAGAGCAGTTTCTCAGAAACCTTCTTTCCAGTTTTGAACGGAAGATATTTCCTTTTTCACCATAGCCCTCTATGGGCTTCCAAATATCCCTTTGCCAATTCCACAAGAACAGCCTTAGCGAAAGGCTTCTTGAAGGGAAAGATGTAACTCTGTGAGATGAACTAACAGAACACAGAGCAGTTTCTCAGAAAGCTTCTTTCCAGTTTTGAACGGAAGATATTTCCTTTTTCACCATAGGCCTCTATGGGCTTCCAAATATCCGTTTGCCAATTCCACAAGAACAGCCTTAGCGAAAGGCTTCTTGAAGGGAAAGATGTAACTCTGTGAGATGAATTAACAGAACACAGAGCAGTTTCTCAGAAAGCTTCTTTCCAGTTTTGAACGGAAGATATTTCCTTTTTCACCATAGCCCTCTATGGGCTTCCAAATATCCCTTTGCCAATTCCACAAGAACAGCCTTAGCGAAAGGCTTCTTGAAGGGAAAGATGTAACTCTGTGAGATGAATTAACAGAACACAGAGCAGTTTCTCAGAAAGCTTCTTTCCAGTTTTGAACGGAAGATATTTCCTTTTTCACCATAGCCCTCTATGGGCTTCCAAATATCCCTTTGTCAATTCCACAAGAACAGCCTTAGCGAAAGGCTTCTTGAAGGGAAAGATGTAACTCTGTGAGATGAATTAACAGAACACAGAGCAGTTTCTCAGAAAGCTTCTTTCCAGTTTTGAACGGAAGATATTTCCTTTTTCACCATAGCCCTCTATGGGCTTCCAAATATCCCTTTGCCAATTCCACAAGAACAGCCTTAGCGAAAGGCTTCTTGAAGGGAAAGATGTAACTCTGTGAGATGAATTAACAGAACACAGAGCAGTTTCTCAGAAAGCTTCTTTCCAGTTTTGAACGGAAGATATTTCCTTTTTCAACATAAGCCTCTATGGGCTTCCAAATATCCCTTTGCCAATTACAGAAGAACAGCCTTAGCGAAAGGCTTCTTGAAGGGAAAGATGTAACTCTGTGAGATGAATTAACAGAACACAGAGCAGTTTCTCAGAAAGCTTCTTTCCAGTTTTGCTCAGAAGATATTTCCTTTTTCACCATAGGCCTCTATGGGCTTCCAAATATCCCTTTGCCAATTCCACAAGAACAGCCTTAGCGAAAGGCTTCTTGAAGGGAAAGATGTAACTCTGTGAGATGAATTAACAGAACACAGAGCAGTTTCTCAGAAACCTTCTTTCCAGTTTTGAACGGAAGATATTTCCTTTTTCACCATAGCCCTCTATGGGCTTCCAAATATCCCTTTGCCAATTCCACAAGAACAGCCTTAGCGAAAGGCTTCTTGAAGGGAAAGATGTAACTCTGTAAGATGAATTAACAGAACACAGAGCAGTTTTTCAGAAAGCTTCTTTCCAGCTTTGAACGGAAGATATTTCCTTTTTCAACATAAGCCTCTATGGGCTTCCAAATATCCCTTTGCCAATTACAGAAGAACAGCCTTAGCGATAGGCTTCTTGAAGGGAAAGATGTAACTCTGTGAGATGAATTAACAGAACACAGAGCAGTTTCTCAGAAAGCTTCTTTCCAGTTTTGCACGGAAGATATTTCCTTTTTCACCATAGGCCTCTATGGGCTTCCAAATATCCCCTTGCCAATTCCACAAGAACAGCCTTAGCGAAAGGCTTCTTGAAGGGAAAGATGTAACTCTGTGAGATGAATTAACAGAACACAGAGCAGTTTCTCAGAATCCTTCTTTCCAGTTTTGAACGGAAGATATTTCCTTTTTCACCATAGCCCTCTATGGGCTTCCAAATATCCCTTTGTCAATTCCACAAGAACAGCCTTAGCGAAAGGCTTCTTGAAGGGAAAGATGTAACTCTGTGAGATGAATTAACAGAACACAGAGCAGTTTCTCAGAAACCTTCTTTCCAGTTTTGAACGGAAGATATTTCCTTTTTCACCATAGGCCTCTAAGGGCTTCCAAATATCCCTTTGCCAATTCCACAAGAACAGCCTTAGCGAAAGGCTTCTTGAAGGGAAAGATGTAACTCTGTGAGATGAATTAACAGAACACAGAGCAGTTTCTCAGAAAGATTCTTTCCAGTTTTGAACGGAAGATATTTCCTTTTTCACCATAGCCCTCTATTGGCTTCCAAATATCCCTTTGCCAATTCCCCAAGAACAGTCTTAGGGAAAGGCTTCTTGAAGGGAAAGATGTAACTCTGTGAGATGAATTAACAGAACACAGAGCAGTTTCTCAGAAAGCTTCTTTCCAGTTTTGCACGGAAGATATTTCCTTTTTCACCATAGGCCTCTATGGGCTTCCAAATATCCCTTTGCCAATTCCACAAGAACAGCCTTAGCGAAAGGCTTCTTGAAGGGAAAGATGTAACTCTGTGAGATGAATTAACAGAACACAGAGCAGTTTCTCAGAAAGCTTCTTTCCAGTTTTGAACGGAAGATATTTCCTTTTTCACCATAGCCCTCTATGGGCTTCCAAATATCCCTTTGCCAATTCCAAAAGAACAGCCTTAGCGAAAGGCTTCTTGAAGGGAAAGATGTAACTCTGTGAGATGAATTAACAGAACACAGAGCAGTTTCTCAGAAAGCTTCTTTCCAGTTTTGAACGGAAGATATTTCCTTTTTCACCATAGCCCTCTATGGGCTTCCAAATATCCCTTTGCCAATTCCACAAGAACAGCCTTAGCGAAAGGCTTCTTGAAGGGAAAGATGTAACTCTGTGAGATTAATTAACAGAACACAGAGCAGTTTCTCAGAAAGCTTCTTTCCAGTTTTGCACGGAAGATATTTGCTTTTTCACCATAGGCCTCTATGGGCTTCCAAATATCCCTTTGCCAATTCCACAAGAACAGCCTTAGCGAAAGCCTTCTTGAAGGGAAAGATGTAACTCTGTGAGATGAATTAACAGAACACAGAGCAGTTTCTCCGAAACCTTCTTTCCAGTTTTGAACGGAAGATATTTCCTTTTTCACCATAGCCCTCTATGGGCTTCCAAATATCCCTTTGCCAATTCCACAAGAACAGCCTTAGCGAAAGGCTTCTTGAAGGGAAAGATGTAACTCTGTGAGATGAATTAACAGAACACAGAGCAGTTTCTCAGAAAGCTTCTTTCCAGTTTTGAACGGAAGATATTTCCTTTTTCACCATAGGCCTCTATGGGCTTCCAAATATCCCTTTGCCAATTCCACAAGAACAGCCTTAGCGAAAGGCTTCTTGAAGGGAAAGATGTAACTCTGTGAGATGAATTAACAGAACACAGAGTAGTTTCTCAGAAAGCTTCTTTCCAGTTTTGAACGGAAGATATTTCCTTTTTCACCATAGGCCTCTATGGGCTTCCAAATATCCCTTTGCCAATTCCACAAGAACAGCCTTAGCGAAAGGCTTCTTGAAGGGAAAGATGTAACTCTGTGAGATGAATTAACAGAACACAGAGCAGTTTCTCAGAAAGCTTCTTTCCAGTTTTGAACGGAAGATATTTCCTTTTTCACCATAGCCCTCTATGGGCTTCCAAATATCCCTTTGCCAATTCCACAAGAACAGCCTTAGCGAAAGGCTTCTTGAAGGGAAAGATGTAACTCTGTGAGATGAATTAACAGAACACAGAGCAGTTTCTCAGAAAGCTTCTTTCCAGTTTTGAACGGAAGGTATTTCCTTTTTCACCATAGCCCTCTATGGGCTTCCAAATATCCCTTTGCCAATTCCACAAGAACAGCCTTAGCGAAAGGCTTCTTGAAGGGAAAGATGTAACTCTGTGAGATGAATTAACAGAACACAGAGCAGTTTCTCAGAAAGCTTCTTTCCTGTTTTGAACCGAAGATATTTCCTTTTTCACCATAGCCCTCTATGGGCTTCCAAATATCCCTTTGCCAATTCCACAAGAACAGCCTTAGCGAAAGGCTTCTTGAAGGGAAAGATGTAACTCGGTGAGATGAATTAACAGAACACAGAGCAGTTTCTCAGAAAGCTTCTTTCCAGTTTTGAACGGAAGGTATTTCCTTTTTCACCATAGCCCTCTATGGGCTTCCAAATATCCCTTTGCCAATTCCCCAAGAACAGCCTTAGCGAAAGGCTTCTTGAAGGGAAAGATGTAACTCTGTGAGATGAATTAACAGAACACAGAGTAGTTTCTCAGAAAGCTTCTTTCCAGTTTTGAACGGAAGATATTTCCTTTATCACCATAGCCCTCTATGGGCTTCCAAATATCCCTTTGCCAATTCCACAAGAACAGCCTTAGCGAAAGGCTTCTTGAAGGGAAAGATGTAACTCTGTGAGATGAATTAACAGAACACAGAGCAGTTTCTCAGAAAGCTTCTTTCCAGTTTTGAACGGAAGATATTTCCTTTTTCACCATAGCCCTCTATGGGCGTCCAAATATCCCTTTGCCAATTCCACAAGAACAGCCTTAGCGAAAGGCTTCTTGAAGGGAAAGATGTAACTCTGTGAGATGAATTAACAGAACACAGAGCAGTTTCTCAGAAAGCTTCTTTCCAGTTTTGAACGGAAGCTATTTCCTTTTTCACCATAGCCCTCTATGGGCTTCCAAATATCCCTTTGCCAATTCCACAAGAACAGCCTTTGCGAAAGGCTTCTTCAAGGGAAAGATGTAACTCTGTGAGATGAATTGACAGAACACAGAGAAGTTTCTCAGATAGCTTCTTTCCAGTTTTGAACGGAAGATACTTCCTTTTTCACCATAGCCCTCTTTGGGCTTCCAAATATCCCCTTGCCAATTCCACAAGAACAGCCTTAGCGAAAGGCTTCTTGAAGGGAAAGATGTAACTCTGTGAGATGAATTAACAGAACACAGAGCAGTTTCTCAGAAACCATCTTTCCAGTTTTGAACGGAAGATATTTCCTTTTTCACCACAGCCCTCTATGGGCTTCCAAATATCCCTTTGCCAATTCCACAAGAACAGCCTTAGCGAAAGGCTTCTTGAAGGGAAAGATGTAACTCTGTGAGATGAATTAACAGAACACAGAGCAGTTTCTCAGAAAGCTTCTTTCCAGTTTTGAACCGAAGATATTTCCTTTTTCACCATAGCCCTCTAGGGGCTTCCAAATATCCCTTTGCCAATTACACAAGAACAGCCTTAGCGAAAGGCTTCTTGAAGGGAAAGATGTAACTCTGTGAGATGAATTAACAGAACACTGAGCAGTTTCTCAGAAAGCTTCTTTCCAGTTTTGAACGGAAGATATTTCCTTTTTCACCATAGCCCTCTATGGGCTTCCAAATATCCCTTTGCCAATTCCAAAAGAACAGCCTTAGCGAAAGGCTTCTTGAAGGGAAAGATGTAACTCTGTGAGATGAATTAACAGAACACAGAGCAGTTTCTCAGAAAGCTTCTTTCCAGTTTTGAACGGAAGATATTTCCTTTTTCACCATAGCCCTCTATGGGCTTCCAAATATCCCTTTGCCAATTCCACAAGAACAGCCTTAGAGAAAGGCTTCTTGAAGGGAAAGATGTAACTCTGTGAGATGAATTAACAGAACACAGAGCAGTTTCTTAGAAAGCTTCTTTCCAGTTTTACACGGAAGATATTTCCTTTTTCACCATATGCCTCTATGGGCTTCCAAATATCCCTTTGCCAATTCCACAAGAACAGCCTTAGCGAAAGGCTTCTTGAAGGGAAAGATGTAACTCTGTGAGATGAATTAACAGAACACAGAGCAGTTTCTCAGAAACCTTCTTTCCAGTTTTGAACGGAAGATATTTCCTTTTTCACCATAGCCCTCTATGGGCTTCCAAATATCCCTTTGCCAATTCCACAAGAACAGCCTTAGCGAAAGGCTTCTTGAAGGGAAAGATGTAACTCTGTGAGATGAATTAACAGAACACAGAGCAGTTTCTCAGAAAGCTTCTTTCCAGTTTTGAACGGAAGATATTTCCTTTTTCACCATAGGCCTCTATGGGCTTCCAAATATCCCTTTGCCAATTCCACAAGAACAGCCTTAGCGAAAGGCTTCTTGAAGGGAAAGATGTAACTCTGTGAGATGAATTAACAGAACACAGAGCAGTTTCTCAGAAAGCTTCTTTCCAGTTTTGAACGGAAGATATTTCCTTTTTCACCATAGCCCTCTATGGGCTTCCAAATATCCCTTTGCCAATTCCACAAGAACAGCCTTAGCGAAAGGCTTCTTGAAGGGAAAGATGTAACTCTGTGAGATGAATTAACAGAACACAGAGCAGTTTCTCAGAAAGCTTCTTTCCAGTTTTGAACGGAAGATATTTCCTTTTTCACCATAGCCCTCTATGGGCTTCCATATATCCCTTTGCCAATTCCCCAAGAACAGCCTTAGCGAAAGGCTTCTTGAAGGGAAAGATGTAACTCTGTGAGATGAATTAAGAGAACACAGAGCAGTTTCTCAGAAAGCTTCTTTCCAGTTTTGAACGGAAGATATTTCCTTTTTCACCATAGCCCTCTATGGGCTTCCAAATATCCCTTTGCCAATTCCACAAGAACAGCCTTAGCGAAAGGCTTCTTGAAGGGAAAGATGTAACTCTGTGAGATGAATTAACAGAACACAGAGCAGTTTCTCAGAAAGCTTCTTTCCAGTTTTGAACGGAAGATATTTCCTTTTTCACCATAGCCCTCTATGGGCTTCCAAATATCCCTTTGCCAATTCCACAAGAACAGCCTTAGCGAAAGGCTTCTTGAAGGGAAAGATGTAACTCGGTGAGATGAATTAACAGAACACAGAGCAGTTTCTCAGAAAGCTTCTTTCCAGTTTTGAACGGAAGGTATTTCCTTTTTCACCATAGCCCTCTATGGGCTTCCAAATATCCCTTTGCCAATTCCCCAAGAACAGCCTTAGCGAAAGGCTTCTTGAAGGGAAAGATGTAACTCTGTGAGATGAATTAACAGAACACAGCGTAGTTTCTCAGAAAGCTTCTTTCCAGTTTTGAACGGAAGATATTTCCTTTTTCACCATAGCCCTCTATGGGCTTCCAAATATCCCTTTGCCAATTCCACAAGAACAGCCTTAGCGAAAGGCTTCTTGAAGGGAAAGATGTAACTCTGTGAGATGAATTAACAGAACACAGAGTAGTTTCTCAGAAAGCTTCTTTCCAGTTTTGAACGGAAGATATTTCCTTTTTCACCATAGCCCTCTATGGGCTTCCAAATATCCCTTTGCCAATTCCACAAGAACAGCCTTAGCGAAAGGCTTCTTGAAGGGAAAGATGTAACTCTGTGAGATGAATTAACAGAACACAGAGCAGTTTCTCAGAAAGCTTCTTTCCAGTTTTGAACGGAAGATATTTCCTTTTTCACCATAGCCCTCTATGGGCTTCCAAATATCCCTTTGCCAATTCCACAAGAACAGCCTTAGCGAAAGGCTTCTTGAAGGGAAAGATGTAACTCTGTGAGATGAATTAACAGAACACAGAGCAGTTTCTCAGAAAGCTTCTTTCCAGTTTTGAACGGAAGATATTTCCTTTTTCAACATAAGCCTCTATGGGCTTCCAAATATCCCTTTGCCAATTACAGAAGAACAGCCTTAGCGAAAGGCTTCTTGAAGGGAAAGATGTAACTCTGTGAGATGAATTAACAGAACACAGAGCAGTTTCTCAGAAAGCTTCTTTCCAGTTTTGCTCGGAAGATATTTCCTTTTTCACCATAGGCCTCTATGGGCTTCCAAATATCCCTTTGCCAATTCCACAAGAACAGCCTTAGCGAAAGGCTTCTTGAAGGGAAAGATGTAACTCTGTGAGATGAATTAACAGAACACAGAGCAGTTTCTCAGAAACCTTCTTTCCAGTTTTGAACGGAAGATATTTCCTTTTTCACCATAGCCCTCTATGGGCTTCCAAATATCCCTTTGCCAATTCCACAAGAACAGCCTTAGCGAAAGGCTTCTTGAAGGGAAAGATGTAACTCTGTGAGATGAATTAACAGAACACAGAGCAGTTTCTCAGAAAGCTTCTTTCCAGTTTTGAACGGAAGATATTTCCTTTTTCAACATAAGCCTCTATGGGCTTCCAAATATCCCTTTGCCAATTACAGAAGAACAGCCTTAGCGATAGGCTTCTTGAAGGGAAAGATGTAACTCTGTGAGATGAATTAACAGAACACAGAGCAGTTTCTCAGAAAGCTTCTTTCCAGTTTTGCACGGAAGATATTTCCTTTTTCACCATAGGCCTCTATGGGCTTCCAAATATCCCTTTGCCAATTCCACAAGAACAGCCTTAGCGAAAGGCTTCTTGAAGGGAAAGATGTAACTCTGTGAGATGAATTAACAGAACACAGAGCAGTTTCTCAGAATCCTTCTTTCCAGTTTTGAACGGAAGATATTTCCTTTTTCACCATAGGCCTCTATGGGCTTCCAAATATCCCTTTGTCAATTCCACAAGAACAGCCTTAGCGAAAGGCTTCTTGAAGGGAAAGATGTAACTCTGTGAGATGAATTAACAGAACACAGAGCAGTTTCTCAGAAACCTTCTTTCCAGTTTTGAACGGAAGATATTTCCTTTTTCACCATAGGCCTCTAAGGGCTTCCAAATATCCCTTTGCCAATTCCACAAGAACAGCCTTAGCGAAAGGCTTCTTGAAGGGAAAGATGTAACTCTGTGAGATGAATTAACAGAAGACAGAGCAGTTTCTCAGAAAGATTCTTTCCAGTTTTGAACGGAATGTATTTCCTTTTTCACCATAGCCCTCTATTGGCTTCCAAATATCCCTTTGCCAATTCCCCAAGAACAGTCTTAGGGAAAGGCTTCTTGAAGGGAAAGATGTAACTCTGTGAGATGAATTAACAGAACACAGAGCAGTTTCTCAGAAAGCTTCTTTCCAGTTTTGAACGGAAGATATTTCCTTTTTCACCATAGCCCTCTATGGGCTTCCAAATATCCCTTTGCCAATTCCACAAGAACAGCCTTAGCGAAAGGCTTCTTGAAGGGAAAGATGTAACTCTGTGAGATGAATTAACAGAACACAGAGCAGTTTCTCAGAAAGCTTCTTTCCAGTTTTGCACGGAAGATATTTGCTTTTTCACCATAGGCCTCTATGGGCTTCCAAATATCCCTTTGCCAATTCCACAAGAACAGCCTTAGCGAAAGCCTTCTTGAAGGGAAAGATGTAACTCTGTGAGATGAATTAACAGAACACAGAGTAGTTTCTCAGAAAGCTTCTTTCCAGTTTTGAACGGAAGATATTTCCTTTTTCACCATAGGCCTCTATGGGCTTCCAAATATCCCTTTGCCAATTCCACAAGAACAGCCTTAGCGAAAGGCTTCTTGAAGGGAAAGATGTAACTCTGTGAGATGAATTAACAGAACACAGAGCAGTTTCTCAGAAACCATCTTTCCAGTTTTGAACGGAAGATATTTCCTTTTTCACCACAGCCCTCTATGGGCTTCCAAATATCCCTTTGCCAATTCCACAAGAACAGCCTTAGCGAAAGGCTTCTTGAAGGGAAAGATGTAACTCTGTGAGATGAATTAACAGAACACAGAGCAGTTTCTCAGAAAGCTTCTTTCCAGTTTTGAACGGAAGATATTTCCTTTTTCACCATAGCCCTCTAGGGGCTTCCAAATATCCCTTTGCCAATTCCACAAGAACAGCCTTAGAGAAAGGCTTCTTGAAGGGAAAGATGTAACTCTGTGAGATGAATTAACAGAACACAGAGCAGTTTCTTAGAAAGCTTCTTTCCAGTTTTACACGGAAGATATTTCCTTTTTCACCATATGCCTCTATGGGCTTCCAAATATCCCTTTGCCAATTCCACAAGAACAGCCTTAGCGAAAGGCTTCTTGAAGGGAAAGATGTAACTCTGTGAGATGAATTAACAGAACACAGAGCAGTTTCTCAGAAACCTTCTTTCCAGTTTTGAACGGAAGATATTTCCTTTTTCACCATGGCCCTCTATGGGCTTCCAAATATCCCTTTGCCAATTCCACAAGAACAGCCTTAGCGAAAGGCTTCTTGAAGGGAAAGATGTAACTCTGTGAGATGAATTAACAGAACACAGAGCAGTTTCTCAGAAAGCTTCTTTCCAGTTTTGAACGGAAGATATTTCCTTTTTCACCATAGGCCTCTATGGGCTTCCAAATATCCCTTTGCCAATTCCACAAGAACAGCCTTAGCGAAAGGCTTCTTGAAGGGAAAGATGTAACTCTGTGAGATGAATTAACAGAACACAGAGCAGTTTCTCAGAAAGCTTCTTTCCAGTTTTGAACGGAAGATATTTCCTTTTTCACCATAGTCCTCTATGGGCTTCCAAATATCCCTTTGCCAATTCCACAAGAACAGCCTTAGCGAAAGGCTTCTTGAAGGGAAAGATGTAACTCTGTGAGATGAATTAACAGAACACAGAGCAGTTTCTCAGAAAGCTTCTTTCCAGTTTTGAACGGAAGATATTTCCTTTTTCACCATAGCCCTCTATGGGCTTCCATATATCCCTTTGCCAATTCCCCAAGAACAGCCTTAGCGAAAGGCTTCTTGAAGGGAAAGATGTAACTCTGTGAGATGAATTAAGAGAACACAGAGCAGTTTCTCAGAAAGCTTCTTTCCAGTTTTGAACGGAAGATATTTCCTTTTTCACCATAGCCCTCTATGGGCCTCCAAATATCCCTTTGCCAATTCCACAAGAACAGCCTTAGCGAAAGGCTTCTTGAAGGGAAAGATGTAACTCTGTGAGATGAATTAACAGAACACAGAGCAGTTTCTCAGAAAGCTTCTTTCCAGTTTTGAACGGAAGATATTTCCTTTTTCACCATAGCCCTCTATGGGCTTCCAAATATCCCTTTGCCAATTCCACAAGAACAGCCTTAGCGAAAGGCTTCTTGAAGGGAAAGATGTAACTTGGTGAGATGAATTAACAGAACACAGAGCAGTTTCTCAGAAAGCTTCTTTCCAGTTTTGAACGGAAGGTATTTCCTTTTTCACCATAGCCCTCTGTGGGCTTCCAAATATCCCTTTGCCAATTCCCCAAGAACAGCCTTAGCGAAAGGCTTCTTGAAGGGAAAGATGTAACTCTGTGAGATGAATTAACAGAACACAGAGTAGTTTCTCAGAAAGCTTCTTTCCAGTTTTGAACGGAAGATATTTCCTTTTTCACCATAGCCCTCTATGGGCTTCCAAATATCCCTTTGCCAATTCCACAAGAACAGCCTTAGCGAAAGGCTTCTTGAAGGGAAAGATGTAACTCTGTGAGATGAATTAACAGAACACAGAGTAGTTTCTCAGAAAGCTTCTTTCCAGTTTTGAACGGAAGATATTTCCTTTTTCACCATAGCCCTCTATGGGCTTCCAAATATCCCTTTGCCAATTCCACAAGAACAGCCTTAGCGAAAGGCTTCTTGAAGGGAAAGATGTAACTCTGTGAGGTGAATTAACAGAACACAGAGCAGTTTCTCAGAAAGCTTCTTTCCAGTTTTGAACGGAAGACATTTCCTTTTTCACCATAGCCCTCTATGGGCTTCCAAATATCCCTTTGCCAATTCCACAAGAACAGCCTTAGCGAAAGGCTTCTTGAAGGGAAAGATGTAACTCTGTGAGATGAATTAACAGAACACAGAGCAGTTTCTCAGAAACCTTCTTTCCAGTTTTGAACGGAAGATATTACCTTTTTCACCATAGCCCTCTATGGGCTTCCAAATATCCCTTTGCCAATTCCACAAGAACAGCCTTCGCGAAAGGCTTCTTGAAGGGAAAGATGTAACTCTGTGAGATGAATTAACAGAACACAGAGCAGTTTCTCAGAAAGCTTCTTTCCAGTTTTGAACGGAAGATATTTACTTTTTCACCATAGCCCTCTATGGGCTTCCAAATATCCCTTTGTCAATTCCACAAGAACAGCCTTCGCGAAAGGCTTCTTGAAGGGAAAGATGTAACTCTGTGAGATGAATTAACAGAACACAGAGCAGTTTCTCAGAAAGCTTCTTTCCAGTTTTGAACGGAAGATATTTGCTTTTTCACCATAGGCCTCTATGGGCTTCCAAATATCCCTTTGCCAATTCCACAAGAACAACCTTAGCGAAAGGCTTCTTGAAGGGAAAGATGTAACTCTGTGAGATGAATTGACAGAACACAGAGCAGTTTCTCAGATAGCTTCTTTCCAGTTTTGAACGGAAGATACTTCCTTTTTCACCATAGCCCTCTTTGGGCTTCCAAATATCCCCTTGCCAATTCCACAAGAACAGCCTTAGCGAAAGGCTTCTTGAAGGGAAAGATGTAACTCTGTGAGATGAATTAACAGAACACAGAGCAGTTTCTCAGAAACCTTCTTTCCAGTTTTGAACGGAAGATATTTCCTTTTTCACCACAGCCCTCTATGGGCTTCCAAATATCCCTTTGCCAATTCCACAAGAACAGCCTTAGCGAAAGGCTTCTTGAAGGGAAAGATGTAACTCTGTGAGATGAATTAACAGAACACAGAGCAGTTTCTCAGAAAGCTTCTTTCCAGTTTTGAACGGAAGATATTTCCTTTTTCACCATAGCCCTCTATGGGCTTCCAAATATCCCTTTGCCAATTCCACAAGAACAGCCTTAGCGAAAGGCTTCTTGAAGGGAAAGATGTAACTCTGTGAGATGAATTAACAGAACACAGAGCAGTTTCTCAGAAAGCTTCTTTCCAGTTTTGAACGGAAGATATTTCCTTTTTCACCATAGCCCTCTATGGGCTTCCAAATATCCCTTTGCCAATTCCACAAGAACAGCCTTAGCGAAAGGCTTCTTGAAGGGAAAGATGTAACTCTGTGAGATGAATTAACAGAACACAGAGCAGTTTCTCAGAAAGCTTCTTTCCAGTTTTGCACGGAAGATATTTCCTTTTTCATCATAGGCCTCTATGGGCTTCCAAATATCCGTTTGCCAATTCCACAACAACAGCCTTAGCGAAAGGCTTCTTGAAGGGAAAGATGTAACTCTGTGAGATGAATTAACAGAACACAGAGCAGTTTCTCAGAAAGCTTCTTTCCAGTTTTGCACGGAAGATATTTCCTTTTTCAGCATAGGCCTCTATGGGCTTCCAAATATCCCTTTGCCAATTCCACAAGAACAGCCTTAGTGAAAGGCTTCTTGAAGGGAAAGATGTAACTCTGTGAGATGAATTAACAGAACACAGAGCAGTTTCTCAGAAAGCTTCTTTCCAGTTTTGAACGGAAGATATTTCCTTTTTCACCATAGCCCTCTATGGGCTTCCAAATATCCCTTTGCCAATTCCACAAGAACAGCCTTAGCGAAAGGCTTCTTGAAGGGAAAGATGTAACTCTGTGAGATGAATTAACAGAACACAGAGCAGTTTCTCAGAAAGCTTCTTTCCAGTTTTGAACGGAAGATATTTCCTTTTTCACCCTAGGCCTCTATGGGCTTCCAAATATCCCCTTGCCAATTCCACAAGAACAGCCTTAGCGAAAGGCTTCTTGAAGGGAAAGATGTAACTCTGTGAGATGAATTAACAGAACACAGAGCAGTTTCTCAGAAAGCTTCTTTCCAGTTTTGAACGGAAGATATTTCCTTTTTCACCATAGCCCTCTATGGGCTTCCAAATATCCCTTTGCCAATTCCACAAGAACAGCCTTAGCGAAAGGCTTCTTGAAGGGAAAGATGTAACTCTGTGAGATGAATTAACAGAACACAGAGCAGTTTCTCAGAAAGCTTCTTTCCAGTTTTGAACGGAAGATATTTCCTTTTTCACCATAGCCCTCTATGGGCTTCCAAATATCCCTTTGCCAATTCCACAATAACAGCCTTAGCGAAAGGCTTCTTGAAGGGAAAGATGTAACTCTGTGAGATGAACTAACAGAACACAGAGCAGTTTCTCAGAAAGCTTCTCTCCAGTTTTGAACGGAAGATATTTCCTTTTTCACCATAGGCCTCTATGGGCTTCCAAATATCCGTTTGCCAATTCCACAAGAACAGCCTTAGCGAAAGGCTTCTTGAAGGGAAAGATGTAACTCTGTGAGATGAATTAACAGAACACAGAGCAGTTTCTCAGAAAGTTTCTTTCCAGTTTTGCACGGAAGATATTTCCTTTTTCACCATAGCCCTCTATGGGCTTCCAAATATCCCTTTGCCAATTCCACAAGAACAGCCTTACCGAAAGGCTTCTTGAAGGGAAAGATGTAACTCTGTGAGATGAATTAACGGAACACAGAGCAGTTTCTCAGAAAGCTTCTTTCCAGTTTTGAACGGAAGATATTTCCTTTTTCACCATAGCCCTCTATGGGCTTCCAAATATCCCTTTGCCAATTCCACAAGAACAGCCTTAGCGAAAGGCTTCTTGAAGGGAAAGATGTAACTCTGTGAGATGAATTAACAGAACACAGAGCAGTTTCTCAGAAAGCTTCTTTCCAGTTTTGAACGGAAGATATTTCCTTTTTCACCATAGCCCTCTATGGGCTTCCAAATATCCCTTTGCCAATTCCACAATAACAGCCTTAGCGAAAGGCTTCTTGAAGGGAAAGATGTAACTCTGTGAGATGAACTAACAGAACACAGAGCAGTTTCTCAGAAAGCTTCTTTCCAGTTTTGAACGGAAGATATTTCCTTTTTCACCATAGGCCTCTATGGGCTTCCAAATATCCGTTTGCCAATTCCACAAGAACAGCCTTAGCGAAAGGCTTCTTGAAGGGAAAGATGTAACTCTGTGAGATGAATTAACAGAACACAGAGCAGTTTCTCAGAAAGCTTCTTTCCAGTTTTGCACCGAAGATATTTCCTTTTTCACCATAGCCCTCTATGGGCTTCCAAATATCCCTTTGCCAATTAAACAAGAACAGCCTTAGCGAAAGGCTTCTTGAAGGGAAAGATGTAACTCTGTGAGATGAATTAACAGAACACAGAGCAGTTTCTCAGAAAGCTTCTTTCCAGTTTTGAACGGAAGATATTTCCTTTTTCACCATAGCCCTCTATGGGCTTCCAAATATCCCTTTGTCAATTCCACAAGAACAGCCTTAGCGAAAGGCTTCTTGAAGGGAAAGATGTAACTCTGTGAGATGAATTAACAGAACACAGAGCAGTTTCTCAGACAGCTTCTTTCCAGTTTTGAACGGAAGATATTTCCTTTTTCACCATAGCCCTCTATGGGCTTCCAAATATCCCTTTGCCAATTCCACAAGAACAGCCTTAGCGAAAGGCTTCTTGAAGGGAAAGATGTAACTCTGTGAGATGAATTAACAGAACACAGAGCAGTTTCTCAGAAAGCTTCTTTCCAGTTTTGAACGGAAGATATTTCCTTTTTCAACATAAGCCTCTATGGGCTTCCAAATATCCCTTTGCCAATTACAGAAGAACAGCCTTAGCGAAAGGCTTCTTGAAGGGAAAGATGTAACTCTGTGAGATGAATTAACAGAACACAGAGCAGTTTCTCAGAAAGCTTCTTTCCAGTTTTGCACGGAAGATATTTCCTTTTTCACCATAGGCCTCTATGGGCTTCCAAATATCCCTTTGCCAATTCCACAAGAACAGCCTTAGCGAAAGGCTTCTTGAAGGGAAAGATGTAACTCTGTGAGATGAATTAACAGAACACAGAGCAGTTTCTCAGAAACCTTCTTTCCAGTTTTGAGCGGAAGATATTTCCATTTTCACCATAGCCCTCTATGGGCTTCCAAATATCCCTTTGCCAATTCCACAAGAACAGCCTTAGCGAAAGGCTTCTTGAAGGGAAAGATGTAACTCTGTGAGATGAATTAACAGAACACAGAGCAGTTTCTCAGAAACCTTCTTTCCAGTTTTGAACGGAAGATATTTCCTTTTTCACCATAGGCCTCTAAGGGCTTCCAAATATCCCTTTGCCAATTCCACAAGAACAGCCTTAGCGAAAGGCTTCTTGAAGGGAAAGATGTAACTCTGTGAGATGAATTAACAGAACACAGAGCAGTTTCTCAGAAAGCTTCTTTCCAGTTTTGAACGGAAGGTATTTCCTTTTTCACCATAGCCCTCTATGGGCTTCCAAATATCCCTTTGCCAATTCCCCAAGAACAGTCTTAGGGAAAGGCTTCTTGAAGGGAAAGATGTAACTCTGTGAGATGAATTAACAGAACACAGAGCAGTTTCTCAGAAAGCTTCTTTCCAGTTTTCCACGGAAGATATTTCCTTTTTCACCATAGCCCTCTATGGGCTTCCAAATATCCCTTTGCCAATTCCACAAGAACAGCCTTAGCGAAAGGCTTCTTGAAGGGAAAGATGTAACTCTCTGAGATGAATTAACAGAACACAGAGCACTTTCTCAGAAAGCTTCTTTCCAGTTTTGAACGGAAGATATTTCCTTTTTCAACATAAGCCTCTATGGGCTTCCAAATATCCCTTTGCCAATTACAGAAGAACAGCCTTAGCGATAGGCTTCTTGAAGGGAAAGATGTAACTCTGTGAGATGAATTAACAGAACACAGAGCAGTTTCTCAGAAAGCTTCTTTCCAGTTTTGCACGGAAGATATTTCCTTTTTCACCATAGGCCTCTATGGGCTTCCAAATATCCCTTTGCCAATTCCACAAGAACAGCCTTAGCGAAAGGCTTCTTGAAGGGAAAGATGTAACTCTGTGAGATGAATTAACAGAACACAGAGCAGTTTCTCAGAAACCTTCTTTCCAGTTTTGAACGGAAGATATTTCCTTTTTCACCATAGCCCTCTATGGGCTTCCAAATATCCCTTTGCCAATTGCACAAGAACAGCCTTAGCGAAAGGCTTCTTGAAGGGAAAGATGTAACTCTGTGAGATGAATTAACAGAACACAGAGCAGTTTCTCAGAAACCTTCTTTCCAGTTTTGAACGGAAGATATTTCCTTTTTCACCATAGGCCTCTAAGGGCTTCCAAATATCCCTTTGCCAATTCCACAAGAACAGCCTTAGCGAAAGGCTTCTTGAAGGGAAAGATGTAACTCTGTGAGATGAATTAACAGAACACAGAGCAGTTTCTCAGAAAGCTTCTTTCCAGTTTTGAACGGAAGGTATTTCCTTTTTCACCATAGGCCTCTATGGGCTTCCAAATATCCCTTTGCCAATTCCACAAGAACAGACTTAGCGAAAGGCTTCTTGAAGGGAAAGATGTAACTCTGTGAGATGAATTAACAGAACACAGAGCAGTTTCTCATAAAGCTTCTTTCCAGTTTTGAACGGAAGGTATTTCCTTTTTCACCATAGGCCTCTATGGGCTTCCAAATATCCCTTTGCCCATTCCACAAGAACAGACTTAGCGAAAGGCTTCTTGAAGGGAAAGATGTAACTCTGTGAGATGAATTAACAGAACACAGAGCAGTTTCTCAGAAAGCTTCTTTCCAGTTTTTCACGGAAGATATTTCCTTTTTCATCATAGGCCTCTATGGGCTTCCAAATATCCGTTTGCCAATTCCACAAGAACAACCTTAGCGAAAGGCTTCTTGAAGGGATAGATGTAACTCTGTGAGATGAATTAACAGAACACAGAGCAGTTTCTCAGAAAGCTTCTTTCCAGTTTTGAACGGAAGATATTTCCTTTTTCACCATAGGCCTCTATGGGCTTCCAAATATCCCTTTGCCAATTCCACAAGAACAGCCTTAGTGAAAGGCTTCTTGAAGGGAAAGATGTAACTCTGTGAGATGAATTAACAGAACACAGAGCAGTTTCTCAGAAAGCTTCTTTCCAGTTTTGAACGGAAGATATTTCCTTTTTCACCATAGCCCTCTATGGGCTTCCAAATATCCCTTTGTCAATTCCACAAGAACAGCCTTAGCGAAAGGCTTCTTGAAGGGAAAGATGTAACTCTGTGAGATGAATTAACAGAACACAGAGCAGTTTCTCAGACAGCTTCTTTCCAGTTTTGAACCGAAGATATTTCCTTTTTCACCATAGCCCTCTATGGGCTTCCAAATATCCCTTTGCCAATTCCACAAGAACAGCCTTAGCGAAAGGCTTCTTGAAGGGAAAGATGTAACTCTGTGAGATGAATTAACAGAACACAGAGCAGTTTCTCAGAAAGCTTCTTTCCAGTTTTGAACGGAAGATATTTCCTTTTTCAACATAAGCCTCTATGGGCTTCCAAATATCCCTTTGCCAATTACAGAAGAACAGCCTTAGCGAAAGGCTTCTTGAAGGGAAAGATGTAACTCTGTGAGATGAATTAACAGAACACAGAGCAGTTTCTCAGAAAGCTTCTTTCCAGTTTTGCACGGAAGATATTTCCTTTTTCACCATAGGCCTCTATGGGCTTCCAAATATCCCTTTGCCAATTCCACAAGAACAGCCTTAGTGAAAGGCTTCTTGAAGGGAAAGATGTAACTCTGTGAGATGAATTAACAGAACACAGAGCAGTTTCTCAGAAAGCTTCTTTCCAGTTTTGAACGGAAGATATTTCCTTTTTCACCATAGCCCTCTATGGGCTTCCAAATATCCCTTTGCCAATTCCACAAGAACAGCCTTAGCGAAAGGGTTCTTGAAGGGAAAGATGTAACTCTGTGAGATGAATTAACAGAACACAGAGCAGTTTCTCAGAAAGCTTCTTTCCAGTTTTGAACGGAAGATATTTCCTTTTTCACCATAGCCCTCTATGGGCTTCCAAATATCCCTTTGCCAATTACACAAGAACAGCCTTAGCGAAAGGCTTCTTGAAGGGAAAGATGTAACTCTGTGAGATGAATTAACAGAACACAGAGCAGTTTCTCAGAAAGCTTCTTTCCAGTTTTGAACGGAAGATATTTCCTTTTTCACCATAGGCCTCTATGGGCTTTCAAATATCCCTTTGCCAATTCCACAATAACAGCCTTAGCGAAAGGCTTCTTGAAGGGAAAGATGTAACTCGGTGAGAGGAATTAACAGAACACAGAGCAGTTTCTCAGAAAGCTTCTTTCCCGTTTTGAACGGAAGATATTTCCTTTTTCACCATAGCCCTCTATGGGCTTCCAAATATCCCTTTGCCAATTCCCCAAGAACAGCCTTAGCGAAAGGCTTCTTGAAGGGAAAGATGTAACTCTGTGAGATGAATTAACAGAACACAGAGTAGTTTCTCAGAAAGCTTCTTTCCAGTTTTGAACGGAAGATATTTCCTTTTTCACCATAGCCCTCTATGGGCTTCCAAATATTCCTTTGCCAATTCCACAAGAACAGCCTTAGCGAAAGGCTTCTTGAAGGGAAAGATGTAACTCTGTGAGATGAATTAACAGAACACAGAGCAGTTTCTCAGAAAGCTTCTTTCCAGTTTTGAACGTAAGATATTTCCTTTTTCACCACAACCCTGTATGGGCTTCCAAATATCCCTTTGCCAATTCCACAAGAACAGCCTTAGCGAAAGGCTTCTTGAAGGGAAAGATGTAACTCTGTGAGATGAATTAACAGAACACAGAGCAGTTTCTCAGAAAGCTTCTTTCCAGTTTTGAACGGAAGATATTTCCTTTTTCACCATAGCCCTCTATGGGCTTCCAAATATCCCTTTGCCAATTCCACAAGAACAGCCTTAGCGAAAGGCTTCTTGAAGGGAAAGATGTAACTCTGTGAGATGAATTAACAGAACACAGAGCAGTTTCTCAGAAAGCTTCTTTCCAGTTTTGCACGGAAGATATTTCCTTTTTCACCATAGGCCTCTATGGGCTTCCAAATATCCCTTTGCCAATTCCACAAGAACAGCCTTAGCGAAAGGCTTCTTGAAGGGAAAGATGTAACTCCGTGAGATGAATTAACAGAACACAGAGCAGTTTGTCAGAAAGCTTCTTTCCAGTTTTGAACGGAAGATATTTCCTTTTTCACCACAGCCCTCTAAGGGCTTCCAAATATCCCTTTGCCAATTCCACAAGAACAGCCTTAGCGAAAGGCTTCTTGAAGGGAAAGATGTAACTCTGTGAGATGAATTAACAGAACACAGAGCAGTTTGTCAGAAAGCTTCTTTCCAGTTTTGAACGGAAGATATTTCCTTTTTCACCATAGCCCTCTATGGGCTCCCAAATATCCCTTTGCCAATTCCACAAGAACAGCCTTAGCGAAAGGCTTCTTGAAGGGAAAGATGTAACTCTGTGAGATGAATTAACAGAACACAGAGCAGTTTCTCAGAAAGCTTCTTTCCAGTTTTGAACGGAAGATATTTCCTTTTTCACCATAGCCCTCTATGGGCTTCCAAATATCCCTTTGCCAATTCCTCAAGAACAGCCTTAGCGAAAGGCTTCTTGAAGGGAAAGATGTAACTCTGTGAGATGAATTAACAGAACACAGAGCAGTTTCTCAGAAAGCTTCTTTCCAGTTTTGAACGGAAGATGTTTCCTTTTTCACCATAGCCCTCTATGGGCTTCCAAATATCCCATTGCCAATTACACAAGAACAGCCTTAGCGAAAGGCTTCTTGAAGGGAAAGATGTAACTCGGTGAGATGAATTAACAGAACACAGAGCAGTTTCTCAGAAAGATTCTTTCCAGTTTTGAACGGAAGATATTTCCTTTTTCACCATAGCCCTCTATGGGCTTCCAAATATCCCTTTGCCAATTCCACAAGAACAGCCTTAGCGAAAGGCTTCTTGAAGGGAAAGATGTAACTCTGTGAGATGAATTAACAGAACACAGAGCAGTTTCTCAGAAAGCTTCTTTCCAGTTTTGAACGGAAGATATTTCCTTTTTCACCATAGCCCTCTATGGGCTTCCAAATATCCCTTTGCCAATCCCACAAGAACAGCCTTAGCGAAAGGCTTCTTGAAGGGAAAGATGTAACTCTGTGAGATGAATTAACAGAACACAGAGCAGTTTCTCAGAAAGCTTCTTTCCAGTTTTGAACGGAAGATATTTCCTTTTTCACCATAGCCCTCTATGGGCTTCCAAATATCCCTTTGCCAATTCCACAAGAACAGCCTTAGCGAAAGGCTTCTTGAAGGGAAAGATGTAACTCGGTGAGATGAATTAACAGAACACAGAGCAGTTTCTCAGAAAGCTTCTTTCCAGTTTTGAACGGAAGATATTTCCTTTTTCACCATAGCCCTCTATGGGCTTCCAAATATCCCTTTGCCAATTCCACAAGAACAGCCTTAGCGAAAGGCTTCTTGAAGGGAAAGATGTAACTCTGTGAGATGAATTAACAGAACACAGAGCAGTTTCTCAGAAAGCTTCTTTCCAGTTTTGAACGGAAGATATTTCCTTTTTCACCACAGCCCTCTAAGGGCTTCCAAATATCCCTTTGCCAATTCCACAAGAACAGCCTTAGCGAAAGGCTTCTTGAAGGGAAAGATGTAACTCTGTGAGATGAATTAACAGAACACAGAGCAGTTTCTCAGAAAGCTTCTTTCCAGTTTTGAACGGAAGATATTTCCTTTTTCACCAGAGCCCTCTAAGGGCTTCCAAATATCCCTTTGCCAATTCCACAAGAACAGCCTTAGCGAAAGGCTTCTTGAAGGGAAAGATGTAACTCTGTGAGATGAATTAACAGAACACAGAGCAGTTTCTCAGAAAGCTTCTTTCCAGTTTTGAACGGAAGATATTTCCTTTTTCACCATAGCCCTCTATGGGCTTCCAAATATCCCTTTGCCAATTCCACAAGAACAGCCTTAGCGAAAGGCTTCTTGAAGGGAAAGATGTAACTCTGTGAGATGAATTAAAAGAACACAGAGCAGTTTGTCAGAAAGCTTCTTTCCAGTTTTGAACGGAAGATATTTCCTTTTTCACCATAGCCCTCTATGGGCTTCCAAATATCCCTTTGCCAATTCCACAAGAACAGCCTTCGCGAAAGGCTTCTTGAAGGGAAAGATGTAACTCTGTGAGATGAATTAACAGAACACAGAGCAGTTTCTCAGAAAGCTTCTTTCCAGTTTTGAACGGAAGATATTTCCTTTTTCACCATAGCCCTCTATGGGCTTCCAAATATCCCTTTGCCAATTCCACAAGAACAGCCTTAGCGAAAGGCTTCTTGAAGGGAAAGATGTAACTCTGTGAGATGAATTAACAGAACACAGAGCAGTTTCTCAGAAAGCTTCTTTCCAGTTTTGAACGGAAGATATTTCCTTTTTCACCATAGGCCTCTATGGGCTTCCAAATATCCCTTTGCCAATTCCACAAGAACAGCCTTAGCGAAAGGCTTCTTGAAGGGAAAGATGTAACTCTGTGAGATGAATTAACAGAACACAGAGCAGTTTCTCAGAAAGCTTCTTTCCAGTTTTGAACGGAAGATATTTCCTTTTTCACCATAGCCCTCTATGGGCTTCCAAATATCCCTTTGCCAATTCCACAAGAACAGCCTTAGCGAAAGGCTTCTTGAAGGGAAAGATGTAACTCTGTGAGATGAATTAACAGAACACAGAGCAGTTTCTCAGAAAGCTTCTTTCCAGTTTTGAACGGAAGATATTTCCTTTTTCACCACAGCCCTCTAAGGGCTTCCAAATATCCCTTTGCCAATTCCACAAGAACAGCCTTAGCGAAAGGCTTCTTGAAGGGAAAGATGTAACTCTGTGAGATGAATTAACAGAACACAGAGCAGTTTCTCAGAAAGCTTCTTTCCAGTTTTGAACGGAAGATATTTCCTTTTTCACCATAGCCCTCTATGGGCTTCCAAATATCCCTTTGCCAATTCCACAAGAACAGCCTTAGCGAAAGGCTTCTTGAAGGGAAAGATGTAACTCTGTGAGATGAATTAACAGAACACAGAGCAGTTTCTCAGAAAGCTTCTTTCCCGTTTTGAACGGAAGATATTTCCTTTTTCACCATAGGCCTCTATGGGCTTCCAAATATCCCTTTGCCAATTCCACAAGAACAGCCTTAGCGAAAGGCTTCTTGAAGGGAAAGATGTAACTCTGTGAGATGAATTAACGAAACACAGAGCAGTTTCTCAGAAAGCTTCTTTCCAGTTTTGAACGGAAGATATTTCCTTTTTCACCATAGCCCTCTATGGGCTTCCAAATATCCCTTTGCCAATCCCACAAGAACAGCCTTAGCGAAAGGCTTCTTGAAGGGAAAGATGTAACTCTGTGAGATGAATTAACAGAACACAGAGCAGTTTCTCAGAAAGCTTCTTTCCAGTTTTGAACGGAAGATATTTCCTTTTTCACCACAGCCCTCTAAGGGCTTCCAAATATCCCTTTGCCAATTCCACAAGAACAGCCTTAGCGAAAGGCTTCTTGAAGGGAAAGATGTAACTCTGTGAGATGAATTAACAGAACACAGAGCAGTTTCTCAGAAAGCTTCTTTCCAGTTTTGAACGGAAGATATTTCCTTTTTCACCAGAGCCCTCTAAGGGCTTCCAAATATCCCTTTGCCAATTCCACAAGAACAGCCTTAGCGAAAGGCTTCTTGAAGGGAAAGATGTAACTCTGTGAGATGAATTAACAGAACACAGAGCAGTTTCTCAGAAAGCTTCTTTCCAGTTTTGAACGGAAGATATTTCCTTTTTCACCATAGCCCTCTATGGGCTTCCAAATATCCCTTTGCCAATTCCACAAGAACAGCCTTAGCGAAAGGCTTCTTGAAGGGAAAGATGTAACTCTGTGAGATGAATTAAAAGAACACAGAGCAGTTTGTCAGAAAGCTTCTTTCCAGTTTTGAACGGAAGATATTTCCTTTTTCACCATAGCCCTCTATGGGCTTCCAAATATCCCTTTGCCAATTCCACAAGAACAGCCTTCGCGAAAGGCTTCTTGAAGGGAAAGATGTAACTCTGTGAGATGAATTAACAGAACACAGAGCAGTTTCTCAGAAAGCTTCTTTCCAGTTTTGAACGGAAGATATTTCCTTTTTCACCATAGCCCTCTATGGGCTTCCAAATATCCCTTTGCCAATTCCACAAGAACAGCCTTAGCGAAAGGCTTCTTGAAGGGAAAGATGTAACTCTGTGAGATGAATTAACAGAACACAGAGCAGTTTCTCAGAAAGCTTCTTTCCAGTTTTGAACGGAAGATATTTCCTTTTTCACCATAGGCCTCTATGGGCTTCCAAATATCCCTTTGCCAATTCCACAAGAACAGCCTTAGCGAAAGGCTTCTTGAAGGGAAAGATGTAACTCTGTGAGATGAATTAACAGAACACAGAGCAGTTTCTCAGAAAGCTTCTTTCCAGTTTTGAACGGAAGATATTTCCTTTTTCACCATAGCCCTCTATGGGCTTCCAAATATCCCTTTGCCAATTCCACAAGAACAGCCTTAGCGAAAGGCTTCTTGAAGGGAAAGATGTAACTCTGTGAGATGAATTAACAGAACACAGAGCAGTTTCTCAGAAAGCTTCTTTCCAGTTTTGAACGGAAGATATTTCCTTTTTCACCACAGCCCTCTAAGGGCTTCCAAATATCCCTTTGCCAATTCCACAAGAACAGCCTTAGCGAAAGGCTTCTTGAAGGGAAAGATGTAACTCTGTGAGATGAATTAACAGAACACAGAGCAGTTTCTCAGAAAGCTTCTTTCCAGTTTTGAACGGAAGATATTTCCTTTTTCACCATAGCCCTCTATGGGCTTCCAAATATCCCTTTGCCAATTCCACAAGAACAGCCTTAGCGAAAGGCTTCTTGAAGGGAAAGATGTAACTCTGTGAGATGAATTAACAGAACACAGAGCAGTTTCTCAGAAAGCTTCTTTCCCGTTTTGAACGGAAGATATTTCCTTTTTCACCATAGGCCTCTATGGGCTTCCAAATATCCCTTTGCCAATTCCACAAGAACAGCCTTAGCGAAAGGCTTCTTGAAGGGAAAGATGTAACTCTGTGAGATGAATTAACGAAACACAGAGCAGTTTCTCAGAAAGCTTCTTTCCAGTTTTGAACGGAAGATATTTCCTTTTTCACCATAGCCCTCTATGGGCTTCCAAATATCCCTTTGCCAATCCCACAAGAACAGCCTTAGCGAAAGGCTTCTTGAAGGGAAAGATGTAACTCTGTGAGATGAATTAACAGAACACAGAGCAGTTTCTCAGAAAGCTTCTTTCCAGTTTTGAACGGAAGATATTTCCTTTTTCACCATAGCCCTCTATGGGCTTCCAAATATCCCTTTGCCAATTCCACAAGAACAGCCTTAGCGAAAGGCTTCTTGAAGGGAAAGATGTAACTCGGTGAGATGAATTAACAGAACACAGAGCAGTTTCTCAGAAAGCTTCTTTCCAGTTTTGAACGGAAGATATTTCCTTTTTCACCACAGCCCTCTAAGGGCTTCCAAATATCCCTTTGCCAATTCCACAAGAACAGCCTTAGCGAAAGGCTTCTTGAAGGGAAAGATGTAACTCTGTGAGATGAATTAACAGAACACAGAGCAGTTTCTCAGAAAGCTTCTTTCCAGTTTTGAACGGAAGATATTTCCTTTTTCACCACAGCCCTCTAAGGGCTTCCAAATATCCCTTTGCCAATTCCACAAGAACAGCCTTAGCGAAAGGCTTCTTGAAGGGAAAGATGTAACTCTGTGAGATGAATTAACAGAACACAGAGCAGTTTCTCAGAAAGCTTCTTTCCAGTTTTGAACGGAAGATATTTCCTTTTTCACCATAGCCCTCTATGGGCTTCCAAATATCCCTTTGCCAATTCCACAAGAACAGCCTTAGCGAAAGGCTTCTTGAAGGGAAAGATGTAACTCTGTGAGATGAATTAAAAGAACACAGAGCAGTTTCTCAGAAAGCTTCTTTCCAGTTTTGAACGGAAGATATTTCCTTTTTCACCACAGCCCTCTAAGGGCTTCCAAATATCCCTTTGCCAATTCCACAAGAACAGCCTTAGCGAAAGGCTTCTTGAAGGGAAAGATGTAACTCTGTGAGATGAATTAACAGAACACAGAGCAGTTTCTCAGAAAGCTTCTTTCCAGTTTTGAACGGAAGATATTTCCTTTTTCACCATAGCCCTCTATGGGCTTCCAAATATCCCTTTGCCAATTCCACAAGAACAGCCTTAGCGAAAGGCTTCTTGAAGGGAAAGATGTAACTCTGTGAGATGAATTAACAGAACACAGAGCAGTTTCTCAGAAAGCTTCTTTCCCGTTTTGAACGGAAGATATTTCCTTTTTCACCATAGGCCTCTATGGGCTTCCAAATATCCCTTTGCCAATTCCACAAGAACAGCCTTAGCGAAAGGCTTCTTGAAGGGAAAGCTGTAACTCTGTGAGATGAATTAACAGAACACAGAGCAGTTTCTCGGAAAGCTTCTTTCCAGTTTTGAACGGAAGATATTTCCTTTTTCACCATAGCCCTTTATGGGCTTCCAAATATCCCTTAGCCAATTACACAAGAACAGCCTTAGCGAAAGGCTTCTTGAAGGGAAAGATGTAACTCTGTGAGATGAATTAATAGAACACAGAGCAGTTTCTCAGAAAGCTTCTTTCCAGTTTTGCACGGAAGATAATTCCTTTTTCACCATAGGCCTCTATGGGCTTCCAAATATCCCTTTGCCAATTCCTCAAGAACAGCCTTAGCGAAAGGCTTCTTGAAGGGAAAGATGTAACCCTGTGAGACGAATTAACAGAACACAGAGCAGTTTCTCAGAAAGCTTCTTTCCAGTTTTGAACGGAAGATATTTCCTTTTTCACCATAGCCCTCTTTGGGCTTCCAAATATCCCTTTGCCAATTCCACAAGAACAGCCTTAGCAAAAGGCTTCTTGAAGGGAAAGATGTAACTCTGTGAGATGAATTAACAGAACACAGAGCAGTTTCTCAGAAAGCTTCTTTCCAGTTTTGAACGGAAGATATTTCCTTTTTCACCATAGCCCTCTATGGGCTTCCAAATATCCCTTTGCCAATTCCACAAGAACAGCCTTAGCGAAAGGCTTCTTGAAGGGAAAGATGTAACTCTGTGAGAGGAATTAACAGAACACAGAGCAGTTTCTCAGAAAGCTTCTTTCCAGTTTTGAACGGAAGATATTTCCTTTTTCACCACAGCCCTCTAAGGGCTTCCAAATATCCCTTTGCCAATTCCACAAGAACAGCCTTAGCGAAAGGCTTCTTGAAGGGAAAGATGTAACTCTGTGAGATGAATTAACAGAACACAGAGCAGTTTCTCAGAAAGCTTCTTTCCAGTTTTGAACGGAAGATATTTCCTTTTTCACCATAGCCCTCTATGGGCTTCCAAATATCCCTTTGCCAATTCCACAAGAACAGCCTTAGCGAAAGGCTTCTTGAAGGGAAAGATGTAACTCTGTGAGATGAATTAACAGAACACAGAGCAGTTTCTCAGAAAGCTTCTTTCCCGTTTTGAACGGAAGATATTTCCTTTTTCACCATAGGCCTCTATGGGCTTCCAAATATCCCTTTGCCAATTCCACAAGAACAGCCTTAGCGAAAGGCTTCTTGAAGGGAAAGATGTAACTCTGTGAGATGAATTAACGAAACACAGAGCAGTTTCTCAGAAAGCTTCTTTCCAGTTTTGAACGGAAGATATTTCCTTTTTCACCATAGCCCTCTATGGGCTTCCAAATATCCCTTTGCCAATCCCACAAGAACAGCCTTAGCGAAAGGCTTCTTGAAGGGAAAGATGTAACTCGGTGAGATGAATTAACAGAACACAGAGCAGTTTCTCAGAAAGCTTCTTTCCAGTTTTGAACGGAAGATATTTCCTTTTTCACCATAGCCCTCTATGGGCTTCCAAATATCCCTTTGCCAATTCCACAAGAACAGCCTTAGCGAAAGGCTTCTTGAAGGGAAAGATGTAACTCTGTGAGATGAATTAACAGAACACAGAGCAGTTTCTCAGAAAGCTTCTTTCCAGTTTTGAACGGAAGATATTTCCTTTTTCACCACAGCCCTCTAAGGGCTTCCAAATATCCCTTTGCCAATTCCACAAGAACAGCCTTAGCGAAAGGCTTCTTGAAGGGAAAGATGTAACTCTGTGAGATGAATTAACAGAACACAGAGCAGTTTCTCAGAAAGCTTCTTTCCAGTTTTGAACGGAAGATATTTCCTTTTTCACCAGAGCCCTCTAAGGGCTTCCAAATATCCCTTTGCCAATTCCACAAGAACAGCCTTAGCGAAAGGCTTCTTGAAGGGAAAGATGTAACTCTGTGAGATGAATTAACAGAACACAGAGCAGTTTCTCAGAAAGCTTCTTTCCAGTTTTGAACGGAAGATATTTCCTTTTTCACCATAGCCCTCTATGGGCTTCCAAATATCCCTTTGCCAATTCCACAAGAACAGCCTTAGCGAAAGGCTTCTTGAAGGGAAAGATGTAACTCTGTGAGATGAATTAAAAGAACACAGAGCAGTTTCTCAGAAAGCTTCTTTCCAGTTTTGAACGGAAGATATTTCCTTTTTCACCACAGCCCTCTAAGGGCTTCCAAATATCCCTTTGCCAATTCCACAAGAACAGCCTTAGCGAAAGGCTTCTTGAAGGGAAAGATGTAACTCTGTGAGATGAATTAACAGAACACAGAGCAGTTTCTCAGAAAGCTTCTTTCCAGTTTTGAACGGAAGATATTTCCTTTTTCACCATAGCCCTCTATGGGCTTCCAAATATCCCTTTGCCAATTCCACAAGAACAGCCTTAGCGAAAGGCTTCTTGAAGGGAAAGATGTAACTCTGTGAGATGAATTAACAGAACACAGAGCAGTTTCTCAGAAAGCTTCTTTCCCGTTTTGAACGGAAGATATTTCCTTTTTCACCATAGGCCTCTATGGGCTTCCAAATATCCCTTTGCCAATTCCACAAGAACAGCCTTAGCGAAAGGCTTCTTGAAGGGAAAGCTGTAACTCTGTGAGATGAATTAACAGAACACAGAGCAGTTTCTCGGAAAGCTTCTTTCCAGTTTTGAACGGAAGATATTTCCTTTTTCACCATAGCCCTTTATGGGCTTCCAAATATCCCTTAGCCAATTACACAAGAACAGCCTTAGCGAAAGGCTTCTTGAAGGGAAAGATGTAACTCTGTGAGATGAATTAATAGAACACAGAGCAGTTTCTCAGAAAGCTTCTTTCCAGTTTTGCACGGAAGATAATTCCTTTTTCACCATAGGCCTCTATGGGCTTCCAAATATCCCTTTGCCAATTCCTCAAGAACAGCCTTAGCGAAAGGCTTCTTGAAGGGAAAGATGTAACCCTGTGAGACGAATTAACAGAACACAGAGCAGTTTCTCAGAAAGCTTCTTTCCAGTTTTGAACGGAAGATATTTCCTTTTTCACCATAGCCCTCTTTGGGCTTCCAAATATCCCTTTGCCAATTCCACAAGAACAGCCTTAGCAAAAGGCTTCTTGAAGGGAAAGATGTAACTCTGTGAGATGAATTAACAGAACACAGAGCAGTTTCTCAGAAAGCTTCTTTCCAGTTTTGAACGGAAGATATTTCCTTTTTCACCATAGCCCTCTATGGGCTTCCAAATATCCCTTTGCCAATTCCACAAGAACAGCCTTAGCGAAAGGCTTCTTGAAGGGAAAGATGTAACTCTGTGAGAGGAATTAACAGAACACAGAGCAGTTTCTCAGAAAGCTTCTTTCCAGTTTTGAACGGAAGGTATTTCCTTTTTCACCATAGCCCTCTAAGGGCTTCCAAATATCCCTTTGCCAATTCCCGAAGAACAGCCTTAGCGAAAGGCTTCTTGAAGGGAAAGATGTAACTCTGTGAGATGAATTAACAGAACACAGAGCAGTTTCTCAGAAAGCTTCTTTCCAGTTTTGAACGGAAGATATTTCCTTTTTCACTATAGCCCTCTATGGGCTTCCAAATATCCCTTTGCCAATTCCACAAGAACAGCCTTAGCGAAAGGCTTCTTGAAGGGAAAGATGTAACTCTGTGAGATGAATTAACAGAACACAGAGCAGTTTCTCAGAAAGCTTCTTTCCAGTTTTGAACGGAAGATATTTCCTTTTTCACCATAGCCCTCTATGGGCTTCCAAATATCCCTTTGCCAATTCCACAAGAACAGCCTTAGCGAAAGGCTTCTTGAAGGGAAAGATGTAACTCTGTGAGATGAATTAACAGAACACAGAGCAGTTTCTCAGAAAGCTTCTTTCCAGTTTTGAACGGAAGATATTTCCTTTTTCACCTTAGCCCTCTATGGGCTTCCAAATATCCCTTTGCCAATTCCACAAGAACAGCCTTAGCGAAAGGCTTCTTGCAGGGAAAGATGTAACTCTGTGAGATGAATTAACAGAACACAGAGCAGTTTCTCAGAAAGCTTCTTTCCAGTTTTGAACGGAAGATATTTCCTTTTTCACCATAGCCCTCTATGGGCTTCCAAATATCCCTTTGCCAATTCCACAAGAACAGCCTTAGCGAAAGGCTTCTTGAAGGGAAAGATGTAACTCTGTGAGATGAATTAACAGAACACAGAGCAGTTTCTCAGAAAGCTTCTTTCCAGTTTTGAACGGAAGATATTTAATTTTTCACCATAGCCCTCTATGGGCTTCCAAATATCCCTTTGCCAATTCCACAAGAACAGCCTTAGCGAAAGGCTTCTTGAAGGGAAAGATGTAACTCTGTGAGATGAATTAACAGAACACAGAGCAGTTTCTCAGAAAGCTTCTTTCCAGTTTTGAACGGAAGATATTTCCTTTTTCACCGTAGCCCTCTATGGGCTTCCAAATATCCCTTTGCCAATTCCACTAGAACAGCCTTAGCGAAAGGCTTCTTGAAGGGAAAGATGTAACTCTGTGAGATGAATTAACAGAACACAGAGCAGTTTCTCAGAAAGCTTCTTTCCAGTTTTGAACGGAAGATATTTCCTTTTTCACCATAGGCCTCTAAGGGCTTCCAAATATCCCTTTGCCAATTCCACAAGAACAGCCTTAGCGAAAGGCTTCTTGAAGGAAAAGATGTAACTCTGTGAGATGAATTAACAGAACACAGAGCAGTTTCTCAGAAATCTTCTTTCCAGTTTTGAACGGAAGATATTTCCTTTTTCACCATAGCCCTCTATGGGCTTCCAAATATCCCTTTGCCAATTCCACAAGAACAGCCTTAGCGAAAGGCTTCTTGAAGGAAAAGATGTAACTCTGTGAGATGAATTAACAGAACACAGAGCAGTTTCTCAGAAAGCTTCTTTCCAGTTTTGAACGGAAGATATTTCCTTTTTCACCATAGGCCTCTATGGGCTTCCAAATATCCCTTTGCCAATTCCACAAGAACAGCCTTAGCGAAAGGCTTCTTGAAGGGAAAGATGTAACTCTGTGAGATGAATTAACAGAACACAGAGCAGTTTCTCAGAAAGCTTCTTTCCAGTTTTGAACGGAAGATATTTCCTTTTTCACCATAGCCCTCTATGGGCTTCAAAATATCCCTTTGCCAATTCCACAAGAACAGCCTTAGCGAAAGGCTTCTTGAAGGGAAAGATGTAACTCTATGAGATGAATTAAGAGAACACAGAGCAGTGTCTCAGAAAGCTTCTTTCCAGTTTTGAACGGAAGATATTTCCTTTTTCACCATAGCCCTCTATGGGCTTCCAAATATCCCTTTGCCAATTCCACAAGAACAGCCTTAGCGAAAGGCTTCTTGAAGGGAAAGATGTAACTCTGTGAGATGAATTAACAGAACACAGAGCAGTTTCTCAGAAAGCTTCTTTCCAGTTTTGAACGGAAGATATTTCCTTTTTCACCATAGCCCTCTATGGGCTTCCAAATATACCTTTGCCAATTCCACAAGAACAGCCTTAGCGAAAGGCTTCTTGAAGGGAAAGATGTAACTCTGTGAGATGAATTAACAGAACACAGAGCAGTTTCTCAGAAAGCTTCTTTCCAGTTTTGAACGGAAGATATTTCCTTTTTCACCGTAGCCCTCTATGGGCTTCCAAATATCCCTTTGCCAATTCCACTAGAACAGCCTTAGCGAAAGGCTTCTTGAAGGGAAAGATGTAACTCTGTGAGATGAATTAACAGAACACAGAGCAGTTTCTCAGAAACCTTCTTTCCAGTTTTGAAAGGAAGATATTTCCTTTTTCACCATAGGCCTCTATGGGCTTCCAAATATCCCTTTGCCAATTGCACAAGAACAGCCTTAGCGAAAGGCTTCTTGAAGGGAAAGATGTAACTCTGTGAGATGAATTAACAGAACACAGAGCAGTTTCTCAGAAAGCTTCTTTCCAGTTTTGAATGGAAGGTATTTCCTTTTTCACCATAGCACTCTATGGGCTTCCAAATATCCCTTTGCCAATTCTCCAAGAACAGCCTTAGCGAAAGGCTTCTTGAAGGGAAAGATGTAACTCTGTGAGATGAATTAACAGAACACAGAGCAGTTTCTCAGAAAGCTTCTTTCCAGTTTTGAACGGAAGATATTTCCTTTTTCACCATAGTCCTCTATGGGCTTCCAAATATCCCTTTGCCAATTCCACAAGAACAGCCTTAGCGAAAGGCTTCTTGAAGGGAAAGATGTAACTCTGTGAGATGAATTAACAGAACACAGAGCAGTTTCTCAGAATCCTTCTTTCCAGTATTGAACGGAAGATATTTCCTTTTTCACCTTAGGCCTCTATGGGCTTCCAAATATCCCTTTGCCAATTCCACAAGAACAGCCTTAGCGAAAGGCTTCTTGAAGAGAAAGATGTAACTCTGTGAGATGAATTAAGAGAACACAGAGCAGTTTCTCAGAAAGCTTCTTTCCAGTTTTGAACGGAAGGTATTTCCTTTTTCACCATAGCCCTCTATGGGCTTCCAAATATCCCTTTGCCAATTCCCGAAGAACAGCCTTAGCCAAAGGCATCTTGAAGGGAAAGATGTAACTCTGTGAGATGAATTAACAGAACACAGAGCAGTTTCTCAGAAAGCTTCTTTCCAGTGTTGAACGGAAGATATTTCCTTTTTCACCATAGCCCTCTATGGGCTTCCAAATATCCCTTTGCCAATACCACAAGAACAGCCTTAGCGAAAGGTTTCTTGAAGGGAAAGATGTAACTCTGTGAGATGAATTAACAGAACACAGAGCAGTTTCTCAGAAAGCTTCTTTCCAGTTTTGAACAGAACATATTTCCTTTTTCACTATAGCCCTCTATGGGCTTCCAAATATCCCTTTGCCAATTCCACAAGAACAGCCTTAGCGAAAGGCTTCTTGAAGGGAAAGATGTAACTCTGTGAGATGAATTAACAGAACACAGAGCAGTTTCTCAGAAAGATTCTTTCCACTTTTGAACCGAAGATATTTCCTTTTTCACCATAGCCCACTAATGGCTTCCAAATATCCCTTTGCCAATTCCACAAGAACAGCCTTAGCGAAAGGCTTCTTGAAGGGAAAGATGTAACTCTGTGAGATGAATTAACAGAACACAGAGCAGTTTCTCAGAAAGCTTCTTTCCAGTTTTGAAGGGAAGATATTTCCTTTTTCACCATAGCCCTCTATGGGCTTCCAAATATCCCTTTGCCAATTCCACAAGAACAGCCTTAGCGAAAGGCTTCTTGAAGGGAAAGATGTAACTCTGTGAGATGAATTAACAGAACACAGAGCAGTTTCTCAGAAACCTTCTTTCCAGTTTTGAACGGAAGATATTTCCTTTTTCACCATAGCCCTCTATGGGCTTCCAAATATCCCTTTGCCAATTCCACAAGAACAGCCTTAGCGAAGGGCTTCTTGAAGGAAAAGATGTAACTCTGTGAGATGAATTAACAGAACACAGAGCAGTTTCTCAGAAAGCTTCTTTCCAGTTTTGAACGGAAGATATTTCCTTTTTCACCATAGGCCTCTATGGGCTTCCAAATATCCCTTTGCCAATTCCACAAGAACAGCCTTAGCGAAAGGCTTCTTGAAGGGAAAGATGTAACTCTGTGAGATGAATTAACAGAACACAGAGCAGTTTCTCAGAAAGCTTCTTTCCAGTTTTGAACGGAAGATATTTCCTTTTTGACCATAGCCCTCTATGGGCTTCCAAATATCCCTTTGCCAATTCCACAAGAACAGCCTTAGCGAAAGGCTTCTTGAAGGGAAAGATGTAACTATGTGAGATGAATTAACAGAACACAGAGCAGTTTCTCAGAAAGCTTCTTTCCAGTTTTGAATGGAAGATATTTCCTTTTTCACCATAGGCCTCTATGGGCTTCCAAATATCCCTTTGCCAATTCCACAAGAACAGCCTTAGCGAAAGGCTTCTTGAAGGGAAAGATGTAACTCTGTGAGATGAATTAACAGAACACAGAGTAGATTCTCAGAAAGCTTCTTTCCAGTTTTGAACGGAAGATATTTCCTTTTTCACCATAGCCCTCTATGGGCTTCCAAATATCCCTTTGCCAATTCCACAAGAACAGCCTTAGCGAAAGGCTTCTTGAAGGGAAAGATGTAACTCTGTGAGATGAATTAACAGAACACAGACCATTTTCTCAGAAAGCTTCTTTCCAGTTTTGAACGGAAGATATTTCCTTTTTCACCATAGCCCTCTATGGGCTTCCAAATATCCCTTTGCCAATTCCACAAGAACAGCATTAGCGAAAGGCTTCTTGAAGGGAAAGATGTAACTCAGTGAGATGAATTAACAGAACACAGAGCAGTTTCTCAGAAAGCTTCTTTCCAGTTTTGAACGGAAGATATTTCCTTTTTCACCATAGCCCTCTATGGGCTTCCAAATATCCCTTTGCCAATTCCACAAGAACAGCCTAAGCGAAAGGCTTCTTGAAGGGAAAGATGTAACTCTGTGAGATGAATTAACAGAACACAGAGCAGTTTCTCAGAAAGTTTCTTTCCAGTTTTGCACGGAAGATATTTCCTTTTTCACCATAGGCCTCTATGGGCTTCCAAATATCCCTTTGCCAATTCCACAAGAACAGCCTTAGCGAAAGGCTTCTTGAAGGAAAAGATGTAACTCTGTGAGATGAATTAACAGAACACAGAGCAGTTTCTCAGAAAGCTTCTTTCCAGTTTTGAACGGAAGATATTTCCTTTTTCACCGTAGCCCTCTATGGGCTTCCAAATATCCCTTTGCCAATTCCACAAGAACAGCCTTAGCGAAAGGCTTCTTGAAGGGAAAGATGTAACTCGGTGAGATGAATTAACAGAACACAGAGCAGTTTCTCAGAAAGCTTCTTTCCAGTTTTGAACGGAAGATATTTCCTTTTTCACCATAGCCCTCTATGGGCTTCCAAATATCCCTTTGCCAATTCCACAAGAACAGCCTTAGCGAAAGGCTTCTTGAAGGAAAAGATGTAACTCTGTGAGATGAATTAACAGAACACAGAGTAGTTTCTCAGAAAGCTTCTTTCCAGTTTTGAACGGAAGATATTTCCTTTTTCACCATAGGCCTCTATGGGCTTCCAAATATCCCTTTGCCAATTCCACAAGAACAGCCTTAGCGAAAGGCTTCTTGAAGGGAAAGATGTAACTCTGTGAGATGAATTAACAGAACACAGAGCAGTTTCTCAGAAACCTTCTTTCCAGTTTTGAACGGAAGATATTTCCTTTTCACCATAGCCCTCTATGGGCTTCCAAATATCCCTTTGCCAATTCCACAAGAACAGCCTTAGCGAAAGGCTTCTTGAAGGGAAAGATGTAACTCTGTGAGATGAATTAACAGAACACAGAGCAGTTTCTCAGAAAGCTTCTTTCCAATTTTGAACGGAAGATATTTCCTTTTTCACCATAGCCCTCTATGGGCTTCCAAATATCCCTTTGCCAATTCCACAAGAACAGCCTTAGCGAAAGGCTTCTTGAAGGGAAAGATGTAACTCTGTGAGATGAATTAACAGAACACAGAGCAGTTTCTCAGAAAGCTTCTTTCCAATTTTGAACGGAAGATATTTCCTTTTTCACCATAGCCCTCTATGGGCTTCCAAATATCCCTTTGCCAATTCCACAAGAACAGCCTTAGCGAAAGGCTTCTTGAAGGGAAAGATGTAACTCTGTGAGATGAATTAACAGAACACAGAGCAGTTTCTCAGAAAGCTTCTTTCCAGTTTTGAACGGAAGGTATTTCCTTTTTCACCATAGCCCTCTATGGGCTTCCAAATTTCCCTTTGCCAATTCCCGAAGAACAACCTTAGCGAAAGGCTTCTTGAAGGGAAAGATGTAACTCTGTGAGATGAATTAACAGAACACGGAGCAGTTTCTCAGAATCCTTCTTTCCAGTATTGAACGAAGATATTTCCTTTTTCACCTTAGGCCTCTATGGGCTTCCAAATATCCCTTTGCCAATTCCACAAGAACAGCCTTAGCGAAAGGCTTCTTGAAGAGAAAGATGTAACTCTGTAAGATGAATTAAGAGAACACAGAGCAGTTTCTCAGAAAGCTTCTTTCCAGTTTTGAACGGAAGGTATTTCCTTTTTCACCATAGCCCTCTATGGGCTTCCAAATATCCCTTTGCCAATTCCCGAAGAACAGCCTTAGCCAAAGGCATCTTGAAGGGAAAGATGTAACTCTGTGAGATGAATTAACAGAACACAGAGCAGTTTCTCAGAAAGCTTCTTTCCAGTGTTGAACGGAAGATATTTCCTTTTTCACCATAGCCCTCTATGGGCTTCCAAATATCCCTTTGCCAATTCCACAAGAACAGCCTTAGCGAAAGGTTTCTTGAAGGGAAAGATGTAACTCTGTGAGATGAATTAACAGAACACAGAGCAGTTTCTCAGAAAGCTTCTTTCCAGTTTTGAACAGAACATATTTCCTTTTTCACTATAGCCCTCTATGGGCTTCCAAATATCCCTTTGCCAATTCCACAAGAACAGCCTTAGCGAAAGGCTTCTTGAAGGGAAAGATGTAACTCTGTGAGATGAATTAACAGAACACAGAGCAGTTTCTCAGAAAGATTCTTTCCACTTTTGAACCGAAGATATTTCCTTTTTCACCATAGCCCACTAAGGGCTTTCAAATATCCCTTTTCCAATTCCACAAGAACAGCCTTAGCGAAAGGCTTCTTGAAGGGAAAGATGTAACTCTGTGAGATGAATTAACAGAACACAGAGCAGTTTCTCAGAAAGCTTCTTTCCAGTTTTGAACGGAAGATATTTCCTTTTTCACCATAGGCCTCTATGGGCTTCCAAATATCCCTTTGCCAATTCCACAAGAACAGCCTTAGGGAAAGGCTTCTTGAAGGGAAAGATGTAACTCTGTGAGATGAATTAACAGAACACAGAGCAGTTTCTCAGAAAGCTTCTTTCCAGTTTTGAACGGAAGATATTTCCTTTTTCACCATAGCCCTCTATGGGCTTCCAAATATCCCTTTGCCAATTCCACAAGAACAGCCTTAGCGAAAGGCTTCTTGAAGGGAAAGATGTAACTCTGTGAGATGAATTAACAGAACACAGAGCAGTTTCTCAGAAAGCTTCTTTCCAGTTTTGAACGGAAGATATTTCCTTTTTCACCATAGCCCTCTATGGGCTTCCAAATATCCCTTTGCCAATTCCACAAGAACAGCCTTAGCGAAAGGCTTCTTGAAGGGAAAGATGTAACTCTGTGAGATGAATTAACAGAACACAGAGCAGTTTCTCAGAAAGCTTCTTTCCAGTTTTGAACGGAAGGTATTTCCTTTTTCACCATAGCCCTCTATGGGCTTCCAAATATCCCTTAGCCAATTCCCGAAGAACAGCCTTAGCGAAAGGCTTCTTGAAGGGAAAGATGTAAGTCTGTGAGATGAATTAACAGAACACAGAGCAGTTTCTCAGAAAGCTTCTTTCCAGTTTTGAACGGAAGATATTTCCTTTTTCACCATAGCCCTCTATGGGCTTCCAAATATCCCTTTGATAATTCCACAAGAACAGCCTTAGCGAAAGGTTTCTTGAAGGGACAGATGTAACTCTGAGAGATGAATTAACAGAACACAGAGCAGTTTCTCAGAAAGCTTCTTTCCAGTTTTGAACGGAAGATATTTCCTTTTTCACCATAGGCCTCTATGGGCTTCCAAATATCCCTTTGCCAATTCCACAAGAACAGCCTTAGCGAAAGGCTTCTTGAAGGGAAAGATGTAACTCTGTGAGATGAATTAACAGAACACAGAGCAGTTTCTCAGAAAGCTTCTTTCCAGTTTTGAACGGAAGGTATTTCCTTTTTCACCATAGCCCTCTATGGGCTTCTAAATATCCCTTTGCCAATTCCCTAAGAACAGCCTTAGCGAAAGGCTTCTTGAAGGGAAAGATGTAACTCTGTGAGATGAATTAACAGAACACAGAGCAGTTTCTCAGAAAGCTTCTTTCCAGTTTTGAACGGAAGATATTTCCTTTTTCACCATAGCCCTCTATGGGCTTCCAAATATCCCTTTGCCAATTCCACAAGAACAGCCTTAGCGAAAGGCTTCTTGAAGGGAAAGATGTAACTCTGTGAGATGAATTAACAGAACACAGAGCAGTTTCTCAGAAAGCTTCTTTCCAGTTTTGAACGGAAGATATTTCCTTTTTCACCATAGCCCTCTATGGGCTTCCAAATATCCCTTTGCCAATTCCACAAGAACAGCCTTAGCAAAAGGCTTCTTGAAGGGAAAGATGTAACTCTGTGAGATGAATTAACAGAACACAGAGCAGTTTCTCAGAAAGCTTCTTTCCAGTTTTGAACGGAAGATATTTCCTTTTTCACCATAGCCCTCTATGGGCTTCCAAATATCCCTTTGCCAATTCCACAAGAACAGCCTTAGCGAAAGGCTTCTTGAAGGGAAAGATGTAACTCTGTGAGATGAATTAACAGAACACAGAGCAGTTTCTCAGAAAGCTTCTTTCCAGTTTTGAACGGAAGATATTTCCTTTTTCACCATAGCCCTCTATGGGCTTCCAAATATCCCTTTGCCAATTCCACAAGAACAGCCTTAGCGAAAGGCTTCTTGAAGGGAAAGATGTAACTCTGTGAGATGAATTAACAGAACACAGAGCAGTTTCTCAGAAAGCTTCTTTCCAGTTTTGAACATAAGATATTTCCTTTTTCACCATAGCCCTCTATGGGCTTCCAAATATCCCTTTGCCTATTCCCCAAGAACAGCCTTAGCGAAAGGCTTCTTGAAGGGAAAGATGTAACTCTGTGAGATGAATTAACAGAACACAGAGCAGTTTCTCAGAAAGCTTCTTTCCAGTTTTGAACGGAAGATATTTCCTTTTTCACCATAGCCCTCTATGGGCTTCCAAATATCCCTTTGACAATTCCACAAGAACAGCCTTAGCGAAAGGCTTCTTGAAGGGAAAGATGTAACTCTGTGAGATGAATTAACAGAACACAGAGCAGTTTCTCAGAAAGCTTCTTTCCTGTTTTGAACGGAAGATATTTCCTTTTTCACCATAGGCCTCTATGGGCTTCCAAATATCCCTTTGCCAATTACACAAGAACAGCCTTAGCGAAAGGCTTCTTGAAGGGAAAGATGTAACTCTGTGAGATGAATTAACAGAACACAGAGCAGTTTCTCAGAAAGCTTCTTTCCGGTTTTGAACGGAAGGTATTTCCTTTTTCACCATAGCCCTCTATGGGCTTCCAAATATCCCTTTGCCAATTCCACAAGAACAGCCTTAGCGAAAGGCTTCTTGAAGGGAAAGATGTAACTCTGTGAGATGAATTAACAGAACACAGAGCAGTTTCTCAGAATGCTTCTTTCCAGTTTTGAACGGAAGATATTTCCTTTTTCACCATAGGCCTCTATGGGCTTCCAAATATCCCTTTGCCAATTCCACAAGAACAGCCTTTGCGAAAGGCTTCTTGAAGGGAAAGATGTAACTCTGTGAGATGAATTGACAGAACAGAGAGCAGTTTCTCAGATAGCTTCTTTGCAGTTTTGAACGGAAGATACTTCCTTTTTCACCATAGCCCTCTTTGGGCTTCCAAATATCCCCTTGCCAATTCCACAAGAACAGCCTTAGCGAAAGGCTTCTTGAAGGGAAAGATGTAACTCTGTGAGATGAATTAACAGAACACAGAGTAGTTTCTCAGAAACCTTCTTTCCAGTTTTGAACAGAAGATATTTCCTTTTTCACCACAGCCCTCTATGGGCTTCCAAATATCCCTTTGCCAATTCCACAAGAACAGCCTTAGCGAAAGGCTTCTTGAAGGGAAAGATGTAACTCTGTGAGATGAATTAACAGAACACAGAGCAGTTTCTCAGAAAGCTTCTTTCCAATTTTGAACGGAAGATATTTCCTTTTTCACCATAGGCCTCTATGGTCTTCCAAATATCCCTTTGCCAATTCCACAAGAACAGCCTTAGCGAAAGGCTTCTTGAAGGGAAAGATGTAACTCTGTGAGATGAATTAACAGAACACAGAGCAGTTTCTCAGAAAGCTTCTTTCCAGTTTTGAACGGAAGATATTTCCTTTTTCACCATAGCCCTCTATGGGCTTCCAAATATCCCTTTGCCAATTCCACAAGAACAGCCTTAGCGAAAGGCTTCTTGAAGGGAAAGATGTAACTCTGTGAGATGAATTAACAGAACACAGAGCAGTTTCTCAGAAAGCTTCTTTCCAGTTTTGAACGGAAGATATTTCCTTTTTCACCATAGCCCTCTATGGGCTTCCAAATATCCCTTTGCCAATTCCACAAGAACAGCCTTAGCGAAAGGCTTCTTGAAGGGAAAGATGTAACTCTGTGAGATTAATTAACAGAACACAGAGCAGTTTCTCAGAAAGCTTCTTTCCAGTTTTGCAAGGAAGATATTTCCTTTTTCACCATAGGCCTCTATGGGCTTCCAAATATCCCTTTGCCAATTCCACAAGAACAGCCTTAGCGAAAGGCTTCTTGAAGGGAAAGATGTAACTCTGTTAGATGAATTAACAGAACACAGAGCAGTTTCTCAGAAACCCTCTTTCCAGTTTTGAACGGAAGATATTTCCTTTTTCACCATAGCCCTCTATGGGCTTCCAAATATCCCTTTGCCAATTCCACAAGAACAGCCTTAGCGAAAGGCTTCTTGAAGGGAAAGATGTAACTCTGTGAGATGAATTAACAGAACACAGAGCAGTTTCTCAGAAAGCTTCTTTCCAGTTTTGAACGGAAGATATTTCCTTTTTCACCATAGGCCTCTATGGGCTTCCAAATATCCCTTTGCCAATTCCACAAGAACAGCCTTAGCGAAAGGCTTCTTGAAGGGAAAGATGTAACTCTGTGAGATGAATTAACCGAACACAGAGTAGTTTCTCAGAAAGCTTCTTTCCAGTTTTGAACGGAAGATATTTCCTTTTTCACCATAGGCCTCTATGGGCTTCCAAATATCCGTTTGCCAATTCCACAAGAACAGCCTTAGCGAAAGGCTTCTTGAAGGGAAAGATGTAACTCTGTGAGATGAATTAACAGAACACAGAGCAGTTTCTCAGAAAGCTTCTTTCCAGTTTTGAACGGAAGATATTTCCTTTTTCACCATAGCCCTCTATGGGCTTCCAAATATCCCTTTGCCAATTCCACAAGAACAGCCTTAGCGAAAGGCTTCTTGAAGGGAAAGATGTAACTCTGTGAGATGAATTAACAGAACACAGAGCAGTTTCTCAGAAGGCTTCTTTCCAGTTTTGAACGGAAGATATTTCCTTTTTCACCGTAGCCCTCTATGGGCTTCCAAATATCCCTTTGCCAATTCCACAAGGACAGCCTTAGCGAAAGGCTTCTTGAAGGGAAAGATGTAACTCTGTGAGATGAATTAACAGAACACAGAGCAGTTTCTCAGAAAGCTTCTTTCTAGTTTTGAACCGAAGATATTTCCTTTTTCACCATAGCCCTCTATGGGCTTCCAAATATCCCTTTGCCAATTCCACAAGAACAGCCTTAGCGAAAGGCTTCTTGAAGGGAAAGATGTAACTCGCTGAGATGAATTAACAGAACACAGAGCAGTTTCTCAGAAAGCTTCTTTCCAGTTTTGAACGGAAGATATTTCCTTTTTCACCATAGCCCTCTAGGGGCTTCCAAATATCCCTTTGCCAATTACACAAGAACAGCCTTAGCGAAAGGCTTCTTGAAGGGAAAGATGTAACTCTGTGAGATGAATTAACAGAACACAGAGCAGTTTCTCAGAAAGCTTCTTTCCAGTTTTGAACGGAAGATATTTCCTTTTTCACCATAGACCTCTATGTGCTTCCAAATATCCCTTTGCCAATTCCAAAAGAACAGCCTTAGCGAAAGGCTTCTTGAAGGGAAAGATGTAACTCTGTGAGATGAATTAACAGAACACAGAGCAGTTTCTCAGAAAGCTTCTTTCCAGTTTTGAACCGAAGATATTTCCTTTTTCACCATAGCCCTCTATGGGCTTCCAAATATCCCTTTGCCAATTCCACAAGAACAGCCTTAGCGAAAGGCTTCTTGAAGGGAAAGATGTAACTCTGTGAGATGAATTAACAGAACACAGAGCAGTATCTCAGAAAGCTTCTTTCCAGTTTTGCACGCAAGATATTTCCTTTTTCACCATAGGCCTCTATGGGCTTCCAAATATCCCTTTGCCAATTCCACAAGAACAGCCTTAGCGAAAGGCTTCTTGAAGGGAAAGATGTAACTCGGTGAGATGAATTAACAGAACACAGAGCAGTTTCTCAGAAACCTTCTTTCCAGTTTTGAATGGAAGATATTTCCTTTTTCACCATAGCCCTCTATGGGCTTCCAAATATCCCTTTGCCAATTCCAAAAGAACAGCCTTAGCGAAAGGCTTCTTGAAGGGAAAGATGTAACTCTGTGAGATGAATTAACAGAACACAGAGCAGTTTCTCAGAAAGCTTCTTTCCAGTTTTGAACCGAAGATATTTCCTTTTTCACCATAGCCCTCTATGGGCTTCCAAATATCCCTTTGCCAATTCCACAAGAACAGCCTTAGCGAAAGGCTTCTTGAAGGGAAAGATGTAACTCTGTGAGATGAATTAACAGAACACAGAGCAGTTTCTCAGAAAGCTTCTTTCCAGTTTTGCACGGAAGATATTTCCTTTTTCACCATAGGCCTCTATGGGCTTCCAAATATCCCTTTGCCAATTCCACAAGAACAGCCTTAGCGAAAGGCTTCTTGAAGGGAAAGATGTAACTCGGTGAGATGTATTTACAGAACACAGAGCAGTTTCTCAGAAACCTTCTTTCCAGTTTTGAACGGAAGATATTTCCTTTTTCACCATAGCCCTCTATGGGCTTCCAAATATCCCTTTGCCAATTCCACAAGAACAGCCTTAGCGAAAGGCTTCTTGAAGGGAAAGATGTAACTCCGTGAGATGAATTAACAGAACACAGAGCAGTTTCTCACAAAGCTTCTTTCCAGTTTTGAACGGAAGATATTTCCTTTTTCACCATAGGCCTCTATGGGCTTCCAAATATCCCTTTGTCAATTCCACAAGAACAGCCTTAGCGAAAGGCTTCTTGAAGGGAAAGATGTAACTCTGTGAGATGAATTAACAGAACACAGAGTAGTTTCTCAGAAAGCTTCTTTCCAGTTTTGAACGGAAGATATTTCCTTTTTCACCATAGGCCTCTATGGGCTTCCAAATATCCCTTTGCCAATTCCACAAGAACAGCCTTAGCGAAAGGCTTCTTGAAGGGAAAGATGTAACTCTGTGAGATGAATTAACAGAACACAGAGCAGTTTCTCAGAAAGCTTCTTTCCAGTTTTGAACGGAAGATATTTCCTTTTTCACCATAGCCGTCTATGGGCTTCCAAATATCCCTTTGCCAATTCCACAAGAACAGCCTTAGCGAAAGGCTTCTTGAAGGGAAAGATGTAAATCAGTGAGATGAATTAACAGAACACAGAGCAGTTTCTCAGAAAGCTTCTTTCCAGTTTTGAACGGAAGATATTTCCTTTTTCACCGTAGCCCTCTATGGGCTTCCAAATATCCCTTTGCCAATTCCACAAGAACAGCCTTAGCGAAAGGCTTCTTGAAGGGAAAGATGTAACTCTGTGAGATGAATTAACAGAACACAGAGCAGTTTCTCAGAAAGCTTCTTTCCAGTTTTGAACGGAAGATATTTCCTTTTTCACCATAGCCCTCTATGGGCTTCCAAATATCCCTTTGCCAATTCCACAAGAACAGGCTTAGCGAAAGGCTTCTTGATGGGAAAGATGTAACTCTGTGAGATGAATTTACAGAACACAGAGCAGTTTCTCAGAAAGCTTCTTTCCAGTTTTGAACGGAAGATATTTCCTTTTTCATCATAGGCCTCTATGGGCTTCCAAATATCCCTTTGCCAATTCCACAAGAACAGCATTAGCGAAAGGCTTCTTGAAGGGAAAGATGTAACTCTGTGAGATGAATTAACAGAACACAGAGCAGTTTCTCAGAAAGCTTCTTTCCAGTTTTGAACGGAAGGTATTTCCTTTTTCACCATAGCCCTCTAGGGGTTCCAAATATCCCTTTGCCAATTCCCCAAGAACAGCCTTAGCGAAAGGCTTCTTGAAGGGAAAGATGTAACTCTGTGAGATGAATTAACAGAACACAGAGCAGTTTCTCAGAAAGCTTCTTTCCAGTTTTGAACGCAAGATATTTCCTTTTTCACCATAGCCCTCTATGGGTTTCCAAATATCCCTTTGCCAATTCCACAAGAACAGCCTTAGCGAAAGGCTTCTTGAAGGGAAAGATGTAACTCTGTGAGATGAATTAACAGAACACAGAGCAGTTTCTCAGAAAGTTTCTTTCCAGTTTTGAACGGAAGATATTTCCTTTTTCACCATAGCCCTCTATGGGCTTCCAAATATCCCTTTGCCAATTCCACAAGAACAGCCTTAGCGAAAGGCTTCTTGAAGGGAAAGATGTAACTCTGTGAGATGAATTAACAGAACACAGAGCAGTTTCTCAGAAAGCTTCTTTCCAGTTTTGAACGGAAGATATTTCCTTTTTCACCATAGCCCTCTATGGGCTTCGAAATATCCCTTTGCCAATTCCACAAGAACAGCCTTAGCGAAAGGCTTCTTGAAGGGAAAGATGTAACTCGGTGAGATGAATTAACAGAACACAGAGCAGTTTCTCAGAAAGCTTCTTTCCAGTTTTGAACGGAAGGTATTTCCTTTTTCACCATAGCCCTCTATGGGCTTCCAAATATCCCTTTGCCAATTCCCCAAGAACAGCCTTAGCGAAAGGCTTCTTGAAGGGAAAGATGTAACTCTGTGAGATGAATTAACAGAACACAGAGCAGTTTCTCAGAAAGCTTCTTTCCAGTTTTGAACGGAAGATATTTCCTTTTTCACCATAGCCCTCTATGGGCTTCCAAATATCCCTTTGCCAATTCCACAAGAACAGCCTTAGCGAAAGGCTTCTTGAAGGGAAAGATGTAACTCTGTGAGATGAATTAACAGAACACAGAGCAGTTTCTCAGAAAGCTTCTTTCCAGTTTTGAACGGAAGATATTTCCTTTTTCACCATAGGCCTCTATGGGCTTCCAAATATCCCTTTGCCAATTCCCCAAGAACAGCCTTAGCGAAAGGCTTCTTGAAGGGAAAGATGTAACTCTGTGAGATGAATTAACCGAACACAGAGTAGTTTCTCAGAAAGATTCTTTCCAGTTTTGAACGGAAGATATTTCCTTTTTCACCATAGGCCTCTATGGGCTTCCAAATATCCCTTTGCCAATTCCACAAGAACAGCCTTAGCGAAAGGCTTCTTGAAGGGAAAGATGTAACTCTGTGAGATGAATTAACAGAACACAGAGCAGTTTCTCAGAAAGCTTCTTTCCAGTTTTGAACGGAAGATATTTCCTTTTTCACCATAGCCCTCTATGGGCTTCCAAATATCCCTTTGCCAATTCCACAAGAACAGCCTTAGCGAAAGGCTTCTTGAAGGGAAAGATGTAACTCTGTGAGATGAATTAAAAGAACACAGAGTAGTTTCTCAGAAGGCTTCTTTCCAGTTTTGAACGGAAGATATTTCCTTTCTCACCGTAGCCCTCTATGGGCTTCCAAATATCCCTTTGCCAATTCCACAAGGACAGCCTTAGCGAAAGGCTTCTTGAAGGGAAAGATGTAACTCTGTGAGATGAATTAACAGAACACAGAGCAGTTTCTCAGAAAGCTTCTTTCCAGTTTTGAACCGAAGATATTTCCTTTTTCACCATAGCCCTCTATGGGCTTCCAAATATCCCTTTGCCAATTCCACAAGAACAGCCTTAGCGAAAGGCTTCTTGAAGGGAAAGATGTAACTCGCTGAGATGAATTAACAGAACACAGAGCAGTTTCTCAGAAAGCTTCTTTCCAGTTTTGAACGGAAGATATTTCCTTTTTCACCATAGCCCTCTAGGGGCTTCCAAATATCCCTTTGCCAATTACACAAGAACAGCCTTAGCGAAAGGCTTCTTGAAGGGAAAGATGTAACTCTGTGAGATGAATTAACAGAACACAGAGCAGTTTCTCAGAAAGCTTCTTTCCAGTTTTGAACGGAAGATATTTCCTTTTTCACCATAGCCCTCTATGGGCTTCCAAATATCCCTTTGCCAATTCCCCAAGAACAGCCTTAGCGAAAGGCTTCTTGAAGGGAAAGATGTAACTCTGTGAGATGAATTAACAGAACACAGAGCAGTTTCTCAGAAAGCTTCTTTCCAGTTTTGAACCGAAGATATTTCCTTTTTCACCATAGCCCTCTATGGGCTTCCAAATATCCGTTTGCCAATTCCACAAGAACAGCCTTAGCGAAAGGCTTCTTGAAGGGAAAGATGTAACTCTGTGAGATGAATTAACAGAACACAGAGCAGTATCTCAGAAAGCTTCTTTCCAGTTTTGCACGCAAGATATTTCCTTTTTCACCATAGGCCTCTATGGGCTTCCAAATATCCCTTTGCCAATTCCACAAGAACAGCCTTAGCGAAAGGCTTCTTGAAGGGAAAGATGTAACTCGGTGAGATGAATTAACAGAACACAGAGCAGTTTCTCAGAAACCTTCTTTCCAGTTTTGAATGGAAGATATTTCCTTATTCACCATAGCCCTCTATGGGCTTCCAAATATCCCTTTGCCAATTCCAAAAGAACAGCCTTAGCGAAAGGCTTCTTGAAGGGAAAGATGTAACTCTGTGAGATGAATTAACAGAACACAGAGCAGTTTCTCAGAAAGCTTCTTTCCAGTTTTGCACGGAAGATATTTCCTTTTTCACCATAGGCCTCTATGGGCTTCCAAATATCCCTTTGCCAATTCCACAAGAACAGCCTTAGCGAAAGGCTTCTTGAAGGGAAAGATGTAACTCGGTGAGATGTATTTACAGAACACAGAGCAGTTTCTCAGAAACCTTCTTTCCAGTTTTGAATGGAAGATATTTCCTTTTTCACCATAGCCCTCTATGGGCTTCCAAATATCCCTTTGCCAATTCCACAAGAACAGCCTTAGCGAAAGGCTTCTTGAAGGGAAAGATGTAACTCCGTGAGATGAATTAACAGAACACAGAGCAGTTTCTCACAAAGCTTCTTTCCAGTATTGAACGGAAGATATTTCCTTTTTCACCATAGGCCTCTATGGGCTTCCAAATATCCCTTTGTCAATTCCACAAGAACAGCCTTAGCGAAAGGCTTCTTGAAGGGAAAGATGTAACTCTGTGAGATGAATTAACAGAACACAGAGTAGTTTCTCAGAAAGCTTCTTTCCAGTTTTGAACGGAAGATATTTCCTTTTTCACCATAGGCCTCTATGGGCTTCCAAATATCCCTTTGCCAATTCCACAAGAACAGCCTTAGCGAAAGGGTTCTTGAAGGGAAAGATGTAACTCTGTGAGATGAATTAACAGAACACAGAGCAGTTTCTCAGAAAGCTTCTTTCCAGTTTTGAACGGAAGATATTTCCTTTTTCACCATAGCCCTCTATGGGCTTCCAAATATCCCTTTGCCAATTCCACAAGAACAGGCTTAGCGAAAGGCTTCTTGAAGGGAAAGATGTAACTCTGTGAGATGAATTTACAGAACACAGAGCAGTTTCTCAGAAAGCTTCTTTCCAGTTTTGAACGGAAGATATTTCCTTTTTCATCATAGGCCTCTATGGGCTTCCAAATATCCCTTTGCCAATTCCACAAGAACAGCCTTAGCGAAAGGCTTCTTGAAGGGAAAGATGTAACTCTGTGAGATGAATTAACAGAACACAGAGCAGTTTCTCAGAAAGCTTCTTTCCAGTTTTGAACGCAAGATATTTCCTTTTTCACCATAGCCGTCTATGGGCTTCCAAATATCCCTTTGCCAATTCCCCAAGAACAGCCTTAGCGAAAGGCTTCTTGAAGGGAAAGATGTAACCCTGTGAGATGAATTAACAGAACACAGAGCAGTTTCTCAGAAAGCTTCTTTCCAGTTTTGAACGGAAGATATTTCCTTTTTCACCATAGCCCTCTATGGGCTTCCAAATATCCCTTTGCCAATTCCACAAGAACAGCCTTAGCGAAAGGCTTCTTGAAGGGAAAGATGTAACTCTGTGAGATGAATTAACAGAACACAGAGCAGTTTCTCAAAGTTTCTTTCCAGTTTTGAACGGAAGATATTTCCTTTTTCACCATAGCCCTCTATGGGCTTCCAAATATCCCTTTGCCAATTCCACAAGAACAGCCTTAGCGAAAGGCTTCTTGAAGGGAAAGATGTAACTCTGTGAGATGAATTAACAGAACACAGAGCAGTTTCTCAGAAAGCTTCTTTCCAGTTTTGAACGGAAGATATTTCCTTTTTCACCATAGCCCTCTATGGGCTTCGAAATATCCCTTTGCCAATTCCACAAGAACAGCCTTAGCGAAAGGCTTCTTGAAGGGAAAGATGTAACTCGGTGAGATGAATTAACAGAACACAGAGCAGTTTCTCAGAAAGCTTCTTTCCAGTTTTGAACGGAAGGTATTTCCTTTTTCACCATAGCCCTCTATGGGCTTCCAAATATCCCTTTGCCAATTCCCCAAGAACAGCCTTAGCGAAAGGCTTCTTGAAGGGAAAGATGTAACTCTGTGAGATGAATTAACAGAACACAGAGTAGTTTCTCAGAAAGCTTCTTTCCAGTTTTGAACGGAAGATATTTCCTTTTTCACCATAGCCCTCTATGGGCTTCCAAATATCCCTTTGCCAATTCCCCAAGAACAGCCTTAGCGAAAGGCTACTTGAAGGGAAAGATGTAACTCTGTGAGATGAATTAACAGAACACAGAGCAGTTTCTCTGAAAGCTTCTTTCCAGTTTTGAACGGAAGATATTTCCTTTTTCACCATAGCCCTCTATGGGCTTCCAAATATCCCTTTGCCAATTCCACAAGAACAGCCTTAGCGAAAGGGTTCTTGAAGGGAAAGATGTAACACTGTGAGATGAATTAACAGAACACAGAGCAGTTTCTCAGAAAGCTTCTTTCCAGTTTTGAACGGAAGATATTTCCTTTTTCACCATAGCCCTCTATGGGCTTCCAAATATCCCTTTGCCAATTCCACAAGAACAGCCTTCGCGAAAGGCTTCTTGAAGGGAAAGATGTAACTCTGTGAGATGAATTAACAGAACACAGAGCAGTTTCTCAGAAAGCCTCTTTCCAGTTTTGAACGGAAGATATTTCCTTTTTCACCATAGGCCTCTATGGGCTTCAAATATCCCTTTGCCAATTCCACAAGAACAGCCTTAGCGAAAGGCTTCTTGAAGGGAAAGATGTAAGTCTGTGAGATGAATTGACAGAACACAGAGCAGTTTCTCAGATAGCTTCTTTCCAGTTTTGAACCGAAGATACTTCCTTTTTCACCATAGCCCTCTATGGGCTTCCAAATATCCCTTTGCCAATTACACAAGAACAGCCTTAGCGAAAGGCTTCTTGAAGGGAAAGATGTAACTCTGTGAGATGAATTAACAGAACACTAAGCAGTTTCTCATAAAGCTTCTTTCCAGATTTGAACGGAAGATATTTCCTTTTTCACCATAGGCCTCTATGGGCTTCCAAATATCCCTTTGCCAATTCCACAAGAACAGCCTTAGCGAAAGGCTTCTTGAAGGGAAAGATGTAACTCTGTGAGATGAATTAACAGAACACAGAGCAGTTTCTCAGAAAGCTTCTTTCCAGTTTTGAACGGAAGATATTTCCTTTTTCACCGTAGCCCTCTATGTTCTTCCAAATATCCCTTTGCCAATTCCACAAGAACAGCCTTAGCGAAAGGCTTCTTGAAGGGAAAGATGTAACTCTGTGAGATGAATTAACAGAACACAGAGCAGTTTCTCAGAAAGCTTCTTTCCAGTTTTGAACGGAAGATATTTCCTTTTTCACCATAGCCCTCTATGGGCTTCCAAATATCCCTTTGCCAATTCCACAAGAACAGCCTTAGCGAAAGGCTTCTTGAAGGGAAAGATGTAACTCTGTGAGATGAATTAACAGAACACAGAGCAGTTTCTCAGAAAGCTTCTTTCCAGTTTTGAACGGAAGATATTTCCTTTTTCACCATAGCCCTCTATGGGCTTCCAAATATCCCTTTGCCAATTCCACAAGAACAGCCTTAGCGAAAGGCTTCTTGAAGGGAAAGATGTAACTCTGTGAGATGAATTAACAGAACACAGAGCAGTTTCTCAGAAAGCTTCTTTCCAGTTTTGAACGGAAGGTAATTCCTTTTTCACCATAGCCCTCTATGGGCTTCCATATATCCCTTTCCCAATTCCCCAAGAACAGCCTTAGCGAAAGGCTTCTTGAAGGGAAAGATGTAACTCTGTGAGATGAATTAACAGAACACAGAGCAGTTTCTCAGAAAGCTTCTTTCCAGTTTTGAACGGAAGGTATTTCCTTTTTCACCATAGCCCTCTATGGGCTTCCACATATCCCTTTGCCAATTCCAAAAGAACAGCCTTAGCGAAAGGCTTCTTGAAGGGAAAGATGTAACTCGGTGAGATGAATTAACAGAACACAGAGCAGTTTCTCAGAAAGCTTCTTTCCAGTTTTGAACCGAAGATATTTCCTTTTTCACCATAGTCCTCTATGGGCTTCCAAATATCCCTTTGCCAATTCCACAAGAACAGCCTTAGCGAAAGGCTTCTTGAAGGGAAAGATGTAACTCTGTGAGATGAATTAACAGAACACAGAGCAGTTTCTCAGAAAGCTTCTTTCCAGTTTTGAACGGAAGATATTTCCTTTTTCTCCATAGGCCTCTATGGGCTTCCAAATATCCCTTTGCCAATTCCACAAGAACAGCCTTTGCGAAAGGCTTCTTGAAGGGAAAGATGTAACTCTGTGAGATGAATTGACAGAACACAGAGCAGTTTCTCAGATAGCTTCTTTCCAGTTTTGAACGGAAGATACTTCCTTTTTCACCATAGCCCTCTTTGGGCTTCCAAATATCCCCTTGCCAATTCCACAAGAACAGCCTTAGCGAAAGGCTTCTTGAAGGGAAAGATGTAACTCTGTGAGATGAATTAACAGAACACAGAGTAGTTTCTCAGAAACCTTCTTTCCAGTTTTGAACGGAAGATATTTCCTTTTTCACCACAGCCCTCTATGGGCTTCCAAATATCCCTTTGCCAATTCCACAAGAACAGCCTTAGCGAAAGGCTTCTTGAAGGGAAAGATGTAACTCTGTGAGATGAATTAACAGAACACAGAGCAGTTTCTCTGAAAGCTTCTTTCCAGTTTTGAACGGAAGATATTTCCTTTTTCACCATAGCCCTCTATGGGCTTCCAAATATCCCTTTGCCAATTCCACAAGAACAGCCTTAGCGAAAGGGTTCTTGAAGGGAAAGATGTAACTCTGTGAGATGAATTAACAGAACACTGAGCAGTTTCTCAGAAAGCTTCTTTCCAGTTTTGAACGGAAGATATTTCCTTTTTCACCATAGCCCTCTATGGGCTTCCAAATATCCCTTTGCCAATTCCACAAGAACAGCCTTCGCGAAAGGCTTCTTGAAGGGAAAGATGTAACTCTGTGAGATGAATTAACAGAACACAGAGCAGTTTCTCAGAAAGCTTCTTTCCAGTTTTGCACGGAAGATATTTCCTTTTTCACCATAGGCCTCTATGGGCTTCCAAATATCCCTTTGCCAATTCCACAAGAACAGCCTTAGCGAAAGGCTTCTTGAAGGGAAAGATGTAACTCGGTGAGATGTATTTACAGAACACAGAGCAGTTTCTCAGAAACCTTCTTTCCAGTTTTGAATGGAAGATATTTCCTTTTTCACCATAGCCCTCTATGGGCTTCCAAATATCCCTTTGCCAATTCCACAAGAACAGCCTTAGCGAAAGGCTTCTTGAAGGGAAAGATGTAACTCCGTGAGATGAATTAACAGAACACAGAGCAGTTTCTCACAAAGCTTCTTTCCAGTTTTGAACGGAAGATATTTCCTTTTTCACCATAGGCCTCTATGGGCTTCCAAATATCCCTTTGTCAATTCCACAAGAACAGCCTTAGCGAAAGGCTTCTTGAAGGGAAAGATGTAACTCTGTGAGATGAATTAACAGAACACAGAGTAGTTTCTCAGAAAGCTTCTTTCCAGTTTTGAACGGAAGATATTTCCTTTTTCACCATAGGCCTCTATGGGCTTCCAAATATCCCTTTGCCAATTCCACAAGAACAGCCTTAGCGAAAGGCTTCTTGAAGGGAAAGATGTAACTCTGTGAGATGAATTAACAGAACACAGAGCAGTTTCTCAGAAAGCTTCTTTCCAGTTTTGAACGGAAGATATTTCCTTTTTCACCATAGCCGTCTATGGGCTTCCAAATATCCCTTTGCCAATTCCACAAGAACAGCCTTAGCGAAAGGCTTCTTGAAGGGAAAGATGTAAATCAGTGAGATGAATTAACAGAACACAGAGCAGTTTCTCAGAAAGCTTCTTTCCAATTTTGAACGGAAGATATTTCCTTTTTCACCGTAGCCCTCTATGGGCTTCCAAATATCCCTTTGCCAATTCCACAAGAACAGCCTTAGCGAAAGGCTTCTTGAAGGGAAAGATGTAACTCTGTGAGATGAATTAACAGAACACAGAGCAGTTTCTCAGAAAGCTTCTTTCCAGTTTTGAACGGAAGATATTTCCTTTTTCACCATAGCCTCTATGGGCTTCCAAATATCCCTTTGCCAATTCCACAAGAACAGCCTTAGCGAAAGGCTTCTTGAAGGGAAAGATGTAACTCTGTGAGATGAATTAACAGAACACAGAGCAGTTTCTCAGAAAGCTTCTTTCCAGTTTTGAACGGAAGATATTTCCTTTTTCACCATAGCCCTCTATGGGCTTCCAAATATCCCTTTGCCAATTCCACAAGAACAGCCTTAGCGAAAGGCTTCTTGAAGGGAAAGATGTAACTCTGTGAGATGAATTAACAGAACACAGAGCAGTTTCTCAGAAAGCTTCTTTCCAGTTTTGAACGGAAGATATTTCCTTTTTCACCATAGGCCTCTATGGGCTTCCAAATATCCCTTTGCCAATTCCACAAGAACAGCCTTAGCGAAAGGCTTCTTGAAGGGAAAGATGTAACTCTGTGAGATGAATTAACCGAACACAGAGTAGTTTCTCAGAAAGCTTCTTTCCAGTTTTGAACGGAAGATATTTCCTTTTTCACCATAGGCCTCTATGGGCTTCCAAATATCCCTTTGCCAATTCCACAAGAACAGCCTTAGCGAAAGGCTTCTTGAAGGGAAAGATGTAACTCTGTGAGATGAATTAACAGAACACAGAGCAGTTTCTCAGAAAGCTTCTTTCCAGTTTTGAACGGAAGATATTTCCTTTTTCACCATAGGCCTCTATGGGCTTCCAAATATCCCTTTGCCAATTCCACAAGAACAGCCTTAGCGAAAGGCTTCTTGAAGGGAAAGATGTAACTCTGTGAGATGAATTAACAGAACACAGAGCAGTTTCTCAGAAGGCTTCTTTCCAGTTTTGAACGGAAGATATTTCCTTTTTCACCGTAGCCCTCTATGGGCTTCCAAATATCCCTTTGCCAATTCCACAAGGACAGCCTTAGCGAAAGGCTTCTTGAAGGGAAAGATGTAACTCTGTGAGATGAATTAACAGAACACAGAGCAGTTTCTCAGAAAGCTTCTTTCCAGTTTTGAACCGAAGATATTTCCTTTTTCACCATAGCCCTCTATGGGCTTCCAAATATCCCTTTGCCAATTCCACAAGAACAGCCTTAGCGAAAGGCTTCTTGAAGGGAAAGATGTAACTCGCTGAGATGAATTAACAGAACACAGAGCAGTTTCTCAGAAAGCTTCTTTCCAGTTTTGAACGGAAGATATTTCCTTTTTCACCATAGCCCTCTAGGGGCTTCCAAATATCCCTTTGCCAATTACACAAGAACAGCCTTAGCGAAAGGCTTCTTGAAGGGAAAGATGTAACTCTGTGAGATGAATTAACAGAACACAGAGCAGTTTCTCAGAAAGCTTCTTTCCAGTTTTGAACGGAAGATATTTCCTTTTTCACCATAGCCCTCTATGGGCTTCCAAATATCCCTTTGCCAATTCCCCAAGAACAGCCTTAGCGAAAGGCTTCTTGAAGGGAAAGATGTAACTCTGTGAGATGAATTAACAGAACACAGAGCAGTTTCTCAGAAAGCTTCTTTCCAGTTTTGAACCGAAGATATTTCCTTTTTCACCATAGCCCTCTATGGGCTTCCAAATATCCGTTTGCCAATTCCACAAGAACAGCCTTAGCGAAAGGCTTCATGAAGGGAAAGATGTAACTCTGTGAGATGAATTAACAGAACACAGAGCAGTATCTCAGAAAGCTTCTTTCCAGTTTTGCACGCAAGATATTTCCTTTTTCACCATAGGCCTCTATGGGCTTCCAAATATCCCTTTGCCAATTCCACAAGAACAGCCTTAGCGAAAGGCTTCTTGAAGGGAAAGATGTAACTCGGTGAGATGAATTAACAGAACACAGAGCAGTTTCTCAGAAACCTTCTTTCCAGTTTTGAATGGAAGATATTTCCTTTTTCACCATAGCCCTCTATGGGCTTCCAAATATCCCTTTGCCAATTCCAAAAGAACAGCCTTAGCGAAAGGCTTCTTGAAGGGAAAGATGTAACTCTGTGAGATTAATTAACAGAACACAGAGCAGTTTCTCAGAAAGCTTCTTTCCAGTTTTGCACGGAAGATATTTCCTTTTTCACCATAGGCCTCTATGGGCTTCCAAATATCCCTTTGCCAATTCCACAAGAACAGCCTTAGCGAAAGGCTTCTTGAAGGGAAAGATGTAACTCGGTGAGATGTATTTACAGAACACAGAGCAGTTTCTCAGAAACCTTCTTTCCAGTTTTGAATGGAAGATATTTCCTTTTTCACCATAGCCCTCTATGGGCTTCCAAATATCCCTTTGCCAATTCCACAAGAACAGCCTTAGCGAAAGGCTTCTTGAAGGGAAAGATGTAACTCCGTGAGATGAATTAACAGAACACAGAGCAGTTTCTCACAAAGCTTCTTTCCAGTTTTGAACGGAAGATATTTCCTTTTTCACCATAGGCCTCTATGGGCTTCCAAATATCCCTTTGTCAATTCCACAAGAACAGCCTTAGCGAAAGGCTTCTTGAAGGGAAAGATGTAACTCTGTGAGATGAATTAACAGAACACAGAGTAGTTTCTCAGAAAGCTTCTTTCCAGTTTTGAACGGAAGATATTTCCTTTTTCACCATAGGCCTCTATGGGCTTCCAAATATCCCTTTGCCAATTCCACAAGAACAGCCTTAGCGAAAGGCTTCTTGAAGGGAAAGATGTAACTCTGTGAGATGAATTAACAGAACACAGAGCAGTTTCTCAGAAAGCTTCTTTCCAGTTTTGAACGGAAGATATTTCCTTTTTCACCATAGCCGTCTATGGGCTTCCAAATATCCCTTTGCCAATTCCACAAGAACAGCCTTAGCGAAAGGCTTCTTGAAGGGAAAGATGTAACTCTGTGAGATGAATTAACAGAACACAGAGCAGTTTCTCAGAAAGCATCTTTCCAGTTTTGAACGGAAGATATTTCCTTTTTCACCGTAGCCCTCTATGGGCTTCCAAATATCCCTTTGCCAATTCCACAAGAACAGCCTTAGTGAAAGGGTTCTTGAAGGGAAAGATGTAACTCTGTGAGATGAATTAACAGAACACAGAGCAGTTTCTCAGAAAGCTTCTTTCCAGTTTTGAACGGAAGATATTTCCTTTTTCACCATAGCCCTCTATGGGCTTCCAAATATCCCTTTGCCAATTCCACAAGAACAGGCTTAGCGAAAGGCTTCTTGAAGGGAAAGATGTAACTCTGTGAGATGAATTTACAGAACACAGAGCAGTTTCTCAGAAAGCTTCTTTCCAGTTTTGAACGGAAGATATTTCCTTTTTCATCATAGGCCTCTATGGGCTTCCAAATATCCCTTTGCCAATTCCACAAGAACAGCATTAGCGAAAGGCTTCTTGAAGGGAAAGATGTAACTCTGTGAGATGAATTAACAGAACACAGAGCAGTTTCTCAGAAAGCTTCTTTCCAGTTTTGAACGGAAGGTATTTCCTTTTTCACCATAGCCCTCTATGGGCTTCCAAATATCCCTTTGCCAATTCCCCAAGAACAGCCTTAGCGAAAGGCTTCTTGAAGGGAAAGATGTAACTCTGTGAGATGAATTAACAGAACACAGAGCAGTTTCTCAGAAAGCTTCTTTCCAGTTTTGAACGGAAGATATTTCCTTTTTCACCATAGCCCTCTATGGGCTTCCAAATATCCCTTTGCCAATTCCACAAGAACAGCCTTAGCGAAAGGCTTCTTGAAGGGAAAGATGTAACTCTGTGAGATGAATTAACAGAACACAGAGCAGTTTCTCAGAAAGTTTCTTTCCAGTTTTGAAAGGAAGATTTTTCCTTTTTCACCATAGCCCTCTATGGGCTTCCAAATATCCCTTTGCCAATTCCACAAGAACAGCCTTAGCGAAAGGCTTCTTGAAGGGAAAGATGTAACTCTGTGAGATGAATTAACAGAACACAGAGCAGTTTCTCAGAAAGCTTCTTTCCAGTTTTGAACGGAAGATATTTCCTTTTTCACCATAGCCCTCTATGGGCTTCGAAATATCCCTTTGCCAATTCCACAAGAACAGCCTTAGCGAAAGGCTTCTTGAAGGGAAAGATGTAACTCGGTGAGATGAATTAACAGAACACAGAGCAGTTTCTCAGAAAGCTTCTTTCCAGTTTTGAACGGAAGGTATTTCCTTTTTCACCATAGCCCTCTATGGGCTTCCAAATATCCCTTTGCCAATTCCCCAAGAACAGCCTTAGCGAAAGGCTTCTTGAAGGGAAAGATGTAACTCTGTGAGATGAATTAACAGAACACAGAGTAGTTTCTCAGAAAGCTTCTTTCCAGTTTTGAACGGAAGATATTTCCTTTTTCACCATAGCCCTCTATGGGCTTCCAAATATCCCTTTGCCAATTCCCCAAGAACAGCCTTAGCGAAAGGCTACTTGAAGGGAAAGATGTAACTCTGTGAGATGAATTAACAGAACACAGAGCAGTTTCTCTGAAAGCTTCTTTCCAGTTTTGAACGGAAGATATTTCCTTTTTCACCACAGCCCTCTATGGGCTTCCAAATATCCCTTTGCCAATTCCACAAGAACAGCCTTAGCGAAAGGGTTCTTGAAGGGAAAGATGTAACTCTGTGAGATGAATTAACAGAACACAGAGCAGTTTCTCAGAAAGCTTCTTTCCAGTTTTGAACGGAAGATATTTCCTTTTTCACCATAGCCCTCTATGGGCTTCCAAATATCCCTTTGCCAATTCCACAAGAACAGCCTTCGCGAAAGGCTTCTTGAAGGGAAAGATGTAACTCTGTGAGATGAATTAACAGAACACAGAGCAGTTTCTCAGAAAGCCTCTTTCCAGTTTTGAACGGAAGATATTTCCTTTTTCACCATAGGCCTCTATGGGCTTCAAATATCCCTTTGCCAATTCCACAAGAACAGCCTTAGCGAAAGGCTTCTTGAGGGAAAGATGTAACTCTCTGAGATGAATTGACAGAACACAGAGCAGTTTCTCAGATAGCTTCTTTCCAGTTTTGAACGGAAGATACTTCCTTTTTCACCATAGCCCTCTATGGGCTTCCAAATATCCCTTTGCCAATTACACAAGAACAGCCTTAGCGAAAGGCTTCTTGAAGGGAAAGATGTAACTCTGTGAGATGAATTAACAGAACACTAAGCAGTTTCTCATAAAGCTTCTTTCCAGATTTGAACGGAAGATATTTCCTTTTTCACCATAGGCCTCTATGGGCTTCCAAATATCCCTTTGCCAATTCCACAAGAACAGCCTTAGCGAAAGGCTTCTTGAAGGGAAAGATGTAACTCTGTGAGATGAATTAACAGAACACAGAGCAGTTTCTCAGAAAGCTTCTTTCCAGTTTTGAACGGAAGATATTTCCTTTTTCACCGTAGCCCTCTATGTTCTTCCAAATATCCCTTTGCCAATTCCACAAGAACAGCCTTAGCGAAAGGCTTCTTGAAGGGAAAGATGTAACTCTGTGAGATGAATTAACAGAACACAGAGCAGTTTCTCAGAAAGCTTCTTTCCAGTTTTGAACGGAAGATATTTCCTTTTTCACCACAGCCCTCTATGGGCTTCCAAATATCCCTTTGCCAATTCCACAAGAACAGCCTTAGCGAAAGGCTTCTTGAAGGGAAAGATGTAACTCTGTGAGATGAATTAACAGAACACAGAGCAGTTTCTCTGAAAGCTTCTTTCCAGTTTTGAACGGAAGATATTTCCTTTTTCACCATAGCCCTCTATGGGCTTCCAAATATCCCTTTGCCAATTCCACAAGAACAGCCTTAGCGAAAGGGTTCTTGAAGGGAAAGATGTAACTCTGTGAGATGAATTAACAGAACACTGAGCAGTTTCTCAGAAAGCTTCTTTCCAGTTTTGAACGGAAGATATTTCCTTTTTCACCATAGCCCTCTATGGGCTTCCAAATATCCCTTTGCCAATTCCACAAGAACAGCCTTCGCGAAAGGCTTCTTGAAGGGAAAGATGTAACTCTGTGAGATGAATTAACAGAACACAGAGCAGTTTCTCAGAAAGCTTCTTTCCAGTTTTGAACGGAAGATATTTCCTTTTTCACCATAGGCCTCTATGGGCTTCCAAATATCCCTTTGCCAATTCCACAAGAACAGCCTTAGCGAAAGGCTTCTTGAAGGGAAAGATGTAACTCTGTGAGATGAATTAACAGAACACAGAGCAGTTTCTCAGAAAGCTTCTTTCCAGTTTTGAACGGAAGATATTTCCTTTTTCACCATAGCCCTCTATGGGCTTCCAAATATCCCTTTGCCAATTCCACAAGAACAGCCTTAGCGAAAGGGTTCTTGAAGGGAAAGATGTAACTCTTTGAGATGAATTAACAGAACACTGAGCAGTTTCTCAGAAAGCTTCTTTCCAGTTTTGAACGGAAGATATTTCCTTTTTCACCATAGCCCTCTATGGGCTTCCAAATATCCCTTTGCCAATTCCACAAGAACAGCCTTCGCGAAAGGCTTCTTGAAGGGAAAGATGTAACTCTGTGAGATGAATTAACAGAACACAGAGCAGTTTCTCAGAAAGCTTCTTTCCAGTTTTGAACGGAAGATATTTCCTTTTTCACCATAGGCCTCTATGGGCTTCCAAATATCCCTTTGCCAATTCCACAAGAACAGCCTTAGCGAAAGGCTTCTTGAAGGGAAAGATGTAACTCTGTGAGATGAATTAACAGAACACAGAGCAGTTTCTCTGAAAGCTTCTTTCCAGTTTTGAACGGAAGATATTTCCTTTTTCACCACAGCCCTCTATGGGCTTCCAAATATCCCTTTGCCAATTCCACAAGAACAGCCTTAGCGAAAGGGTTCTTGAAGGGAAAGATGTAACTCTGTGAGATGAATTAACAGAACACAGAGCAGTTTCTCAGAAAGCTTCTTTCCAGTTTTGAACGGAAGATATTTCCTTTTTCACCATAGCCCTCTATGGGCTTCCAAATATCCCTTTGCCAATTCCACAAGAACAGCCTTCGCGAAAGGCTTCTTGAAGGGAAAGATGTAACTCTGTGAGATGAATTAACAGAACACAGAGCAGTTTCTCAGAAAGCTTCTTTCCAGTTTTGAACGGAAGATATTTCCTTTTTCACCACAGCCCTCTATGGGCTTCCAAATATCCCTTTGCCAATTCCACAAGAACAGCCTTAGCGAAAGGCTTCTTGAAGGGAAAGATGTAACTCTGTGAGATGAATTAACAGAACACAGAGCAGTTTCTCTGAAAGCTTCTTTCCAGTTTTGAACGGAAGATATTTCCTTTTTCACCATAGCCCTCTATGGGCTTCCAAATATCCCTTTGCCAATTCCACAAGAACAGCCTTAGCGAAAGGGTTCTTGAAGGGAAAGATGTAACTCTGTGAGATGAATTAACAGAACACTGAGCAGTTTCTCAGAAAGCTTCTTTCCAGTTTTGAACGGAAGATATTTCCTTTTTCACCATAGCCCTCTATGGGCTTCCAAATATCCCTTTGCCAATTCCACAAGAACAGCCTTCGCGAAAGGCTTCTTGAAGGGAAAGATGTAACTCTGTGAGATGAATTAACAGAACACAGAGCAGTTTCTCAGAAAGCTTCTTTCCAGTTTTGAACGGAAGATATTTCCTTTTTCACCATAGGCCTCTATGGGCTTCCAAATATCCCTTTGCCAATTCCACAAGAACAGCCTTAGCGAAAGGCTTCTTGAAGGGAAAGATGTAACTCTGTGAGATGAATTAACAGAACACAGAGCAGTTTCTCAGAAAGCTTCTTTCCAGTTTTGAACGGAAGATATTTCCTTTTTCACCATAGCCCTCTATGGGCTTCCAAATATCCCTTTGCCAATTCCACAAGAACAGCCTTAGCGAAAGGGTTCTTGAAGGGAAAGATGTAACTCTGTGAGATGAATTAACAGAACACTGAGCAGTTTCTCAGAAAGCTTCTTTCCAGTTTTGAACGGAAGATATTTCCTTTTTCACCATAGCCCTCTATGGGCTTCCAAATATCCCTTTGCCAATTCCACAAGAACAGCCTTCGCGAAAGGCTTCTTGAAGGGAAAGATGTAACTCTGTGAGATGAATTAACAGAACACAGAGCAGTTTCTCAGAAAGCTTCTTTCCAGTTTTGAACGGAAGATATTTCCTTTTTCACCATAGGCCTCTATGGGCTTCCAAATATCCCTTTGCCAATTCCACAAGAACAGCCTTAGCGAAAGGCTTCTTGAAGGGAAAGATGTAACTCTGTGAGATGAATTAACAGAACACAGAGCAGTTTCTCAGAAAGCTTCTTTCCAGTTTTGAACGGAAGATATTTCCTTTTTCACCATAGCCCTCTATGGGCTTCCAAATATCCCTTTGCCAATTCCACAAGAACAGCCTTAGCGAAAGGCTTCTTGAAGGGAAAGATGTAACTCTGTGAGATGAATTAACAGAACACAGAGCAGTTTCTCAGAAAGCTTCTTTCCAGTTTTGAACGGAAGATATTTCCTTTTTCACCATAGCCCTCTATGGGCTTCCAAATATCCCTTTGCCAATTCCACAAGAACAGGCTTAGCGAAAGGCTTCTTGAAGGGAAAGATGTAACTCTGTGAGATGAATTTACAGAACACAGAGCAGTTTCTCAGAAAGCTTCTTTCCAGTTTTGAACGGAAGATATTTCCTTTTTCATCATAGGCCTCTATGGGCTTCCAAATATCGCTTTGCCAATTCCACAAGAACAGCATTAGCGAAAGGCTTCTTGAAGGGAAAGATGTAACTCTGTGAGATGAATTAACAGAACACAGAGCAGTTTCTCAGAAAGCTTCTTTCCAGTTTTGAACGGAAGGTATTTCCTTTTTCACCATAGCCCTCTATGGGCTTCCAAATATCCCTTTGCCAATTCCACAAGAACAGCCTTAGCGAAAGGCTTCTTGAAGGGAAAGATGTAACTCTGTGAGATGAATTAACAGAACACAGAGCAGTTTCTCAGAAAGCTTCTTTCCAGTTTTGAACGGAAGATATTTCCTTTTTCACCATAGCCCTCTATGGGCTTCCAAATATCCCTTTGCCAATTCCACAAGAACTGCCTTAGCGAAAGGCTTCTTGAAGGGAAAGATGTAACTCTGTGAGATGAATTAACAGAACACAGAGCAGTTTCTCAGAAAGTTTCTTTCCAGTTTTGAACGGAAGATATTTCCTTTTTCACCATAGCCCTCTATGGGCTTCCAAATATCCCTTTGCCAATTCCACAAGAACAGCCTTAGCGAAAGGCTTCTTGAAGGGAAAGATGTAACTCTGTGAGATGAATTAACAGAACACAGAGCAGTTTCTCAGAAAGCTTCTTTCCAGTTTTGAACGGAAGATATTTCCTTTTTCACCTTAGCCCTCTATGGGCTTCGAAATATCCCTTTGCCAATTCCACAAGAACAGCCTTAGCGAAAGGCTTCTTGAAGGGAAAGATGTAACTCGGTGAGATGAATTAACAGAACACAGAGCAGTTTCTCAGAAAGCTTCTTTCCAGTTTTGAACGGAAGGTATTTCCTTTTTCACCATAGCCCTCTATGGGCTTCCAAATATCCCTTTGCCAATTCCACAAGAACAGCCTTAGCGAAAGGCTTCTTGAAGGGAAAGATGTAACTCTGTGAGATGAATTAACAGAACACAGAGTAGTTTCTCAGAAAGCTTCTTTCCAGTTTTGAACGGAAGATATTTCCTTTTTCACCATAGCCCTCTATGGGCTTCCAAATATCCCTTTGCCAATTCCACAAGAACAGCCTTAGCGAAAGGCTACTTGAAGGGAAAGATGTAACTCTGTGAGATGCATTAACAGAACACAGAGCAGTTTCTCTGAAAGCTTCTTTCCAGTTTTGAACGGAAGATATTTCCTTTTTCACCATAGCCCTCTATGGGCTTCCAAATATCCCTTTGCCAATTCCACAAGAACAGCCTTAGCGAAAGGGTTCTTGAAGGGAAAGATGTAACTCTGTGAGATGAATTAACAGAACACAGAGCAGTTTCTCAGAAAGCTTCTTTCCAGTTTTGAACGGAAGATATTTCCTTTTTCACCATAGCCCTCTATGGGCTTCCAAATATCCCTTTGCCAATTCCACAAGAACAGCCTTCGCGAAAGGCTTCTTGAAGGGAAAGATGTAACTCTGTGAGATGAATTAACAGAACACAGAGCAGTTTCTCAGAAAGCTTCTTTCCAGTTTTGAACGGAAGATATTTCCTTTTTCACCATAAGCCTCTATGGGCTTCCAAATATCCCTTTGCCAATCCCAACAAGAACAGCCTTGGCGAAAGGCTTCTTGAAGGGAAAGATGTAAGTCTGTGAGATGAATTGACAGAACACAGAGCAGTTTCTCAGATAGCTTCTTTCCAGTTTTGAACGGAAAATACTTCCTTTTTCACCGTAGCCCTCTATGGGCTTCCAAATATCCCTTTGCCAATTACACAAGAACAGCCTTAGCGAAAGGCTTCTTGAAGGGAAAGATGTAACTCTGTGAGATGAATTAACAGAACACAGAGCAGTTTCTCATAAAGCTTCTTTCCAGATTTGAACGGAAGATATTTCCTTTTTCACCATAGGCCTCTATGGGCTTCCAAATATCCCTTTGCCAATTCCACAAGAACAGCCTTAGCGAAAGGCTTCTTGAAGGGAAAGATGTAACTCTGTGAGATGAATTAACAGAACACAGAGCAGTTTCTCAGAAAGCTTCTTTCCAGTTTTGAACGGAAGATATTTCCTTTTTCAAAATAGCTCTCTATGGGCTTCCAAATATCCCTTTGCCAATTCCATAAGAACAGCCTTAGCGAAAGGCTTCTTGAAGGGAAAGATGTAACTCTGTGAGATGAATTAACAGAACACAGAGCAGTTTCTCAGAAAGCTTCTTTCCAGTTTTGAACGGAAGATATTTCCTTTTTCACCGTAGCCCTCTATGGGCTTCCAAATATCCCTTTGCCAATTCCACAAGAACAGCCTTAGCGAAAGGCTTCTTGAAGGGAAAGATGTAACTCTGTGAGATGAATTAAGAGAACACACAGCAGTTTCTCAGAAAGCTTCTTTCCAGTTTTGAACGGAAGATATTTCCTTTTTCACCATAGCCCTCTATGGGCTTCCAAATATCCCTTTGCCAATTCCACAAGAACAGCCTTAGCGAAAGGCTTCTTGAAGGGAAAGATGTAACTCTGTGAGATGAATTAACAGAACACAGAGCAGTTTCTCAGAAAGCTTCTTTCCAGTTTTGAACGGAAGATATTTCCTTTTTCACCATAGCCCTCTATGGGCTTCCAAATATCCCTTTGCCAATTCCACAAGAACAGCCTTAGCGAAAGGCTTCTTGAAGGGAAAGATGTAACTCTGTGAGATGAATTAACAGAACACAGAGCAGTTTCTCAGAAAGCTTCTTTCCAGTTTTGAACGGAAGATATTTCCTTTTTCACCATAGCCCTCTATGGGCTTCCAAATATCCCTTTGCCAATTCCACAAGAACAGCCTTCGCGAAAGGCTTCTTGAAGGGAAAGATGTAACTCTGTGAGATGAATTAACAGAACACAGAGCAGTTTCTCAGAAAGCTTCTTTCCAGTTTTGAACGGAAGATATTTCCTTTTTCACCATAGGCCTCTATGGGCTTCCAAATATCCCTTTGCCAATTCCACAAGAACAGCCTTAGCGAAAGGCTTCTTGAAGGGAAAGATGTAACTCTGTGAGATGAATTAACAGAACACAGAGCAGTTTCTCAGAAAGCTTATTTCCAGTTTTGAACCGAAGATATTTCCTTTTTAACCATAGCCCTCTATGGGCTTCCAAATATCCCTTTGCCAATTCCACAAGAACAGCCTTAGCGAAAGGCTTCTTGAAGGGAAAGATGTAACTCTGTGAGATGAATTAACAGAACACAGAGCAGTTTCTCAGAAAGCTTCTTTCCAGTTTTGAACGGAAGATATTTCCTTTTTCACCATAGGCCTCTATGGGCTTCCAAATATCCCTTTGCCAATTCCACAAGAACAGCCTTTGCGAAAGGCTTCTTGAAGGGAAAGATGTAACTCTGTGAGATGAATTGACAGAACAGAGAGCAGTTTCTCAGATAGCTTCTTTCCAGTTTTGAACGGAAGATACTTCCTTTTTCATCATAGCCCTCTTTGGGCTTCCAAATATCCCTTTGCCAATTCCACAAGAACAGCCTTAGCGAAAGGCTTCTTGAAGGGAAAGATGTAACTCTGTGAGATGAATTAACAGAACACAGAGTAGTTTCTCAGAAACCTTCTTTCCAGTTTTGAACGGAAGATATTTCCTTTTTCACCACAGCCCTCTATGGGCTTCCAAATATCCCTTTGCCAATTCCACAAGAACAGCCTTCGCGAAAGGCTTCTTGAAGGGAAAGATGTAACTCTGTGAGATGAATTAACAGAACACAGAGCAGTTTCTCAGAAAGCTTCTTTCCAATTTTGAACGGAAGATATTTCCTTTTTCACCATAGGCCTCTATGGTCTTCCAAATATCCCTTTGCCAATTCCACAAGAACAGCCTTAGCGAAAGGCTTCTTGAAGGGAAAGATGTAACTCTGTGAGATGAATTAACAGAACACAGAGCAGTTTCTCAGAAAGCTTCTTTCCAGTTTTGAACGGAAGATATTTCCTTTTTCACCATAGCCCTCTATGGGCTTCCAAATATCCCTTTGCCAATTCCACAAGAACAGCCTTAGCGAAAGGCTACTTGAAGGGAAAGATGTAACTCTGTGAGATGAATTAACAGAACACAGAGCAGTTTCTCTGAAAGCTTCTTTCCAGTTTTGAACGGAAGATATTTCCTTTTTCACCACAGCCCTCTATGGGCTTCCAAATATCCCTTTGCCAATTCCACAAGAACAGCCTTAGCCAAAGGGTTCTTGAAGGGAAAGATGTAACTCTGTGAGATGAATTAACAGAACACAGAGCAGTTTCTCAGAAAGCTTCTTTCCAGTTTTGAACGGAAGATATTTCCTTTTTCACCATAGCCCTCTATGGGCTTCCAAATATCCCTTTGCCAATTCCACAAGAACAGCCTTCGCGAAAGGCTTCTTGAAGGGAAAGATGTAACTCTGTGAGATGAATTAACAGAACACAGAGCAGTTTCTCAGAAAGCCTCTTTCCAGTTTTGAACGGAAGATATTTCCTTTTTCACCATAGGCCTCTATGGGCTTCAAATATCCCTTTGCCAATTCCACAAGAACAGCCTTAGCGAAAGGCTTCTTGAAGGGAAAGATGTAACTCTGTGAGATGAATTGACAGAACACAGAGCAGTTTCTCAGATAGCTTCTTTCCAGTTTTGAACGGAAGATACTTCCTTTTTCACCATAGCCCTCTATGGGCTTCCAAATATCCCTTTGCCAATTACACAAGAACAGCCTTAGCGAAAGGCTTCTTGAAGGGAAAGATGTAACTCTGTGAGATGAATTAACAGAACACTAAGCAGTTTCTCATAAAGCTTCTTTCCAGATTTGAACGGAAGATACTTCCTTTTTCACCATAGGCCTCTATGGGCTTCCAAATATCCCTTTGCCAATTCCACAAGAACAGCCTTAGCGAAAGGCTTCTTGAAGGGAAAGATGTAACTCTGTGAGATGAATTAACAGAAGACAGAGCAGTTTCTCAGAAAGCTTCTTTCCACTTTTGAACGGAAGATATTTCCTTTTTCACCGTAGCCCTCTATGTTCTTCCAAATATCCCTTTGCCAATTCCACAAGAACAGCCTTAGCGAAAGGCTTCTTGAAGGGAAAGATGTAACTCTGTGAGATGAATTAACAGAACACAGAGCAGTTTCTCAGAAAGCTTCTTTCCAGTTTTGAACGGAAGATATTTCCTTTTTCACCACAGCCCTCTATGGGCTTCCAAATATCCCTTTGCCAATTCCACAAGAACAGCCTTAGCGAAAGGCTTCTTGAAGGGAAAGATGTAACTCTGTGAGATGAATTAACAGAACACAGAGCAGTTTCTCTGAAAGCTTCTTTCCAGTTTTGAACGGAAGATATTTCCTTTTTCACCATAGCCCTCTATGGGCTTCCAAATATCCCTTTGCCAATTCCACAAGAACAGCCTTAGCGAAAGGGTTCTTGAAGGGAAAGATGTAACTCTGTGAGATGAATTAACAGAACACTGAGCAGTTTCTCAGAAAGCTTCTTTCCAGTTTTGAACGGAAGATATTTCCTTTTTCACCATAGCCCTCTATGGGCTTCCAAATATCCCTTTGCCAATTCCACAAGAACAGCCTTCGCGAAAGGCTTCTTGAAGGGAAAGATGTAACTCTGTGAGATGAATTAACAGAACACAGAGCAGTTTCTCAGAAAGCTTCTTTCCAGTTTTGAACGGAAGATATTTCCTTTTTCACCATAGGCCTCTATGGGCTTCCAAATATCCCTTTGCCAATTCCACAAGAACAGCCTTAGCGAAAGGCTTCTTGAAGGGAAAGATGTAACTCTGTGAGATGAATTAACAGAACACAGAGCAGTTTCTCAGAAAGCTTCTTTCCAGTTTTGAACGGAAGATATTTCCTTTTTCACCATAGCCCTCTATGGGCTTCCAAATATCCCTTTGCCAATTCCACAAGAACAGCCTTAGCGAAAGGGTTCTTGAAGGGAAAGATGTAACTCTGTGAGATGAATTAACAGAACACTGAGCAGTTTCTCAGAAAGCTTCTTTCCAGTTTTGAACGGAAGATATTTCCTTTTTCACCATAGCCCTCTATGGGCTTCCAAATATCCCTTTGCCAATTCCACAAGAACAGCCTTCGCGAAAGGCTTCTTGAAGGGAAAGATGTAACTCTGTGAGATGAATTAACAGAACACAGAGCAGTTTCTCAGAAAGCTTCTTTCCAGTTTTGAACGGAAGATATTTCCTTTTTCACCATAGGCCTCTATGGGCTTCCAAATATCCCTTTGCCAATTCCACAAGAACAGCCTTAGCGAAAGGCTTCTTGAAGGGAAAGATGTAACTCTGTGAGATGAATTAACAGAACACAGAGCAGTTTCTCAGGAAGCTTCTTTCCAGTTTTGAACGGAAGATATTTCCTTTTTCACCATAGCCCTCTATGGGCTTCCAAATATCCCTTTGCCAATTCCACAAGAACAGCCTTAGCGAAAGGCTTCTTGAAGGGAAAGATGTAACTCTGTGAGATGAATTAACAGAACACAGAGCAGTTTCTCAGAAAGCTTCTTTCCAGTTTTGAACGGAAGATATTTCCTTTTTCACCATAGCCCTCTATGGGCTTCCAAATATCCCTTTGCCAATTCCACAAGAACAGGCTTAGCGAAAGGCTTCTTGAAGGGAAAGATGTAACTCTGTGAGATGAATTTACAGAACACAGAGCAGTTTCTCAGAAAGCTTCTTTCCAGTTTTGAACGGAAGATATTTCCTTTTTCATCATAGGCCTCTATGGGCTTCCAAATATCGCTTTGCCAATTCCACAAGAACAGCATTAGCGAAAGGCTTCTTGAAGGGAAAGATGTAACTCTGTGAGATGAATTAACAGAACTCAGAGCAGTTTCTCAGAAAGCTTCTTTCCAGTTTTGAACGGAAGGTATTTCCTTTTTCACCATAGCCCTCTATGGGCTTCCAAATATCCCTTTGCCAATTCCACAAGAACAGCCTTAGCGAAAGGCTTCTTGAAGGGAAAGATGTAACTCTGTGAGATGAATTAACAGAACACAGAGCAGTTTCTCAGAAAGCTTCTTTCCAGTTTTGAACGGAAGATATTTCCTTTTTCACCATAGCCCTCTATGGGCTTCCAAATATCCCTTTGCCAATTCCACAAGAACTGCCTTAGCGAAAGGCTTCTTGAAGGGAAAGATGTAACTCTGTGAGATGAATTAACAGAACACAGAGCAGTTTCTCAGAAAGTTTCTTTCCAGTTTTGAACGGAAGATATTTCCTTTTTCACCATAGCCCTCTATGGGCTTCCAAATATCCCTTTGCCAATTCCACAAGAACAGCCTTAGCGAAAGGCTTCTTGAAGGGAAAGATGTAACTCTGTGAGATGAATTAACAGAACACAGAGCAGTTTCTCAGAAAGCTTCTTTCCAGTTTTGAACGGAAGATATTTCCTTTTTCACCTTAGCCCTCTATGGGCTTCGAAATATCCCTTTGCCAATTCCACAAGAACAGCCTTAGCGAAAGGCTTCTTGAAGGGAAAGATGTAACTCGGTGAGATGAATTAACAGAACACAGAGCAGTTTCTCAGAAAGCTTCTTTCCAGTTTTGAACGGAAGGTATTTCCTTTTTCACCATAGCCCTCTATGGGCTTCCAAATATCCCTTTGCCAATTCCACAAGAACAGCCTTAGCGAAAGGCTTCTTGAAGGGAAAGATGTAACTCTGTGAGATGAATTAACAGAACACAGAGTAGTTTCTCAGAAAGCTTCTTTCCAGTTTTGAACGGAAGATATTTCCTTTTTCACCATAGCCCTCTATGGGCTTCCAAATATCCCTTTGCCAATTCCACAAGAACAGCCTTAGCGAAAGGCTACTTGAAGGGAAAGATGTAACTCTGTGAGATGCATTAACAGAACACAGAGCAGTTTCTCTGAAAGCTTCTTTCCAGTTTTGAACGGAAGATATTTCCTTTTTCACCATAGCCCTCTATGGGCTTCCAAATATCCCTTTGCCAATTCCACAAGAACAGCCTTCGCGAAAGGCTTCTTGAAGGGAAAGATGTAACTCTGTGAGATGAATTAACAGAACACAGAGCAGTTTCTCAGAAAGCTTCTTTCCAGTTTTGAACGGAAGATATTTCCTTTTTCACCATAGGCCTCTATGGGCTTCCAAACATCCCTTTGCCAATTCCACAAGAACAGCCTTAGCGAAAGGCTTCTTGAAGGGAAAGATGTAACTCTGTGAGATGAATTAACAGAACACAGAGCAGTTTCTCAGAAAGCTTATTTCCAGTTTTGAACCGAAGATATTTCCTTTTTAACCATAGCCCTCTATGGGCTTCCAAATATCCCTTTGCCAATTCCACAAGAACAGCCTTAGCGAAAGGCTTCTTGAAGGGAAAGATGTAACTCTGTGAGATGAATTAACAGAACACAGAGCAGTTTCTCAGAAGCTTCTTTCCAGTTTTGAACGGAAGATATTTCCTTTTTCACCATAGGCCTCTATGGGCTTCCAAATATCCCTTTGCCAATTCCACAAGAACAGCCTTTGCGAAAGGCTTCTTGAAGGGAAAGATGTAACTCTGTGAGATGAATTGACAGAACAGAGAGCAGTTTCTCAGATAGCTTCTTTCCAGTTTTGAACGGAAGATACTTCCTTTTTCACCATAGCCCTCTTTGGGCTTCCAAATATCCCTTTGCCAATTCCACAAGAACAGCCTTAGCGAAAGGCTTCTTGAAGGGAAAGATGTAACTCTGTGAGATGAATTAACAGAACACAGAGTAGTTTCTCAGAATCCTTCTTTCCAGTTTTGAACGGTAGATATTTCCTTTTTCACCACAGCCCTCTATGGGCTTCCAAATATCCCTTTGCCAATTCCACAAGAACAGCCTTAGCGAAAGGCTTCTTGAAGGGAAAGATGTAACTCTGTGAGATGAATTAACAGAACACAGAGCAGTTTCTCAGAAAGCTTCTTTCCAATTTTGAACGGAAGATATTTCCTTTTTCACCATAGGCCTCTATGGTCTTCCAAATATCCCTTTGCCAATTCCACAAGAACAGCCTTAGCGAAAGGCTTCTTGAAGGGAAAGATGTAACTCTGTGAGATGAATTAACAGAACACAGAGCAGTTTCTCAGAAAGCTTCTTTCCAGTTTTGAACGGAAGATATTTCCTTTTTCACCATAGCCCTCTATGGGCTTCCAAATATCCCTTTGCCAATTCCACAAGAACAGCCTTAGCGAAAGGCTTCTTGAAGGGAAAGATGTAACTCTGTGAGATGAATTAACAGAACACAGAGCAGTTTCTCAGAAAGCTTCTTTCCAGTTTTGAACGGAAGATATTTCCTTTTTCACCATAGCCCTCTATGGGCTTCCAAATATCCCTTTGCCAATTCCACAAGAACAGGCTTAGCGAAAGGCTTCTTGAAGGGAAAGATGTAACTCCGTGAGATGAATTTACAGAACACAGAGCAGTTTCTCAGAAAGCTTCTTTCCAGTTTTGAACGGAAGATATTTCCTTTTTCATCATAGGCCTCTATGGGCTTCCAAATATCGCTTTGCCAATTCCACAAGAACAGCATTAGCGAAAGGCTTCTTGAAGGGAAAGATGTAACTCTGTGAGATGAATTAACAGAACACAGAGCAGTTTCTCAGAAAGCTTCTTTCCAGTTTTGAACGGAAGGTATTTCCTTTTTCACCATAGCCCTCTATGGGCTTCCAAATATCCCTTTGCCAATTCCACAAGAACAGCCTTAGCGAAAGGCTTCTTGAAGGGAAAGATGTAACTCTGTGAGATGAATTAACAGAACACAGAGCAGTTTCTCAGAAAGCTTCTTTCCAGTTTTGAACGGAAGATATTTCCTTTTTCACCATAGCCCTCTATGGGCTTCCAAATATCCCTTTGCCAATTCCACAAGAACTGCCTTAGCGAAAGGCTTCTTGAAGGGAAAGATGTAACTCTGTGAGATGAATTAACAGAACACAGAGCAGTTTCTCAGAAAGTTTCTTTCCAGTTTTGAACGGAAGATATTTCCTTTTTCACCATAGCCCTCTATGGGCTTCCAAATATCCCTTTGCCAATTCCACAAGAACAGCCTTAGCGAAAGGCTTCTTGAAGGGAAAGATGTAACTCTGTGAGTTGAATTAACAGAACACAGAGCAGTTTCTCAGAAAGCTTCTTTCCAGTTTTGAACGGAAGATATTTCCTTTTTAACCTTAGCCCTCTATGGGCTTCGAAATATCCCTTTGCCAATTCCACAAGAACAGCCTTAGCGAAAGGCTTCTTGAAGGGAAAGATGTAACTCGGTGAGATGAATTAACAGAACACAGAGCAGTTTCTCAGAAAGCTTCTTTCCAGTTTTGAACGGAAGGTATTTCCTTTTTCACTATAGCCCTCTATGGGCTTCCAAATATCCCTTTGCCAATTCCCCAAGAACAGCCTTAGCGAAAGGCTTCTTGAAGGGAAAGATGTAACTCTGTGAGATGAATTAACAGAACACAGAGTAGTTTCTCAGAAAGCTTCTTTCCAGTTTTGAACGGAAGATATTTCCTTTTTCACCATAGCCCTCTATGGGCTTCCAAATATCCCTTTGCCAATTCCACAAGAACAGCCTTAGCGAAAGGCTACTTGAAGGGAAAGATGTAACTCTGTGAGATGCATTAATAGAAAACAGAGCAGTTTCTCTGAAAGCTTCTTTCCAGTTTTGAACGGAAGATATTTCCTTTTTCACCATAGCCCTCTATGGGCTTCCAAATATCCCTTTGCCAATTCCACAAGAACAGCCTTAGCGAAAGGGTTCTTGAAGGGAAAGATGTAACTCTGTGAGATGAATTAACAGAACACAGAGCAGTTTCTCAGAAAGCTTCTTTCCTGTTTTGAACGGAAGATATTTCCTTTTTCACCATAGCCCTCTATGGGCTTCCAAATATCCCTTTGCCAATTCCACAAGAACAGCCTTCGCGAAAGGCTTCTTGAAGGGAAAGATGTAACTCTGTGAGATGAATTAACAGAACACAGAGCAGTTTCTCAGAAAGCTTCTTTCCAGTTTTGAACGGAAGATATTTCCTTTTTCACCATAAGCCTCTATGGGCTTCCAAATATCCCTTTGCCAATCCCAACAAGAACAGCCTTGGCGAAAGGCTTCTTGAAGGGAAAGATGTAAGTCTGTGAGATGAATTGACAGAACACAGAGCAGTTTCTCAGATAGCTTCTTTCCAGTTTTGAACGGAAGATACTTCCTTTTTCACCGTAGCCCTCTATGGGCTTCCAAATATCCCTTTGCCAATTACACAAGAACAGCCTTAGCGAAAGGCTTCTTGAAGGGAAAGATGTAACTCTGTGAGATGAATTAACAGAACACAGAGCAGTTTCTCATAAAGCTTCTTTCCAGATTTGAACGGAAGATATTTCCTTTTTCACCATAGGCCTCTATGGGCTTCCAAATATCCCTTTGCCAATTCCACAAGAACAGCCTTAGCGAAAGGCTTCTTGAAGGGAAAGATGTAACTCTGTGAGATGAATTAACAGAACACAGAGCAGTTTCTCAGAAAGCTTCTTTCCAGTTTTGAACGGAAGATATTTCCTTTTTCAAAATAGCTCTCTATGGGCTTCCAAATATCCCTTTGCCAATTCCATAAGAACAGCCTTAGCGAAAGGCTTCTTGAAGGGAAAGATGTAACTCTGTGAGATGAATTAACAGAACACAGAGCAGTTTCTCAGAAAGCTTCTTTCCAGTTTTGAACGGAAGATATTTCCTTTTTCACCGTAGCCCTCTATGGGCTTCCAAATATCCCTTTGCCAATTCCACAAGAACAGCCTTAGCGAAAGGCTTCTTGAAGGGAAAGATGTAACTCTGTGAGATGAATTAACAGAACACAGAGCAGTTTCTCAGAAAGCTTCTTTCCAGTTTTGAACGGAAGATATTTCCTTTTTCACCATAGCCCTCTATGGGCTTCCAAATATCCCTTTGCCAATTCCACAAGAACAGCCTTAGCGAAAGGCTTCTTGAAGGGAAAGATGTAACTCTGTGAGATGAATTAACAGAACACAGAGCAGTTTCTCAGAAAGCTTCTTTCCAGTTTTGAACGGAAGATATTTCCTTTTTCACCATAGCCCTCTATGGGCTTCCAAATATCCCTTTGCCAATTCCACAAGAACAGCCTTAGCGAAAGGCTTCTTGAAGGGAAAGATGTAACTCTGTGAGATGAATTAACAGAACACAGAGCAGTTTCTCAGAAAGCTTCTTTCCAGTTTTGAACGGAAGATATTTCCTTTTTCACCATAGCCCTCTATGGGCTTCCAAATATCCCTTTGCCAATTCCACAACAACAGCCTTCGCGAAAGGCTTCTTGAAGGGAAAGATGTAACTCTGTGAGATGAATTAACAGAACACAGAGCAGTTTCTCAGAAAGCTTCTTTCCAGTTTTGAACGGAAGATATTTCCTTTTTCACCATAGGCCTCTATGGGCTTCCAAATATCCCTTTGCCAATTCCACAAGAACAGCCTTAGCGAAAGGCTTCTTGAAGGGAAAGATGTAACTCTGTGAGATGAATTAACAGAACACAGAGCAGTTTCTCAGAAAGCTTATTTCCAGTTTTGAACCAAAGATATTTCCTTTTTCACCATAGCCCTCTATGGGCTTCCAAATATCCCTTTGCCAATTCCACAAGAACAGCCTTAGCGAAAGGCTTCTTGAAGGGAAAGATGTAACTCTGTGAGATGAATTAACAGAACACAGAGCAGTTTCTCAGAAAGCTTCTTTCCAGTTTTGAACGGAAGATATTTCCTTTTTCACCATAGGCCTCTATGGGCTTCCAAATATCCCTTTGCCAATTCCACAAGAACAGCCTTTGCGAAAGGCTTCTTGAAGGGAAAGATGTAACTCTGTGAGATGAATTGACAGAACAGAGAGCAGTTTCTCAGATAGCTTCTTTCCAGTTTTGAACGGAAGATACTTCCTTTTTCACCATAGCCCTCTTTGGGCTTCCAAATATCCCTTTGCCAATTCCACAAGAACAGCCTTAGCGAAAGGCTTCTTGAAGGGAAAGATGTAACTCTGTGAGATGAATTAACAGAACACAGAGTAGTTTCTCAGAATCCTTCTTTCCAGTTTTGAACGGTAGATATTTCCTTTTTCACCACAGCCCTCTATGGGCTTCCAAATATCCCTTTGCCAATTCCACAAGAACAGCCTTAGCGAAAGGCTTCTTGAAGGGAAAGATGTAACTCTGTGAGATGAATTAACAGAACACAGAGCAGTTTCTCAGAAAGCTTCTTTCCAATTTTGAACGGAAGATATTTCCTTTTTCACCATAGGCCTCTATGGTCTTCCAAATATCCCTTTGCCAATTCCACAAGAACAGCCTTAGCGAAAGGCTTCTTGAAGGGAAAGATGTAACTCTGTGAGATGAATTAACAGAACACAGAGCAGTTTCTCAGAAAGCTTCTTTCCAGTTTTGAACGGAAGATATTTCCTTTTTCACCATAGCCCTCTATGGGCTTCCAAATATCCCTTTGCCAATTCCACAAGAACAGCCTTAGCGAAAGGCTTCTTGAAGGGAAAGATGTAACTCTGTGAGATGAATTAACAGAACACAGAGCAGTTTCTCAGAAAGCTTCTTTCCAGTTTTGAACGGAAGATATTTCCTTTTTCACCATAGCCCTCTATGGGCTTCCAAATATCCCTTTGCCAATTCCACAAGAACAGGCTTAGCGAAAGGCTTCTTGAAGGGAAAGATGTAACTCCGTGAGATGAATTTACAGAACACAGAGCAGTTTCTCAGAAAGCTTCTTTCCAGTTTTGAACGGAAGATATTTCCTTTTTCATCATAGGCCTCTATGGGCTTCCAAATATCGCTTTGCCAATTCCACAAGAACAGCATTAGCGAAAGGCTTCTTGAAGGGAAAGATGTAACTCTGTGAGATGAATTAACAGAACACAGAGCAGTTTCTCAGAAAGCTTCTTTCCAGTTTTGAACGGAAGGTATTTCCTTTTTCACCATAGCCCTCTATGGGCTTCCAAATATCCCTTTGCCAATTCCACAAGAACAGCCTTAGCGAAAGGCTTCTTGAAGGGAAAGATGTAACTCTGTGAGATGAATTAACAGAACACAGAGCAGTTTCTCAGAAAGCTTCTTTCCAGTTTTGAACGGAAGATATTTCCTTTTTCACCATAGCCCTCTATGGGCTTCCAAATATCCCTTTGCCAATTCCACAAGAACTGCCTTAGCGAAAGGCTTCTTGAAGGGAAAGATGTAACTCTGTGAGATGAATTAACAGAACACAGAGCAGTTTCTCAGAAAGTTTCTTTCCAGTTTTGAACGGAAGATATTTCCTTTTTCACCATAGCCCTCTATGGGCTTCCAAATATCCCTTTGCCAATTCCACAAGAACAGCCTTAGCGAAAGGCTTCTTGAAGGGAAAGATGTAACTCTGTGAGATGAATTAACAGAACACAGAGCAGTTTCTCAGAAAGCTTCTTTCCAGTTTTGAACGGAAGATATTTCCTTTTTAACCTTAGCCCTCTATGGGCTTCGAAATATCCCTTTGCCAATTCCACAAGAACAGCCTTAGCGAAAGGCTTCTTGAAGGGAAAGATGTAACTCGGTGAGATGAATTAACAGAACACAGAGCAGTTTCTCAGAAAGCTTCTTTCCAGTTTTGAACGGAAGGTATTTCCTTTTTCACTATAGCCCTCTATGGGCTTCCAAATATCCCTTTGCCAATTCCCCAAGAACAGCCTTAGCGAAAGGCTTCTTGAAGGGAAAGATGTAACTCTGTGAGATGAATTAACAGAACACAGAGTAGTTTCTCAGAAAGCTTCTTTCCAGTTTTGAACGGAAGATATTTCCTTTTTCACCATAGCCCTCTATGGGCTTCCAAATATCCCTTTGCCAATTCCACAAGAACAGCCTTAGCGAAAGGCTACTTGAAGGGAAAGATGTAACTCTGTGAGATGCATTAATAGAAAACAGAGCAGTTTCTCTGAAAGCTTCTTTCCAGTTTTGAACGGAAGATATTTCCTTTTTCACCATAGCCCTCTATGGGCTTCCAAATATCCCTTTGCCAATTCCACAAGAACAGCCTTAGCGAAAGGGTTCTTGAAGGGAAAGATGTAACTCTGTGAGATGAATTAACAGAACACAGAGCAGTTTCTCAGAAAGCTTCTTTCCAGTTTTGAACGGAAGATATTTCCTTTTTCACCATAGCCCTCTATGGGCTTCCAAATATCCCTTTGCCAATTCCACAAGAACAGCCTTCGCGAAAGGCTTCTTGAAGGGAAAGATGTAACTCTGTGAGATGAATTAACAGAACACAGAGCAGTTTCTCAGAAAGCTTCTTTCCAGTTTTGAACGGAAGATATTTCCTTTTTCACCATAAGCCTCTATGGGCTTCCAAATATCCCTTTGCCAATCCCAACAAGAACAGCCTTGGCGAAAGGCTTCTTGAAGGGAAAGATGTAAGTCTGTGAGATGAATTGACAGAACACAGAGCAGTTTCTCAGATAGCTTCTTTCCAGTTTTGAACGGAAGATACTTCCTTTTTCACCGTAGCCCTCTATGGGCTTCCAAATATCCCTTTGCCAATTACACAAGAACAGCCTTAGCGAAAGGCTTCTTGAAGGGAAAGATGTAACTCTGTGAGATGAATTAACAGAACACAGAGCAGTTTCTCATAAAGCTTCTTTCCAGATTTGAACGGAAGATATTTCCTTTTTCACCATAGGCCTCTATGGGCTTCCAAATATCCCTTTGCCAATTCCACAAGAACAGCCTTAGCGAAAGGCTTCTTGAAGGGAAAGATGTAACTCTGTGAGATGAATTAACAGAACACAGAGCAGTTTCTCAGAAAGCTTCTTTCCAGTTTTGAACGGAAGATATTTCCTTTTTCAAAATAGCTCTCTATGGGCTTCCAAATATCCCTTTGCCAATTCCATAAGAACAGCCTTAGCGAAAGGCTTCTTGAAGGGAAAGATGTAACTCTGTGAGATGAATTAACAGAACACAGAGCAGTTTCTCAGAAAGCTTCTTTCCAGTTTTGAACGGAAGATATTTCCTTTTTCACCGTAGCCCTCTATGGGCTTCCAAATATCCCTTTGCCAATTCCACAAGAACAGCCTTAGCGAAAGGCTTCTTGAAGGGAAAGATGTAACTCTGTGAGATGAATTAACAGAACACAGAGCAGTTTCTCAGAAAGCTTCTTTCCAGTTTTGAACGGAAGATATTTCCTTTTTCACCATAGCCCTCTATGGGCTTCCAAATATCCCTTTGCCAATTCCACAAGAACAGCCTTAGCGAAAGGCTTCTTGAAGGGAAAGATGTAACTCTGTGAGATGAATTAACAGAACACAGAGCAGTTTCTCAGAAAGCTTCTTTCCAGTTTTGAACGGAAGATATTTCCTTTTTCACCATAGCCCTCTATGGGCTTCCAAATATCCCTTTGCCAATTCCACAAGAACAGCCTTAGCGAAAGGCTTCTTGAAGGGAAAGATGTAACTCTGTGAGATGAATTAACAGAACACAGAGCAGTTTCTCAGAAAGCTTCTTTCCAGTTTTGAACGGAAGATATTTCCTTTTTCACCATAGCCCTCTATGGGCTTCCAAATATCCCTTTGCCAATTCCACAAGAACAGCCTTCGCGAAAGGCTTCTTGAAGGGAAAGATGTAACTCTGTGAGATGAATTAACAGAACACAGAGCAGTTTCTCAGAAAGCTTCTTTCCAGTTTTGAACGGAAGATATTTCCTTTTTCACCATAGGCCTCTATGGGCTTCCAAATATCCCTTTGCCAATTCCACAAGAACAGCCTTAGCGAAAGGCTTCTTGAAGGGAAAGATGTAACTCTGTGAGATGAATTAACAGAACACAGAGCAGTTTCTCAGAAAGCTTATTTCCAGTTTTGAACCGAAGATATTTCCTTTTTAACCATAGCCCTCTATGGGCTTCCAAATATCCCTTTGCCAATTCCACAAGAACAGCCTTAGCGAAAGGCTTCTTGAAGGGAAAGATGTAACTCTGTGAGATGAATTAACAGAACACAGAGCAGTTTCTCAGAAAGCTTCTTTCCAGTTTTGAACGGAAGATATTTCCTTTTTCACCATAGGCCTCTATGGGCTTCCAAATATCCCTTTGCCAATTCCACAAGAACAGCCTTTGCGAAAGGCTTCTTGAAGGGAAAGATGTAACTCTGTGAGATGAATTGACAGAACAGAGAGCAGTTTCTCAGATAGCTTCTTTCCAGTTTTGAACGGAAGATACTTCCTTTTTCACCATAGCCCTCTTTGGGCTTCCAAATATCCCTTTGCCAATTCCACAAGAACAGCCTTAGCGAAAGGCTTCTTGAAGGGAAAGATGTAACTCTGTGAGATGAATTAACAGAACACAGAGCAGTTTCTCAGAAAGCTTCTTTCCAGTTTTGAACGGAAGATATTTCCTTTTTCACCATAGCCCTCTATGGGCTTCCAAATATCCCTTTGCCAATTCCACAAGAACAGGCTTAGCGAAAGGCTTCTTGAAGGGAAAGATGTAACTCCGTGAGATGAATTTACAGAACACAGAGCAGTTTCTCAGAAAGCTTCTTTCCAGTTTTGAACGGAAGATATTTCCTTTTTCATCATAGGCCTCTATGGGCTTCCAAATATCGCTTTGCCAATTCCACAAGAACAGCATTAGCGAAAGGCTTCTTGAAGGGAAAGATGTAACTCTGTGAGATGAATTAACAGAACACAGAGCAGTTTCTCAGAAAGCTTCTTTCCAGTTTTGAACGGAAGGTATTTCCTTTTTCACCATAGCCCTCTATGGGCTTCCAAATATCCCTTTGCCAATTCCACAAGAACAGCCTTAGCGAAAGGCTTCTTGAAGGGAAAGATGTAACTCTGTGAGATGAATTAACAGAACACAGAGCAGTTTCTCAGAAAGCTTCTTTCCAGTTTTGAACGGAAGATATTTCCTTTTTCACCATAGCCCTCTATGGGCTTCCAAATATCCCTTTGCCAATTCCACAAGAACTGCCTTAGCGAAAGGCTTCTTGAAGGGAAAGATGTAACTCTGTGAGATGAATTAACAGAACACAGAGCAGTTTCTCAGAAAGTTTCTTTCCAGTTTTGAACGGAAGATATTTCCTTTTTCACCATAGCCCTCTATGGGCTTCCAAATATCCCTTTGCCAATTCCACAAGAACAGCCTTAGCGAAAGGCTTCTTGAAGGGAAAGATGTAACTCTGTGAGATGAATTAACAGAACACAGAGCAGTTTCTCAGAAAGCTTCTTTCCAGTTTTGAACGGAAGATATTTCCTTTTTAACCTTAGCCCTCTATGGGCTTCGAAATATCCCTTTGCCAATTCCACAAGAACAGCCTTAGCGAAAGGCTTCTTGAAGGGAAAGATGTAACTCGGTGAGATGAATTAACAGAACACAGAGCAGTTTCTCAGAAAGCTTCTTTCCAGTTTTGAACGGAAGGTATTTCCTTTTTCACTATAGCCCTCTATGGGCTTCCAAATATCCCTTTGCCAATTCCCCAAGAACAGCCTTAGCGAAAGGCTTCTTGAAGGGAAAGATGTAACTCTGTGAGATGAATTAACAGAACACAGAGTAGTTTCTCAGAAAGCTTCTTTCCAGTTTTGAACGGAAGATATTTCCTTTTTCACCATAGCCCTCTATGGGCTTCCAAATATCCCTTTGCCAATTCCACAAGAACAGCCTTAGCGAAAGGCTACTTGAAGGGAAAGATGTAACTCTGTGAGATGCATTAATAGAAAACAGAGCAGTTTCTCTGAAAGCTTCTTTCCAGTTTTGAACGGAAGATATTTCCTTTTTCACCATAGCCCTCTATGGGCTTCCAAATATCCCTTTGCCAATTCCACAAGAACAGCCTTAGCGAAAGGGTTCTTGAAGGGAAAGATGTAACTCTGTGAGATGAATTAACAGAACACAGAGCAGTTTCTCAGAAAGCTTCTTTCCAGTTTTGAACGGAAGATATTTCCTTTTTCACCATAGCCCTCTATGGGCTTCCAAATATCCCTTTGCCAATTCCACAAGAACAGCCTTCGCGAAAGGCTTCTTGAAGGGAAAGATGTAACTCTGTGAGATGAATTAACAGAACACAGAGCAGTTTCTCAGAAAGCTTCTTTCCAGTTTTGAACGGAAGATATTTCCTTTTTCACCATAAGCCTCTATGGGCTTCCAAATATCCCTTTGCCAATCCCAACAAGAACAGCCTTGGCGAAAGGCTTCTTGAAGGGAAAGATGTAAGTCTGTGAGATGAATTGACAGAACACAGAGCAGTTTCTCAGATAGCTTCTTTCCAGTTTTGAACGGAAGATACTTCCTTTTTCACCGTAGCCCTCTATGGGCTTCCAAATATCCCTTTGCCAATTACACAAGAACAGCCTTAGCGAAAGGCTTCTTGAAGGGAAAGATGTAACTCTGTGAGATGAATTAACAGAACACAGAGCAGTTTCTCATAAAGCTTCTTTCCAGATTTGAACGGAAGATATTTCCTTTTTCACCATAGGCCTCTATGGGCTTCTAAATATCCCTTTGCCAATTCCACAAGAACAGCCTTAGCGAAAGGCTTCTTGAAGGGAAAGATGTAACTCTGTGAGATGAATTAACAGAACACAGAGCAGTTTCTCAGAAAGCTTCTTTCCAGTTTTGAACGGAAGATATTTCCTTTTTCAAAATAGCTCTCTATGGGCTTCCAAATATCCCTTTGCCAATTCCATAAGAACAGCCTTAGCGAAAGGCTTCTTGAAGGGAAAGATGTAACTCTGTGAGATGAATTAACAGAACACAGAGCAGTTTCTCAGAAAGCTTCTTTCCAGTTTTGAACGGAAGATATTTCCTTTTTCACCGTAGCCCTCTATGGGCTTCCAAATATCCCTTTGCCAATTCCACAAGAACAGCCTTAGCGAAAGGCTTCTTGAAGGGAAAGATGTAACTCTGTGAGATGAATTAACAGAACACAGAGCAGTTTCTCAGAAAGCTTCTTTCCAGTTTTGAACGGAAGATATTTCCTTTTTCACCATAGCCCTCTATGGGCTTCCAAATATCCCTTTGCCAATTCCACAAGAACAGCCTTAGCGAAAGGCTTCTTGAAGGGAAAGATGTAACTCTGTGAGATGAATTAACAGAACACAGAGCAGTTTCTCAGAAAGCTTCTTTCCAGTTTTGAACGGAAGATATTTCCTTTTTCACCATAGCCCTCTATGGGCTTCCAAATATCCCTTTGCCAATTCCACAAGAACAGCCTTAGCGAAAGGCTTCTTGAAGGGAAAGATGTAACTCTGTGAGATGAATTAACAGAACACAGAGCAGTTTCTCAGAAAGCTTCTTTCCAGTTTTGAACGGAAGATATTTCCTTTTTCACCATAGCCCTCTATGGGCTTCCAAATATCCCTTTGCCAATTCCACAAGAACAGCCTTCGCGAAAGGCTTCTTGAAGGGAAAGATGTAACTCTGTGAGATGAATTAACAGAACACAGAGCAGTTTCTCAGAAAGCTTCTTTCCAGTTTTGAACGGAAGATATTTCCTTTTTCACCATAGGCCTCTATGGGCTTCCAAATATCCCTTTGCCAATTCCACAAGAACAGCCTTAGCGAAAGGCTTCTTGAAGGGAAAGATGTAACTCTGTGAGATGAATTAACAGAACACAGAGCAGTTTCTCAGAAAGCTTATTTCCAGTTTTGAACCGAAGATATTTCCTTTTTAACCATAGCCCTCTATGGGCTTCCAAATATCCCTTTGCCAATTCCACAAGAACAGCCTTAGCGAAAGGCTTCTTGAAGGGAAAGATGTAACTCTGTGAGATGAATTAACAGAACACAGAGCAGTTTCTCAGAAAGCTTCTTTCCAGTTTTGAACGGAAGATATTTCCTTTTTCACCATAGGCCTCTATGGGCTTCCAAATATCCCTTTGCCAATTCCACAAGAACAGCCTTTGCGAAAGGCTTCTTGAAGGGAAAGATGTAACTCTGTGAGATGAATTGACAGAACAGAGAGCAGTTTCTCAGATAGCTTCTTTCCAGTTTTGAACGGAAGATACTTCCTTTTTCACCATAGCCCTCTTTGGGCTTCCAAATATCCCTTTGCCAATTCCACAAGAACAGCCTTAGCGAAAGGCTTCTTGAAGGGAAAGATGTAACTCTGTGAGATGAATTAACAGAACACAGAGTAGTTTCTCAGAATCCTTCTTTCCAGTTTTGAACGGTAGATATTTCCTTTTTCACCACAGCCCTCTATGGGCTTCCAAATATCCCTTTGCCAATTCCACAAGAACAGCCTTAGCGAAAGGCTTCTTGAAGGGAAAGATGTAACTCTGTGAGATGAATTAACAGAACACAGAGCAGTTTCTCAGAAAGCTTCTTTCCAATTTTGAACGGAAGATATTTCCTTTTTCACCATAGGCCTCTATGGTCTTCCAAATATCCCTTTGCCAATTCCACAAGAACAGCCTTAGCGAAAGGCTTCTTGAAGGGAAAGATGTAACTCTGTGAGATGAATTAACAGAACACAGAGCAGTTTCTCAGAAAGCTTCTTTCCAGTTTTGAACGGAAGATATTTCCTTTTTCACCATAGCCCTCTATGGGCTTCCAAATATCCCTTTGCCAATTCCACAAGAACAGCCTTAGCGAAAGGCTTCTTGAAGGGAAAGATGTAACTCTGTGAGATGAATTAACAGAACACAGAGCAGTTTCTCAGAAAGCTTCTTTCCAGTTTTGAACGGAAGATATTTCCTTTTTCACCATAGCCCTCTATGGGCTTCCAAATATCCCTTTGCCAATTCCACAAGAACAGCCTTAGCGAAAGGCTTCTTGAAGGGAAAGATGTAACTCTGTGAGATTAATTAACAGAACACAGAGCAGTTTCTCAGAAAGCTTCTTTCCAGTTTTGCACGGAAGATATTTCCTTTTTCACCATAGGCCTCTATCGGCTTCCAAATATCCCTTTGCCAATTCCACAAGAACAGCCTTAGCGAAAGGCTTCTTGAAGGGAAAGATGTAACTCTGTGAGATGAATTAACAGAACACAGAGCAGTTTCTCAGAAACCCTCTTTCCAGTTTTGAACGGAAGATATTTCCTTTTTCACCATAGCCCTCTATGGGCTTCCAAATATCCCTTTGCCAATTCCACAAGAACAGCCTTAGCGAAAGGCTTCTTGAAGGGAAAGATGTAACTCTGTGAGATGAATTAACAGAACACAGAGCAGTTTCTCAGAAAGCTTCTTTCCAGTTTTGAACGGAAGATATTTCCTTTTTCACCATAGGCCTCTATGGGCTTCCAAATATCCCTTTGCCAATTCCACAAGAACAGCCTTAGCGAAAGGCTTCTTGAAGGGAAAGATGTAACTCTGTGAGATGAATTAACCGAACACAGAGTAGTTTCTCAGAAAGCTTCTTTCCAGTTTTGAACGGAAGATATTTCCTTTTTCACCATAGGCCTCTATGGGCTTCCAAATATCCCTTTGCCAATTCCACAAGAACAGCCTTAGCGAAAGGCTTCTTGAAGGGAAAGATGTAACTCTGTGAGATGAATTAACAGAACACAGAGCAGTTTCTCAGAAAGCTTCTTTCCAGTTTTGAACGGAAGATATTTCCTTTTTCACCATAGCCCTCTATGGGCTTCCAAATATCCCTTTGCCAATTCCACAAGAACAGCCTTAGCGAAAGGCTTCTTGAAGGGAAAGATGTAACTCTGTGAGATGAATTAACAGAACACAGAGCAGTTTCTCAGAAGGCTTCTTTCCAGTTTTGAACGGAAGATATTTCCTTTTTCACCGTAGCCCTCTATGGGCTTCCAAATATCCCTTTGCCAATTCCACAAGGACAGCCTTAGCGAAAGGCTTCTTGAAGGGAAAGATGTAACTCTGTGAGATGAATTAACAGAACACCGAGCAGTTTCTCAGAAAGCTTCTTTCCAGTTTTGAACCGAAGATATTTCCTTTTTCACCATAGCCCTCTATGGGCTTCCAAATATCCCTTTGCCAATTCCACAAGAACAGCCTTAGCGAAAGGCTTCTTGAAGGGAAAGATGTAACTCGCTGAGATGAATTAACAGAACACAGAGCAGTTTCTCAGAAAGCTTCTTTCCAATTTTGAACGGAAGATATTTCCTTTTTCACCATAGCCCTCTAGGGGCTTCCAAATATCCCTTTGCCAATTACACAAGAACAGCCTTAGCGAAAGGCTTCTTGAAGGGAAAGATGTAACTCTGTGAGATGAATTAACAGAACACAGAGCAGTTTCTCAGAAAGCTTCTTTCCAGTTTTGAACGGAAGATATTTCCTTTTTCACCATAGCCCTCTATGGGCTTCCAAATATCCCTTTGCCAATTCCAAAAGAACAGCCTTAGCGAAAGGCTTCTTGAAGGGAAAGATGTAACTCTGTGAGATGAATTAACAGAACACAGAGCAGTTTCTCAGAAAGCTTCTTTCCAGTTTTGAACCGAAGATATTTCCTTTTTCACCATAGCCCTCTATGGGCTTCCAAATATCCCTTTGCCAATTCCACAAGAACAGCCTTAGCGAAAGGCTTCTTGAAGGGAAAGATGTAACTCTGTGAGATGAATTAACAGAACACAGAGCAGTATCTCAGAAAGCTTCTTTCCAGTTTTGCACGCAAGATATTTCCTTTTTCACCATAGGCCTCTAAGGGCTTCCAAATATCCCTTTGCCAATTCCACAAGAACAGCCTTAGCGAAAGGCTTCTTGAAGGGAAAGATGTAACTCGGTGAGATGAATTAACAGAACACAGAGCAGTTTCTCAGAAACCTTCTTTCCAGTTTTGAATGGAAGATATTTCCTTTTTCACCATAGCCCTCTATGGGCTTCCAAATATCCCTTTGCCAATTCCAAAAGAACAGCCTTAGCGAAAGGCTTCTTGAAGGGAAAGATGTAACTCTGTGAGATGAATTAACAGAACACAGAGCAGTTTCTCAGAAAGCTTCTTTCCAGTTTTGAACCGAAGATATTTCCTTTTTCACCATAGCCCTCTATGGGCTTCCAAATATCCCTTTGCCAATTCCACAAGAACAGCCTTAGCGAAAGGCTTCTTGAAGGGAAAGATGTAACTCTGTGAGATGAATTAACAGAACACAGAGCAGTTTCTCAGAAAGCTTCTTTCCAGTTTTGCACGGAAGATATTTCCTTTTTCACCATAGGCCTCTATGGGCTTCCAAATATCCCTTTGCCAATTCCACAAGAACAGCCTTAGCGAAAGGCTTCTTGAAGGGAAAGATGTAACTCGGTGAGATGTATTTACAGAACACAGAGCAGTTTCTCAGAAACCTTCTTTCCAGTTTTGAATGGAAGATATTTCCTTTTTCACCATAGCCCTCTATGGGCTTCCAAATATCCCTTTGCCAATTCCACAAGAACAGCCTTAGCGAAAGGCTTCTTGAAGGGAAAGATGTAACTCCGTGAGATGAATTAACAGAACACAGAGCAGTTTCTCAGAAAGCTTCTTTCCAGTTTTGAACGGAAGATATTTCCTTTTTCACCATAGCCCTCTATGGGCTTCCAAATATCCCTTTGCCAATTCCCCAAGAACAGGCTTAGCGAAAGGCTTCTTGAAGGGAAAGATGTAACTCTGTGAGATGAATTAACAGAACACAGAGTAGTTTCTCAGAAAGCTTCTTTCCAGTTTTGAACGGAAGATATTTCCTTTTTCACCATAGCCCTCTATGGGCTTCCAAATATCCCTTTGCCAATTCCACAAGAACAGCCTTAGCGAAAGGCTACTTGAAGGGAAAGATGTAACTCTGTGAGATGCATTAATAGAACACAGAGCAGTTTCTCTGAAAGCTTCTTTCCAGTTTTGAACGGAAGATATTTCCTTTTTCACCATAGCCCTCTATGGGCTTCCAAATATCCCTTTGCCAATTCCACAAGAACAGCCTTAGCGAAAGGCTTCTTGAAGGGAAAGATGTAACTCTGTGAGATGAATTAACAGAACACAGAGAAGTTTCTCAGAAAGCTTCCTTCCAGTTTTGAACGGAAGATATTTCCTTTTTCACCATAGCCCTCTATGGGCTTCCAAATATCCCTTTGCCAATTCCACAAGAACAGCCTTCGCGAAAGGCTTCTTGAAGGGAAAGATGTAACTCTGTGAGATGAATTAACAGAACACAGAGCAGTTTCTCAGAAAGCTTCTTTCCAGTTTTGAACGGAAGATATTTCCTTTTTCACCATAAGCCTCTATGGGCTTCCAAATATCCCTTTGCCAATCCCAACAAGAACAGCCTTGGCGAAAGGCTTCTTGAAGGGAAAGATGTAAGTCTGTGAGATGAATTGACAGAACACAGAGCAGTTTCTCAGATAGCTTCTTTCCAGTTTTGAACGGAAGATACTTCCTTTTTCACCGTAGCCCTCTATGGGCTTCCAAATATCCCTTTGCCAATTACACAAGAACAGCCTTAGCGAAAGGCTTCTTGAAGGGAAAGATGTAACTCTGTGAGATGAATTAACAGAACACAGAGCAGTTTCTCATAAAGCTTCTTTCCAGATTTGAACGGAAGATATTTCCTTTTTCACCATAGGCCTCTATGGGCTTCCAAATATCCCTTTGCCAATTCCACAAGAACAGCCTTAGCGAAAGGCTTCTTGAAGGGAAAGATGTAACTCTGTGAGATGAATTAACAGAACACAGAGCAGTTTCTCAGAAAGCTTCTTTCCAGTTTTGAACGGAAGATATTTCCTTTTTCAAAATAGCTCTCTATGGGCTTCCAAATATCCCTTTGCCAATTCCATAAGAACAGCCTTAGCGAAAGGCTTCTTGAAGGGAAAGATGTAACTCTGTGAGATGAATTAACAGAACACAGAGCAGTTTCTCAGAAAGCTTCTTTCCAGTTTTGAACGGAAGATATTTCCTTTTTCACCGTAGCCCTCTATGGGCTTCCAAATATCCCTTTGCCAATTCCACAAGAACAGCCTTAGCGAAAGGCTTCTTGAAGGGAAAGATGTAACTCTGTGAGATGAATTAACAGAACACAGAGCAGTTTCTCAGAAAGCTTCTTTCCAGTTTTGAACGGAAGATATTTCCTTTTTCACCATAGCCCTCTATGGGCTTCCAAATATCCCTTTGCCAATTCCACAAGAACAGCCTTAGCGAAAGGCTTCTTGAAGGGAAAGATGTAACTCTGTGAGATGAATTAACAGAACACAGAGCAGTTTCTCAGAAAGCTTCTTTCCAGTTTTGAACGGAAGATATTTCCTTTTTCACCATAGCCCTCTATGGGCTTCCAAATATCCCTTTGCCAATTCCACAAGAACAGCCTTAGCGAAAGGCTTCTTGAAGGGAAAGATGTAACTCTGTGAGATGAATTAACAGAACACAGAGCAGTTTCTCAGAAAGCTTCTTTCCAGTTTTGAACGGAAGATATTTCCTTTTTCACCATAGCCCTCTATGGGCTTCCAAATATCCCTTTGCCAATTCCACAAGAACAGCCTTCGCGAAAGGCTTCTTGAAGGGAAAGATGTAACTCTTTGAGATGAATTAACAGAACACAGAGCAGTTTCTCAGAAAGCTTCTTTCCAGTTTTGAACGGAAGATATTTCCTTCTTCACCATAGGCCTCTATGGGCTTCCAAATATCCCTTTGCCAATTCCACAAGAACAGCCTTAGCGAAAGGCTTCTTGAAGGGAAAGATGTAACTCTGTGAGATGAATTAACAGAACACAGAGCAGTTTCTCAGAAAGCTTATTTCCAGTTTTGAACCGAAGATATTTCCTTTTTAACCATAGCCCTCTATGGGCTTCCAAATATCCCCTTGCCAATTCCACAAGAACAGCCTTAGCGAAAGGCTTCTTGAAGGGAAAGATGTAACTCTGTGAGATGAATTAACAGAACACAGAGCAGTTTCTCAGAAAGCTTCTTTCCAGTTTTGAACGGAAGATATTTCCTTTTTCACCATAGGCCTCTATGGGCTTCCAAATATCCCTTTGCCAATTCCACAAGAACAGCCTTTGCGAAAGGCTTCTTGAAGGGAAAGATGTAACTCTGTGAGATGAATTGACAGAACAGAGAGCAGTTTCTCAGATAGCTTCTTTCCAGTTTTGAACGGAAGATACTTCCTTTTTCACCATAGCCCTCTTTGGGCTTCCAAATATCCCTTTGCCAATTCCACAAGAACAGCCTTAGCGAAAGGCTTCTTGAAGGGAAAGATGTAACTCTGTGAGATGAATTAACAGAACACAGAGTAGTTTCTCAGAATCCTTCTTTCCAGTTTTGAACGGTAGATATTTCCTTTTTCACCACAGCCCTCTATGGGCTTCCAAATATCCCTTTGCCAATTCCACAAGAACAGCCTTAGCGAAAGGCTTCTTGAAGGGAAAGATGTAACTCTGTGAGATGAATTAACAGAACACAGAGCAGTTTCTCAGAAAGCTTCTTTCCAATTTTGAACGGAAGATATTTCCTTTTTCACCATAGGCCTCTATGGTCTTCCAAATATCCCTTTGCCAATTCCACAAGAACAGCCTTAGCGAAAGGCTTCTTGAAGGGAAAGATGTAACTCTGTGAGATGAATTAACAGAACACAGAGCAGTTTCTCAGAAAGCTTCTTTCCAGTTTTGAACGGAAGATATTTCCTTTTTCACCATAGCCCTCTATGGGCTTCCAAATATCCCTTTGCCAATTCCACAAGAACAGCCTTAGCGAAAGGCTTCTTGAAGGGAAAGATGTAACTCTGTGAGATGAATTAACAGAACACAGAGCAGTTTCTCAGAAAGCTTCTTTCCAGTTTTGAACGGAAGATATTTCCTTTTTCACCATAGCCCTCTATGGGCTTCCAAATATCCCTTTGCCAATTCCACAAGAACAGCCTTAGCGAAAGGCTTCTTGAAGGGAAAGATGTAACTCTGTGAGATTAATTAACAGAACACAGAGCAGTTTCTCAGAAAGCTTCTTTCCAGTTTTGCACGGAAGATATTTCCTTTTTCACCATAGGCCTCTATCGGCTTCCAAATATCCCTTTGCCAATTCCACAAGAACAGCCTTAGCGAAAGGCTTCTTGAAGGGAAAGATGTAACTCTGTGAGATTAATTAACAGAACACAGAGCAGTTTCTCAGAAACCCTCTTTCCAGTTTTGAACGGAAGATATTTCCTTTTTCACCATAGCCCTCTATGGGCTTCCAAATATCCCTTTGCCAATTCCACAAGAACAGCCTTAGCGAAAGGCTTCTTGAAGGGAAAGATGTAACTCTGTGAGATGAATTAACAGAACACAGAGCAGTTTCTCAGAAAGCTTCTTTCCAGTTTTGAACGGAAGATATTTCCTTTTTCACCATAGGCCTCTATGGGCTTCCAAATATCCCTTTGCCAATTCCACAAGAACAGCCTTAGCGAAAGGCTTCTTGAAGGGAAAGATGTAACTCTGTGAGATGAATTAACCGAACACAGAGTAGTTTCTCAGAAAGCTTCTTTCCAGTTTTGAACGGAAGATATTTCCTTTTTCACCATAGGCCTCTATGGGCTTCCAAATATCCCTTTGCCAATTCCACAAGAACAGCCTTAGCGAAAGGCTTCTTGAAGGGAAAGATGTAACTCTGTGAGATGAATTAACAGAACACAGAGCAGTTTCTCAGAAAGCTTCTTTCCAGTTTTGAACGGAAGATATTTCCTTTTTCACCATAGCCCTCTATGGGCTTCCAAATATCCCTTTGCCAATTCCACAAGAACAGCCTTAGCGAAAGGCTTCTTGAAGGGAAAGATGTAACTCTGTGAGATGAATTAACAGAACACAGAGCAGTTTCTCAGAAGGCTTCTTTCCAGTTTTGAACGGAAGATATTTCCTTTTTCACCGTAGCCCTCTATGGGCTTCCAAATATCCCTTTGCCAATTCCACAAGGACAGCCTTAGCGAAAGGCTTCTTGAAGGGAAAGATGTAACTCTGTGAGATGAATTAACAGAACACCGAGCAGTTTCTCAGAAAGCTTCTTTCCAGTTTTGAACCGAAGATATTTCCTTTTTCACCATAGCCCTCTATGGGCTTCCAAATATCCCTTTGCCAATTCCACAAGAACAGCCTTAGCGAAAGGCTTCTTGAAGGGAAAGATGTAACTCGCTGAGATGAATTAACAGAACACAGAGCAGTTTCTCAGAAAGCTTCTTTCCAATTTTGAACGGAAGATATTTCCTTTTTCACCATAGCCCTCTAGGGGCTTCCAAATATCCCTTTGCCAATTACACAAGAACAGCCTTAGCGAAAGGCTTCTTGAAGGGAAAGATGTAACTCTGTGAGATGAATTAACAGAACACAGAGCAGTTTCTCAGAAAGCTTCTTTCCAGTTTTGAACGGAAGATATTTCCTTTTTCACCATAGCCCTCTATGGGCTTCCAAATATCCCTTTGCCAATTCCAAAAGAACAGCCTTAGCGAAAGGCTTCTTGAAGGGAAAGATGTAACTCTGTGAGATGAATTAACAGAACACAGAGCAGTTTCTCAGAAAGCTTCTTTCCAGTTTTGAACCGAAGATATTTCCTTTTTCACCATAGCCCTCTATGGGCTTCAAAATATCCCTTTGCCAATTCCACAAGAACAGCCTTAGCGAAAGGCTTCTTGAAGGGAAAGATGTAACTCTGTGAGATGAATTAACAGAACACAGAGCAGTATCTCAGAAAGCTTCTTTCCAGTTTTGCACGCAAGATATTTCCTTTTTCACCATAGGCCTCTAAGGGCTTCCAAATATCCCTTTGCCAATTCCACAAGAACAGCCTTAGCGAAAGGCTTCTTGAAGGGAAAGATGTAACTCGGTGAGATGAATTAACAGAACACAGAGCAGTTTCTCAGAAACCTTCTTTCCAGTTTTGAATGGAAGATATTTCCTTTTTCACCATAGCCCTCTATGGGCTTCCAAATATCCCTTTGCCAATTCCAAAAGAACAGCCTTAGCGAAAGGCTTCTTGAAGGGAAAGATGTAACTCTGTGAGATGAATTAACAGAACACAGAGCAGTTTCTCAGAAAGCTTCTTTCCAGTTTTGAACCGAAGATATTTCCTTTTTCACCATAGCCCTCTATGGGCTTCCAAATATCCCTTTGCCAATTCCACAAGAACAGCCTTAGCGAAAGGCTTCTTGAAGGGAAAGATGTAACTCTGTGAGATGAATTAACAGAACACAGAGCAGTTTCTCAGAAAGCTTCTTTCCAGTTTTGCACGGAAGATATTTCCTTTTTCACCATAGGCCTCTATGGGCTTCCAAATATCCCTTTGCCAATTCCACAAGAACAGCCTTAGCGAAAGGCTTCTTGAAGGGAAAGATGTAACTCGGTGAGATGTATTTACAGAACACAGAGCAGTTTCTCAGAAACCTTCTTTCCAGTTTTGAATGGAAGATATTTCCTTTTTCACCATAGCCCTCTATGGGCTTCCAAATATCCCTTTGCCAATTCCACAAGAACAGCCTTAGCGAAAGGCTTCTTGAAGGGAAAGATGTAACTCCGTGAGATGAATTAACAGAACACAGAGCAGTTTCTCAGAAAGCTTCTTTCCAGTTTTGAACGGAAGATATTTCCTTTTTCACCATAGGCCTCTATGGGCTTCAAAATATCCCTTTGTCAATTCCACAAGAACAGCCTTAGCGAAAGGCTTCTTGAAGGGAAAGATGTAACTCTGTGAGATGAATTAACAGAACACAGAGTAGTTTCTCAGAAAGCTTCTTTCCAGTTTTGAACGGAAGATATTTCCTTTTTCACCATAGGCCTCTATGGGCTTCCAAATATCCCTTTGCCAATTCCACAAGAACAGCCTTAGCGAAAGGCTTCTTGAAGGGAAAGATGTAACTCTGTGAGATGAATTAACAGAACACAGAGCAGTTTCTCAGAAAGCTTCTTTCCAGTTTTGAACGGAAGATATTTCCTTTTTCACCATAGCCGTCTATGGGCTTCCAAATATCCCTTTGCCAATTCCACAAGAACAGCCTTAGCGAAAGGCTTCTTGAAGGGAAAGATGTAACTCTGTGAGATGAATTAACAGAACACAGAGCAGTTTCTCAGAAAGCTTCTTTCCAGTTTTGAACGGAAGATATTTCCTTTTTCACCGTAGCCCTCTATGGGCTTCCAAATATCCCTTTGCCAATTCCACAAGAACAGCCTTAGCGAAAGGCTTCTTGAAGGGAAAGATGTAACTCTGTGAGATGAATTAACAGAACACAGAGCAGTTTCTCAGAAAGCTTCTTTCCAGTTTTGAACGGAAGATATTTCCTTTTTCACCATAGCCCTCTATGGGCTTCCAAATATCCCTTTGCCAATTCCACAAGAACAGGCTTAGCGAAAGGCTTCTTGAAGGGAAAGATGTAACTCTGTGAGATGAATTTACAGAACACAGAGCAGTTTCTCAGAAAGCTTCTTTCCAGTTTTGAACGGAAGATATTTCCTTTTTCATCATAGGCCTCTATGGGCTTCCAAATATCCCTTTGCCAATTCCACAAGAACAGCATTAGCGAAAGGCTTCTTGAAGGGAAAGATGTAACTCTGTGAGATGAATTAACAGAACACAGAGCAGTTTCTCAGAAAGCTTCTTTCCAGTGTTGAACGGAAGGTATTTCCTTTTTCCCCATAGCCCTCTATGGGCTTCCAAATATCCCTTTGCCAATTCCCCAAGAACAGCCTTAGCGAAAGGCTTCTTGAAGGGAAAGATGTAACTCTGTGAGATGAATTAACAGAACACAGAGCAGTTTCTCAGAAAGCTTCTTTCCAGTTTTGAACGGAAGATATTTCCTTTTTCACCATAGCACTCTATGGGCTTCCAAATATCCCTTTTCCAATTCCACAAGAACAGCCTTAGCGAAAGGCTTCTTGAAGGGAAAGATGTAACTCTGTGAGATGAATTAACAGAACACAGAGCAGTTTCTCAGAAAGTTTCTTTCCAGTTTTGAACGGAAGATATTTCCTTTTTCACCATAGCCCTCTATGGGCTTCCAAATATCCCTTTGCCAATTCCACAAGAACAGCCTTAGCGAAAGGCTTCTTGAAGGGAAAGATGTAACTCTGTGAGATGAATTAACAGAACACAGAGCAGTTTCTCAGAAAGCTTCTTTCCAGTTTTGAACGGAAGATATTTCCTTTTTCACCATAGCCCTCTATGGGCTTCCAAATATCCCTTTGCCAATTCCACAAGAACAGCCTTAGCGAAAGGCTTCTTGAAGGGAAAGATGTAACTCGGTGAGATGAATTAACAGAACACAGAGCAGTTTCTCAGAAAGCTTCTTTCCAGTTTTGAACGGAAGGTATTTCCTTTTTCACCATAGCCCTCTATGGGCTTCCAAATATCCCTTTGCCAATTCCCCAAGAACAGCCTTAGCGAAAGGCTTCTTGAAGGGAAAGATGTAACTCTGTGAGATGAATTAACAGAACACAGAGTAGTTTCTCAGAAAGCTTCTTTCCAGTTTTGAACGGAAGATATTTCCTTTTTCACCATAGCCCTCTATGGGCTTCCAAATATCCCTTTGCCAATTCCCCAAGAACAGCCTTAGCGAAAGGCTACTTGAAGGGAAAGATGTAACTCTGTGAGATGAATTAACAGAACACAGAGCAGTTTCTCTGAAAGCTTCTTTCCAGTTTTGAACGGAAGATATTTCCTTTTTCACCATAGCCCTCTATGGGCTTCCAAATATCCCTTTGCCAATTCCACAAGAACAGCCTTAGCGAAAGGGTTCTTGAAGGGAAAGATGTAACTCTGTGAGATGAATTAACAGAACACAGAGCAGTTTCTCAGAAAGCTTCTTTCCAGTTTTGAACGGAAGATATTTCCTTTTTCACCATAGCCCTCTATGGGCTTCCAAATATCCCTTTGCCAATTCCACAAGAACAGCCTTCGCGAAAGGCTTCTTGAAGGGAAAGATGTAACTCTGTGAGATGAATTAACAGAACACAGAGCAGTTTCTCAGAAAGCTTCTTTCCAGTTTTGAACGGAAGATATTTCCTTTTTCACCATAGGCCTCTATGGGCTTCCAAATATCCCTTTGCCAATTCCACAAGAACAGCCTTAGCGAAAGGCTTCTTGAAGGGAAAGATGTAAGTCTGTGAGATGAATTGACAGAACACAGAGCAGTTTCTCAGATAGCTTCTTTCCAGTTTTGAACGGAAGATACTTCCTTTTTCACCATAGCCCTCTATGGGCTTCCAAATATCCCTTTGCCAATTACACAAGAACAGCCTTAGCGAAAGGCTTCTTGAAGGGAAAGATGTAACTCTGTGAGATGAATTAACAGAACACAGAGTAGTTTCTCAGAAAGCTTCTTTCCAGATTTGAACGGAAGATATTTCCTTTTTCACCATAGGCCTCTATGGGCTTCCAAATATCCCTTTGCCAATTCCACAAGAACAGCCTTAGCGAAAGGCTTCTTGAAGGGAAAGATGTAACTCTGTGAGATGAATTAACAGAACACAGAGCAGTTTCTCAGAAAGCTTCTTTCCAGTTTTGAACGGAAGATATTTCCTTTTTCACCGTAGCCCTCTATGGGCTTCCAAATATCCCTTTGCCAATTCCACAAGAACAGCCTTAGCGAAAGGCTTCTTGAAGGGAAAGATGTAACTCTGTGAGATGAATTTACAGAACACAGAGCAGTTTCTCAGAAAGCTTCTTTCCAGTTTTGAACGGAAGATATTTCCTTTTTCATCATAGGCCTCTATGGGCTTCCAAATATCCCTTTGCCAATTCCACAAGAACAGCATTAGCGAAAGGCTTCTTGAAGGGAAAGATGTAACTCTGTGAGATGAATTAACAGAACACAGAGCAGTTTCTCAGAAAGCTTCTTTCCAGTTTTGAACGGAAGGTATTTCCTTTTTCACCATAGCCCTCTATGGGCTTCCAAATATCCCTTTGCCAATTCCCCAAGAACAGCCTTAGCGAAAGGCTTCTTGAAGGGAAAGATGTAACTCTGTGAGATGAATTAACAGAACACAGAGCAGTTTCTCAGAAAGCTTCTTTCCAGTTTTGAACGGAAGATATTTCCTTTTTCACCATAGCCCTCTATGGGCTTCCAAATATCCCTTTGCCAATTCCACAAGAACAGCCTTAGCGAAAGGCTTCTTGAAGGGAAAGATGTAACTCTGTGAGATGAATTAACAGAACACAGAGCAGTTTCTCAGAAAGTTTCTTTCCAGTTTTGAACGGAAGATATTTCCTTTTTCACCATAGCCCTCTATGGGCTTCCAAATATCCCTTTGCCAATTCCACAAGAACAGCCTTAGCGAAAGGCTTCTTGAAGGGAAAGATGTAACTCTGTGAGATGAATTAACAGAACACAGAGCAGTTTCTCAGAAAGCTTCTTTCCAGTTTTGAACGGAAGATATTTCCTTTTTCACCATAGCCCTCTATGGGCTTCGAAATATCCCTTTGCCAATTCCACAAGAACAGCCTTAGCGAAAGGCTTCTTGAAGGGAAAGATGTAACTCGGTGAGATGAATTAACAGAACACAGAGCAGTTTCTCAGAAAGCTTCTTTCCAGTTTTGAACGGAAGGTATTTCCTTTTTCAAAATAGCCCTCTATGGGCTTCCAAATATCCCTTTGCCAATTCCCCAAGAACAGCCTTAGCGAAAGGCTTCTTGAAGGGAAAGATGTAACTCTGTGAGATGAATTAACAGAACACAGAGTAGTTTCTCAGAAAGCTTCTTTCCAGTTTTGAACGGAAGATATTTCCTTTTTCACCATAGCCCTCTATGGGCTTCCAAATATCCCTTTGCCAATTCCCCAAGAACAGCCTTAGCGAAAGGCTACTTGAAGGGAAAGATGTAACTCTGTGAGATGAATTAACAGAACACAGAGCAGTTTCTCTGAAAGCTTCTTTCCAGTTTTGAACGGAAGATATTTCCTTTTTCACCATAGCCCTCTATGGGCTTCCAAATATCCCTTTGCCAATTCCACAAGAACAGCCTTAGCGAAAGGGTTCTTGAAGGGAAAGATGTAACTCTGTGAGATGAATTAACAGAACACAGAGCAGTTTCTCAGAAAGCTTCCTTCCAGTTTTGAACGGAAGATATTTCCTTTTTCACCATAGCCCTCTATGGGCTTCAAAATATCCCTTTGCCAATTCCACAAGAACAGCCTTCGCGAAAGGCTTCTTGAAGGGAAAGATGTAACTCTGTGTGATGAATTAACAGAACACAGAGCAGTTTCTCAGAAAGCTTCTTTCCAATTTTGAACGGAAGATATTTCCTTTTTCACCATAGGCCTCTAGGGGCTTCCAAATATCCCTTTGCCAATTCCACAAGAACAGCCTTAGCGAAAGGCTTCTTGAAGGGAAAGATGTAACTCTGTGAGATGAATTAACAGAACACTAAGCAGTTTCTCATAAAGCTTCTTTCCAGATTTGAACGGAAGATATTTCCTTTTTCACCATAGGCCTCTACGGGCTTCCAAATATCCCTTTGCCAATTCCACAAGAACAGCCTTAGCGAAAGGCTTCTTGAAGGGAAAGATGTAACTCTGTGAGATGAATTAACAGAACACAGAGCAGTTTCTCAGAAAGCTTCTTTCCAGTTTTGAACGGAAGATATTTCCTTTTTCACCGTAGCTCTCTATGTTCTTCCAAATATCCCTTTGCCAATTCCACAAGAACAGCCTTAGCGAAAGGCTTCTTGAAGGGAAAGATGTAACTCTGTGAGATGAATTAACAGAACACAGAGCAGTTTCTCAGAAAGCTTCTTTCCAGTTTTGAACGGAAGATATTTCCTTTTTCACCATAGCCCTCTATGGGCTTCCAAATATCCCTTTGCCAATTCCACAAGAACAGCCTTAGCGAAAGGCTTCTTGAAGGGAAAGATGTAACTCTGTGAGATGAATTAACAGAACACAGAGCAGTTTCTCAGAAAGCTTCTTTCCAGTTTTGAACGGAAGATATTTCCTTTTTCACCATAGCCCTCTATGGGCTTCCAAATATCCCTTTGCCAATTCCACAAGAACAGCCTTAGCGAAAGGCTTCTTGAAGGGAAAGATGTAACTCTGTGAGATGAATTAACAGAACACAGAGCAGTTTCTCAGAAAGCTTCTTTCCAGTTTTGAACGGAAGGTAATTCCTTTTTCACCATAGCCCTCTATGGGCTTCCAAATATCCCTTTCCCAATTCCCCAAGAACAGCCTTAGCGAAAGGCTTCTTGAAGGGAAAGATATAACTCTGTGAGATGAATTAACAGAACACAGAGCAGTTTCTCAGAAAGCTTCTTTCCAGTTTTGAACGGAAGATATTTCCTTTTTCACCATAGCCCTCTATGGGCTTCCAAATATCCCTTTGCCAATTCCACAAGAACAGCCTTAGCGAAAGGCTTCTTGAAGGGAAAGATGTAACTCTGTGAGATGAATTAACAGAACACATTGCAGTTTCTCAGAAAGCTTCTTTCCAGTTTTGAACGGAAGATATTTCCTTTTTCACCATAGGCCTCTATGGGCTTCCAAATATCCCTTTGCCAATTCCACAAGAACAGCCTTAGCGAAAGGCTTCTTGAAGGGAAAGATGTAACTCTGTGAGATGAATTAACAGAACACAGAGCAGTTTCTCAGAAAGCTTCTTTCCAGTTTTGAGCGGAAGATATTTCCCTTTTCATCATAGGCCTCTATGGGCTTCCAAATATCCCTTTGCCAATTCCACAAGAACAGCCTTAGCGAAAGGCTTCTTGAAGGGAAAGATGTAACTCTGTGAGATGAATTAACAGAACACAGAGCAGTTTCTCAAAAAGCTTCTTTCCAGTTTTGAACGGAAGGTATTTCCTTTTTCACCATAGCCCTCTATGGGCTTCCACATATCCCTTTGCCAATTCCCCAAGAACAGCCTTAGCGAAAGGCTTCTTGAAGGGAAAGATGTAACTCTGTGAGATGAATTACCAGAACACAGAGCAGTTTCTCAGAAAGCTTCTTTCCAGTTTTGAACCGAAGATATTTCCTTTTTCACCATAGTCCTCTATGGGCTTCCAAATATCCGTTTGCCAATTCCACAAGAACAGCCTTAGCGAAAGGCTTCTTGAAGGGAAAGATGTAACTCTGTGAGATGAATTAACAGAACACAGAGCAGTTTCTCAGAAAGCTTCTTTCCAGTTTTGAACGGAAGATATTTCCTTTTTCACCATAGGCCTCTATGGGCTTCCAAATATCCCTTTGCCAATTCCACAAGAACAGCCTTTGCGAAAGGCCTCTTGAAGGGAAAGATGTAACTCTGTGAGATGAATTGACAGAACACAGAGCAGTTTCTCAGATAGCTTCTTTCCAGTTTTGAACGGAAGATACTTCCTTTTTCACCATAGCCCTCTTTGGGCTTCCAAATATCCCCTTGCCAATTCCACAAGAACAGCCTTAGCGAAAGGCTTCTTGAAGGGAAAGATGTAACTCTGTGAGATGAATTAACAGAACACAGAGTAGTTTCTCAGAAACCTTCTTTCCAGTTTTGAACGGAAGATATTTCCTTTTTCACCACAGCCCTCTATGGGCTTCCAAATATCCCTTTGCCAATTCCACAAGAACAGCCTTAGCGAAAGGCTTCTTGAAGGGAAAGATGTAACTCTGTGAGATGAATTAACAGAACACAGAGCAGTTTCTCTGAAAGCTTCTTTCCAGTTTTGAACGGAAGATATTTCCTTTTTCACCATAGCCCTCTATGGGCTTCCAAATATCCCTTTGCCAATTCCACAAGAACAGCCTTAGCGAAAGGGTTCTTGAAGGGAAAGATGTAACTCTGTGAGATGAATTAACAGAACACTGAGCAGTTTCTCAGAAAGCTTCTTTCCAGTTTTGAACGGAAGATATTTCCTTTTTCACCATAGCCCTCTATGGGCTTCCAAATATCCCTTTGCCAATTCCACAAGAACAGCCTTCGCGAAAGGCTTCTTGAAGGGAAAGATGTAACTCTGTGAGATGAATTAACAGAACACAGAGCAGTTTCTCAGAAAGCTTCTTTCCAGTTTTGAACGGAAGATATTTCCTTTTTCACCATAGGCCTCTATGGGCTTCCAAATATCCCTTTGCCAATTCCACAAGAACAGCCTTAGCGAAAGGCTTCTTGAAGGGAAAGATGTAACTCTGTGAGATGAATTAACAGAACACAGAGCAGTTTCTCAGAAAGCTTCTTTCCAGTTTTGAACGGAAGATATTTCCTTTTTCACCATAGCCCTCTATGGGCTTCCAAATATCCCTTTGCCAATTCCACAAGAACAGCCTTAGCGAAAGGCTTCTTGAAGGGAAAGATGTAACTCTGTGAGATGAATTAACAGAACACAGAGCAGTTTCTCAGAAAGCTTCTTTCCAGTTTTGAACGGAAGATATTTCCTTTTTCACCATAGCCCTCTATGGGCTTCCAAATATCCCTTTGCCAATTCCACAAGAACAGGCTTAGCGAAAGGCTTCTTGAAGGGAAAGATGTAACTCTGTGAGATGAATTTACAGAACACAGAGCAGTTTCTCAGAAAGCTTCTTTCCAGTTTTGAACGGAAGATATTTCCTTTTTCATCATAGGCCTCTATGGGCTTCCAAATATCGCTTTGCCAATTCCACAAGAACAGGATTAGCGAAAGGCTTCTTGAAGGGAAAGATGTAACTCTGTGAGATGAATTAACAGAACACAGAGCAGTTTCTCAGAAAGCTTCTTTCCAGTTTTGAACGGAAGGTATTTCCTTTTTCACCATAGCCCTCTATGGGCTTCCAAATATCCCTTTGCCAATTCCACAAGAACAGCCTTAGCGAAAGGCTTCTTGAAGGGAAAGATGTAACTCTGTGAGATGAATTAACAGAACACAGAGCAGTTTCTCAGAAAGCTTCTTTCCAGTTTTGAACGGAAGATATTTCCTTTTTCACCATAGCCCTCTATGGGCTTCCAAATATCCCTTTGCCAATTCCACAAGAACAGCCTTCGCGAAAGGCTTCTTGAAGGGAAAGATGTAACTCTGTGAGATGAATTAACAGAACACAGAGCAGTTTCTCAGAAAGCTTCTTTCCAGTTTTGAACGGAAGATATTTCCTTTTTCACCATAGGCCTCTATGGGCTTCCAAATATCCCTTTGCCAATTCCACAAGAACAGCCTTAGCGAAAGGCTTCTTGAAGGGAAAGATGTAACTCTGTGAGATGAATTAACAGAACACAGAGCAGTTTCTCAGAAAGCTTCTTTCCAGTTTTGAACGGAAGATATTTCCTTTTTCACCATAGCCCTCTATGGGCTTCCAAATATCCCTTTGCCAATTCCACAAGAACAGCCTTAGCGAAAGGCTTCTTGAAGGGAAAGATGTAACTCTGTGAGATGAATTAACAGAACACAGAGCAGTTTCTCAGAAAGCTTCTTTCCAGTTTTGAACGGAAGATATTTCCTTTTTCACCATAGCCCTCTATGGGCTTCCAAATATCCCTTTGCCAATTCCACAAGAACAGGCTTAGCGAAAGGCTTCTTGAAGGGAAAGATGTAACTCTGTGAGATGAATTTACAGAACACAGAGCAGTTTCTCAGAAAGCTTCTTTCCAGTTTTGAACGGAAGATATTTCCTTTTTCATCATAGGCCTCTATGGGCTTCCAAATATCGCTTTGCCAATTCCACAAGAACAGCATTAGCGAAAGGCTTCTTGAAGGGAAAGATGTAACTCTGTGAGATGAATTAACAGAACACAGAGCAGTTTTCTCAGAAAGCTTCTTTCCAGTTTTGAACGGAAGGTATTTCCTTTTTCACCATAGCCCTCTATGGGCTTCCAAATATCCCTTTGCCAATTCCCCAAGAACAGCCTTAGCGAAAGGCTTCTTGAAGGGAAAGATGTAACTCTGTGAGATGAATTAACAGAACACAGAGCAGTTTCTCAGAAAGCTTCTTTCCAGTTTTGAACGGAAGATATTTCCTTTTTCACCATAGCCCTCTATGGGCTTCCAAATATCCCTTTGCCAATTCCACAAGAACAGCCTTATCGAAAGGCTTCTTGAAGGGAAAGATGTAACTCTGTGAGATGAATTAACAGAACACAGAGCAGTTTCTCAGAAAGCTTCTTTCCAGTTTTGAACGGAAGGTATTTCCTTTTTCACCATAGCCCTCTATGGGCTTCCAAATATCCCTTTGCCAATTCCCCAAGAACAGCCTTAGCGAAAGGCTTCTTGAAGGGAAAGATGTAACTCTGTGAGATGAATTAACAGAACACAGAGCAGTTTCTCAGAAAGCTTCTTTCCAGTTTTGAACGGAAGATATTTCCTTTTTCACCATAGCCCTCTATGGGCTTCCAAATATCCCTTTGCCAATTCCACAAGAACAGCCTTAGCGAAAGGCTTCTTGAAGGGAAAGATGTAACTCTGTGAGATGAATTAACAGAACACAGAGCAGTTTCTCAGAAAGTTTCTTTCCAGTTTTGAACGGAAGATATTTCCTTTTTCACCGTAGCCCTCTATGGGCTTCCAAATATCCCTTTGCCAATTCCACAAGAACAGCCTTAGCGAAAGGCTTCTTGAAGGGAAAGATGTAACTCTGTGAGATGAATTAACAGAACACAGAGCAGTTTCTCAGAAAGCTTCTTTCCAGTTTTGAACGGAAGATATTTTCTTTTTCACCTTAGCCCTCTATGGGCTTCGAAATATCCCTTTGCCAATTCCACAAGAACAGCCTTAGCGAAAGGCTTCTTGAAGGGAAAGATGTAACTCGGTGAGATGAATTAACAGAACACAGAGCAGTTTCTCAGAAAGCTTCTTTCCAGTTTTGAACGGAAGGTATTTCCTTTTTCACCATAGCCCTCTATGGGCTTCCAAATATCCCTTTGCCAATTCCCAAGAACAGCCTTAGCGAAAGGCTTCTTGAAGGGAAAGATGTAACTCTGTGAGATGAATTAACAGAACACAGAGCAGTTTCTCAGAAAGCTTCTTTCCAGTTTTGAACGGAAGATATTTCCTTTTTCACCATAGCCCTCTATGGGCTTCCAAATATCCCTTTGCCAGTTCCACAAGAACAGCCTTAGCGAAAGGATACTTGAAGGGAAAGATGTAACTCTGTGAGATGAATTAACAGAACACAGAGCAGTTTGTCTGAAAGCTTCTTTCCAGTTTTGAACGGAAGATATTTCCTTTTTCACCATAGCCCTCTATGGGCTTCCAAATATCCCTTTGCCAATTCCACAAGAACAGCCTTAGCGAAAGGGTTCTTGAAGGGAAAGATGTAACTCTGTGAGATGAATTAACAGAACACAGAGCAGTTTCTCAGAAAGCTTCTTTCCAGTTTTGAACGGAAGATATTTCCTTTTTCACCATAGCCCTCTATGGGCTTCCAAATATCCCTTTGCCAATTCCACAAGAACAGCCTTCGCGAAAGGCTTCTTGAAGGGAAAGATGTAACTCTGTGAGATGAATTAACAGAACACAGAGCAGTTTCTCAGAAAGCTTCTTTCCAGTTTTGAACGGAAGATATTTCCTTTTTCACCGTAGCCCTCTATGGGCTTCCAAATATCCCTTTGCCAATTCCACAAGAACAGCCTTAGCGAAAGGCTTCTTGAAGGGAAAGATGTAACTCTGTGAGATGAATTAACAGAACACAGAGCAGTTTCTCAGAAAGCTTCTTTCCAGTTTTGAACGGAAGATATTTCCTTTTTCACCATAGCCCTCTATGGGCTTCCAAATATCCCTTTGCCAATTCCACAAGAACAGCCTTAGCGAAAGGCTTCTTGAAGGGAAAGATGTAACTCTGTGAGATGAATTAACAGAACACAGAGCAGTTTCTCAGAAAGCTTCTTTCCAGTTTTGAACGGAAGATATTTCCTTTTTCACCATAGCCCTCTATGGGCTTCCAAATATCCCTTTGCCAATTCCACAAGAACAGCCTTAGCGAAAGGCTTCTTGAAGGGAAAGATGTAACTCTGTGAGATGAATTAACAGAACACAGAGCAGTTTCTCAGAAAGCTTCTTTCCAGTTTTGAACGGAAGGTAATTCCTTTTTCACCATAGCCCTCTATGGGCTTCCAAATATCCCTTTCCCAATTCCCCAAGAACAGCCTTAGCGAAAGGCTTCTTGAAGGGAAAGATGTAACTCTGTGAGATGAATTAACAGAACACAGAGCAGTTTCTCAGAAACCTTCTTTCCAGTTTTGAACGGAAGATATTTCCTTTTTCACCATAGCCCTCTATGGGCTTCCAAATATCCCTTTGCCAATTCCACAAGAACAGCCTTAGCGAAAGGGTTCTTGAAGGGAAAGATGTAACTCTGTGAGATGAACTAACAGAACACAGAGCAGTTTCTCAGAAAGCTTCTTTCCAGTTTTGAACGGAAGATATTTCCTTTTTCACCTTAGGCCTCTATGGGCTTCCAAATATCCCTTTGCCAATTCCACAAGAACAGCCTTAGCGAAAGGCTTCTTGAAGGGAAAGATGTAACTCTGTGAGATGAATTAACAGAACACAGAGCAGTTTCTCAGAAACCTTCTTTCCAGTTTTGAACGGAAGATATTTCCTTTTTCACCACAGCCCTCTATGGGCTTCCAAATATCCCTTTGCCAATTCCACAAGAACAGCCTCAGCGAAAGGCTTCTTGAAGGGAAAAATGTAACTCTGTGAGATGAATTAACAGAACACAGAGCAGTTTCTCAGAAAGCTTCTTTCCAGTTTTGAACGGAAGATATTTCCTTTTTCACCATAGCCCTCTATGGGCTTCCAAATATCCCTTTGCCAATTCCACAAGAACAGCCTTAGCGAAAGGCTTCTTGAAGGGAAAGATGTAACTCTGTGAGATGAATTAACAGAACACAGAGCAGTTTCTCAGAAAGCTTCTTTCCAGTTTTGAACGGAAGATATTTCCTTTTTCACCATAGCCCTCTATGGGCTTCCAAATATCCCTTTGCCAATTCCACAAGAACAGCCTTAGCGAAAGGGTTCTTGAAGGGAAAGATGTAACTCTGTGAGATGAATTAACAGAACACAGAGCAGTTTCTCAGAAAGCTTCTTTCCAGTTTTGAACGGAAGATATTTCCTTTTTCACCATAGCCCTCTATGGGCTTCCAAATATCCCTTTGCCAATTCCACAAGAACAGGCTTAGCGAAAGGCTTCTTGAAGGGAAAGATGTAACTCTGTGAGATGAATTTACAGAACACAGAGCAGTTTCTCAGAAAGCTTCTTTCCAGTTTTGAACGGAAGATATTTCCTTTTTCATCATAGGCTTCTATGGGCTTCCAAATATCACTTTGCCAATTCCACAAGAACAGCATTAGCGAAAGGCTTCTTGAAGGGAAAGATGTAACTCTGTGAGATGAATTAACAGAACACAGAGCAGTTTCTCAGAAAGCTTCTTTCCAGTTTTGAACGGAAGGTATTTCCTTTTTCACCATAGCCCTCTATGGGCTTCCAAATATCCCTTTGCCAATTCCCCAAGAACAGCCTTAGCGAAAGGCTTCTTGAAGGGAAAGATGTAACTCTGTGAGATGAATTAACAGAACACAGAGCAGTTTCTCAGAAAGCTTCTTTCCAGTTTTGAACGGAAGATATTTCCTTTTTCACCATAGCCCTCTATGGGCTTCCAAATATCCCTTTGCCAATTCCACAAGAACAGCCTTAGCGAAAGGCTTCTTGAAGGGAAAGATGTAACTCTGTGAGATGAATTAACAGAACACAGAGCAGTTTCTCAGAAAGTTTCTTTCCAGTTTTGAACGGAAGATATTTCCTTTTTCACCATAGCCCTCTAGGGGCTTCCAAATATCCCTTTGCCAATTCCACAAGAACAGCCTTAGCGAAAGGCTTCTTGAAGGGAAAGATGTAACTCTGTGAGATGAATTAACAGAACACAGAGCAGTTTCTCAGAAAGCTTCTTTCCAGTTTTGAACGGAAGATATTTCCTTTTTCACCTTAGCCCTCTATGGGCTTCGAAATATCCCTTTGCCAATTCCACAAGAACAGCCTTAGCGAAAGGCTTCTTGAAGGGAAAGATGTAACTCGGTGAGATGAATTAACAGAACACAGAGCAGTTTCTCAGAAAGCTTCTTTCCAGTTTTGAACGGAAGGTATTTCCTTTTTCACCATAGCCCTCTATGGGCTTCCAAATATCCCTTTGCCAATTCCCCAAGAACAGCCTTAGAGAAAGGCTTCTTGAAGGGAAAGATGTAACTCTGTGAGATGAATTAACAGAACACAGAGTAGTTTCTCAGAAAGCTTCTTTCCAGTTTTGAACGGAAGATATTTCCTTTTTCACCATAGCCCTCTATGGGCTTCCAAATATCCCTTTGCCAATTCCACAAGAACAGCCTTAGCGAAAGGCTACTTGAAGGGAAAGATGTAACTCTGTGAGATGAATTAACAGAACACAGAGCAGTTTCTCTGAAAGCTTCTTTCCAGTTTTGAACGGAAGATATTTCCTTTTTCACCATAGCCCTCTATGGGCTTCCAAATATCCCTTTGCCAATTCCACAAGAACAGCCTTAGCAAAAGGGTTCTTGAAGGGAAAGATGTAACTCTGTGAGATGAATTAACAGAACACAGAGCAGTTTCTCAGAAAGCTTCTTTCCAGTTTTGAACGGAAGATATTTCCTTTTTCACCATAGCCCTCTATGGGCTTCCAAATATCCCTTTGCCAATTCCACAAGAACAGCCTTCGCGAAAGGCTTCTTGAAGGGAAAGATGTAACTCTGTGAGATGAATTAACAGAACACAGAGCAGTTTCTCAGAAAGCTTCTTTCCAGTCTTGAACGGAAGATATTTCCTTTTTCACCATAGGCCTCTATGGGCTTCCAAATATCCCTTTGCCAATCCCAACAAGAACAGCCTTAGCGAAAGGCTTCTTGAAGGGAAAGATGTAAGTCTGTGAGATGAATTGACAGAACACAGAGCAGTTTCTCAGATAGCTTCTTTCCAGTTTTGAACGGAAGATACTTCCTTTTTCACCATAGCCCTCTATGGGCTTCCAAATATCCCTTTGCCAATTACACAAGAACAGCCTTAGCGAAAGGCTTCTTGAAGGGAAAGATGTAACTCTGTGAGATGAATTAACAGAACACAGAGCAGTTTCTCATAAAGCTTCTTTCCAGATTTGAACGGAAGATATTTCCTTTTTCACCATAGGCCTCTATGGGCTTCCAAATATCCCTTTGCCAATTCCACAAGAACAGCCTTAGCGAAAGGCTTCTTGAAGGGAAAGATGTAACTCTGTGAGATGAATTAACAGAACACAGAGCAGTTTCTCAGAAAGCTTCTTTCCAGTTTTGAACGGAAGATATTTCCTTTTTCAAAATAGCTCTCTATGGGCTTCCAAATATCCCTTTGCCAATTCCATAAGAACAGCCTTAGCGAAAGGCTTCTTGAAGGGAAAGATGTAACTCTGTGAGATGAATTAACAGAACACAGAGCAGTTTCTCAGAAAGCTTCTTTCCAGTTTTGAACGGAAGATATTTCCTTTTTCACCGTAGCCCTCTATGGGCTTCCAAATATCCCTTTGCCAATTCCACAAGAACAGCCTTAGCGAAAGGCTTCTTGAAGGGAAAGATGTAACTCTGTGAGATGAATTAACAGAACACAGAGCAGTTTCTCAGAAAGCTTCTTTCCAGTTTTGAACGGAAGATATTTCCTTTTTCACCATAGCCCTCTATGGGCTTCCAAATATCCCTTTGCCAATTCCACAAGAACAGCCTTAGCGAAAGGCTTCTTGAAGGGAAAGATGTAACTCTGTGAGATGAATTAACAGAACACAGAGCAGTTTCTCAGAAAGCTTCTTTCCAGTTTTGAACGGAAGATATTTCCTTTTTCACCATAGCCCTCTATGGGCTTCCAAATATCCCTTTGCCAATTCCACAAGAACAGCCTTAGCGAAAGGCTTCTTGAAGGGAAAGATGTAACTCTGTGAGATGAATTAACAGAACACAGAGCAGTTTCTCAGAAAGCTTCTTTCCAGTTTTGAACGGAAGGTAATTCCTTTTTCACCATAGCCCTCTATGGGCTTCGAAATATCCCTTTGCCAATTCCCCAAGAACAGCCTTAGCGAAAGGCTTCTTGAAGGGAAAGATGTAACTCTGTGAGATGAATTAACAGAACACAGAGCAGTTTCTCAGAAACCTTCTTTCCAGTTTTGAACGGAAGATATTTCCTTTTTCACCATAGCCCTCTATGGGCTTCCAAATATCCCTTTGCCAATTCCACAAGAACAGCCTTAGCGAAAGGCTTCTTGAAGGGAAAGATGTAACTCTGTGAGATGAACTAACAGAACACAGAGCAGTTTCTCAGAAAGCTTCTTTCCAGTTTTGAACGGAAGATATTTCCTTTTTCACCATAGCCCTCTATGGGCTTCCAAATATCCCTTTGCCAATTCCACAAGAACAGCCTTAGCGAAAGGCTTCTTGAAGGGAAAGATGTAACTCTGTGAGATGAATTAACAGAACACAGAGCAGTTTCTCAGAAACCTTCTTTCCAGTTTTGAACGGAAGATATTTCCTTTTTCACCACAGCCCTCTATGGGCTTCCAAATATCCCTTTGCCAATTCCACAAGAACAGCCTTAGCGAAAGGCTTCTTGAAGGGAAAAATGTAACTCTGTGAGATGAATTAAGAGAACACAGAGCAGTTTCTCAGAAAGCTTCTTTCCAGTTTTGAACGGAAGATATTTCCTTTTTCACCATAGCCCTCTATGGGCTTCCAAATATCCCTTTGCCAATTCCACAAGAACAGCCTTAGCGAAAGGCTTCTTGAAGGGAAAGATGTAACTCTGTGAGATGAATTAACAGAACACAGAGCAGTTTCTCAGAAAGCTTCTTTCCAGTTTTGAACGGAAGATATTTCCTTTTTCACCATAGCCCTCTATGGGCTTCCAAATATCCCTTTGCCAATTCCACAAGAACAGCCTTAGCGAAAGGCTTCTTGAAGGGAAAGATGTAACTCTGTGAGATGAATTAACAGAACACAGAGCAGTTTCTCAGAAAGCTTCTTTCCAGTTTTGCACGGAAGATATTTCCTTTTTCACCATAGGCCTCTATGGGCTTCCAAATATCAGTTTGCCAATTCCACAAGAACAGCCTTAGCGAAAGGCTTCTTGAAGGGAAAGATGTAACTCTGTGAGATGAATTAACAGAACACAGAGCAGTTTCTCAGAAAGCTTCTTTCCAGTTTTGCACGGAAGATATTTCCTTTTTCACCATAGGCCTCTATGGGCTTCCAAATATCCCTTTGCCAATTCCACAAGAACAGCCTTAGCGAAAGGCTTCTTGAAGGGAAAGATGTAACTCTGTGAGATGAATTAACAGAACACAGAGCAGTTTCTCAGAAAGCTTCTTTCCAGTTTTGAACGGAAGATATTTCCTTTTTCACCATAGCCCTCTATGGGCTTCCAAATATCCCTTTGCCAATTCCACAAGAACAGCCTTAGCGAAAGGCTTCTTGAAGGGAAAGATGTAACTCTGTGAGATGAATTAACAGAACACAGAGCAGTTTCTCAGAAAGCTTCTTTCCAGTTTTGCACGGAAGATATTTCCTTTTTCACCATAGGCCTCTATGGGCTTCCAAATATCCCTTTGCCAATTCCACAAGAACAGCCTTAGCGAAAGGCTTCTTGAAGGGAAAGATGTAACTCTGTGAGATGAATTAACAGAACACAGAGCAGTTTCTCAGAAACCCTCTTTCCAGTTTTGAACGGAAGATATTTCCTTTTTCACCATAGCCCTCTATGGGCTTCCAAATATCCCTTTGCAAATTCCACAAGAACAGCCTTAGCGAAAGGCTTCTTGAAGGGAAAGATGTAACTCTGTGAGATGAATTAACAGAACACAGAGCAGTTTCTCAGAAAGCTTCTTTCCAGTTTTGAACGGAATATATTTCCTTTTTCACCATAGGCCTCTATGGGCTTCCAAATATCCCTTTGCCAATTCCACAAGAACAGCCTTAGCGAAAGGCTTCTTGAAGGGAAAGATGTAACTCTGTGAGACGAATTAACAGAACACAGAGTAGTTTCTCAGAAAGCTTCTTTCCAGTTTTGAACGGAAGATATTTCCTTTTTCACCATAGGCCTCTATGGGCTTCCAAATATCCCTTTGCCAATTCCACAAGAACAGCCTTAGCGAAAGGCTTCTTGAAGGGAAAGATGTAACTCTGTGAGATGAATTAACAGAACACAGAGCAGTTTCTCAGAAAGCTTCTTTCCAGTTTTGAACGGAAGATATTTCCTTTTTCACCATAGCCCTCTATGGGCTTCCAAATATCCCTTTGCCAATTCCACAAGAACAGCCTTAGCGAAAGGCTTCTTGAAGGGAAAGATGTAACTCTGTGAGATGAATTAACAGAACACAGAGCAGTTTCTCAGAAGGCTTCTTTCCAGTTTTGAACGGAAGATATTTCCTTTTTCACCGTAGCCCTCTATGGGCTTCCAAATATCCCTTTGCCAATTCCACAAGGACAGCCTTAGCGAAAGGCTTCTTGAAGGGAAAGATGTAACTCTGTGAGATGAATTAACAGAACACAGAGCAGTTTCTCAGAAAGCTTCTTTCCAGTTTTGAACCGAAGATATTTCCTTTTTCACCATAGCCCTCTATGGGCTTCCAAATATCCCTTTGCCAATTCCACAAGAACAGCCTTAGCGAAAGGCTTCTTGAAGGGAAAGATGTAACTCGCTGAGATGAATTAACAGAACACAGAGCAGTTTCTCAGAAAGCTTCTTTCCAGTTTTGAACGGAAGATATTTCCTTTTTCACCATAGCCCTCTAAGGGCTTCCAAATATCCCTTTGCCAATTCCAAAAGAACAGCCTTAGCGAAAGGCTTCTTGAAGGGAAAGATGTAACTCTGTGAGATGAATTAACAGAACACAGAGCAGTTTCTCAGAAAGCTTCTTTCCAGTTTTGAACGGAAGATATTTCCTTTTTCACCATAGCCCTCTATGGGCTTCCAAATATCCCTTTGCCAATTCCACAAGAACAGCCTTAGCGAAAGGCTTCTTGAAGGGAAAGATGTAACTCTGTGAGATGAATTAACAGAACACAGAGCAGTTTCTCAGAAAGCTTCTTTCCAGTTTTGCACGGAAGATATTTCCTTTTTCACTATAGGCCTCTATGGGCTTCCAAATATCCCTTTGCCAATTCCACAAGAACAGCCTAAGCGAAAGGCTTCTTGAAGGGAAAGATGTAACTCTTTGAGATGAATTAACAGAACACAGAGCAGTTTCTCAGAAACCTTCTTTCCAGTTTTGAATGGAAGATATTTCCTTTTTCACCATAGCCTTCTATGGGCTTCCAAATATCCCTTTGCCAATTCCACAAGAACAGCCTTAGCGAAAGGCTTCTTGAAGGGAAAGATGTAACTCTGTGAGATGAATTAACAGAACACAGAGTAGTTTCTCAGAAAGCTTCTTTTCAGTTTTGCACGGAAGATATTTCCTTTTTCACCATAGGCCTCTATGGGCTTCCAAATATCCCTTTGCCAATTCCACAAGAACAGCCTTAGCGAAAGGCTTCTTGAAGGGAAAGATGTAACTCTGTGAGATGAATTAACAGAACACAGAGCAGTTTCTCAGAAAGCTTCTTTCCAGTTTTGCACGGAAGATATTTCCTTTTTCACTATAGGCCTCTATGGGCTTCCAAATATCCCTTTGCCAATTCCACAAGAACAGCCTTAGCGAAAGGCTTCTTGAAGGGAAAGATGTAACTCTGTGAGATGAATTAACAGAACACAGAGCAGTTTCTCAGAAACCTTCTTTCCAGTTTTGAACGGAAGATATTTCCTTTTTCACCACAGCCCTCTATGGGCTTCCAAATATCCCTTTGCCAATTCCACAAGAACAGCCTTAGCGAAAGGCTTCTTGAAGGGAAAAATGTAACTCTGTGAGATGAATTAAGAGAACACAGAGCAGTTTCTCAGAAAGCTTCTTTCCAGTTTTGAACGGAAGATATTTCCTTTTTCACCATAGCCCTCTATGGGCTTCCAAATATCCCTTTGCCAATTCCACAAGAACAGCCTTAGCGAAAGGCTTCTTGAAGGGAAAGATGTAACTCTGTGAGATGAATTAACAGAACACAGAGCAGTTTCTCAGAAAGCTTCTTTCCAGTTTTGAACGGAAGATATTTCCTTTTTCACCATAGCCCTCTATGGGCTTCCAAATATCCCTTTGCCAATTCCACAAGAACAGCCTTAGCGAAAGGCTTCTTGAAGGGAAAGATGTAACTCTGTGAGATGAATTAACAGAACACAGAGTAGTTTCTCAGAAAGCTTCTTTCCAGTTTTGAACGGAAGATATTTCCTTTTTCACCATAGCCCTCTATGGGCTTCCAAATATCCCTTTGCCAATTCCACAAGAACAGCCTTAGCGAAAGGCTACTTGAAGGGAAAGATGTAACTCTGTGAGATGAATTAACAGAACACAGAGCAGTTTCTCTGAAAGCTTCTTTCCAGTTTTGAACGGAAGATATTTCCTTTTTCACCATAGCCCTCTATGGGCTTCCAAATATCCCTTTGCCAATTCCACAAGAACAGCCTTAGCGAAAGGGTTCTTGAAGGGAAAGATGTAACTCTGTGAGATGAATTAACAGAACACAGAGCAGTTTCTCAGAAAGCTTCTTTCCAGTTTTGAACCGAAGATATTTCCTTTTTCACCATAGCCCTCTATGGGCTTCCAAATATCCCTTTGCCAATTCCACAAGAACAGCCTTAGCGAAAGGCTTCTTGAAGGGAAAGATGTAACTCTGTGAGATGAATTAACAGAACACAGAGCAGTTTCTCAGAAAGCTTCTTTCCAGTTTTGAACGGAAGATATTTCCTTTTTCACCATAGGCCTCTATGGGCTTCCAAATATCCCTTTGCCAATTCCACAAGAACAGCCTTAGCGAAAGGCTTCTTGAAGGGAAAGATGTAACTCTGTGAGATGAATTAACAGAACACAGAGCAGTTTCTCAGAAACCTTCTTTCCAGTTTTGAACGGAAGATATTTCCTTTTTCACCACAGCCCTCTATGGGCTTCCAAATATCCCTTTGCCAATTCCACAAGAACAGCCTTAGCGAAAGGCTTCTTGAAGGGAAAAATGTAACTCTGTGAGATGAATTAAGAGAACACAGAGCAGTTTCTCAGAAAGCTTCTTTCCAGTTTTGAACGGAAGATATTTCCTTTTTCACCATAGCCCTCTATGGGCTTCCAAATATCCCTTTGCCAATTCCACAAGAACAGCCTTAGCGAAAGGCTTCTTGAAGGGAAAGATGTAACTCTGTGAGATGAATTAACAGAACACAGAGCAGTTTCTCAGAAAGCTTCTTTCCAGTTTTGAACGGAAGATATTTCCTTTTTCACCATAGCCCTCTATGGGCTTCCAAATATCCCTTTGCCAATTCCACAAGAACAGCCTTAGCGAAAGGCTTCTTGAAGGGAAAGATGTAACTCTGTGAGATGAATTAACAGAACACAGAGTAGTTTCTCAGAAAGCTTCTTTCCAGTTTTGAACGGAAGATATTTCCTTTTTCACCATAGCCCTCTATGGGCTTCCAAATATCCCTTTGCCAATTCCACAAGAACAGCCTTAGCGAAAGGCTACTTGAAGGGAAAGATGTAACTCTGTGAGATGAATTAACAGAACACAGAGCAGTTTCTCTGAAAGCTTCTTTCCAGTTTTGAACGGAAGATATTTCCTTTTTAACCATAGCCCTCTATGGGCTTCCAAATATCCCTTTGCCAATTCCACAAGAACAGCCTTAGCGAAAGGGTTCTTGAAGGGAAAGATGTAACTCTGTGAGATGAATTAACAGAACACAGAGCAGTTTCTCAGAAAGCTTCTTTCCAGTTTTGAACCGAAGATATTTCCTTTTTCACCATAGCCCTCTATGGGCTTCCAAATATCCCTTTGCCAATTCCACAAGAACAGCCTTCGCGAAAGGCTTCTTGAAGGGAAAGATGTAACTCTGTGAGATGAATTAACAGAACACAGAGCAGTTTCTCAGAAAGCTTCTTTCCAGTTTTGAACGGAAGATATTTCCTTTTTCACCATAGGCCTCTATGGGCTTCCGAATATCCCTTTGCCAATTCCACAAGAACAGCCTTAGCGAAAGGCTTCTTGAAGGGAAAGATGTAAGTCTGTGAGATGAATTGACAGAACACAGAGCAGTTTCTCAGATAGCTTCTTTCCAGTTTTGAACGGAAGATACTTCCTTTTTCACCATAGCCCTCTATGGGCTTCCAAATATCCCTTTGCCAATTACAGAAGAACAGCCTTAGCGAAAGGCTTCTTGAAGGGAAAGATGTAACTCTGTGAGATGAATTAACAGAACACAGAGCAGTTTCTCATAAAGCTTCTTTCCAGTTTTGAACGGAAGGTATTTCCTTTTTCACCATAGGCCTCTATGGGCTTCCAAATATCCCTTTGCCAATTCCACAAGAACAGCCTTAGCGAAAGGCTTCTTGAAGGGAAAGATGTAACTCGGTGAGATGAATTAACAGAACACAGAGCAGTTTCTCAGAAAGCTTCTTTCCAGTTTTGAACGGAAGGTATTTCCTTTTTCACCATAGCCCTCTATGGGCTTCCAAATATCCCTTTGCCAATTCCACAAGAACAGCCTTAGCGAAAGGCTTCTTGAAGGGAAAGATGTAAGTCTGTGAGATGAATTGACAGAACACAGAGCAGTTTCTCAGATAGCTTCTTTCCAGTTTTGAACGGAAGATACTTCCTTTTTCACCATAGCCCTCTATGGGCTTCCAAATATCCCTTTGCCAATTACACAAGAACAGCCTTAGCGAAAGGCTTCTTGAAGGGAAAGATGTAACTCTGTGAGATGAATTAACAGAACACAGAGCAGTTTCTCATAAAGCTTCTTTCCAGTTTTGAACGGAAGATATTTCCTTTTTCACCATAGGCCTCTATGGGCTTCCAAATATCCCTTTGCCAATTCCACAAGAACAGCCTTAGCGAAAGGCTTCTTGAAGGGAAAGATGTAACTCGGTGAGATGAATTAACAGAACACAGAGCAGTTTCTCAGAAAGCTTCTTTCCAGTTTTGAACGGAAGATATTTCCTTTTTCACCATAGCCCTCTATGGGCTTCCAAATATCCCTTTGCCAATTCCACAAGAACAGCCTTAGCGAAAGGCTTCTTGAAGGGAAAGATGTAACTCTGTGAGATGAATTAACAGAACACAGAGCAGTTTCTCAGAAAGCTTCTTTCCAGTTTTGAACGGAAGGTAATTCCTTTTTCACCATAGCCCTCTATGGGCTTCCAAATATCCCTTTCCCAATTCCCCAAGAACAGCCTTAGCGAAAGGCTTCTTGAAGGGAAAGATGTAACTCTGTGAGATGAATTAACAGAACACAGAGCAGTTTCTCAGAAAGCTTCTTTCCAGTTTTGAACGGAAGATATTTCCTTTTTCACCATAGCCCTCTATGGGCTTCCAAATATCCCTTTGCCAATTCCACAAGAACAGCCTTAGCGAAAGGCTTCTTGAAGGGAAAGATGTAACTCTGTGAGATGAATTAACAGAACACAGAGCAGTTTCTCAGAAAGCTTCTTTCCAGTTTTGAACGGAAGATATTTCCTTTTTCACCGTAGCCCTCTATGGGCTTCCAAATATCCCTTTGCCAATTCCACAAGAACAGCCTTAGCGAAAGGCTTCTTGAAGGGAAAGATGTAACTCTGTGAGATGAATTAACAGAACACAGAGCAGTTTCTCAGAAAGCTTCTTTCCAGTTTTGAACGGAAGATATTTCCTTTTTCACCATAGCCCTCTATGGGCTTCCAAATATCCCTTTGCCAATTCCACAAGAACAGCCTTAGCGAAAGGCTTCTTGAAGGGAAAGATGTAACTCTGTGAGATGAATTAACAGAACACAGAGCAGTTTCTCAGAAAGCTTCTTTCCAGTTTTGAACGGAAGGTAATTCCTTTTTCACCATAGCCCTCTATGGGCTTCCAAATATCCCTTTCCCAATTCCCCAAGAACAGCCTTAGCGAAAGGCTTCTTGAAGGGAAAGATGTAACTCTGTGAGATGAATTAACAGAACACAGAGCAGTTTCTCAGAAAGCTTCTTTCCAGTTTTGAACGGAAGATATTTCCTTTTTCACCATAGCCCTCTATGGGCTTCCAAATATCCCTTTGCCAATTCCACAAGAACAGCCTTAGCGAAAGGCTTCTTGAAGGGAAAGATGTAACTCTGTGAGATGAATTAACAGAACACAGAGCAGTTTCTCAGAAAGCTTCTTTCCAGTTTTGAGCGGAAGATATTTCCTTTTTCACCGTAGCCCTCTATGGGCTTCCAAATATCCCTTTGCCAATTCCACAAGAACAGCCTTAGCGAAAGGCTTCTTGAAGGGAAAGATGTAACTCTGTGAGATGAATTAACAGAACACAGAGCAGTTTCTCAGAAAGCTTCTTTCCAGTTTTGAACGGAAGATATTTCCTTTTTCACCATAGCCCTCTATGGGCTTCCAAATATCCCTTTGCCAATTCCACAAGAACAGCCTTAGCGAAAGGCTTCTTGAAGGGAAAGATGTAACTCTGTGAGATGAATTAACAGAACACAGAGCAGTTTCTCAGAAAGCTTCTTTCCAGTTTTGAACGGAAGATATTTCCTTTTTCACCATAGCCCTCTATGGGCTTCCAAATATCCCTTTGCCAATTCCACAAGAACAGCCTTAGCGAAAGGCTTCTTGAAGGGAAAGATGTAACTCTGTGAGATGAATTAACAGAACACAGAGCAGTTTCTCAGAAAGCTTCTTTCCAGTTTTGAACGGAAGATATTTCCTTTTTCACCATAGCCCTCTATGGGCTTCCTAATATCCCTTTGCCAATTCCACAAGAACAGCCTTAGCGAAAGGCTTCTTAAGGAAAAGATGTAACTCTGTGAGATGAATTAACAGAACACAGAGCAGTTTCTCAGAAAGCTTCTTTCCAGTTTTGAACGGAAGATATTTCCTTTTTCACCATAGGCCTCTATGGGCTTCCAAATATCCCTTTGCCAATTCCACAAGAACAGCCTTAGCGAAAGGCTTCTTGAAGGGAAAGATGTAACTCTGTGAGATGAATTAACAGAACACAGAGGAGTTTCTCAGAAAGCTTCTTTCCAGTTTTGAACGGAAGATATTTCCTTTTTCACCATAGCCCTCTAAGGGCTTCCAAATGTCCCTTTACCAATTCCACAAGAACAGCCTTAGCGAAAGGCTTCTTGAAGGGAAAGATGTAACTCTGTGAGATGAATTAACAGAACACAGAGCAGTTTCTCAGAAAGCTTCTTTCCAGTTTTGAACGGAAGATATTTCCTTTTTCACCATAGGCCTCTATGGGCTTCCAAATATCCCTCTGCCAATTCCACAAGAACAGCCTTAGCGAAAGGCTTCTTGAAGGGAAAGATGTAACTCTGTGAGATGAATTAACAGAACACAGAGCAGTTTCTCAGAAAGCTTCTTTCCAGTTTTGAACGGAAGGTATTTCCTTTTTCACCATAGCCCTCTATGGGCTTCCAAATATCCCTTTGCTAATTCCCCAAGAACAGCCTTAGCGAAAGGCTTCTTGAAGGGAAAGATGTAACTCTGTGAGATGAATTAACAGAACACAGAGCAGTTTCTCAGAAAGCTTCTTTCCAGTTTTGAACGGAAGATATTTCCTTTTTCACCGTAGCCCTCTATGGGCTTCCAAATATCCCTTTGCCAATTCCACTAGAACAGCCTTAGCGAAAGTCTTCTTGAAGGGAAAGATGTAACTCTGTGAGATGAATTAACAGAACACAGAGCAGTTTCTCAGAAACCTTCTTTCCAGTTTTGAACGGAAGATATTTCCTTTTTCACCATAGGCCTCTATGGGCTTCCAAATATCCCTTTGCCAATTCCACAAGAACAGCCTTAGCGAAAGGCTTCTTGAAGGGAAAGATGTAACTCTGTGAGATGAATTAACAGAACACAGAGCAGTTTCTCAGAAAGCTTCTTTCCAGTTTTGAACGGAAGATATTTCCTTTTTCACCATAGGCCTCTATGGGCTTCCAAATATCCCTTTGCCAATTCCACAAGAACAGCCTTAGCGAAAGGCTTCTTGAAGGGAAAGATGTAACTCTGTGAGATGAATTAACAGAACACAGAGCAGTTTCTCAGAAAGCTTCTTTCCAGTTTTGAACGGAAGGTATTTCCTTTTTCACCATAGCCCTCTATGGGCTTCTAAATATCCCTTTGCCAATTCCCGAAGAACAGCCTTAGCGAAAGGCTTCTTGAAGGGAAAGATGTAACTCTGTGAGATGAATTAACAGAACACAGAGCAGTTTCTCAGAAAGCTTCTTTCCAGTTTTGAACGGAAGATATTTCCTTTTTCACCGTAGCCCTCTATGGGCTTCCAAATATCCCTTTGCCAATTCCACAAGAACAGCCTTAGCGAAAGGCTTCTTGAAGGGAAAGATGTAACCCGGTGAGATGAATTAACAGAACACAGAGCAGTTTCTCAGAAAGCTTCTTTCCCGTTTTGAACGGAAGATATTTCCTTTTTCACCATAGCCCTCTATGGGCTTCCAAATATCCCTTTGCCAATTCCCCAAGAACAGCCTTAGCGAAAGGCTTCTTGAAGGGAAAGATGTAACTCTGTGAGATGAATTAAAAGAACACAGAGTAGTTTCTCAGAAAGCTTCTTTCCAGTTTTGAACGGAAGATATTTCCTTTTTCACCATAGCCCTCTATGGGCTTCCAAATATCCCTTTGCCAATTCCACAAGAACAGCCTTAGCGAAAGGCTTCTTGAAGGGAAAGATGTAACTCTGTGAGATGAATTAACAGAACACAGAGCAGTTTCTCAGAAATCTTCTTTCCAGTTTTGAACGGAAGATATTTCCTTTTTCACCATAGCCCTCTATGGGCTTCCAAATATCCCTTTGCCAATTCCACAAGAACAGCCTTAGCGAAAGGCTTCTTGAAGGGAAAGATGTAACTCTGTGAGATGAATTAACAGAACACAGAGCAGTTTCTCAGAAAGCTTCTTTCCAGTTTTCAACGGAAGGTATTTCCTTTTTCACCATAGCCCTCTATGGGCTTCCAAATATACCTTTGCCAATTCCCGAAGAACAGCCTTAGCGAAAGGCTTCTTGAAGGGAAAGATGTAACTCTGTGAGATGAATTAACAGAACACAGAGCAGTTTCTCAGAAAGCTTCTTTCCAGTTTTGAACGGAAGATATTTCCTTTTTTACCATAGCTCTCTATGAGCTTCCAAATATCCCTTTGACAATACCACAAGAACAGCCTTAGCGAAAGGTTTCTTGAAGGGAAAGATGTAACTCTGTGAGATGAATTAACAGAACACAGAGCAGTTTCTCAGAAAGCTTCTTTCCAGTTTTGAACGGAAGATATTTCCTTTTTCACTATAGCCCTCTATGGGCTTCCAAATATCCCTTTGCCAATTCCACAAGAACAGCCTTAGCGAAAGGCTTCTTGAAGAGAAAGATGTAACTCTGTGAGATGAATTATCAGAACACAGAGCAGTTTCTCAGAAAGCTTCTTTCCACTTTTGAACGGAAGATATTTCCTTTTTCACCATAGCCCTCTAAGGGCTTCCAAATATCCCTTTGCCAATTCCACAAGAACAGCCTTAGCGAAAGGCTTCTTGAAGGGAAAGATGTAACTCTGTGAGATGAATTAACAGAACACAGAGCAGTTTCTCAGAAAGCTTCTTTCCAGTTTTGAACGGAAGATATTTCCTTTTTCACCATAGCCCTCTATGGGCTTCCAAATATCCCTTTGCCAATGCCACAAGAACAGCCTTAGCGAAAGGCTTCTTGAAGGGAAAGATGTAACTCTGTGAGATGAATTAACAGAACACAGAGCAGTTTCTCAGAAAGCTTCTTTCCAGTTTTGAACGGAAGATATTTCCTTTTTCACCATAGCCCTCTATGGGCTTCCAAATATCCCTTTGCCAATTACACAAGAACAGCCTTAGCGAAAGGCTTCTTGAAGGAAAAGATGTAACTCTGTGAGATGAATTAACAGAACACAGAGCAGTTTCTCAGAAAGCTTCTTTCCAGTTTTGAACGGAAGATATTTCCTTTTTCACCTTAGGCCTCTATGGGCTTCCAAATATCCCTTTGCCAATTCCACAAGAACAGCCTTAGCGAAAGGCTTCTTGAAGGGAAAGATGTAACTCTGTGAGATGAATTAACAGAACACAGAGCAGTTTCTCAGAAAGCATCTTTCCAGTTTTGAACGGAAGATATTTCCTTTTTCACCATAGCCCTCTATGGGCTTCCAAATATCCCTTTGCCAATTCCACAAGAACAGCCTTAGCGAAAGGCTTCTTGAAGGGAAAGATGTAACTCTGTGAGATGAATTAACAGAACACAGAGCAGTTTCTCAGAAAGCTTCTTTCCAGTTTTGAACGGAAGATATTTCCTTTTTCACCATAGCCCTCTATGGGCTTCCAAATATCCCTTTGCCAATTCCACAAGAACAGCCTTAGCGAAAGGCTTCTTGAAGGGAAAGATGTAACTCTGTGAGATGAATTAACAGAACACAGAGCAGTTTCTCCGAAAGCTTCTTTCCACTTTTGAACGGAAGATATTTCCTTTTTCACCATAGGCCTCTATTGGCTTCCAAATATCCCTTTGCCAATTGCACAAGAACAGCCTTAGCGAAAGGCTTCTTGAAGGGAAAGATGTAACTCTGTGAGATGAATTAACAGAACACAGAGCAGTTTCTCAGAAAGCTTCTTTCCAGTTTTGAACGGAAGATATTTCCTTTTTCACCATAGGCCTCTATGGGCTTCCAAATATCCCTTTGCCAATTGCACAAGAACAGCCTTAGCGAAAGGCTTCTTGAAGGGAAAGATGTAACTCTGTGAGATGAATTAACAGAACACAGAGCAGTTTCTCAGAAAGCTTCTTTCCAGTTTTGAACGGAAGATATTTCCTTTTTCACCATAGCCCTCTATGGGCTTCCAAATATCCCTTTGAAAATTCCTCAAGAACAGCCTTAGCGAAAGGCTTCTTGAAGGGAAAGATGTAACTCTGTGAGATGAATTAACAGAACACAGAGCAGTTTCTCAGAAAGCTTCTTTCCAGTTTTGAACGGAAGATATTTCATCTTTCACCATAGCCCTCTATGGGCTTCCAAATATCCCTTTGCCAATTCCACAAGAACAGCCTTAGCGAAGGACTTCTTGAAGGGAAAGATGTAACTCTGTGAGATGAATTAACAGAACACAGAGCAGTTTCTCAGAAAGCTTCTTTCCAGTTTTGAACGGAAGATATTTCCTTTTTCACCATAGCCCTTTATGGGCTTCCAAATATCCCTTTGCCAATTCCACAAGAACAGCCTTAGCGAAAGGCTTCTTGAAGGGAAAGATGTAACTCTGTGAGATGAATTAAGAGAACACAGAGCAGTTTCTCAGAAAGCTTCTTTCCAGTTTTGAACCGAAGATATTTCCTTTTTCACTATAGCCCTCTATGGGCTTCCAAATATCCCTTTGCCAATTCCACAAGAACAGCCTTAGCGAAAGGCTTCTTGAAGGGAAAGATGTAACTCTGTGAGATGAATTAACAGAACACAGAGCAGTTTCTCAGAAAGCTTCTTTCCAGTTTTGCACGGAAGATATTTCCTTTTTCACCATAGGCCTCTATGGGCTTCCAAATATCCCTTTGCCAATTCCACAAGAACAGCCTTAGCGAAAGGCTTCTTGAAGGGAAAGATGTAACTCTGTGAGATGAATTAACAGAACACAGAGCAGTTTCTCAGAAAGCTTCTTTCCAGTTTTGAACGGAAGATATTTCCTTTTTCACCATAGCCCTCTTTGGGCTTCCAAATATCCCTTTGCCAATTCCACAAGAACAGCCTTAGCGAAAGGCTTCTTGAAGGGAAAGATGTAACTCTGTGAGATGAATTAACAGAACACAGAGCAGTTTCTCAGAAAGCTTCTTTCCAGTTTTGAACGGAAGATATTTCCTTTTTCACCTTAGGCCTCTATGGGCTTCCAAATATCCCTTTGCCAATTCCACAAGAACAGCCTTAGCGAAAGGCTTCTTGAAGGGAAAGATGTAACTCTGTGAGATGAATTAACAGAACACAGAGCAGTTTCTCAGAAAGCATCTTTCCAGTTTTGAACGGAAGATATTTCCTTTTTCACCATAGCCCTCTATGGGCTTCCAAATATCCCTTTGCCAATTCCACAAGAACAGCCTTAGCGAAAGGCTTCTTGAAGGGAAAGATGTAACTCTGTGAGATGAATTAACAGAACACAGAGCAGTTTCTCAGAAAGCTTCTTTCCAGTTTTGAACGGAAGATATTTCCTTTTTCACCATAGCCCTCTATGGGCTTCCAAATATCCCTTTGCCAATTCCACAAGAACAGCCTTAGCGAAAGGCTTCTTGAAGGGAAAGATGTAACTCTGTGAGATGAATTAACAGAACACAGAGCAGTTTCTCAGAAAGCTTCTTTCCACTTTTGAACGGAAGATATTTCCTTTTTCACCATAGGCCTCTATTGGCTTCCAAATATCCCTTTGCCAATTGCACAAGAACAGCCTTAGCGAAAGGCTTCTTGAAGGGAAAGATGTAACTCTGTGAGATGAATTAACAGAACACAGAGCAGTTTCTCAGAAAGCTTCTTTCCAGTTTTGAACGGAAGATATTTCCTTTTTCACCATAGGCCTCTATGGGCTTCCAAATATCCCTTTGCCAATTGCACAAGAACAGCCTTAGCGAAAGGCTTCTTGAAGGGAAAGATGTAACTCTGTGAGATGAATTAACAGAACACAGAGCAGTTTCTCAGAAAGCTTCTTTCCAGTTTTGAACGGAAGATATTTCCTTTTTCACCATAGCCCTCTATGGGCTTCCAAATATCCCTTTGAAAATTCCTCAAGAACAGCCTTAGCGAAAGGCTTCTTGAAGGGAAAGATGTAACTCTGTGAGATGAATTAACAGAACACAGAGCAGTTTCTCAGAAAGCTTCTTTCCAGTTTTGAACGGAAGATATTTCCTTTTTCACCATAGCCCTTTATGGGCTTCCAAATATCCCTTTGCCAATTCCACAAGAACAGCCTTAGCGAAAGGCTTCTTGAAGGGAAAGATGTAACTCTGTGAGATGAATTAAGAGAACACAGAGCAGTTTCTCAGAAAGCTTCTTTCCAGTTTTGAACCGAAGATATTTCCTTTTTCACTATAGCCCTCTATGGGCTTCCAAATATCCCTTTGCCAATTCCACAAGAACAGCCTTAGCGAAAGGCTTCTTGAAGGGAAAGATGTAACTCTGTGAGATGAATTAACAGAACACAGAGCAGTTTCTCAGAAAGCTTCTTTCCAGTTTTGCACGGAAGATATTTCCTTTTTCACCATAGGCCTCTATGGGCTTCCAAATATCCCTTTGCCAATTCCACAAGAACAGCCTTAGCGAAAGGCTTCTTGAAGGGAAAGATGTAACTCTGTGAGATGAATTAACAGAACACAGAGCAGTTTCTCAGAAAGCTTCTTTCCAGTTTTGAACGGAAGATATTTCCTTTTTCACCATAGCCCTCTTTGGGCTTCCAAATATCCCTTTGCCAATTCCACAAGAACAGCCTTAGCGAAAGGCTTCTTGAAGGGAAAGATGTAACTCTGTGAGATGAATTAACAGAACACAGAGCAGTTTCTCAGAAAGCTTCTTTCCAGTTTTGAACGGAAGATATTTCCTTTTTCACCATAGCCCTCTATGGGCTTCCAAATATCCCTTTGCCAATTCCACAAGAACAGCCTTAGCGAAAGGCTTCTTGAAGGGAAAGATGTAACTCTGTGAGATGAATTAACAGAACACAGAGCAGTTTCTCAGAAAGCTTCTTTCCCGTTTTGAACGGAAGATATTTCCTTTTTCACCATAGCCCTCTATGGGCTTCCAAATATCCCTTTGCCAATTCCCCAAGAACAGCCTTAGCGTAAGGCTTCTTGAAGGGAAAGATGTAACTCTGTGAGATGAATTAACAGAACACAGAGTAGTTTCTCAGAAAGCTTCTTTCCACTTTTGAACGGAAGATATTTCCTTTTTCACCATAGCCCTCTAAGGGCTTCCAAATATCCCTTTGCCAATTCCACAAGAACAGCCTTAGCGAAAGGCTTCTTGAAGGGAAAGATGTAACTCTGTGAGATGAATTAACAGAACACAGAGCAGTTTCTCAGAAAGCTTCTTTCCAGTTTTGAACGGAAGATATTTCCTTTTTCACCATAGCCCTCTATGGGCTTCCAAATATCCCTCTGCCAATTCCACAAGAACAGCCTTAGCGAAAGGCTTCTTGAAGGGAAAGATGTAACTCTGTGAGATGAATTAACAGAACACAGAGCAGTTTCTCAGAAAGCTTCTTTCCAGTTTTGAACGGAAGATATTTCCTTTTTCACCATAGCCCTCTATGGGCTTCCAAATATCCCTTTGCCAATTCCACAAGAACAGCCTTAGCGAAAGGCTTCTTGAAGGGAAAGATGTAACTCTGTGAGATGAATTAACAGAACACAGAGCAGTTTCTCAGAAAGCTTCTTTCCAGTTTTGAACGGAAGATATTTCCTTTTTCACCATAGGCCTCTATGGGCTTCCAAATATCCCTTTGCCAATTCCACAAGAACAGCCTTAGCGAAAGGCTTCTTGAAGGGAAAGATGTAACTCTGTGAGATGAATTAACAGAACACAGAGCAGTTTCTCAGAAAGCTTCTTTCCAGTTTTGAACGGAAGGTATTTCCTTTTTCACCATAGCCCTCTATGGGCTTCCAAATATCCCTTTGCCAATTCCACAAGAACAGCCTTAGCGAAAGGCTTCTTGAAGGGAAAGATGTAACTCTGTGAGATGAATTAACAGAACACAGAGCAGTTTCTCAGAAAGCTTCTTTCCAGTTTTGAACGGAAGATATTTCCTTTTTCACCGTAGCCCTCTATGGGCTTCCAAATATCCCTTTGCCAATTCCACTACAACAGCCTTAGCGAAAGGCTTCTTGAAGGGAAAGATGTAACTCGGTGAGATGAATTAACAGAACACAGAGCAGTTTCTCAGAAACCTTCTTTCCAGTTTTGAACGGAAGATATTTCCTTTTTCACCATAGGCCTCTATGGGCTTCCAAATATCCCTTTGCCAATTCCACAAGAACAGCCTTAGCGAAAGGCTTCTTGAAGGGAAAGATGTAACTCTGTGAGATGAATTAACAGAACACAGAGCAGTTTCTCAGAAAGCTTCTTTCCAGTTTTGAACGGAAGATATTTCCTTTTTCACCATAGGCCTCTATGGGCTTCCAAATATCCCTTTGCCAATTCCACAAGAACAGCCTTAGCGAAAGGCTTCTTGAAGGGAAAGTTGTAACTCTGTGAGATGAATTAACAGAACACAGAGCAGTTTCTCAGAAAGCTTCTTTCCAGTTTTGAACGGAAGGTATTTCCTTTTTCACCATAGCCCTCTATGGGCTTCTAAATATCCCTTTGCCAATTCCCGAAGAACAGCCTTAGCGAAAGGCTTCTTGAAGGGAAAGATGTAACTCTGTGAGATGAATTAACAGAACACAGAGCAGTTTCTCAGAAAGCTTCTTTCCAGTTTTGAACGGAAGATATTTCCTTTTTCACCATAGGCCTCTTTGGGCTTCCAAATATCCCTTTGCCAATTCCACAAGAACAGCCTTAGCGAAAGGCTTCTTGAAGGGAAAGATGTAACTCTGTGAGATGAATTAACAGAACACAGAGCAGTTTCTCAGAAAGCTTCTTTCCAGTTTTGAACGGAAGATATTTCCTTTTTTACCATAGCTCTCTATGAGCTTCCAAATATCCCTTTGACAATACCACAAGAACAGCCGTAGCGAAAGGTTTCTTGAAGGGAAAGATGTAACTCTGTGAGATGAATTAACAGAACACAGAGCAGTTTCTCAGAAAGCTTCTTTCCAGTTTTGAACGGAAGATATTTCCTTTTTCACTATAGCCCTCAATGGGCTTCCAAATATCCCTTTGCCAATTCCACAAGAACAGCCTTAGCGAAAGGCTTCTTGAAGAGAAAGATGTAACTCTGTGAGATGAATTATCAGAACACAGAGCAGTTTCTCAGAAAGCTTCTTTCCACTTTTGAACGGAAGATATTTCCTTTTTCACCATAGCCCTCTAAGGGCTTCCAAATATCCCTTTGCCAATTCCACAAGAACAGCCTTAGCGAAAGGCTTCTTGAAGGGAAAGATGTAACTCTGTGAGATGAATTAACAGAACACAGAGCAGTTTCTCAGAAAGCTTCTTTCCAGTTTTGAACGGAAGATATTTCCTTTTTCACCATAGCCCTCTATGGGCTTCCAAATATCCCTTTGCCAATTCCACAAGAACAGCCTTAGGGAAAGGCTTCTTGAAGGGAAAGATGTAACTCTGTGAGATGAATTAACAGAACACAGAGCAGTTTCTCAGAAAGCTTCTTTCCAGTTTTGAACGGAAGATATTTCCTTTTTCACCATAGCCCTCTATGGGCTTCCAAATATCCCTTTGCCAATTACACAAGAACAGCCTTAGCGAAAGGCTTCTTGAAGGAAAAGATGTAACTCTGTGAGATGAATTAACAGAACACAGAGCAGTTTCTCAGAAAGCTTCTTTCCAGTTTTGAACGGAAGATATTTCCTTTTTCACCATAGGCCTCTATGGGCTTCCAAATATCACTTTGCCAATTCCACAAGAACAGCCTTAGCGAAAGGCTTCTTGAAGGGAAAGATGTAACTCTGTGAGATGAATTAACAGAACACAGAGCAGTTTCTCAGAAAGCTTCTTTCCAGTTTTGAACGGAAGATATTTCCTTTTTCACCATAGGCCTCTATGGGCTTCCAAATATCCCTTTGCCAATTGCACAAGAACAGCCTTAGCGAAAGGCTTCTTGAAGGGAAAGATGTAACTCTGTGAGATGAATTAACAGAACACAGAGCAGTTTCTCAGAAAGCTTCTTTCCAGTTTTGAACGGAAGATATTTCATCTTTCACCATAGCCCTCTATGGGCTTCCAAATATCCCTTTGCCAATTCCACAAGAACAGCCTTAGCGAAGGACTTCTTGAAGGGAAAGATGTAACTCTGTGAGATGAATTAACAGAACACAGAGCAGTTTCTCAGAAAGCTTCTTTCCAGTTTTGAACGGAAGATATTTCCTTTTTCACCATAGCCCTCTATGGGCTTCCCAATATCCCTTTGCCAATTCCACAAGAACAGCCTTAGCGAAAGGCTTCTTGAAGGGAAAGATGTAACTCTGTGAGATGAATTAACAGAACACAGAGCAGTTTCTCAGAAAGCTTCTTTCCAGTTTTGAACGGAAGATATTTCCTTTTTCACTATAGCCCTCTATGGGCTTCCAAATATCCCTTTGCCAATTCCAGAAGAACAGCCTTAGCGAAAGGCTTCTTGAAGGGAAAGATGTAACTCTGTGAGATGAATTAACAGAACACAGAGCAGTTTCTCAGAAAGCTTCTTTCCAGTTTTGCACGGAAGATATTTCCTTTTTCACCATAGGCCTCTATGGGCTTCCAAATATCCCTTTGCCAATTCCACAAGAACAGCCTTAGCGAAAGGCTTCTTGAAGGGAAAGATGTAACTCTGTGAGATGAATTAACAGAACACAGAGCAGTTTCTCAGAAAGCTTCTTTCCAGTTTTGAACGGAAGATATCTCCTTTTTCGCCATAGCCTTCTTTGGGCTTCCAAATATCCCTTTGCCAATTCCACAAGAACAGCCTTAGCGAAAGGCTTATTGAAGGGAAAGATGTAACTCTGTGAGATGAATTAACAGAACACAGAGCAGTTTCTCAGAAAGCTTCTTTCCAGTTTTGAACGGAAGATATTTCCTTTTTCACCATAGCCCTCTATGGGCTTCCAAATATCCCTTTGCCAATTCCACAAGAACAGCCTTAGCGAAAGGCTTCTTGAAGGGAAAGATGTAACTCTGTGAGATGAATTAACAGAACACAGAGCAGTTTCACAGAAAGCTTCTTTCCCGTTTTGAACGGAAGATATTTCCTTTTTCACCATAGCCCTCTATGGGCTTCCAAATATCCCTTTGCCAATTCCCCAAGAACAGCCTTAGCGAAAGGCTTCTTGAAGGGAAAGATGTAACTCTGTGAGATGAATTAACAGAACACAGAGTAGTTTCTCAGAAAGCTTCTTTCCACTTTTGAACGGAAGATATTTCCTTTTTCACCATAGCCCTCTAAGGGCTTCCAAATATCCCTTTGCCAATTCCACAAGAACAGCCTTAGCGAAAGGCTTCTTGAAGGGAAAGATGTAACTCTGTGAGATGAATTAACAGAACACAGAGCAGTTTCTCAGAAAGCTTCTTTCCAGTTTTGAACGGAAGATATTTCCTTTTTCACCATAGGCCTCTATGGGCTTCCAAATATCCCTTTGCCAATTCCACAAGAACAGCCTTAGCGAAAGGCTTCTTGAAGGGAAAGATGTAACTCTGTGAGATGAATTAACAGAACACAGAGCAGTTTCTCAGAAAGCTTCTTTCCAGTTTTGAACGGAAGGTATTTCCTTTTTCACCATAGCCCTCTATGGGCTTCTAAATATCCCTTTGCCAATTCCCGAAGAACAGCCTTAGCGAAAGGCTTCTTGAAGGGAAAGATGTAACTCTGTGAGATGAATTAACAGAACACAGAGCAGTTTCTCAGAAAGCTTCTTTCCAGTTTTGAACGGAAGATATTTCCTTTTTCACTATAGCCCTCTATGGGCTTCCAAATATCCCTTTGCCAATTCCAGAAGAACAGCCTTAGCGAAAGGCTTCTTGAAGGGAAAGATGTAACTCTGTGAGATGAATTAACAGAACACAGATCAGTTTCTCAGAAAGCTTCTTTCCAGTTTTGAACGGAAGATATTTCCTTTTTCACCATAGCCCTCTATGGGCTTCCAAATATCCCTTTGCCAATTCCACAAGAACAGCCTTAGCGAAAGGCTTCTTGAAGGGAAAGATGTAACTCTGTGAGATGAATTAACAGAACACAGAGCAGTTTCTCAGAAAGCTTCTTTCCAGTTTTGAACGGAAGATATTTCCTTTTTCACCATAGGCCTCTATGGGCTTCCAAATATCCCTTTGCCAATTCCACAAGAACAGCCTTAGCGAAAGGCTTCTTGAAGGGAAAGATGTAACTCTGTGAGATGAATTAACAGAACACAGAGCAGTTTCTCAGAAAGCTTCTTTCCAGTTTTGAACGGAAGATATTTCCTTTTTCACCATAGGCCTCTATGGGCTTCCAAATATCCCTTTGCCAATTCCACAAGAACAGCCTTAGCGAAAGGCTTCTTGAAGGGAAAGATGTAACTCTGTGAGATGAATTAACAGAACACAGAGCAGTTTCTCAGAAAGCTTCTTTCCAGTTTTGAACGGAAGGTATTTCCTTTTTCACCATAGCCCTCTATGGGCTTCTAAATATCCCTTTGCCAATTCCCGAAGAACAGCCTTAGCGAAAGGCTTCTTGAAGGGAAAGATGTAACTCTGTGAGATGAATTAACAGAACACAGAGCAGTTTCTCAGAAAGCTTCTTTCCAGTTTTGAACGGAAGATATTTCCTTTTTCACCGTAGCCCTCTATGGGCTTCCAAATATCCCTTTGCCAATTCCACAAGAACAGCCTTAGCGAAAGGCTTCTTGAAGGGAAAGATGTAACTCGGTGAGATGAATTAACAGAACACAGAGCAGTTTCTCAGAAAGCTTCTTTCCCGTTTTGAACGGAAGATATTTCCTTTTTCACCATAGCCCTCTATGGGCTTCCAAATATCCCTTTGCCAATTCCCCAAGAACAGCCTTAGCGAAAGGCTTCTTGAAGGGAAAGATGTAACTCTGTGAGATGAATTAACAGAACACAGAGTAGTTTCTCAGAAAGCTTCTTTCCAGTTTTGAACGGAAGATATTTCCTTTTTCACCATAGCCCTCTATGGGCTTCCAAATATCCCTTTGCCAATTCCACAAGAACAGCCTTAGCGAAAGGCTTCTTGAAGGGAAAGATGTAACTCTGTGAGATGAATTAACAGAACACAGAGCAGTTTCTCAGAAATCTTCTTTCCAGTTTTGAACGGAAGATATTTCCTTTTTCACCATAGCCCTCTATGGGCTTCCAAATATCCCTTTGCCAATTCCACAAGAACAGCCTTAGCGAAAGGCTTCTTGAAGGGAAAGATGTAACTCTTTGAGATGAATTAACAGAACACAGAGCAGTTTCTCAGAAAGCTTCTTTCCAGTTTTGAACGGAAGATATTTCCTTTTTCACCATAGGCCTCTTTGGGCTTCCAAATATCCCTTTGCCAATTCCACAAGAACAGCCTTAGCGAAAGGCTTCTTGAAGGGAAAGATGTAACTCTGTGAGATGAATTAACAGAACACAGAGCAGTTTCTCAGAAAGCTTCTTTCCAGTTTTGAACGGAAGGTATTTCCTTTTTCACCATAGCCCTCTATGGGCTTCCAAATATACCTTTGCCAATTCCCGAAGAACAGCCTTAGCGAAAGGCTTCTTGAAGGGAAAGATGTAACTCTGTGAGATGAATTAACAGAACACAGAGCAGTTTCTCAGAAAGCTTCTTTCCAGTTTTGAACGGAAGATATTTCCTTTTTTACCATAGCTCTCTATGAGCTTCCAAATATCCCTTTGACAATACCACAAGAACAGCCTTAGCGAAAGGTTTCTTGAAGGGAAAGATGTAACTCTGTGAGATGAATTAACAGAACACAGAGCAGTTTCTCAGAAAGCTTCTTTCCAGTTTTGAACGGAAGATATTTCCTTTTTCACTATAGCCCTCTATGGGCTTCCAAATATCCCTTTGCCAATTCCACAAGAACAGCCTTAGCGAAAGGCTTCTTGAAGAGAAAGATGTAACTCTGTGAGATGAATTATCAGAACACAGAGCAGTTTCTCAGAAAGCTTCTTTCCACTTTTGAACGGAAGATATTTCCTTTTTCACCATAGCCCTCTAAGGGCTTCCAAATATCCCTTTGCCAATTCCACAAGAACAGCCTTAGCGAAAGGCTTCTTGAAGGGAAAGATGTAACTCTGTGAGATGAATTAACAGAACACAGAGCAGTTTCTCAGAAAGCTTCTTTCCAGTTTTGAACGGAAGATATTTCCTTTTTCACCATAGCCCTCTATGGGCTTCCAAATATCCCTTTGCCAATTACACAAGAACAGCCTTAGCGAAAGGCTTCTTGAAGGAAAAGATGTAACTCTGTGAGATGAATTAACAGAACACAGAGCAGTTTCTCAGAAAGCTTCTTTCCAGTTTTGAACGGAAGATATTTCCTTTTTCACCATAGGCCTCTATGGGCTTCCAAATATCCCTTTGCCAATTCCACAAGAACAGCCTTAGCGAAAGGCTTCTTGAAGGGAAAGATGTAACTCTGTGAGATGAATTAACAGAACACAGAGCAGTTTCTCAGAAAGCTTCTTTCCAGTTTTGAACGGAAGATATTTCCTTTTTCACCATAGCCCTCTATGGGCTTCCAAATATCCCTTTGCCAATTCCACAAGAACAGCCTTAGCGAAAGGCTTCTTGAAGGGAAAGATGTAACTCTGTGAGATGAATTAACAGAACACAGAGCAGTTTCTCAGAAAGCTTCTTTCCAGTTTTGAACGGAAGATATTTCCTTTTTCACCATAGCCCTCTATGGGCTTCCAAATATCCCTTTGCCAATTCCACAAGAACAGCCTTAGCGAAAGGCTTCTTGAAGGGAAAGATGTAACTCTGTGAGATGAATTAAGAGAACACAGAGCAGTTTCTCAGAAAGCTTCTTTCCAGTTTTGAACGGAAGATATTTCCTTTTTCACCATAGGCCTCTATGGGCTTCCAAATATCCCTTTGCCAATTGCACAAGAACAGCCTTAGCGAAAGGCTTCTTGAAGGGAAAGATGTAACTCTGTGAGATGAATTAACAGAACACAGAGCAGTTTCTCAGAAAGCTTCTTTCCAGTTTTGAACGGAAGATATTTCCTTTTTCACCATAGGCCTCTATGGGCTTCCAAATATCCCTTTGCCAATTGCACAAGAACAGCCTTAGCGAAAGGCTTCTTGAAGGGAAAGATGTAACTCTGTGAGATGAATTAACAGAACACAGAGGAGTTTCTCAGAAAGCTTCTTTCCAGTTTTGAACGGAAGATATTTCCTTTTTCACCATAGCCCTCTATGGGCTTCCAAATATCCCTTTACCAATTCCACAAGAACAGCCTTAGCGAAAGGCTTCTTGAAGGGAAAGATGTAACTCTGTGAGATGAATTAACAGAACACAGAGGAGTTTCTCAGAAAGCTTCTTTCCAGTTTTGCACGGAAGATATTTCCTTTTTCACCATAGCCCTCTATGGGCTTCCAAATATCCCTTTGCCAATTCCACAGGAACAGCCTTAGCGAAAGACTTCTTGAAAGGAAAGATGTAACTCTGTGAGATGAATTAACAGAACACAGAGCAGTTTCTCAGAAAGCTTCTTTCCCGTTTTGAACGGAAGATATTTCCTTTTTCAGCATAGCCCTCTATGGGCTTCCAAATATCCCTTTGCCAATTCCCCAAGAACAGCCTTAGCGAAAGGCTTCTTGAAGGGAAAGATGTAACTCTGTGAGATGAATTAACAGAACACAGAGTAGTTTCTCAGAAAGCTTCTTTCCACTTTTGAACGGAAGATATTTCCTTTTTCACCATAGCCTTCTAAGGGCTTCCAAATATCCCTTTGCCAATTCCACAAGAACAGCCTTAGCGAAAGGCTTCTTGAAGGGAAAGATGTAACTCTGTGAGATGAATTAACAGAACACAGAGCAGTTTCTCAGAAAGCTTCTTTCCAGTTTTGAACGGAAGATATTTCCTTTTTCACCATAGCCCTCTATGGGCTTCCAAATATCCCTCTGCCAATTCCACAAGAACAGCCTTAGCGAAAGGCTTCTTGAAGGGAAAGATGTAACTCTGTGAGATGAATTAACAGAACACAGATCAGTTTCTCAGAAAGCTTCTTTCCAGTTTTGAACGGAAGATATTTCCTTTTTCACCATAGCCCTCTATGGGCTTCCAAATATCCCTTTGCCAATTCCACAAGAACAGCCTTAGCGAAAGGCTTCTTGAAGGGAAAGATGTAACTCTGTGAGATGAATTAACAGAACACAGAGCAGTTTCTCAGAAAGCTTCTTTCCAGTTTTGAACGGAAGATATTTCCTTTTTCACCATAGGCCTCTATGGGCTTCCAAATATCCCTTTGCCAATTCCACAAGAACAGCCTTAGCGAAAGGCTTCTTGAAGGGAAAGATGTAACTCTGTGAGATGAATTAACAGAACACAGAGCAGTTTCTCAGAAAGCTTCTTTCCAGTTTTGAACGGAAGATATTTCCTTTTTCACCATAGGCCTCTATGGGCTTCCAAATATCCCTTTGCCAATTCCACAAGAACAGCCTTAGCGAAAGGCTTCTTGAAGGGAAAGATGTAACTCTGTGAGATGAATTAACAGAACACAGAGCAGTTTCTCAGAAAGCTTCTTTCCAGTTTTGAACGGAAGGTATTTCCTTTTTCACCATAGCCCTCTATGGGCTTCTAAATATCCCTATGCCAATTCCCGAAGAACAGCCTTAGCGAAAGGCTTCTTGAAGGGAAAGATGTAACTCTGTGAGATGAATTAACAGAACACAGAGCAGTTTCTCAGAAAGCTTCTTTCCAGTTTTGAACGGAAGATATTTCCTTTTTCACCGTAGCCCTCTATGGGCTTCCAAATATCCCTTTGCCAATTCCACAAGAACAGCCTTAGCGAAAGTCTTCTTGAAGGGAAAGATGTAACTCGGTGAGATGAATTAACAGAACACAGAGCAGTTTCTCAGAAAGCTTCTTTCCCGTTTTGAACGGAAGATATTTCCTTTTTCACCATAGCCCTCTATGGGCTTCCAAATATCCCTTTGCCAATTCCCCAAGAACAGCCTTAGCGAAAGGCTTCTTGAAGGGAAAGATGTAACTCTGTGAGATGAATTAACAGAACACAGAGTAGTTTCTCAGAAAGCTTCTTTCCAGTTTTGAACGGAAGATATTTCCTTTTTCACCATAGCCCTCTATGGGCTTCCAAATATCCCTTTGCCAATTCCACAAGAACAGCCTTAGCGAAAGGCTTCTTGAAGGGAAAGATGTAACTCTGTGAGATGAATTAACAGAACACAGAGCAGTTTCTCAGAAATCTTCTTTCCAGTTTTGAACGGAAGATATTTCCTTTTTCACCATAGCCCTCTATGGGCTTCCAAATATCCCTTTGCCAATTCCACAAGAACAGCCTTAGCGAAAGGCTTCTTGAAGGGAAAGATGTAACTCTGTGAGATGAATTAACAGAACACAGAGCAGTTTCTCAGAAAGCTTCTTTCCAGTTTTGAACGGAAGATATTTCCTTTTTCACCATAGGCCTCTTTGGGCTTCCAAATATCCCTTTGCCAATTCCACAAGAACAGCCTTAGCGAAAGGCTTCTTGAAGGGAAAGATGTAACTCTGTGAGATGAATTAACAGAACACAGAGCAGTTTCTCAGAAAGCTTCTTTCCAGTTTTGAACGGAAGGTATTTCCTTTTTCACCATAGCCCTCTATGGGCTTCCAAATATACCTTTGCCAATTCCCGAAGAACAGCCTTAGCGAAAGGCTTCTTGAAGGGAAAGATGTAACTCTGTGAGATGAATTAACAGAACACAGAGCAGTTTCTCAGAAAGCTTCTTTCCAGTTTTGAACGGAAGATATTTCCTTTTTTACCATAGCTCTCTATGAGCTTCCAAATATCCCTTTGACAATACCACAAGAACAGCCTTAGCGAAAGGTTTCTTGAAGGGAAAGATGTAACTCTGTGAGATGAATTAACAGAACACAGAGCAGTTTCTCAGAAAGCTTCTTTCCAGTTTTGAACGGAAGATATTTCCTTTTTCACTATAGCCCTCTATGGGCTTCCAAATATCCCTTTGCCAATTCCACAAGAACAGCCTTAGCGAAAGGCTTCTTGAAGAGAAAGATGTAACTCTGTGAGATGAATTATCAGAACACAGAGCAGTTTCTCAGAAAGCTTCTTTCCACTTTTGAACGGAAGATATTTCCTTTTTCACCATAGCCCTCTAAGGGCTTCCAAATATCCCTTTGCCAATTCCACAAGAACAGCCTTAGCGAAAGGCTTCTTGAAGGGAAAGATGTAACTCTGTGAGATGAATTAACAGAACACAGAGCAGTTTCTCAGAAAGCTTCTTTCCAGTTTTCAACGGAAGATATTTCCTTTTTCACCATAGCCCTCTATGGGCTTCCAAATATCCCTTTGCCAATTCCACAAGAACAGCCTTAGCGAAAGGCTTCTTGAAGGGAAAGATGTAACTCTGTGAGATGAATTAACAGAACACAGAGCAGTTTCTCAGAAAGCTTCTTTCCAGTTTTGAACGGAAGATATTTCCTTTTTCACCATAGCCCTCTATGGGCTTCCAAATATCCCTTTGCCAATTCCACAAGAACAGCCTTAGCGAAAGGCTTCTTGAAGGAAAAGATGTAACTCTGTGAGATGAATTAACAGAACACAGAGCAGTTTCTCAGAAAGCTTCTTTCCAGTTTTGAACGGAAGATATTTCCTTTTTCACCATAGGCCTCTATGGGCTTCCAAATATCCCTTTGCCAATTCCACAAGAACAGCCTTAGCGAAAGGCTTCTTGAAGGGAAAGATGTAACTCTGTGAGATGAATTAACAGAACACAGAGCAGTTTCTCAGAAAGCTTCTTTCCAGTTTTGAACGGAAGATATTTCCTTTTTCACCATAGCCCTCTATGGGCTTCCAAATATCCCTTTGCCAATTCCACAAGAACAGCCTTAGCGAAAGGCTTCTTGAAGGGAAAGATGTAACTCTGTGAGATGAATTAAAAGAACACAGAGCAGTTTCTCAGAAAGCTTCTTTCCAGTTTTGAACGGAAGATATTTCCTTTTTCACCATAGCCCTCTATGGGCTTCCAAATATCCCTTTGCCAATTCCACAAGAACAGCCTTAGCGAAAGGCTTCTTGAAGGGAAAGATGTTACTCTGTGAGATGAATTAACAGAACACAGAGCAGTTTCTCAGAAAGCTTCTTTCCAGTTTTGAACGGAAGATATTTCCTTTTTCACCATAGGCCTCTATGGGCTTCCAAATATCCCTTTGCCAATTGCACAAGAACAGCCTTAGCGAAAGGCTTCTTGAAGGGAAAGATGTAACTCTGTGAGATGAATTAACAGAACACAGAGGAGTTTCTCAGAAAGCTTCTTTCCAGTTTTGAACGGAAGATATTTCCTTTTTCACCATAGCCCTCTATGGGCTTCCAAATATCCCTTTACCAATTCCACAAGAACAGCCTTGGCGAAAGGCTTCTTGAAGGGAAAGATGTAACTCTGTGAGATGAATTAACAGAACACAGAGGAGTTTCTCAGAAAGCTTCTTTCCAGTTTTGAACGGAAGATATTTCCTTTTTCACCATAGCCCTCTATGGGCTTCCAAATATCCCTTTGCCAATTCCACAAGAACAGCCTTAGCGAAAGACTTCTTGAAAGGAAAGATGTAACTCTGTGAGATGAATTAACAGAACACAGAGCAGTTTCTCAGAAAGCTTCTTTCCAGTTTTGAACGGAAGATATTTCCTTTTTCACCATAGCCCTCTATGGGCTTCCAAATATCCCTTTGCCAATTCCTCAAGAACAGACTTAGCGAAAGGCTTCTTGAAGGGAAAGATGTAACTCTGTGAGATGAATTAACAGAACACAGAGTAGTTTCTCAGAAAGCTGCTTTCCAGTTTTGAACGGAAGATATTTCATTTTTCACCATAGCCCTCTATGGGCTTCCAAATATCCCTTTGCCAATTCCACAAGAACAGCCTTAGCGAAGGACTTCTTGAAGGGAAAGATGTAACTCTGTGAGATGAATTAACAGAACACAGAGCAGTTTCTCAGAAAGCTTCTTTCCAGTTTTGAACGGAAGATATTTCCTTTTTCACCATAGCCCTCTATGGGCTTCCAAATATCCCTTTGCCAATTCCACAAGAACAGCCTTAGCGAAAGGCTTCTTGAAGGGAAAGATGTAACTCTGTGAGATGAATTAACAGAACACAGAGCAGTTTCTCAGAAAGCTTCTTTCCAGTTTTGAACGGAAGATATTTCCTTTTTCACTATAGCCCTCTATGGGCTTCCAAATATCCCTTTACCAATTCCACAAGAACAGCCTTAGCGAATGGCTTCTTGCAGGGAAAGATGTAACTCTGTGAGATGAATTAACAGAACACAGAGCAGTTTCTCAGAAAGCTTCTTTCCAATTTTGAACGGAAGATATTTCCTTTTTCACCATAGCCCTCTTTGGGCTTCCAAATATCCCTTTGCCAATTCCACAAGAACAGCCTTAGCGAAAGGCTTCTTGAAGGGAAAGATGTAACTCTGTGAGATGAATTAACAGAACACAGAGCAGTTTCTCAGAAAGCTTCTTTCCAGTTTTGAACTGAAGATATTTCCTTTTTCACCATAGCCCTCTATGGGCTTCCAAATATCCCTTTGCCAATTCCACAAGAACAGCCTTAGCGAAAGGCTTCTTGAAGGGAAAGATGTAACTCTGTGAGATGAATTAACATAACACAGAGCAGTTTCTCAGAAAGCTTCTTTCCCATTTTGAACGGAAGATATTTCCTTTTTCACCATAGCCCTCTATGGGCTTACAAATATCCCTTTGCCAATTCCCCAAGAACAGCCTTAGGGAAAGGCTTCTTGAAGGGAAAGATGTAACTCTGTGAGATGAATTAACAGAACACAGAGTAGTTTCTCAGAAAGCTTCTTTCCACTTTTGAACGGAAGATATTTCCTTTTTCACCATAGCCCTCTAAGGGCTTCCAAATATCCCTTTGCCAATTCCACAAGAACAGCCTTAGCGAAAGGCTTCTTGAAGGGAAAGATGTAACTCTGTGAGATGAATTAACAGAACACAGAGCAGTTTCTCAGAAAGCTTCTTTCCAGTTTTGAACGGAAGATATTTCCTTTTTCACCATAGCCCTCTATGGGCTTCCAAATATCCCTCTGCCAATTCCACAAGAACAGCCTTAGCGAAAGGCTTCTTGAAGGGAAAGATGTAACTCTGTGAGATGAATTAACAGAACACAGATCAGTTTCTCAGAAAGCTTCTTTCCAGTTTTGAACGGAAGATATTTCCTTTTTCACCATAGCCCTCTATGGGCTTCCAAATATCCCTTTGCCAATTCCACAAGAACAGCCTTAGCGAAAGGCTTCTTGAAGGGAAAGATGTAACTCTGTGAGATGAATTAACAGAACACAGAGCAGTTTCTCAGAAAGCTTCTTTCCCGTTTTGAACGGAAGATATTTCCTTTTTCACCATAGGCCTCTATGGGCTTCCAAATATCCCTTTGCCAATTCCACAAGAACAGCCTTAGCGAAAGGCTTCTTGAAGGGAAAGATGTAACTCTGTGAGATGAATTAACAGAACACAGAGCAGTTTCTCAGAAAGCTTCTTTCCAGTTTTGAACGGAAGGTATTTCCTTTTTCACCATAGCCCTCTATGGGCTTCCAAATATCCCTTTGCCAATTCCCCAAGAACAGCCTTAGCGAAAGGCTTCTTGAAGGGAAAGATGTAACTCTGTGAGATGAATTAACAGAACACAGAGCAGTTTCTCAGAAAGCTTCTTTCCAGTTTTGAACGGAAGATATTTCCTTTTTCACCATAGCCCTCTACGGGCTTCCAAATATCCCTTTGCCAATTCCACAAGAACAGCCTTAGCGAAAGGTTTCTTGAAGGGAAAGATGTAACTCTGTGAGATGAATTAACAGAACACAGAGCAGTTTCTCAGAAAGCTTCTTTCCAGTTTTGAACGGAAGATATTTCCTTTTTCACTATAGCCCTCTATGGGCTTCCAAATATCCCTTTGCCAATTCCACAAGAACAGCCTTAGCGAAAGGCTTCTTGAAGGGAAAGATGTAACTCTGTGAGATGAATTAACAGAACACAGAGCAGTTTCTCAGAAAGCTTCTTTCCACTTTTGACCGGAAGATATTTCCTTTTTCACCATAGCCCTCTAAGGGCTTCCAAATATCCCTTTGCCAATTCCACAAGAACAGCCTTAGCGAAAGGCTTCTTGAAGGGAAAGATGTAACTCTGTGAGATGAATTAACAGAACACAGAGCAGTTTCTCAGAAAGCTTCTTTCCAGTTTTGAACGGAAGATATTTCCTTTTTCACCATAGCCCTCTATGGGCTTCCAAATATCCCTTTGCCAATTCCACAAGAACAGCCTTAGCAAAAGGCTTCTTGAAGGGAAAGATGTAACTCTGTGAGATAAATTAACAGAACGCAGAGCAGATTCTCAGAAAGCTTCTTTCCAGTTTTGAACGGAAGATATTTCGTTTTTCACCATAGCCCTCTATGGGCTTCCAAATATCCCTTGGCCAATTCCACAAGAACAGCCTTAGCGAAAGGCTTCTTGAAGGGAAAGATGTAACTCTGTGAGATGAATTAACAGAACACAGAGCAGTTTCTCAGAAAGCTTCTTTCCAGTTTTGAATGGAAGATATTTCCTTTTTCACCATAGCCCTCTTTGGGCTTCCAAATATCCCTTTGCCAATTCCACAAGAACAGCCTTAGCGAAAGGCTTCTTGAAGGGAAAGATGTAACTCTGTGAGATGAATTAACAGAACACAGAGCAGTTTCTCAGAAAGCTTCTTTCCAGTTTTGAACGGAAGATATTTCCTTTTTCACCATAGGCCTCTATGGGCTTCCAAATATCCCTTTGCCAATTCCACAAGAACAGCCTTAGCGAAAGGCTTCTTGAAGGGAAAGATGTAACTCTGTGAGATGAATTAACAGAACACAGAGCAGTTTCTCAGAAAGCTTCTTTCCCATTTTGAACGGAAGATATTTCCTTTTTCACCATAGCCCTCTAAGGGCTTCCAAATATCCCTTTGCCAATTCCCCAAGAACAGCCTTAGGGAAAGGCTTCTTGAAGGGAAAGATGTAACTCTGTGAGATGAATTAACAGAACACAGAGTAGTTTCTCAGAAAGCTTCTTTCCACTTTTGAACGGAAGATATTTCCTTTTTCACCATAGCCCTCTAAGGGCTTCCAAATATCCCTTTGCCAATTCCACAAGAACAGCCTTAGCGAAAGGCTTCTTGAAGGGAAAGATGTAACTCTGTGAGATGAATTAACAGAACACAGAGCAGTTTCTCAGAAAGCTTCTTTCCAGTTTTGAACGGAAGATATTTCCTTTTTCACCATAGCCCTCTAAGGGCTTCCAAATATCCCTCTGCCAATTCCACAAGAACAGCCTTAGCGAAAGGCTTCTTGAAGGGAAAGATGTAACTCTGTGAGATGAATTAACAGAACACAGATCAGTTTCTCAGAAAGCTTCTTTCCAGTTTTGAACGGAAGATATTTCCTTTTTCACCATAGCCCTCTATGGGCTTCCAAATATCCCTTTGCCAATTCCACAAGAACAGCCTTAGCGAAAGGCTTCTTGAAGGGAAAGATGTAACTCTGTGAGATGAATTAACAGAACACAGAGCAGTTTCTCAGAAAGCTTCTTTCCAGTTTTGAACGGAAGATATTTCCTTTTTCACCATAGGCCTCTATGGGCTTCCAAATATCCCTTTGCCAATTCCACAAGAACAGCCTTAGCGAAAGGCTTCTTGAAGGGAAAGATGTAACTCTGTGAGATGAATTAACAGAACACAGAGCAGTTTCTCAGAAAGCTTCTTTCCAGTTTTGAACGGAAGGTATTTCCTTTTTCACCATAGCCCTCTATGGGCTTCCAAATATCCCTTTGCCAATTCCCCAAGAACAGCCTTAGCGAAAGGCTTCTTGAAGGGAAAGATGTAACTCTGTGAGATGAATTAACAGAACACAGAGCAGTTTCTCAGAAAGCTTCTTTCCAGTTTTGAACGGAAGATATTTCCTTTTTCACCATAGCCCTCTACGGGCTTCCAAATATCCCTTTGCCAATTCCACAAGAACAGCCTTAGCGAAAGGTTTCTTGAAGGGAAAGATGTAACTCTGTGAGATGAATTAACAGAACACAGAGCAGTTTCTCAGAAAGCTTCTTTCCAGTTTTGAACGGAAGATATTTCCTTTTTCACTATAGCCCTCTAAGGGCTTCCAAATATCCCTTTGCCAATTCCACAAGAACAGCCTTAGCGAAAGGCTTCTTGAAGGGAAAGATGTAACTCTGTGAGATGAATTAACAGAACACAGAGCAGTTTCTCAGAAAGCTTCTTTCCACTTTTGACCGGAAGATATTTCCTTTTTCACCATAGCCCTCTAAGGGCTTCCAAATATCCCTTTGCCAATTCCACAAGAACAGCCTTAGCGAAAGGCTTCTTGAAGGGAAAGATGTAACTCTGTGAGATGAATTAACAGAACACAGAGCAGTTTCTCAGAAAGCTTCTTTCCAGTTTTGAACGGAAGATATTTCCTTTTTAACCATAGCCCTCTATGGGCTTCCAAATATCCCTTTGCCAATTCCACAAGAACAGCCTTAGCGAAAGGCTTCTTGAAGGGAAAGATGTAACTCTGTGAGATAAATTAACAGAACGCAGAGCAGTTTCTCAGAAAGCTTCTTTCCAGTTTTGAACGGAAGATATTTCCTTTTTCACCATAGCCCTCTATGGGCTTCCAAATATCCCTTTGCCAATTCCACAAGAACAGCCTTAGCGAAAGGCTTCTTGAAGGGAAAGATGTAACTCTGTGAGATGAATTAACAGAACACAGAGCAGTTTCTCAGAAAGCTTCTTTCCAGTTTTGAACGGAAGATATTTCCTTTTTCACCATAGCCCTCTATGGGCTTCCAAATATCCCTTTGCCAATTGCACAAGAACAGCCTTAGCGAAAGGCTTCTTGAAGGGAAAGATGTAACTCTGTGAGATGAATTAACAGAACACAGAGGAGTTTCTCAGAAAGCTTCTTTCCAGTTTTGAACGGAAGATATTTCCTTTTTCACCATAGCCCTCTATGGGCTTCCAAATATCCCTTTACCAATTCCACAAAAACAGCCTTAGCGAAAGGCTTCTTGAAGGGAAAGATGTAACTCTGTGAGATGAATTAACAGAACACAGAGGAGTTTCTCAGAAAGCTTCTTTCCAGTTTTGAACGGAAGATATTTCCTTTTTCACCATAGGCCTCCATGGGCTTCCAAATATCCCTTTGCCAATTCCACAAGAACAGCCTTAGCGAAAGGCTTCTTGAAGGGAAAGATGTAACTCTGTGAGATGAATTAACAGAACACAGAGGAGTTTCTCAGAAAGCTTCTTTCCAGTTTTGAACGGAAGATATTTCCTTTTTCACCATAGGCCTCCATGGGCTTCCAAATATCCCTTTGCCAATTCCACAAGAACAGCCTTAGCGAAAGGCTTCTTGAAGGGAAAGATGTAACTCTGTGAGAGGAATTAACAGAACACAGAGCATTTTCTCAGAAAGCTTCTTTCCAGTTTTGAACGGAAGGTATTTCCTTTTTCACCATAGGCCTCTATGGGCTTCCAAATATCCCTTTGCCAATTCCCGAAGAACAGCCTTAGCGAAAGGCTTCTTGAAGGGAAAGATGTAACTCTGTGAGATGAATTAACAGAACACAGAGCAGTTTCTCAGAAAGCTTCTTTCCAGTTTTGAACGGAAGATATTTCCTTTTTCACTATAGCCCTCTAAGGGCTTCCAAATATCCCTTTGCCAATTCCACAAGAACAGCCTTAGCGAAAGGCTTCTTGAAGGGAAAGATGTAACTCTGTGAGATGAATTAACAGAACACAGAGCAGTTTCTCAGAAAGCTTCTTTCCAGTTTTGAACGGAAGATATTTCCTTTTTCACCATAGCCCTCTATGGGCTTCCAAATATCCCTTTGCCAATTCCACAAGAACAGCCTTAGCGAAAGGCTTCTTGAAGGGAAAGATGTAACTCTGTGAGATGAATTAACAGAACACAGAGCAGTTTCTCAGAAAGCTTCTTTCCAGTTTTGAACGGAAGATATTTCCTTTTTCACCATAGCCCTCTTTGGGCTTCCAAATATCCCTTTGCCAATTCCACAAGAACAGCCTTAGCGAAAGGCTTCTTGAAGGGAAAGATGTAACTCTGTGAGATGAATTAACAGAACACAGAGCAGTTTCTCAGAAAGCTTCTTTCCCGTTTTGAACGGAAGATATTTCCTTTTTCACCATAGCCCTCTATGGGCTTCCAAATATCCCTTTGCCAATTCCCCAAGAACAGCCTTAGCGAAAGGCTTCTTGAAGGGAAAGATGTAACTCTGTGAGATGAATTAACAGAACACAGAGTAGTTTCTCAGAAAGCTTCTTTCCAGTTTTGAACGGAAGATATTTCCTTTTTCACCATAGCCCTCTAAGGGCTTCCAAATATCCCTTTGCCAATTCCACAAGAACAGCCTTAGCGAAAGGCTTCTTGAAGGGAAAGATGTAACTCTGTGAGATGAATTAACACAACACAGAGCAGTTTCTCAGAAAGCTTCTTTCCAGTTTTGAACGGAAGATATTTCCTTTTTCACCATAGCCCTCTATGGGCTTCCAAATATCCCTCTGCCAATTCCACAAGAACAGCCTTAGCGAAAGGCTTCTTGAAGGGAAAGATGTAACTCTGTGAGATGAATTAACAGAACACAGATCAGTTTATCAGAAAGCTTCTTTCCAGTTTTGAACGGAAGATATTTCCTTTTTCACCATAGCCCTCTATGGGCTTCCAAATATCCCTTTGCCAATTCCACAAGAACAGCCTTAGCGAAAGGCTTCTTGAAGGGAAAGATGTAACTCTGTGAGATGAATTAACAGAACACAGAGCAGTTTCTCAGAAAGCTTCTTTCCAGTTTTGAACGGAAGGTATTTCCTTTTTCACCATAGCCCTCTATGGGCTTCCAAATATCCCTTTGCCAATTCCCCAAGAACAGCCTTAGCGAAAGGCTTCTTGAAGGGAAAGATGTAACTCTGTGAGATGAATTAACAGAACACAGAGCAGTTTCTCAGAAAGCTTCTTTCCAGTTTTGAACGGAAGATATTTCCTTTTTCACCATAGCCCTCTACGGGCTTCCAAATATCCCTTTGCCAATTCCACAAGAACAGCCTTAGCGAAAGGCTTCTTGAAGGGAAAGATGTAACTCTGTGAGATGAATTAACAGAACACAGAGCAGTTTCTCAGAAAGCTTCTTTCCACTTTTGACCGGAAGATATTTCCTTTTTCACCATAGCCCTCTAAGGGCTTCCAAATATCCCTTTGCCAATTCCACAAGAACAGCCTTAGCGAAAGGCTTCTTGAAGGGAAAGATGTAACTCTGTGAGATGAATTAACAGAACACAGAGCAGTTTCTCAGAAAGCTTCTTTCCAGTTTTGAACGGAAGATATTTCCTTTTTAACCATAGCCCTCTATGGGCTTCCAAATATCCCTTTGCCAATTCCACAAGAACAGCCTTAGCGAAAGGCTTCTTGAAGGGAAAGATGTAACTCTGTGAGATAAATTAACAGAACGCAGAGCAGTTTCTCAGAAAGCTTCTTTCCAGTTTTGAACGGAAGATATTTCCTTTTTCACCATAGCCCTCTATGGGCTTCCAAATATCCCTTTGCCAATTCCACAAGAACAGCCTTAGCGAAAGGCTTCTTGAAGGGAAAGATGTAACTCTGTGAGATGAATTAACAGAACACAGAGCAGTTTCTCAGAAAGCTTCTTTCCAGTTTTGAACGGAAGATATTTCCTTTTTCACCATAGGCCTCTATGGGCTTCCAAATATCCCTTTGCCAATTGCACAAGAACAGCCTTAGCGAAAGGCTTCTTGAAGGGAAAGATGTAACTCTGTGAGATGAATTAACAGAACACAGAGGAGTTTCTCAGAAAGCTTCTTTCCAGTTTTGAACGGAAGATATTTCCTTTTTCACCGTAGCCCTCTATGGGCTTCCAAATATCCCTTTACCAATTCCACAAAAACAGCCTTAGCGAAAGGCTTCTTGAAGGGAAAGATGTAACTCTGTGAGATGAATTAACAGAACACAGAGGAGTTTCTCAGAAAGCTTCTTTCCAGTTTTGAACGGAAGATATTTCCTTTTTCACCATAGGCCTCCATGGGCTTCCAAATATCCCTTTGCCAATTCCACAAGAACAGCCTTAGCGAAAGGCTTCTTGAAGGGAAAGATGTAACTCTGTGAGAGGAATTAACAGAACACAGAGCATTTTCTCAGAAAGCTTCTTTCCAGTTTTGAACGGAAGGTATTTCCTTTTTCACCATAGCCCTCTATGGGCTTCCAAATATCCCTTTGCCAATTCCCGAAGAACAGCCTTAGCGAAAGGCTTCTTGAAGGGAAAGATGTAACTCTGTGAGATGAATTAACAGAACACAGAACAGTTTCTCAGAAAGCTTCTTTCCAGTTTTGAACGGAAGATATTTCCTTTTTCACTATAGCCCTCTATGGGCTTCCAAATATCCCTTTGCCAATTCCACAAGAACAGCCTTAGCGAAAGGCTTCTTGAAGGGAAAGATGTAACTCTGTGAGATGAATTAACAGAACACAGAGCAGTTTCTCTGAAAGCTTCTTTCCAGTTTTGAACGGAAGATATTTCCTTTTTCACCATAGCCCTCTATGGGCTTCCAAATATCCCTTTGCCAATTACACAAGAACAGCCTTAGCGAAAGGCTTCTTGAAGGGAAAGATGTAACTCTGTGAGATGAATTAACAGAACACAGAGCAGTTTCTCAGAAAGCTTCTTTCCAGTTTTGAACGGAAGATATTTCCTTTTTCACCATAGCCCTCTATGGGCTTCCAAATATCCCTTTGCCAATTCCACAAGAACAGCCTTAGCGAAAGGCTTCTTGAAGGGAAAGATGTAACTCTGTGAGATGAATTAACAGAACACAGAGCAGTTTCTCAGAAAGCTTCTTTCCCGTTTTGAACGGAAGATATTTCCTTTTTCACCATAGCCCTCTATGGGCTTCCAAATATCCCTTTTCCAATTCCCCAAGAACAGCCTTAGCGAAAGGCTTCTTGAAGGGAAAGATGTAACTCTGTGAGATGAATTAACAGAACACAGAGTAGTTTCTCAGAAAGCTTCTTTCCAGTTTTGAACGGAAGATATTTCCTTTTTCACCATAGCCCTCTAAGGGCTTCCAAATATCCCTTTGCCAATTCCCGAAGAACAGCCTTAGCGAAAGGCTTCTTGAAGGGAAAGATGTAACTCTGTGAGATGAATTAACAGAACACAGAGCAGTTTCTCAGAAAGCTTCTTTCCAGTTTTGAACGGAAGATATTTCCTTTTTCACCATAGCCCTCTATGGGCTTCCAAATATCCCTTTGCCAATTCCACAAGAACAGCCTTAGCGAAAGGCTTCTTGAAGGGAAAGATGTAACTCTGTGAGATGAATTAACAGAACACAGAGCAGTTTCTCAGAAAGCTTCTTTCCAGTTTTGAACGGAAGATATTTCCTTTTTCACCATAGGCCTCTATGGGCTTCCAAATATCCCTTTGCCAATTCCACAAGAAAAGCCTTAGCGAAAGGCTTCTTGAAGGGAAAGATGTAACTCGGTGAGATGAATTAACAGAACACAGAGCAGTTTCTCAGAAAGCTTCTTTCCAGTTTTGAACGGAAGATATTTCCTTTTTCACCATAGCCCTCTATGGGCTTCCAAATTTCCCTTTACCAATTCCACAAGAACAGCCTTAGCGAAAGGCTTCTTGAAGGGAAAGATGTAACTCTGTGAGATGAATTAACAGAACACAGAGCAGTTTCTCAGAAAGTTTCTTTCCACTTTTGAACGGAAGATATTTCCTTTTTCACCATAGCCCTCTATGGGCTTCCAAATATCCCTTTGCCAATTCCACAAGAACAGCCTTAGCGAAAGCCTTCTTGAAGGGAAAGATGTAACTCTGTGAGATGAATTAACAGAACACAGAGCAGTTTCTCAGAAAGCTTCTTTCCAGTTTTGAACGGAAGATATTTCCTTTTTCACCGTAGCCCTCTATGGGCTTCCAAATATCCCTTTGCCAATTCCACTAGAACAGCCTTAGCGAAAGGCTTCTTGAAGGGAAAGATGTAACTCTGTGAGATGAATTAACAGAACACAGAGCAGTTTCTCAGAAAGCTTCTTTCCAGTTTTGAACGGAAGATATTTCCTTTTTCACCATAGGCCTCTATGGGCTTCCAAATATCCCTTTGCCAATTCTCCAAGAACAGCCTTAGCGAAAGGCTTCTTGAAGGGAAAGATGTAACTCTGTGAGATGAATTAACAGAACACAGAGCAGTTTCTCAGAAAGCTTCTTTCCAGTTTTGAACGGAAGATATTTCCTTTTTCACCATAGTCCTCTATGGGCTTCCAAATATCCCTTTGCCAATTCCACAAGAACAGCCTTAGGGAAAGGCTTCTTGAAGGGAAAGATGTAACTCTGTGAGATGAATTAACAGAACACAGAGCAGTTTCTCAGAAAGCTTCTTTCCAGTTTTGAACGGAAGATATTTCCTTTTTCACCATAGCCCTCTATGGGCTTCCAAATATCCCTCTGCCAATTCCACAAGAACAGCCTTAGCGAAAGGCTTCTTGAAGGGAAAGATGTAACTCTGTGAGATGAATTAACAGAACACAGATCAGTTTCTCAGAAAGCTTCTTTCCAGTTTTGAACGGAAGATATTTCCTTTTTCACCATAGCCCTCTATGGGCTTCCAAATATCCCTTTGCCAATTCCACAAGAACAGCCTTAGCGAAAGGCTTCTTGAAGGGAAAGATGTAACTCTGTGAGATGAATTAACAGAACACAGAGCAGTTTCTCAGAAAGCTTCTTTCCAGTTTTGAACGGAAGGTATTTCCTTTTTCACCATAGCCCTCTATGGGCTTCCAAATATCCCTTTGCCAATTCCCCAAGAACAGCCTTAGCGAAAGGCTTCTTGAAGGGAAAGATGTAACTCTGTGAGATGAATTAACAGAACACAGAGCAGTTTCTCAGAAAGCTTCTTTCCCGTTTTGAACGGAAGATATTTCCTTTTTCACCATAGCCCTCTATGGGCTTCCAAATATCCCTTTGCCAATTCCCCAAGAACAGCCTTAGCGAAAGGCTTCTTGAATGGAAAGATGTAACTCTGTGAGATGAATTAACAGAACACAGAGTAGTTTCTCAGAAAGCTTCTTTCCAGTTTTGAACGGAAGATATTTCCTTTTTCACCATAGCCCTCTAAGGGCTTCCAAATATCCCTTTGCCAATTCCACAAGAACAGCCTTAGCGAAAGGCTTCTTGAAGGGAAAGATGTAACTCTGTGAGATGAATTAACAGAACACAGAGCAGTTTCTCAGAAAGCTTCTTTCCAGTTTTGAACGGAAGGTATTTCCTTTTTCACCATAGCCCTCTATGGGCTTCCAAATATCCCTTTGCCAATTCCACAAGAACAGCCTTAGCGAAAGGCTTCTTGAAGGGAAAGATGTAACTCTGTGAGATGAATTAACAGAACACAGAGCAGTTTCTCAGAAAGCTTCTTTCCAGTTTTGAACGGAAGATATTTCCTTTTTCACCATAGCCCTCTATGGGCTTCCAAATATCCCTTTGCCAATTCCACAAGAACAGCCTTAGCGAAAGGTTTCTTGAAGGGAAAGATGTAACTCTGTGAGATGAATTAACAGAACACAGAGCAGTTTCTCAGAAAGCTTCTTTCCAGTTTTGAACGGAAGATATTTCCTTTTTCACTATAGCCCTCTAGGGGCTTCCAAATATCCCTTTGCCAATTCCACAAGAACAGCCTTAGCGAAAGGCTTCTTGAAGGGAAAGATGTAACTCTGTGAGATGAATTAACAGAACACAGAGCAGTTTCTCAGAAAGCTTCTTTCCACTTTTGACCGGAAGATATTTCCTTTTTCACCATAGCCCTCTAAGGGCTTCCAAATATCCCTTTGCCAATTCCACAAGAACAGCCTTAGCGAAAGGCTTCTTGAAGGGAAAGATGTAACTCTGTGAGATGAATTAACAGAACACAGAGCAGTTTCTCAGAAAGCTTCTTTCCAGTTTTGAACGGAAGATATTTCCTTTTTCACCATAGCCATCTATGGGCTTCCAAATATCCCTTTGCCAATTCCACAAGAACAGCCTTAGCGAAAGGCTTCTTGAAGGGAAAGATGTAACTCTGTGAGATGAATTAACAGAACACAGAGCAGTTTCTCAGAAAGCTTCTTTCCAGTTTTGAACGGAAGATATTTCCTTTTTCACCATAGCCCTCTATGGGCTTCCAAATATCCCTTTGCCAATTCCACAAGAACAGCCTTAGCGAAAGGCTTCTTGAAGGGAAAGATGTAACTCGGTGAGATGAATTAACAGAACACAGAGCAGTTTCTCAGAAAGCTTCTTTCCAGTTTTGAACGGAAGATATTTCCTTTTTCACCATAGCCCTCTATGGGCTTCCAAATATCCCTTTGCCAATTCCACAAGAACAGCCTTAGCGAAAGGCTTCTTGAAGGAAAGATGTAACTCTGTGAGATGAATTAACAGAACACAGAGTAGTTTCTCAGAAAGCTTCTTTCCAGTTTTGAACGGAAGATATTTCCTTTTTCACCATAGGCCTCCATGGGCTTCCAAATATCCCTTTGCCAATTCCACAAGAACAGCCTTAGCGAAAGGCTTCTTGAAGGGAAAGATGTAACTCTGTGAGATGAATTAACAGAACACAGAGCAGTTTCTCACAAAGCTTCTTTCCAGTTTTGAACGGAAGATATTTCCTTTTTCACCATAGCCCTCTATGGGCTTCCAAATATCCCTTTGCCAATTCCACAAGAACAGCCTTAGCGAAAGGCTTCTTGAAGGGAAAGATGTAACTCTGTGAGATGAATTAACAGAACACAGAGCAGTTTCTCAGAAAGCTTCTTTCCAGTTTTGAACGGAAGATATTTCCTTTTTCACTATAGCCCTCTATGGGCTTCCAAATATCACTTTGTCAATTCCACAAGAACAGCCTAAGCGAAAGGCTTCTTGAAGGGAAAGATGTAACTCTGTGAGATGAATTAACAGAACACAAAGCAGTTTCTCAGAAAGCTTCTTTCCAGTTTTGAACGGAAGATATTTCCTTTTTCACCATAGCCCTCTAAGGGCTTCCAAATATCCCTTTGCCAATTCCACAAGAACAGCCTTAGCGAAAGGCTTCTTGAAGGGAAAGATGTAACTCTGTGAGATGAATTAACAGAACACAGAGCAGTTTCTCAGAAAGCTTCTTTCCAGTTTTGAACGGAAGATATTTCCTTTTTCACCATAGCCCTCTATGGGCTTCCAAATATCCCTTTGCCAATTCCACAAGAACAGCCTTAGCGAAAGGCTTCTTGAAGGGAAAGATGTAACTCTGTGAGATGAATTAAGAGAACACAGAGCAGTTTCTCAGAAAGCTTCTTTCCAGTTTTGAACGGAAGATATTTCCTTTTTCACCATAGCCCTCTATGGGCTTCCAAATATCCCTTTGCCAATTCTCCAAGAACAGCCTTAGCGAAAGGCTTCTTGAAGGGAAAGATGTAACTCTGTGAGATGAATTAACAGAACACAGAGCAGTTTCTCAGAAAGATTCTTTCCACTTTTGAACCGAAGATATTTCCTTTTTCACCATAGCCCTCTAATGGCTTCCAAATATCTCTTTGCCAATTCCACAAGAACAGCCTTAGCGAAAGGCTTCTTGAAGGGAAAGATGTAACTCTATGAGATGAATTAACAGAACACAGAGCAGTTTCTCAGAAAGCTTCTTTCCAGTTTTGAACGGAAGATATTTCCTTTTTCACCATAGCCCTCTATGGGCTTCCAAATATCCCTTTGCCAATTCCACAAGAACAGCCTTAGCGAAAGGCTTCTTGAAGGGAAAGATGTAACTCTGTGAGATGAATTAACAGAACACAGAGCAGTTTCTCTGAAAGCTTCTTTCCAGTTTTGAACGGAAGATATTTCCTTTTTCACCATAGCCCTCTATGGGCTTCCAAATATCCCTTTGCCAATTCCACAAGAACAGCCTTAGCGAAAGGCTTCTTGAAGGGAAAGATGTAACTCTGTGAGATGAATTAACAGAACACAGAGCAGTTTCTCAGAAAGCTTCTTTCCAGTTTTGAACGGAAGATATTTCCTTTTTCACCATAGGCCTCTATGGGCTTCCAAATATCCCTTTGCCAATTCCACAAGAACAGCCTTAGCGAAAGGCTTCTTGAAGGGAAAGATGTAACTCTGTGAGATGAATTAACAGAACACAGAGCAGTTTCTCAGAAAGTTTCTTTCCACTTTTGAACGGAAGATATTTCCTTTTTCACCATAGCCCTCTATGGGCTTCCAAATATCCCTTTGCCAATTCCACAAGAACAGCCTTAGCGAAAGGCTTCTTGAAGGGAAAGATGTAACTCTGTGAGATGAATTAACAGAACACAGAGCAGTTTCTCAGAAAGCTTCTTTCCAGTTTTGAACGGAAGATATTTCCTTTTTCACCGTAGCCCTCTATGGGCTTCCAAATATCCCTTTGCCAATTCCACTAGAACAGCCTTAGCGAAAGGCTTCTTGAAGGGAAAGATGTAACTCTGTGAGATGAATTAACAGAACACAGAGCAGTTTCTCAGAAAGCTTCTTTCCAGTTTTGAACGGAAGATATTTCCTTTTTCACCATAGGCCTCTATGGGCTTCCAAATATCCCTTTGCCAATTCTCCAAGAACAGCCTTAGCGAAAGGCTTCTTGAAGGGAAAGATGTAACTCTGTGAGATGAATTAACAGAACACAGAGCAGTTTCTCAGAAAGCTTCTTTCCAGTTTTGAACGGAAGATATTTCCTTTTTCACCATAGTCCTCTATGGGCTTCCAAATATCCCTTTGCCAATTCCACAAGAACAGCCTTAGGGAAAGGCTTCTTGAAGGGAAAGATGTAACTCTGTGAGATGAATTAACAGAACACAGAGCAGTTTCTCAGAATCCTTCTTTCCAGTATTGAACGGAAGATATTTCCTTTTTCACCATAGGCCTCTATGGGCTTCCAAATATCCCTTTGCCAATTCCACAAGAACAGCCTTAGCGAAAGGCTTCTTGAAGGGAAAGATGTAACTCTGTGAGATGAATTAACAGAACACACAGCAGTTTCTCAGAAAGCTTCTTTCCAGATTTGAACGGAAGGTATTTCCTTTTTCACCATAGCCCTCTATGGGCTTCCAAATATCCCTTTGCCAATTCCCGAAGAACAGCCTTAGCGAAAGGCTTCTTGAAGGGAAAGATGTAACTCTGTGTGATGAATTAACAGAACACAGAGCAGTTTCTCAGAAAGCTTCTTTCCAGTGTTGAACGGAAGATATTTCCTTTTTCACCATAGCCCTCTATGGGCTTCCAAATATCCCTTTGCCAATACCACAAGAACAGCCTTAGCGAAAGGTTTCTTGAAGGGAAAGATGTAACTCTGTGAGATGAATTAACAGAACACAGAGCAGTTTCTCAGAAAGCTTCTTTCCAGTTTTGAACGGAACATATTTCCTTTTTCACTATAGCCCTCTATGGGCTTCCAAATATCCCTTTGCCAATTCCACAAGAACAGCCTTAGCGAAAGGCTTCTTGAAGGGAAAGATGTAACTCTGTGAGATGAATTAACAGAACACAGAGCAGTTTCTCAGAAAGATTCTTTCCACTTTTGAATCGAAGATATTTCCTTTTTCACCATAGCCCTCTAAGGGCTTCCAAATATCCCTTTGCCAATTCCACAAGAACAGCCTTAGCGAAAGGCTTCTTGAAGGGAAAGATGTAACTCTGTGAGATGAATTAACAGAACACAGAGCAGTTTCTCAGAAAGCTTCTTTCCAGTTTTGAACGGAAGATATTTCCTTTTTCACCATAGCCTTCTATGGGCTTCCAAATATCCCTTTGCCAATTCCCGAAGAACAGCCTTAGCGAAAGGCTTCTTGAAGGGAAAGATGTAACTCTGTGAGATGAATTAACAGAACACAGAGCAGTTTCTCAGAAAGCTTCTTTCCAGTTTTGAACGGAAGATATTTCCTTTTTCACTATAGCCCTCTATGGGCTTCCAAATATCCCTTTGCCAATTCCACAAGAACAGCCTTAGCGAAAGGCTTCTTAAAGGGAAAGATGTAACTCTGTGAGATGAATAAACAGAACACAGAGCAGTTTCTCAGAAAGCTTCTTTCCAGTTTTGCACGGAAGATATTTCCTTTTTCACCATAGGCCTCTATGGGCTTCCAAATATCCCTTTGCCAATTCCACAAGAACAGCCTTAGCGAAAGGCTTCTTGAAGGGAAAGATGTAACTGTGTGAGATGAATTAACAGAACACAGAGCAGTTTCTCAGAAAGCTTCTTTCCAGTTTTGAACGGAAGATATTTCCTTTTTCACCATAGCCCTCTATGGGCTTCCAAATATCCCTTTGCCAATTCCACAAGAACAGCCTTAGCGAAAGGCTTCTTGAAGGGAAAGATGTAACTCTGTGAGATGAATTAACAGAACACAGAGCAATTTCTCAGAAAGCTTCTTTCCAGTTTTGAACGGAAGATATTTCCTTTTTCACCATAGGCCTCTATGGGCTTCCAAATATCCCTTTGCCAATTCCACAAGAACAGCCTTAGCGAAAGGCTTCTTGAACGGAAAGATATAACCCTGTGAGATGAATTAACAGAACACAGAGCAGTTTCTCAGAAAGCTTCTTTCCAGTTTTGAACGGAAGATATTTCCTTTTTCACCATAGCCCTCTTTGGGCTACCAAATATCCCTTTGCCAATTCCACAAGAACAGCCTTAGCGAAAGGCTTCTTGAAGGGAAAGATGTAACTCTGTGAGATGAATTAACAGAACACAGAGCAGTTTCTCAGAAAGCTTCTTTCCAGTTTTGAACGGAAGATATTTCCTTTTTCACCATAGCCCTCTATGGGCTTCCAAATATCCCTTTGCCAATTCCACAAGAACAGCCTTAGCGAAAGGCTTCTTGAAGGGAAAGATGTAACTCTGTGAGATGAATTAACAGAACACAGAGCAGTTTCTCAGAAAGCTTCTTTCCAGTTTTGAACGGAAGGTAATTCCTTTTTCACCATAGCCCTCTATGGGCTTCCAAATATCCCTTTGCCAATTCCACAAGAACAGCCTTAGCGAAAGGCTTCTTGAAGGGAAAGATGTAACTCTGTGAGATGAATTAACAGAACACAGAGCAGTTTCTCAGAAAGCTTCTTTCCAGTTTTGAACGGAAGATATTTCCTTTTTCACCATAGGCCTCTATGGGCTTCCAAATATCCCTTTGCCAATTCCACAAGAACAGCCTTAGCGAAAGGCTTCTTGAAGGGAAAGATGTAACTCTGTGAGATGAATTAAGAGAACACAGAGCAGTTTCTCAGAAAGCTTCTTTCCAGTTTTGAACGGAAGGTATTTCCTTTTTCACCATAGCCCTCTATGGGCTTCTAAATATCCCGTTGCCAATTCCCGAAGAACAGCCTTAGCGAAAGGCTTCTTGAAGGGAAAGATGTAACTCTGTGAGATGAATTAACAGAACACAGAGCAGTTTCTCAGAAAGCTTCTTTCCAGTTTTGAACGGAAGATATTTCCTTTTTCACCGTAGCCCTCTATGGGCTTCCAAATATCCCTTTGCCAATTCGACAAGAACAGCCTTAGCGAAAGGCTTCTTGAAGGGAAAGATGTAACTCGGTGAGATGAATTAACAGAACACAGAGCAGTTTCTCAGAAAGCTTCTTTCCAGTTTTGAACGGAAGATATTTCCTTTTTCACCATAGCCCTCTATGGGCTTCCAAATATCCCTTTGCCAATTCCACAAGAACAGCCTTAGCGAAAGGCTTCTTGAAGGTAAAGATGTAACTCTGTGAGATGAATTAACAGAACACAGAGTAGTTTCTCAGAAAGCTTCTTTCCAGTTTTGAACGGAAGATATTTCCTTTTTCACCATAGGCCTCCATGGGCTTCCAAATATCCCTTTGCCAATTCCACAAGAACAGCCTTAGCGAAAGGCTTCTTGAAGGGAAAGATGTAACTCTGTGAGATGAATTAACAGAACACAGAGCAGTTTCTCAGAAAGCTTCTTTCAAGTTTTGAACGGAAGATATTTCCTTTTTCACCATAGCCCTCTATGGGCTTCCAAATATCCCTTTGCCAATTCCACAAGAACAGCCTTAGCGAAAGGCTTCTTGAAGGGAAAGATGTAACTCTGTGAGATGAATTAACAGAACACAGAGCAGTTTCTCAGAAAGCTTCTTTCCAGTTTTGAACGGAAGATATTTCCTTTTTCACTATAGCCCTCTCTGGGCTTCCAAATATCACTTTGTCAATTCCACAAGAACAGCCTAAGCGAAAGGCTTCTTGAAGGGAAAGATGTAACTCTGTGAGATGAATTAACAGAACACAAAGCAGTTTCTCAGAAAGCTTCTTTCCAGTTTTGAACGGAAGATATTTCCTTTTTCACCATAGCCCTCTAAGGGCTTCCAAATATCCCTTTGCCAATTCCACAAGAACAGCCTTAGCGAAAGGCTTCTTGAAGGGAAAGATGTAACTCTGTGAGATGAATTAACAGAACACAGAGCAGTTTCTCAGAAAGCTTCTTTCCAGTTTTGAACGGAAGATATTTCCTTTTTCACCATAGCCCTCTATGGGCTTCCAAATATCCCTTTGCCAATTCCACAAGAACAGCCTTAGCGAAAGGCTTCTTGAAGGGAAAGATGTAACTCTGTGAGATGAATTAACAGAACACAGAGCAGTTTCTCAGAAAGCTTCTTTCCAGTTTTGAACGGAAGATATTTCCTTTTTCACCATAGCCCTCTATTGGCTTCCAAATATCCCTTTGCCAATTCTCCAAGAACAGCCTTAGCGAAAGGCTTCTTGAAGGGAAAGATGTAACTCTGTGAGATGAACTAACAGAACACAGAGCAGTTTCTCAGAAAGATTCTTTCCACTTTTGAACCGAAGATATTTCCTTTTTCACCATAGCCCTCTAAGGGCTTCCAAATATCTCTTTGCCAATTCCACAAGAACAGCCTTAGCGAAAGGCTTCTTGAAGGGAAAGATGTAACTCTATGAGATGAATTAACAGAACACAGAGCAGTTTCTCAGAAAGCTTCTTTCCAGTTTTGAACGGAAGATATTTCCTTTTTCACCATAGCCCTCTATGGGCTTCCAAATATCCCTTTGCCAATTCCACAAGAACAGCCTTAGCGAAAGGCTTCTTGAAGGGAAAGATGTAACTCTGTGAGATGAATTAACAGAACACAGAGCAGTTTCTCAGAAAGCTTCTTTCCAGTTTTGAACGGAAGATATTTCCTTTTTCACTATAGCCCTCTATGGGCTTCCAATTATCCCTTTGCCAATTCCACAAGAACAGCCTTAGCGAAAGGCTTCTTGAAGGGAAAGATGTAACTCTGTGAGATGAATTAACAGAACACAGAGCAGTTTCTCAGAAAGCTTCTTTCCAGTTTTGAACGGAAGGTATTTCCTTTTTCACCATAGCCCTCTATGGGCTTCTAAATATCCCTTTGCCAATTCCCGAAGAACAGCCTTAGCGAAAGGCTTCTTGAAGGGAAAGATGTAACTCTGTGAGATGAATTAACAGAACACAGAGCAGTTTCTCAGAAAGCTTCTTTCCAGTTTTGAACGGAAGATATTTCCTTTTTCACCGTAGCCCTCTATGGGCTTCCAAATATCCCTTTGCCAATTCCACAAGAACAGCCTTAGCGAAAGGCTTCTTGAAGGGAAAGATGTAACTCGGTGAGATGAATTAACAGAACACAGAGCAGTTTCTCAGAAAGCTTCTTTCCAGTTTTGAACGGAAGATATTTCCTTTTTCACCATAGCCCTCTATGGGCTTCCAAATATCCCTTTGCCAATTCCACAAGAACAGCCTTAGCGAAAGGCTTCTTGAAGGAAAAGATGTAACTCTGTGAGATGAATTAACAGAACACAGAGTAGTTTCTCAGAAAGCTTCTTTCCAGTTTTGAACGGAAGATATTTCCTTTTTCACCATAGGCCTCCATGGGCTTCCAAATATCCCTTTGCCAATTCCACAAGAACAGCCTTAGCGAAAGGCTTCTTGAAGGGAAAGATGTAACTCTGTGAGATGAATTAACAGAACACAGAGCAGTTTCTCACAAAGCTTCTTTCCAGTTTTGAACGGAAGATATTTCCTTTTTCACCATAGCCCTCTATGGGCTTCCAAATATCCCTTTGCCAATTCCACAAGAACAGCCTTAGCGAAAGGCTTCTTGAAGGGAAAGATGTAACTCTGTGAGATGAATTAACAGAACACAGAGCAGTTTCTCAGAAAGCTTCTTTCCAGTTTTGAACGGAAGATATTTCCTTTTTCACTATAGCCCTCTATGGGCTTCCAAATATCACTTTGTCAATTCCACAAGAACAGCCTAAGCGAAAGGCTTCTTGAAGGGAAAGATGTAACTCTGTGAGATGAATTAACAGAACACAAAGCAGTTTCTCAGAAAGCTTCTTTCCAGTTTTGAACGGAAGATATTTCCTTTTTCACCATAGCCCTCTAAGGGCTTCCAAATATCCCTTTGCCAATTCCACAAGAACAGCCTTAGCGAAAGGCTTCTTGAAGGGAAAGATGTAACTCTGTGAGATGAATTAACAGAACACAGAGCAGTTTCTCAGAAAGCTTCTTTCCAGTTTTGAACGGAAGATATTTCCTTTTTCACCATAGCCCTCTATGGGCTTCCAAATATCCCTTTGCCAATTCCACAAGAACAGCCTTAGCGAAAGGCTTCTTGAAGGGAAAGATGTAACTCTGTGAGATGAATTAAGAGAACACAGAGCAGTTTCTCAGAAAGCTTCTTTCCAGTTTTGAACGGAAGATATTTCCTTTTTCACCATAGCCCTCTATGGGCTTCCAAATATCCCTTTGCCAATTCTCCAAGAACAGCCTTAGCGAAAGGCTTCTTGAAGGGAAAGATGTAACTCTGTGTGATGAATTAACAGAACACAGAGCAGTTTCTCAGAAAGATTCTTTCCACTTTTGAACCGAAGATATTTCCTTTTTCACCATAGCCCTCTAATGGCTTCCAAATATCTCTTTGCCAATTCCACAAGAACAGCCTTAGCGAAAGGCTTCTTGAAGGGAAAGATGTAACTCTATGAGATGAATTAACAGAACACAGAGCAGTTTCTCAGAAAGCTTCTTTCCAGTTTTGAACGGAAGATATTTCCTTTTTCACCATAGCCCTCTATGGGCTTCCAAATATCCCTTTGCCAATTCCACAAGAACAGCCTTAGCGAAAGGCTTCTTGAAGGGAAAGATGTAACTCTGTGAGATGAATTAACAGAACACAGAGCAGTTTCTCAGAAAGCTTCTTTCCAGTTTTGAACGGAAGATATTTCCTTTTTCACCATAGCCCTCTATGGGCTTCCAAATATCCCTTTGCCAATTCCACAAGAACAGCCTTAGCGAAAGGCTTCTTGAAGGGAAAGATGTAACTCTGTGAGATGAATTAACAGAACACAGAGCAGTTTCTCAGAAAGCTTCTTTCCAGTTTTGAACGGAAGATATTTCCTTTTTCACCATAGGCCTCTATGGGCTTCCAAATATCCCTTTGCCAATTCCACAAGAACAGCATTAGCGAAAGGCTTCTTGAAGGGAAAGATGTAACTCTGTGAGATGAATTAACAGAACACAGAGGAGTTTCTCAGAAAGCTTCTTTCCAGTTTTGAACGGAAGATATTTAATTTTTCACCATAGCCCTCTATGGGCTTCCAAATATCCCTTTACCAATTCCACAAGAACAGCCTTAGCGAAAGGCTTCTTGAAGGGAAAGATGTAACTCTGTGAGATGAATTAACAGAACACAGAGGAGTTTCTCAGAAAGCTTCTCTCCAGTTTTGAACGGAAGATATTTCCTTTTTCACCATAGGCCTCTATGGGCTTCCAAATATCCCTTTGCCAATTCCACAAGAACAGCCTTAGCGAAAGGCTTCTTGAAGGGAAAGATGTAACTCTGTGAGAGGAATTAACAGAACACAGAGCAGTTTCTCAGAAAGCTTCTTTCCAGTTTTGAACGGAAGGTATTTCCTTTTTCACCATAGCCCTCTATGGGCTTCCAAATATCCCTTTGCCAATTCCCGAAGAACAGCCTTAGCGAAAGGCTTCTTGAAGGGAAAGATGTAACTCTGTGAGATGAATTAACAGAACACAGAGCAGTTTCTCAGAAAGCTTCTTTCCAGTTTTGAACGGAAGATATTTCTTTTTCACTATAGCCCTCTATGGGCTTCCAAATATCCCTTTGCCAATTCCACAAGAACAGCCTTAGCGAAAGGCTTCTTGAAGGGAAAGATGTAACTCTGTGAGATGAATTAACAGAACACAGAGCAGTTTCTCAGAAAGCTTCTTTCCAGTTTTGAACGGAAGATATTTCCTTTTTCACCATAGCCCTCTATGGGCTTCCAAATATCCCTTTGCCAATTCCACAAGAACAGCCTTAGCGAAAGGCTTCTTGAAGGGAAAGATGTAACTCTGTGAGATGAATTAACAGAACACAGAGCAGTTTCTCAGAAAGCTTCTTTCCAGTTTTGAACGGAAGATATTTCCTTTTTCACCTTAGCCCTCTATGGGCTTCCAAATATCCCTTTGCCAATTCCACAAGAACAGCCTTAGCGAAAGGCTTCTTGAAGGGAAAGATGTAACTCTGTGAGATGAATTAACAGAACACAGAGCAGTTTCTCAGAAAGCTTCTTTCCAGTGTTGAACGGAAGATATTTCCTTTTTCACCATAGGCCTCTATGGGCTTCCAAATATCCCTTTGCCAATTCCACAAGAAAAGCCTTAGCGAAAGGCTTCTTGAAGGGAAAGATGTAACTCTGTGAGATGAATTAACAGAACACAGAGCAGTTTCACAAAAAGCTTCTTTCCAGTTTTGAACGGAAGATATTTCCTTTTTCACCATAGCCCTCTATGGGCTTCCAAATATCCCTTTGCCAATTCCACAAGAACAGCCTTAGCGAAAGGCTTCTTGAAGGGAAAGATGTAACTCTGTGAGATGAATTAACAGAACACAGAGCAGTTTCTCAGAAAGCTTCTTTCCAGTTTTGAACGGAAGATATTTCCTTTTTCACCATAGCCCTCTATGGGCTTCCAAATATCCCTTTGCCAATTCCACAAGAACAGCCTTAGCGAAAGGCTTCTTGAAGGGAAAGATGTAACTCTGTGAGATGAATTAACAGAACACAGAGCAGTTTCTCAGAAAGCTTCTTTCCAGTTTTGAACGGAAGATATTTCCTTTTTCACCATAGCCCTCTATGGGCTTCCAAATATCCCTTTGCCAATTCCAGAAGAACAGCCTTAGCGAAAGGCTTCTTGAAGGGAAAGATGTAACTCTGTGAGATGAATTAACAGAACACAGAGCAGTTTCTCAGAAAGCTTCTTTCCAGTTTTGAACGGAAGATATTTCCTTTTTCACCGTAGCCCTCTATGGGCTTCCAAATATCCCTTTGCCAATTCCACTAGAACAGCCTTAGCGTAAGGCTTCTTGAAGGGAAAGATGTAACTCTGTGAGATGAATTAATAGAACACAGAGCAGTTTCTCAGAAACCTTCTTTCCAGTTTTGAACGGAAGATATTTCCTTTTTCACCATAGGCCTCTATGGGCTTCCAAATATCCCTTTGCCAATTCCACAAGAACAGCCTTAGCGAAAGGCTTCTTGAAGGGAAAGATGTAACTCTGTGAGATGAATTAACAGAACACAGAGCAGTTTCTCAGAAAGCTTCTTTCCACTTTTGAACGGAAGGTATTTCCTTTTTCACCATAGCCCTCTATGGGCTTCCAAATATCCCTTTGCCAATTCTCCAAGAACAGCCTTAGCGAAAGGCTTCTTGAAGGGAAAGATGTAACTCTGTGAGATGAATTAACAGAACACAGAGCAGTTTCTCAGAAAGCTTCTTTCCAGTTTTGAACGGAAGATATTTCCTTTTTCACCATAGTCCTCTATGGGCTTCCAAATATCCCTTTGCCAATTCCACAAGAACAGCCTTAGCGAAAGGCTTCTTGAAGGGAAAGATGTAACTCTGTGAGATGAATTAACAGAACACAGAGCAGTTTCTCAGAATCCTTCTTTCCAGTATTGAACGGAAGATATTTCCTTTTTCACCATAGGCCTCTATGGGCTTCCAAATATCCCTTTGCCAATTCCACAAGAACAGCCTTAGCGAAAGGCTTCTTGAAGGGAAAGATGTAACTCTGTGAGATGAATTAACAGAACACACAGCAGTTTCTCAGAAAGCTTCTTTCCAGTTTTGAACGGAAGGTATTTCCTTTTTCACCATAGCCCTCTATGGGCTTCCAAATATCCCTTTGCCAATTCCCGAAGAACAGCCTTAGCGAAAGGCTTCTTGAAGGGAAAGATTTAACTCTGTGAGATGAATTAACAGAACACAGAGCAGTTTCTCAGAAAGCTTCTTTCCAGTGTTGAACGGAAGATATTTCCTTTTTCACCATAGCCCTCTATGGGCTTCCAAATATCCCTTTGCCAATACCACAAGAACAGCCTTAGCGAAAGGTTTCTTGAAGGGAAAGATGTAACTCTGTGAGATGAATTAACAGAACACAGAGCAGATTCTCAGAAAGCTTCTTTTCAGTTTTGAACGGAAGATATTTCCTTTTTCACCATAGCCCTCTATGGGCTTCCAAATATCCCTTTGCCAATTCCACAAGAACAGCCTTAGCGAAAGGCTTCTTGAAGGGAAAGATGTAACTCTGTGAGATGAATTAACAGAACACAGAGCAGTTTCTCAGAAAGCTTCTTTCCAGTTTTGAACGGAAGATATTTCCTTTTTCACCATAGCCCTCTATGGGCTTCCAAATATCCCTTTGCCAATTCCACAAGAACAGCCTTAGCGAAAGGCTTCTTGAAGGAAAAGATGTAACTCTGTGAGATGAATTAACAGAACACAGAGCAGTTTCTCAGAAAGCTTCTTTCCAGTTTTGAACGGAAGATATTTCCTTTTTCACCATAGGCCTCTATGGGCTTCCAAATATCCCTTTGCCAATTCCACAAGAACAGCCTTAGCGAAAGGCTTCTTGAAGGGAAAGATGTAACTCTGTGAGATGAATTAACAGAACACAGAGCAGTTTCTCAGAAAGCTTCTTTCCAGTTTTGAACGGAAGATATTTCCTTTTTCACCTTAGCCCTCTATGGGCTTCCAAATATCCCTTTGCCAATTCCACAAGAACAGCCTTAGCGAAAGGCTTGTTGAAGGGAAAGATGTAACTCTGTGAGATGAATTAACAGAACACAGAGAAGTTTCTCAGAAAGCTTCTTTCCAGTTTTGAACGGAAGATATTTCCTTTTTCACCATAGCCCTCTATGGGCTTCCAAATATCCCCTTGCCAATTCCACAAGAACAGCCTTAGCGAAAGGCTTCTTGAAGGGAAAGATGTAACTCTGTGAGATGAATTAACAGAACACAGAGCAGTTTCTCAGAAAGCTTCTTTCCAGTTTTGAACGGAAGATATTTCCTTTTTCACCATAGCCCTCTATGGGCTTCCAAATATCCCTTTACCAATTCCACAAGAACAGCCTTAGCGAAAGGCTTCTTGAAGGGAAAGATGTAACTGTGTGAGATGAATTAACAGAACACAGAGGAGTTTCTCAGAAAGCTTCTTTCCAGTTTTGAACGGAAGATATTTCCTTTTTCACCATAGGCCTCTATGGGCTTCCAAATATCCCTTTGCCAATTCCACAAGAACAGCCTTAGCGAAAGGCTTCTTGAAGGGAAAGATGTAACTCTGTGAGAGGAATTAACAGAACACAGAGCAGTTTCTCAGAAAGCTTCTTTCCAGTTTTGAACGGAAGGTATTTCCTTTTTCACCATAGCCCTCTATGGGCTTCCAAATATCCCTTTGCCAATTCCCGAAGAACAGCCTTAGCGAAAGGCTTCTTGAAGGGAAAGATGTAACTCTGTGAGATGAATTAACAGAACACAGAGCAGTTTCTCAGAAAGCTTCTTTCCAGTTTTGAACGGAAGATATTTCCTTTTTCACTATAGCCCTCTATGGGCTTCCAAATATCCCTTTGCCAATTCCACAAGAACAGCCTTAGCGAAAGGCTTCTTGAAGGGAAAGATGTAACTCTGTGAGATGAATTAACAGAACACAGAGCAGTTTCTCAGAAAGCTTCTTTCCAGTTTTGAACGGAAGATATTTCCTTTTTCACCATAGCCCTCTATGGGCTTCCAAATATCCCTTTGCCAATTCCACAAGAACAGCCTTAGCGAAAGGCTTCTTGAAGGGAAAGATGTAACTCTGTGAGATGAATTAACAGAACACAGAGCAGTTTCTCAGAAAGCTTCTTTCCAGTTTTGAACGGAAGATATTTCCTTTTTCACCTTAGCCCTCTATGGGCTTCCAAATATCCCTTTGCCAATTCCACAAGAACAGCCTTAGCGAAAGGCTTCTTGAAGGGAAAGATGTAACTCTGTGAGATGAATTAACAGAACACAGAGCAGTTTCTCAGAAAGCTTCTTTCCAGTGTTGAACGGAAGATATTTCCTTTTTCACCATAGGCCTCTATGGGCTTCCAAATATCCCTTTGCCAATTCCAGAAGAAAAGCCTTAGCGAAAGGCTTCTTGAAGGGAAAGATGTAACTCTGTGAGATGAATTAACAGAACACAGAGCAGTTTCTCAGAAAGCTTCTTTCCAGTTTTGAACGGAAGATATTTCCTTTTTCACCATAGCCCTCTATGGGCTTCCAAATATCCCTTTGCCAATTCCACAAGAACAGCCTTAGCGAAAGGCTTCTTGAAGGGAAAGATGTAACTCTGTGAGATGAATTAACAGAACACAGAGCAGTTTCTCAGAAAGCTTCTTTCCAGTTTTGAACGGAAGATATTTCCTTTTTCACCATAGCCCTCTATGGGCTTCCAAATATCCCTTTGCCAATTCCACAAGAACAGCCTTAGCGAAAGGCTTCTTGAAGGGAAAGATGTAACTCTGTGAGATGAATTAACAGAACACAGAGCAGTTTCTCAGAAAGCTTCTTTCCAGTTTTGAACGGAAGATATTTCCTTTTTCACCATAGCCCTCTATGGGCTTCCAAATATCCCTTTGCCAATTCCAGAAGAACAGCCTTAGCGAAAGGCTTCTTGAAGGGAAAGATGTAACTCTGTGAGATGAATTAACAGAACACAGAGCAGTTTCTCAGAAAGCTTCTTTCCAGTTTTGAACGGAAGATATTTCCTTTTTCACCGTAGCCCTCTATGGGCTTCCAAATATCCCTTTGCCAATTCAACTAGAACAGCCTTAGCGTAAGGCTTCTTGAAGGGAAAGATGTAACTCTGTGAGATGAATTAATAGAACACAGAGCAGTTTCTCAGAAACCTTCTTTCCAGTTTTGAACGGAAGATATTTCCTTTTTCACCATAGGCCTCTATGGGCTTCCAAATATCCCTTTGCCAATTCCACAAGAACAGCCTTAGCGAAAGGCTTCTTGAAGGGAAAGATGTAACTCTGTGAGATGAATTAACAGAACACAGAGCAGTTTCTCAGAAAGCTTCTTTCCACTTTTGAACGGAAGGTATTTCCTTTTTCACCATAGCCCTCTATGGGCTTCCAAATATCCCTTTGCTAATTCCACAAGAACAGCCTTAGCGAAAGGCTTCTTGAAGGGAAAGATGTAACTCTGTGAGATGAATTAACAGAACACAGAGCAGTTTCTCAGAAAGCTTCTTTCCAGTTTTGAACGGAAGATATTTCCTTTTTCACCATAGTCCTCTATGGGCTTCCAAATATCCCTTTGCCAATTCCACAAGAACAGCCTTAGCGAAAGGCTTCTTGAAGGGAAAGATGTAACTCTGTGAGATGAATTAACAGAACACAGAGCAGTTTCTCAGAAAGCTTCTTTCCAGTTTTGAACGGAAGATATTTCCTTTTTCACCATAGCCCTCTATGGGCTTCCAAATATCCCTTTGCCAATTCCACAAGAACAGCCTTAGCGAAAGGCTTCTTGAAGGGAAAGATGTAACTCTGTGAGATGAATTAACAGAACACAGAGCAGTTTCTCAGAAAGCTTCTTTCCAGTTTTGAACGGAAGATATTTCCTTTTTCACCATAGCCCTCTATGGGCTTCCAAATATCCCTTTGCCAATTCCAGAAGAACAGCCTTAGCGAAAGGCTTCTTGAAGGGAAGGATGTAACTCTGTGAGATGAATTAACAGAACACAGAGCAGTTTCTCAGAAAGCTTCTTTCCAGTTTTGAACGGAAGATATTTCCTTTTTCACCATAGCCCTCTATGGGCTTCCAAATATCCCTTTGCCAATTCCACAAGAACAGCCTTAGCGAAAGGCTTCTTGAAGGAAAAGATGTAACTCTGTGAGATGAATTAACAGAACACAGAGCAGTTTCTCAGAAAGCTTCTTTCCAGTTTTGAACGGAAGATATTTCCTTTTTCACCATAGGCCTCTATGGGCTTCCAAATATCCCTTTGCCAATTCCACAAGAACAGCCTTAGCGAAAGGCTTCTTGAAGGGAAAGATGTAACTCTGTGAGATGAATTAACAGAACACAGAGCAGTTTCTCAGAAAGCTTCTTTCCAGTTTTGAACGGAAGATATTTCCTTTTTCACCTTAGCCCTCTATGGGCTTCCAAATATCCCTTTGCCAATTCCATAAGAACAGCCTTAGCGAAAGGCTTCTTGAAGGGAAAGATGTAACTCTGTGAGATGAATTAACAGAACACAGAGAAGTTTCTCAGAAAGCTTCTTTCCAGTTTTGAACGGAAGATATTTCCTTTTTCACCATAGCCCTCTATGGGCTTCCAAATATCCCTTTGCCAATTCCACAAGAACAGCCTTAGCGAAAGGCTTCTTGAAGGGAAAGATGTAACTCTGTGAGATGAATTAACAGAACACAGAGCAGTTTCTCAGAAAGCTTCTTTCCAGTTTTGAACGGAAGATATTTCCTTTTTCACCATAGCCCTCTATGGGCTTCCAAATATCCCTTTACCAATTCCACAAGAACAGCCTTAGCGAAAGGCTTCTTGAAGGGAAAGATGTAACTGTGTGAGATGAATTAACAGAACACAGAGGAGTTTCTCAGAAAGCTTCTTTCCAGTTTTGAACGGAAGATATTTCCTTTTTCACCATAGGCCTCTATGGGCTTCCAAATATCCCTTTGCCAATTCCACAAGAACAGCCTTAGCGAAAGGCTTCTTGAAGGGAAAGATGTAACTCTGTGAGAGGAATTAACAGAACACAGAGCAGTTTCTCAGAAAGCTTCTTTCCAGTTTTGAACGGAAGGTATTTCCTTTTTCACCATAGCCCTCTATGGGCTTCCAAATATCCCTTTGCCAATTCCCGAAGAACAGCCTTAGCGAAAGGCTTCTTGAAGGGAAAGATGTAACTCTGTGAGATGAATTAACAGAACACAGAGCAGTTTCTCAGAAAGCTTCTTTCCAGTTTTGAACGGAAGATATTTCCTTTTTCACTATAGCCCTCTATGGGCTTCCAAATATCCCTTTGCCAATTCCACAAGAACAGCCTTAGCGAAAGGCTTCTTGAAGGGAAAGATGTAACTCTGTGAGATGAATTAACAGAACACAGAGCAGTTTCTCAGAAAGCTTCTTTCCAGTTTTGAACGGAAGATATTTCCTTTTTCACCATAGTCCTCTATGGGCTTCCAAATATCCCTTTGCCAATTCCACAAGAACAGCCTTAGCGAAAGGCTTCTTGAAGGGAAAGATGTAACTCTGTGAGATGAATTAACAGAACACAGAGCAGTTTCTCAGAAAGCTTCTTTCCAGTTTTGAACGGAAGATATTTCCTTTTTCACCTTAGCCCTCTATGGGCTTCCAAATATCCCTTTGCCAATTCCACAAGAACAGCCTTAGCGAAAGGCTTCTTGAAGGGAAAGATGTAACTCTGTGAGATGAATTAACAGAACACAGAGCAGTTTCTCAGAAAGCTTCTTTCCAGTGTTGAACGGAAGATATTTCCTTTTTCACCATAGGACTCTATGGGCTTCCAAATATCCCTTTGCCAATTCCACAAGAAAAGCCTTAGCGAAAGGCTTCTTGAAGGGAAAGATGTAACTCTGTGAGATGAATTAACAGAACACAGAGCAGTTTCTCAGAAAGCTTCTTTCCAGTTTTGAACGGAAGATATTTCCTTTTTCACCATAGCAATCTATGGGCTTCCAAATATCCCTTTGCCAATTCCACAAGAACAGCCTTAGCGAAAGGCTTCTTGAAGGGAAAGATGTAACTCTGTGAGATGAATTAACAGAACACAGAGCAGTTTCTCAGAAAGCTTCTTTCCAGTTTTGAACGGAAGATATTTCCTTTTTCACCATAGCCCTCTATGGGCTTCCAAATATCCCTTTGCCAATTCCACAAGAACAGCCTTAGCGAAAGGCTTCTTGAAGGGAAAGATGTAACTCTGTGAGATGAATTAACAGAACACAGAGCAGTTTCTCAGAAAGCTTCTTTCCAGTTTTGAACGGAAGATATTTCCTTTTTCACCATAGCCCTCTATGGGCTTCCAAATATCCCTTTGCCAATTCCACAAGAACAGCCTTAGCGAAAGGCTTCTTGAAGGGAAAGATGTAACTCTCTGAGATGAATTAACAGAACACAGAGCAATTTCTCACAAAGCTTCTTTCCAGTTTTGAACGGAAGATATTTCCTTTTTCACCGTAGCCCTCTTTGGGCTTCCAAATATCCCTTTGCCAATTCCACAAGAACAGCCTTAGCGAAAGGCTTCTTGAAGGGAAAGATGTAACTCTGTGAGATGAATTAACAGAACACAGAGCAGTTTCTCAGAAAGCTTCTTTCCAGTTTTGAACGGAAGGTATTTCCTTTTTCACCATAGCCCTCTATGGGCTTCCAAATATCCCTATGATAATTCCACAAGAAGAGCTTTAGCGAAAGGCTTCTTGAAGGGAAAGATGTAACTCTGTGAGATGAATTAACAGAACACAGAGCAGTTTCTCAGAAAGCTTCTTTCCAGTTTTGAACGGAAGATATTTCCTTTTTCACCATAGCCCTCTATGGGCTTCCAAATATCCCTTTGCCAATTCCACAAGAACAGCCTTAGCGGAAGGCTTCTTGAAGGGAAAGATGTAACTCTGTGAGATGAATTAACAGAACACAGAGCAGTTTCTCAGAAAGCTTCTTTCCAGTTTTGATCGGAAGATATTTCCTTTTTCACCATAGCCCTCTATGGGCTTCCAAATATCCCTTTGCCAATTCCACAAGAACAGCCTTAGCGAAAGGCTTCTTGAAGGGAAAGATGTAACTCTGTGAGATGAATTAACAGAACACAGAGCAGTTTCTCAGAAAGCTTCTTTCCAGTTTTGAACGGAAGATATTTCCTTTTTCACCATAGCCCTCTATGGGCTTCCAAATATCCCTTTGCCAATTCTCCCAGAACAGACTTAGCGAAAGGCTTCTTGAAGGGAAAGATGTAACTCTGTGAGATGAATTAACAGAACACAGAGCAGTTTCTCAGAAAGCTTCTTTCCAGTTTTGAACGGAAGATATTTCCTTTTTCACCATAGCCCTCTATGGGCTTCCAAATATCCCTTTGCCAATTCCACAAGAACAGCCTTAGCGAAAGGCTTCTTGAAGGGAAAGATGTAACTCTGTGAGATGAATTAACAGAACACAGAGCAGTTTCTCAGAAACCTTCTTTCCAGTTTTGAACGGAAGATATTTCCTTTTTCACCATAGCCCTCTATGGGCTTCCAAATATCCCTTTGCCAATTCCACAAGAACAGCCTTAGCGAAAGGCTTCTTGAAGGGAAAGATGTAACTCTGTGAGATGAATTAACAGAACATAGAGCAGTTTCTCAGAAAGCTTCTTTCCAGTTTTGAACGGAAGGTATTTCCTTTTTCACCATAGGCCTCTATGGGCTTCCAAATATCCCTTTGCCAATTCCCCAAGAACAGCCTTAGCGAAAGGCTTCTTGAAGGGAAAGATGTAACTCTGTGAGATGAATTCACAGAACACAGAGCAGTTTCTCAGAAAGCTTCTTTCCAGTTTTGAACGGAAGATATTTACTTTTTCACCATAGGCCTCTATGGGCTTCCAAATATCCCTTTGCCAATTCCACAAGAACAGCCTTAGCGAAAGGCTTCTTGAAGGGAAAGATGTAACTCTGTGAGATGAATTAGCAGAACACAGAGCAGTTTCTCAGAAAGCTTCTTTCCAGTTTTGAACGGAAGATATTTCGTTTTTCACCATAGCCCTCTATGGGCTTCCAAATATCCCTTTGCCAATTCCGCAAGAACAGCCTTAGCGGAAGGCTTCTTGAAGGGAAAGATGTAACTCTGTGAGATGAATTAACAGAACACAGAGCAGTTTCTCAGAAAGCTTCTTTCCAGTTTTGAACGGAAGATATTTCCTTTTTCACCATAGCCCTCTATGGGCTTCCAAATATCCCTTTACAAATTCCACAAGAACAGCCTTAGCGAAAGGCTTCTTGAAGGGAAAGATGTAACTCTGTGAGATGAATTAACAGAACACAGAGCAGTTTCTCAGAAAGTTTCTTTCCAGTTTTGAACGGAAGATATTACCTTTTTCACCGTAGCCCTCTATGGGCTTCCAAATATCCCTTTGCCAATTCTCCCAGAACAGACTTAGCGAAAGGCTTCTTGAAGGGAAAGATGTAACTCTGTGAGATGAATTAACAGAACACAGAGCAGTTTCTCAGAAAGCTTCTTTCCAGTTTTGAACGGAAGATATTTCCTTTTTCACCATAGCCCTCTAGGGACTTCCAAATATCCCTTTGCCAATACCACAAGAACAGCCTTAGCGAAAGGTTTCTCGAAGGGAAAGATGTAACTCTGTGAGATGAATTAACAGAACACAGAGCAGTTTCTCAGAAAGCTTCTTTCCAGTTTTGAACGGAAGATATTTCCTTTTTCACTATAGCCCTCTATGGGCTTCCAAATATCCCTTTGCCAATTCCACAAGAACAGCCTTAGCGAAAGGCTTCTTGAAGGGAAAGATGTCACTCTGTGAGATGAATTAACAGAACACAGAGCAGTTTCTCAGAAAGCATCTTTCCACTTTTGAACGGAAGATATTTCCTTTTTCACCATAGCCCTCTAAGGGCTTCCAAATATCCCTTTGCCAATTCCACAAGAACAGCCTTAGCGAAAGGCTTCTTGAAGGGAAAGATGTAACTCTGTGAGATGAATTAACAGAACACAGAGCAGTTTCTCAGAAAGCTTCTTTCCAGTTTTGAACGGAAGATATTTCCTTTTTCACCATAGCCCTCTAAGGGCTTCCAAATATCCCTTTGCCATTTCCACAAGAACAGCCTTAGCGAAAGGCTTCTTGAAGGGAAAGATGTAACTCTGTGAGATGAATTAACAGAACACAGAGCAGTTTCTCAGAAAGTTTCTTTCCAGTTTTGAACGGAAGATATTACCTTTTTCACCGTAGCCCTCTATGGGCTTCCAAATATCCCTTTGCCAATTCTCCCAGAACAGACTTAGCGAAAGGCTTCTTGAAGGGAAAGATGTAACTCTGTGAGATGAATTAACAGAACACAGAGCAGTTTCTCAGAAAGCTTCTTTCCAGTTTTGAACGGAAGATATTTCCTTTTTCACCATAGCCCTCTAGGGACTTCCAAATATCCCTTTGCCAATACCACAAGAACAGCCTTAGCGAAAGGTTTCTCGAAGGGAAAGATGTAACTCTGTGAGATGAATTAACAGAACACAGAGCAGTTTCTCAGAAAGCTTCTTTCCAGTTTTGAACGGAAGATATTTCCTTTTTCACTATAGCCCTCTATGGGCTTCCAAATATCCCTTTGCCAATTCCACAAGAACAGCCTTAGCGAAAGGCTTCTTGAAGGGAAAGATGTCACTCTGTGAGATGAATTAACAGAACACAGAGCAGTTTCTCAGAAAGCATCTTTCCACTTTTGAACGGAAGATATTTCCTTTTTCACCATAGCCCTCTAAGGGCTTCCAAATATCCCTTTGCCAATTCCACAAGAACAGCCTTAGCGAAAGGCTTCTTGAAGGGAAAGATGTAACTCTGTGAGATGAATTAACAGAACACAGAGCAGTTTCTCAGAAAGCTTCTTTCCAGTTTTGAACGGAAGATATATCCTTTTTCACCATAGCCCTCTAAGGGCTTCCAAATATCCCTTTGCCATTTCCACAAGAACAGCCTTAGCGAAAGGCTACTTGAAGGGAAAGATGTAACTCTGTGAGATGAATTAACAGAACACAGAGCAGTTTCTCAGAAAGCTTCTTTCCAGTTTTGAACGGAAGATATTTCCTTTTTCACCATAGGCCTCTATGGGCTTCCAAATATCCCTTTGCCAATTCCACAAGAACAGCCTTAGCGAAAGGCTTCTTGAAGGAAAAGATGTAACTCTGTGAGATGAATTAACAGAACACAGAGCAGTTTCTCAGAAAGCTTCTTTCCAGTTTTGAACGGAAGATATTTCCTTTTTCACCATAGGCCTCTATGGGCTTCCAAATATCCCTTTGCCAATTCCACAAGAACAGCCTTAGCGAAAGGCTTCTTGAAGGGAAAGATGTAACTCTGTGAGATGAATTAACAGAACACAGAGCAGTTTCTCAGAAAGCTTCTTTCCAGTTTTGAACGGAAGATATTTCCTTTTTCACCATAGCCCTCTATGGGCTTCCAAATATCCCTTTGCCAATTCCACAAGAACAGCCTTAGCGAAAGGCTTCTTGAAGGGAAAGATGTAACTCTATGAGATGAATTAACAGAACACAGAGCAGTTTCTCAGAAAGCTTCTTTCCAGTTTTGAACGGAAGGTATTTCCTTTTTCACCATAGCCCTCCTTGGGCTTCCAAATATCCCTTTGCCAATTCCCGAAGAACAGCCTTAGCGAAAGGCTTCTTGAAGGGAAAGATGTAACTCTGTGAGATGAATTAACAGAACACAGAGCAGTTTCTCAGAAAGCTTCTTTCCAGTTTTGAACGGAAGATATTTCCTTTTTCACCATAGCCCTCTATGGGCTTCCAAATATCCCTATGATAATTCCACAAGAACAGCTTTAGCGAAAGGTTTCTTGAAGGGAAAGATGTAACTCTGTGAGATGAATTAACAGAACACAGAGCAGTTTCTCAGAAAGCTTCTTTCCAGTTTTGAACGGAAGATATTTCCTTTTTCACTATAGCCCTCTATGGGCTTCCAAATATCCCTTTGCCAATTCCACAAGAACAGCCTTAGCGAAAGGCTTCTTGAAGGGAAAGATGTAACTCTGTGAGATGAATTAACAGAACACAGAGCAGTTTCTCAGAAAGCTTCTTTCCAGTTTTGAACGGAAGATATTTCCTTTTTCACCATAGGCCTCTATGGGCTTCCAAATATCCCTTTGCCAATTCCACAAGAACAGCCTTAGCGAAAGGCTTCTTGAAGGGAAAGATGTAACTCTGTGAGATGAATTAACAGAACACAGAGCAGTTTCTCAGAAAGCTTCTTTCCAGTTTTGAACGGAAGATATTTCCTTTTTCACCATAGCCCTCTATGGGCTTCCAAATATCCCTTTGCCAATTCCACAAGAACAGCCTTAGCGAAAGGCTTCTTGAAGGGAAAGATGTAACTCTATGAGATGAATTAACAGAACACAGAGCAGTGTCTCAGAAAGCTTCTTTCCAGTTTTGAACGGAAGATATTTCCTTTTTGACCATAGCCCTCTACGGGCTTCCAAATATCCCTTTGCCAATTCCACAAGAACAGCCTTAGCGAAAGGCTTCTTAAAGGGAAAGATGTAACTCTGTGAGATGAATTAACAGAACACAGAGCAGTTTCTCAGAAACCTTCTTTCCAGTTTTGAACGGAAGATATTTCCTTTTTCACCATAGCCCTCTATGGGCTTCCAAATATCCCTTTGCCAATTCCACAAGAACAGCCTTAGCGAAAGGCTTCTTGAAGGGAAAGATGTAACTCTGTGAGATGAATTAACAGAACACAGAGCAGTTTCTCAGAAAGCTTCTTTCCAGTTTTGAACGGAAGGTATTTCCTTTTTCACCATAGCCCTCTATGGGCTTCCAAATATCCCTTTGCCAATTCCCCAAGAACAGCCTTAGCGAAAGGCTTCTTGAAGGGAAAGATGTAACTCTGTGAGATGAATTAACAGAACACAGAGCAGTTTCTCAGAAAGCTTCTTTCCAGTTTTGAACGGAAGATATTTCCTTTTTCACCATAGGCCTCTATGGGCTTCCAAATATCCCTTTGCCAATTCCACAAGAACAGGCTTAGCGAAAGGCTTCTTGTAGGGAAAGATGTAACTCTGTGAGATGAATTAACAGAACACAGAGCAGTTTCTCAGAAAGCTTCTTTCCAGTTTTGAATGGAAGATATTTCCTTTTTCACCATAGGCCTCTATGGGCTTCCAAATATCCCTTTGCCAATTCCACAAGAACAGCCTTAGCGAAAGGCTTCTTGAAGGGAAAGATGTAACTCTGTGAGATGAATTAACAGAACACAGAGCAGTTTCTCAGAAAGCTTCTTTCCAGTTTTGAACGGAAGGTATTTCCTTTTTCACCATAGCCCTCTATGGGCTTCCAAATATCCCTTTGCCAATTCCCGAAGAACAGCCTTAGCGAAAGGCTTCTTGAAGGGAAAGATGTAACTCTGTGAGATGAATTAGCAGAACACAGAGCAGTTTCTCAGAAAGCTTCTTTCCAGTTTTGAACGGAAGATATTTCGTTTTTCACCATAGCCCTCTATGGGCTTCCAAATATCCCTTTGCCAATTCCACAAGAACAGCCTTAGCGGAAGGCTTCTTGAAGGGAAAGATGTAACTCTGTGAGATGAATTAACAGAACACAGAGCAGTTTCTCAGAAAGCTTCTTTCCAGTTTTGAACGGAAGATATTTCCTTTTTCACCATAGCCCTGTATGGGCTTCCAAATATCCCTTTACAAATTCCACAAGAACAGCCTTAGCGAAAGGCTTCTTGAAGGGAAAGATGTAACTCTGTGAGATTAATTAACAGAACACAGAGCAGTTTCTCAGAAAGCTTCTTTCCAGTTTTGAACGGAAGATATTACCTTTTTCACCGTAGCCCTCTATGGGCTTCCAAATATCCCTTTGCCAATTCTCCCAGAACAGACTTAGCGAAAGGCTTCTTGAAGGGAAAGATGTAACTCTGTGAGATGAATTAACAGAACACAGAGCAGTTTCTCAGAAAGCTTCTTTCCAGTTTTGAACGCTAGATATTTCCTTTTTCACCATAGCCCTCTATGGGCTTCCAAATATCCCTTTGCCAATTCCACAAGAACAGCCTTAGCGAAAGGCTTCTTGAAGGGAAAGATGTAACTCTGTGAGATGAATTAACAGAACACAGAGCAGTTTCTCAGAAACCTTCTTTCCAGTTTTGAACGGAAGATATTTCCTTTTTCACCATAGGCCTCTATGGGCTTCCAAATATCCCTTTGCCAATTCCACAAGAACAGCCTTAGCGAAAGGCTTCTTGAAGGGAAAGATGTAACTCTGTGAGATGAATTAACAGAACACAGAGCAGTTTCTCAGAAAGCTTCTTTCCAGTTTTGAACGGAAGGTATTTCCTTTTTCACCATAGCCCTCTATGGGCTTCCAAATATCCCTTTGCCAATTCCCCAAGAACAGCCTTAGCGAAAGGCTTCTTGAAGGGAAAGATGTAACTCTGTGAGATGAATTAACAGAACACAGAGCAGTTTCACAGAAAGTTTCTTTCCAGTTTTGAACGGAAGATATTTCCTTTTTCACCATAGCCCTCTAGGGACTTCCAAATATCCCTTTGCCAATACCACAAGAACAGCCTTAGCGAAAGGTTTCTTGAAGGGAAAGATGTAACTCTGTGAGATGAATTAACAGAACACAGAGCAGTTTCTCAGAAAGCTTCTTTCCAGTTTTGAACGGAAGATATTTCCTTTTTCACTATAGCCCTCTATGGGCTTCTAAATATCCCTTTGCCAATTCCACAAGAACAGCCTTAGCGAAATGCTTCTTGAAGGGAAAGATGTAACTCTATGAGATGAATTAACAGAACACAGAGCAGTGTCTCAGAAAGCTTCTTTCCAGTTTTGAACGGAAGATATTTCCTTTTTGACCATAGCCCTCTACGGGCTTCCAAATATCCCTTTGCCAATTCCACAAGAACAGCCTTAGCGAAAGGCTTCTTGAAGGGAAAGATGTAACTCTGTGAGATGAATTAACAGAACACAGAGCAGTTTCTCAGAAACCTTCTTTCCAGTTTTGAACGGAAGGTATTTCCTTTTTCACCATAGCCCTCTATGGGCTTCCAAATATCCCTTTGCCAATTCCACAAGAACAGCCTTAGCGAAAGGCTTCTTGAAGGGAAAGATGTAACTCTGTGAGATGAATTAACAGAACACAGAGCAGTTTCTCAGAAAGCTTCTTTCCAGTTTTGAACGGAAGGTATTTCCTTTTTCACCATAGCCCTCTATGGGCTTCCAAATATCCCTTTGCCAATTCCCCAAGAACAGCCTTAGCGAAAGGCTTCTTGAAGGGAAAGATGTAACTCTGTGAGATGAATTAACAGAACACAGAGCAGTTTCTCAGAAAGCTTCTTTCCAGTTTTGAACGGAAGATATTTCCTTTTTCACCATAGGCCTCTATGGGCTTCCAAATATCCCTTTGCCAATTCCACAAGAACAGCCTTAGCGAAAGGCTTCTTGAAGGGAAAGATGTAACTCTGTGAGATGAATTAACAGAACACAGAGCAGTTTCTCAGAAAGCTTCTTTCCAGTTTTGAACGGAAGATATTTCCTTTTTCACCATAGGCCTCTATGGGCTTCCAATTATCCCTTTGCCAATTCCACAAGAACAGCCTTAGCGAAAGGCTTCTTGAAGGGAAAGATGTAACTCTGTGAGATGAATTAACAGAACACAGAGCAGTTTCTCAGAAAGCTTCTTTCCAGTTTTGAACGGAAGATATTTCCTTTTTCACCATAGGCCTCTATGGGCTTCCAAATATCCCTTTGCCAATTCCACAAGAACAGCCTTAGCGAAAGGCTTCTTGAAGGGAAAGATGTAACTCTGTGAGATGAATTAACAGAACACAGAGCAGTTTCTCAGAAAGCTTCTTTCCAGTTTTGAACGGAAGATATTTCCTTTTTCACCATAGCCCTCTATGGGCTTCCAAATATCCCTTTGCCAATTCCACAAGAACAGCCTTAGCGAAAGGCTTCTTGAAGGGAAAGATGTAACTCTATGAGATGAATTGACAGAACACAGAGCAGTGTCTCAGAAAGCTTCTTTCCAGTTTTGAACGGAAGATATTTCCTTTTTGACCATAGCCCTCTACGGGCTTCCAAATATCCCTTTGCCAATTCCACAAGAACAGCCTTAGCGAAAGGCTTCTTGAAGGGAAAGATGTAACTCTGTGAGATGAATTAACAGAACACAGAGCAGTTTCTCAGAAAGCTTCTTTCCAGTTTTGAACGGAAGATATTTCCTTTTTCACCATAGGCCTCTATGGGCTTCCAAATATCCCTTTGCCAATTCCACAAGAACAGCCTTAGCGAAAGGCTTCTTGAAGGGAAAGATGTAACTCTGTGAGATGAATTAACAGAACACAGAGCAGTTTCTCAGAAAGCTTCTTTCCAGTTTTGAACGGAAGATATTTCCTTTTTCACCATAGCCCTCTATGGGCTTCCAAATATCCCTTTGCCAATTCCACAAGAACAGCCTTAGCGAAAGGCTTCTTGAAGGGAAAGATGTAACTCTGTTAGATGAATTAACAGAACACAGAGCAGTTTCTCAGAAACCTTCTTTCCAGTTTTGAACGGAAGATATTTCCTTTTTCACCATAGGCCTCTATGGGCTTCCAAATATCCCTTTGCCAATTCCACAAGAACAGCCTTAGCGAAAGGCTTCTTGAAGGGAAAGATGTAACTCTGTGAGATGAATTAACAGAACACAGAGCAGTTTCTCAGAAAGCTTCTTTCCAGTTTTGAACGGAAGGTATTTCCTTTTTCACCATAGCCCTCTATGGGCTTCCAAATATCCCTTTGCCAATTCCCGAAGAACAGCCTTAGCGAAAGGCTTCTTGAAGGGAAAGATGTAACTCTGTGAGATGAATTAACAGAACACAGAGCAGTTTCTCAGAAAGCTTCTTTCCAGTTTTGAACGGAAGATATTTCCTTTTTCACCATAGGCCTCTATGGGCTTCCAAATATCCCTTTGCCAATTCCACAAGAACAGCCTTAGCGGAAGGCTTCTTGAAGGGAAAGATGTAACTCTGTGAGATGAATTAACAGAACACAGAGCAGTTTCTCAGAAAGCTTCTTTCCAGTTTTGAACGGAAGATATTTCCTTTTTCACCATAGCCATCTATGGGCTTCCAAATATCCCTTTACAAATTCCACAAGAACAGCCTTAGCGAAAGGCTTCTTGAAGGGAAAGATGTAACTCTGTGAGATGAATTAACAGAACACAGAGCAGTTTCTCAGAAAGCTTCTTTCCAGTTTTGAACGGAAGATATTACCTTTTTCACCGTAGCCCTCTATGGGCTTCCAAATATCCCTTTGCCAATTCCACAAGAACAGCCTTAGCGAAAGGCTTCTTGTAGGGAAAGATGTAACTCTGTGAGATGAATTAACAGAACACAGAGCAGTTTCTCAGAAAGCTTCTTTCCAGTTTTGAACGGAAGATATTTCCTTTTTCACCATAGCCCTCTATGGGCTTCCAAATATCCCTTTGCCAATTCCACAAGAAACAGCTTTAGCGAAAGGCTTCTTGAAGGGAAAGATGTAACTCTGTGAGATGAATTAACAGAACACAGAGCAGTTTCTCAGAAAGCTTCTTTCCACTTTTGAACGGAAGATATTTCCTTTTTCACCATAGCCCTCTATGGGCTTCCAAATATCCCTTTGCCAATTCCACAAGAACAGCCTTAGCGAAAGGCTTCTTGAAGGGAAAAATGTAACTCTGTGAGATGAATTAACAGAACACAGAGCAGTTTCTCAGAAAGCTTCTTTCCAGTTTTGAACGGAAGATATTTCCTTTTTCACCTTAGCCCTCTATGGGCTTCCAAATATCCCTTTGCCAATTCCTCAAGAACAGCCTTAGCGAAAGGCTTCTTGAAGGGAAAGATGTAACTCTGTGAGATGAATTAACAGATCACAGAGCAGTTTCTCAGAAAGCTTCTTTCCAGTTTTGAACGGAAGATATTTCCTTTTTCACCATAGGCCTCTATGGGCTTCCAAATATCCCTTTGCCAATTCCACAAGAACAGCCTTAGCGAAAGGCTTCTTGAAGGGAAAGATGTAACTCTGTGAGATGAATTAACAGAACACAGAGCAGTTTCTCAGAAAGCTTCTTTCCAATTTTGAACGGAAGATATTTCCTTTTTCACCATAGACCTCTATGGGCTTCCAAATATCCCTATGCCAATTCCACAAGAACAGCCTTAGCGAAAGGCTTCTTGAAGGGAAAGATGTAACTCTGTGAGATGAATTAACAGAACACAGAGCAGTTTCTCAGAAAGCTTCTTTCCAGTTTTGAACGGAAGATATTTCCTTTTTCACCATAGCCCTCTATGGGCTTCCAAATATCCCTTTGCCAATTCCACAAGAACAGCCTTAGCGAAAGGCTTCTTGAAGGGAAAGATGTAACTCTGTGAGATGAATTAACAGAACACAGAGCAGTTTCTCAGAAACCTTCTTTCCAGTTTTGAACGGAAGATATTTCCTTTTTCACCATAGGCCTCTATGGGCTTCCAAATATCCCTTTGCCAATTCCACAAGAACAGCCTTAGCGAAAGGCTTCTTGAAGGGAAAGATGTAACTCTGTGAGATGAATTAACAGAACACAGAGCAGTTTCTCAGAAAGCTTCTTTCCAGTTTTGAACGGAAGGTATTTCCTTTTTCACCATAGCCCTCTATGGGCTTCCAAATATCCCTTTGCCAATTCCCCAAGAACAGCCTTAGCGAAAGGCTTCTTGAAGGGAAAGATGTAACTCTGTGAGATGAATTAACAGAACACAGAGCAGTTTCACAGAAAGTTTCTTTCCAGTTTTGAACGGAAGATATTTCCTTTTTCACCATAGCCCTCTAGGGACTTCCAAATATCCCTTTGCCAATACCACAAGAACAGCCTTAGCGAAAGGTTTCTTGAAGGGAAAGATGTAACTCTGTGAGATGAATTAACAGAACACAGAGCAGTTTCTCAGAAAGCTTCTTTCCAGTTTTGAACGGAAGATATTTCCTTTTTCACTATAGCCCTCTATGGGCTTCCAAATATCCCTTTGCCAATTCCACAAGAACAGCCTTAGCGAAATGCTTCTTGAAGGGAAAGATGTAACTCTATGAGATGAATTAACAGAACACAGAGCAGTGTCTCAGAAAGCTTCTTTCCAGTTTTGAACGGAAGATATTTCCTTTTTGACCATAGCCCTCTACGGGCTTCCAAATATCCCTTTGCCAATTCCACAAGAACAGCCTTAGCGAAAGGCTTCTTGAAGGGAAAGATGTAACTCTGTGAGATGAATTAACAGAACACAGAGCAGTTTCTCAGAAACCTTCTTTCCAGTTTTGAACGGAAGATATTTCCTTTTTCACCATAGCCCTCTATGGGCTTCCAAATATCCCTTTGCCAATTCCACAAGAACAGCCTTAGCGAAAGGCTTCTTGAAGGGAAAGATGTAACTCTGTGAGATGAATTAACAGAACACAGAGCAGTTTCTCAGAAAGCTTCTTTCCAGTTTTGAACGGAAGGTATTTCCTTTTTCACCATAGCCCTCTATGGGCTTCCAAATATCCCTTTGCCAATTCCCCAAGAACAGCCTTAGCGAAAGGCTTCTTGAAGGGAAAGATGTAACTCTGTGAGATGAATTAACAGAACACAGAGCAGTTTCTCAGAAAGCTTCTTTCCAGTTTTGAACGGAAGATATTTCCTTTTTCACCATAGGCCTCTATGGGCTTCCAAATATCCCTTTGCCAATTCCACAAGAACAGCCTTAGCGAAAGGCTTCTTGAAGGGAAAGATGTAACTCTGTGAGATGAATTAACAGAACACAGAGCAGTTTCTCAGAAACCTTCTTTCCAGTTTTGAACGGAAAATATTTCCTTTTTCACCATAGGCCTCTATGGGCTTCCAATTATCCCTTTGCCAATTCCACAAGAACAGCCTTAGCGAAAGGCTTCTTGAAGGGAAAGATGTAACTCTGTGAGATGAATTAACAGAACACAGAGCAGTTTCTCAGAAAGCTTCTTTCCAGTTTTGAACGGAAGATATTTCCTTTTTCACCATAGGCCTCTATGGGCTTCCAAATATCCCTTTGCCAATTCCACAAGAACAGCCTTAGCGAAAGGCTTCTTGAAGGGAAAGATGTAACTCTGTGAGATGAATTAACAGAACACAGAGCAGTTTCTCAGAAAGCTTCTTTCCAGTTTTGAACGGAAGATATTTCCTTTTTCACCATAGCCCTCTATGGGCTTCCAAATATCCCTTTGCCAATTCCACAAGAACAGCCTTAGCGAAAGGCTTCTTGAAGGGAAAGATGTAACTCTATGAGATGAATTGACAGAACACAGAGCAGTGTCTCAGAAAGCTTCTTTCCAGTTTTGAACGGAAGATATTTCCTTTTTGACCATAGCCCTCTACGGGCTTCCAAATATCCCTTTGCCAATTCCACAAGAACAGCCTTAGCGAAAGGCTTCTTGAAGGGAAAGATGTAACTCTGTGAGATGAATTAACAGAACACAGAGCAGTTTCTCAGAAAGCTTCTTTCCAGTTTTGAACGGAAGATATTTCCTTTTTCACCATAGGCCTCTATGGGCTTCCAAATATCCCTTTGCCAATTCCACAAGAACAGCCTTAGCGAAAGGCTTCTTGAAGGGAAAGATGTAACTCTGTGAGATGAATTAACAGAACACAGAGCAGTTTCTCAGAAAGCTTCTTTCCAGTTTTGAACGGAAGATATTTCCTTTTTCACCATAGCCCTCTATGGGCTTCCAAATATCCCTTTGCCAATTCCACAAGAACAGCCTTAGCGAAAGGCTTCTTGAAGGGAAAGATGTAACTCTGTTAGATGAATTAACAGAACACAGAGCAGTTTCTCAGAAACCTTCTTTCCAGTTTTGAACGGAAGATATTTCCTTTTTCACCATAGGCCTCTATGGGCTTCCAAATATCCCTTTGCCAATTCCACAAGAACAGCCTTAGCGAAAGGCTTCTTGAAGGGAAAGATGTAACTCTGTGAGATGAATTAACAGAACACAGAGCAGTTTCTCAGAAAGCTTCTTTCCAGTTTTGAACGGAAGGTATTTCCTTTTTCACCATAGCCCTCTATGGGCTTCCAAATATCCCTTTGCCAATTCCCGAAGAACAGCCTTAGCGAAAGGCTTCTTGAAGGGAAAGATGTAACTCTGTGAGATGAATTAACAGAACACAGAGCAGTTTCTCAGAAAGCTTCTTTCCAGTTTTGAACGGAAGATATTTCCTTTTTCACCATAGGCCTCTATGGGCTTCCAAATATCCCTTTGCCAATTCCACAAGAACAGCCTTAGCGGAAGGCTTCTTGAAGGGAAAGATGTAACTCTGTGAGATGAATTAACAGAACACAGAGCAGTTTCTCAGAAAGCTTCTTTCCAGTTTTGAACGGAAGATATTTCCTTTTTCACCATAGCCATCTATGGGCTTCCAAATATCCCTTTACAAATTCCACAAGAACAGCCTTAGCGAAAGGCTTCTTGAAGGGAAAGATGTAACTCTGTGAGATGAATTAACAGAACACAGAGCAGTTTCTCAGAAAGCTTCTTTCCAGTTTTGAACGGAAGATATTACCTTTTTCACCGTAGCCCTCTATGGGCTTCCAAATATCCCTTTGCCAATTCCACAAGAACAGCCTTAGCGAAAGGCTTCTTGTAGGGAAAGATGTAACTCTGTGAGATGAATTAACAGAACACAGAGCAGTTTCTCAGAAAGCTTCTTTCCAGTTTTGAACGGAAGATATTTCCTTTTTCACCATAGCCCTCTATGGGCTTCCAAATATCCCTTTGCCAATTCCACAAGAAACAGCCTTAGCGAAAGGCTTCTTGAAGGGAAAGATGTAACTCTGTGAGATGAATTAACAGAACACAGAGCAGTTTCTCAGAAAGCTTCTTTCCAGTTTTGAACGGAAGATATTTCCTTTTTCACCATAGCCCTCTATGGGCTTCCAAATATCCCTTTGCCAATTCCACAAGAACAGCCTTAGCGAAAGGCTTCTTGAAGGGAAAAATGTAACTCTGTGAGATGAATTAACAGAACACAGAGCAGTTTCTCAGAAAGCTTCTTTCCAGTTTTGAACGGAAGATATTTCCTTTTTCACCTTAGCCCTCTATGGGCTTCCAAATATCCCTTTGCCAATTCCTCAAGAACAGCCTTAGCGAAAGGCTTCTAGAAGGGAAAGATGTAACTCTGTGAGATGAATTAACAGATCACAGAGCAGTTTCTCAGAAAGCTTCTTTCCAGTTTTGAACGGAAGATATTTCCTTTTTCACCATAGGCCTCTATGGGCTTCCAAATATCCCTTTGCCAATTCCACAAGAACAGCCTCAGCGAAAGGCTTCTTGAAGGGAAAGATGTAACTCTGTGAGATGAATTAACAGAACACAGAGCAGTTTCTCAGAAAGCTTCTTTCCAATTTTGAACGGAAGATATTTCCTTTTTCACCATAGACCTCTATGGGCTTCCAAATATCCCTTTGCCAATTCCACAAGAACAGCCTTAGCGAAAGGCTTCTTGAAGGGAAAGATGTAACTCTGTGAGATGAATTAACAGAACACAGAGAAGTTTCTCAGAAAGCTTCTTTCCAGTTTTGAACGGAAGATATTTCCTTTTTCACCATAGCCCTCTATGGGCTTCCAAATATCCCTTTGCCAATTACACAAGAACAGCCTTAGCGAAAGGCTTCTTGAAGGGAAAGATGTAACTCTGTGAGATGAATTAACAGAACACAGAGCAGTTTCTCAGAAAGCTTCTTTCCAGTTTTGAACGGAAGATATTTCCTTTTTCAGCCTAGGCCTCTATGGGCTTCCAAATATCCCTTTGCCAATTCCACAAGAACAGCCTTAGCGAAAGGCTTCTTGAAGGGAAAGATGTAACTCTGTGAGATGAATTAACAGAACACAGAGCAGTTTCTCAGAAAGCTTCTTTCCAGTTTTGAACGGAAGATATTTCCTTTTTTACCATAGCCCTCTATGGGCTTCCAAATATCCCTTTGCCAATTCCACAAGAACAGCCTTAGCGAAAGGCTTCTTGAAGGGAAAGATGTAACTCTGGGAGATGAATTAACAGAACACAGAGCAGTTTCTCAGAAAGCTTCTTTCCAGTTTTGAATGGAAGATATTTCCTTTTTCACCATAGCCCTCTATGGGCTTCCAAATATCCCTTTGCCAATTCCACAAGAACAGCCTTAGCGAAAGGCTTCTTGAAGGGAAAGATGTAACTCCGTGAGATGAATTAACAGAACACAGAGCAGTTTCTCAGAAAGCTTCTTTCCAGTTTTGAACGGAAGATATTTCCTTTTTCACCATAGCCCTCTATGGGCTTCCAAATATCCCTTTGCCAATTCCACAAGAACAGCCTTAGCGAAAGGCTTCTTGAAGGGAAAGATGTAACTCTGTGAGATGAATTAACAGAACACAGAGCAGTTTCTCAGAAAGCTTCTTTCCAGTTTTGAACGGAAGATATTTCCTTTTTCACCATAGCCCTCTATGGGCTTCCAAATATCCCTTTGCCAATTCCACAAGAACAGCCTTAGCGAAAGGCTTCTTGAAGGGAAAGATGTAACTCTGTGAGATGAATTAACAGAACACAGAGCAGTTTCTCAGAAAGCTTCTTTCCAGTTTTGAACGGAAGATATTTCCTTTTTCACCATAGGCCTCTATGGGCTTCCAAATATCCCTTTGCCAATTCCACAAGAACAGCCTTAGCGAAAGGCTTCTTGAAGGGAAAGATGTAACTCTCTGAGATGAATTAACAGAACACAGAGCAATTTCTCACAAAGCTTCTTTCCAGTTTTGAACGGAAGATATTTCCTTTTTCACCGTAGCCCTCTTTGGGCTTCCAAATATCCCTTTGCCAATTCCACAAGAACAGCCTTAGCGAAAGGCTTCTTGAAGGGAAAGATGTAACTCTGTGAGATGAATTAACAGAACACAGAGCAGTTTCTCTGAAAGCTTCTTTCCAGTTTTGAACGGAAGATATTTCCTTTTTCAACGTAGCCCTCTATGGGCTTCCAAATATCCCTTTGCCAATTCGACAAGAACAGCCTCAGCGAAAGGCTTCTCGAAGGGAAAGATGTAACTCGGTGAGATGAATTAACAGAACACAGAGCAGTTTCTCAGAAAGCTTCTTTCCACTTTTGAACGGAAGATATTTCCTTTTTCACCGTAGCCCTCTATGGGCTTCCAAATATCCCTTTGCCAATTCCCCAAGAACAGCCTTAGCGAAAGGCTTCTTGAAGGGAAAGATGTAACTCTGTGAGATGAATTAACAGAACACAGAGCAGTGTCTCAGAAAGCATCTTTCCACTTTTGAACGGAAGATATTTCCTTTTTCACCATAGCCCTCTAAGGGCTTCCAAATATCCCTTTGCCAATTCCACAAGAACAGCCTTAGCGAAAGGCTTCTTGAAGGGAAAGATGTAACTCTGTGAGATGAATTAACAGAACACAGAGCAGTTTCTCAGAAAGCTTCTTTCCAGTTTTGAACGGAAGGTATTTCCTTTTTCACCATAGCCCTCTATGGGCTTCCAAATATCCCTTTGCCAATTACACAAGAACAGCCTTAGCGAAAGGCTTCTTGAAGGGAACGATGTAACTCTGTGAGATGAATTAACAGAACACAGAGCAGTTTCTCAGAAAGCTTCTTTCCAGTTTTGAACGGAAGATATTTCCTTTTTCACCATAGCCCTCTATGGGCTTCCAAATATCCCTTTGCCAATTCCACAAGAAAAGCCTTAGCGGAAGGCTTCTTGAAGGGAAAGATGTAACTCTGTGAGATGAATTAACAGAACACAGAGCAGTTTCTCAGAAAGCTTCTTTCCAGTTTTGAACGGAAGATATTTCCTTTTTCACCTTAGCCCTCTATGGGCTTCCAAATATCCCTTTACAAATTCCACAAGAACAGCCTTAGCGAAAGGCTTCTTGAAGGGAAAGATGTAACTCTGTGAGATGAATTAACAGAACACAGAGCAGTTTCTCAGAAAGCTTCTTTCCAGTTTTGAACGGAAGATATTTCCTTTTTCACCATAACCCTCTATGGGCTTCCAAATATCCCTTTGCCAATTCCACAAGAACAGCCTTAGCGAAAGGCTTCTTGAAGGGAAAGATGTAACTCTGTGAGATGAATTAACAGAACACAGAGCAGTTTCTCAGAAAGCTTCTTTCCAGTTTTGCACGGAAGATATTTCCTTTTTCAGCATAGGCCTCTATGGGCTTCCAAATATCCCTTTGCCAATTCCACAAGAACAGCCTTAGCGAAAGGCTTCTTGAAGGGAAAGATGTAACTCTGTGAGATGAATTAACAGAACACAGAGCAGTTTCTCAGAAAGCTTCTTTCCAGTTTTGAACGGAAGATATTTCCTTTTTCACCATAGCCCTCTATGGGCTTCCAAATATCCCTTTGCCAATTCCACAAGAACAGCCTTAGCGAAAGGCTTCTTGAAGGGAAAGATGTAACTCTGTGAGATGAATTAACAGAACACAGAGCAGTTTCTCAGAAAGCTTCTTTCCAGTTTTGAACGGAAGATATTTCCTTTTTCACCATAGCCCTCTATGGACTTCCAAATATCCCTTTGCCAATTCCACAAGAACAGCCTTAGCGAAAGGCTTCTTGAAGGGAAAGATGTAACTCTGTGAGATGAATTAACAGAACACAGAGCAGTTTCTCAGAAAGCTTCTTTCCAGTTTTGAACGGAAGATATTTCCTTTTTCACCATAGCCCTCTATGGGCTTCCAAATATCCCTTTGCCAATTCCACAAGAACAGCCTTAGCGAAAGGCTTCTTGAAGGGAAAGATGTAACTCTGTGAGATGAATTAACAGAACACAGAGCAGTTTCTCAGAAAGCTTCTTTCCAGTTTTGAACGGAAGATATTTCCTTTTTCACCTTAGCCCTCTATGGGCTTCCAAATATCCCTTTGCCAATTCCACAAGAACAGCCTTAGCGAAAGGCTTCTTGAAGGGAAAGATGTAACTCTGTGAGATGAATTAACAGAACACAGAGCAGTTTCTCAGAAAGCTTCTTTCCAGTGTTGAACGGAAGATATTTCCTTTTTCACCATAGGCCTCTATGGGCTTCCAAATATCCCTTTGCCAATTCCAGAAGAAAAGCCTTAGCGAAAGGCTTCTTGAAGGGAAAGATGTAACTCTGTGAGATGAATTAACAGAACACAGAGCAGTTTCTCAGAAAGCTTCTTTCCAGTTTTGAACGGAAGATATTTCCTTTTTCACCATAGCCCTCTATGGGCTTCCAAATATCCCTTTGCCAATTCCACAAGAACAGCCTTAGCGAAAGGCTTCTTGAAGGGAAAGATGTAACTCTGTGAGATGAATTAACAGAACACAGAGCAGTTTCTCAGAAAGCTTCTTTCCAGTTTTGAACGGAAGATATTTCCTTTTTCACCATAGCCCTCTATGGGCTTCCAAATATCCCTTTGCCAATTCCACAAGAACAGCCTTAGCGAAAGGCTTCTTGAAGGGAAAGATGTAACTCTGTGAGATGAATTAACAGAACACAGAGCAGTTTCTCAGAAAGCTTCTTTCCAGTTTTGAACGGAAGATATTTCCTTTTTCACCATAGCCCTCTATGGGCTTCCAAATATCCCTTTGCCAATTCCAGAAGAACAGCCTTAGCGAAAGGCTTCTTGAAGGGAAAGATGTAACTCTGTGAGATGAATTAACAGAACACAGAGCAGTTTCTCAGAAAGCTTCTTTCCAGTTTTGAACGGAAGATATTTCCTTTTTCACCGTAGCCCTCTATGGGCTTCCAAATATCCCTTTGCCAATTCAACTAGAACAGCCTTAGCGTAAGGCTTCTTGAAGGGAAAGATGTAACTCTGTGAGATGAATTAATAGAACACAGAGCAGTTTCTCAGAAACCTTCTTTCCAGTTTTGAACGGAAGATATTTCCTTTTTCACCATAGGCCTCTATGGGCTTCCAAATATCCCTTTGCCAATTCCACAAGAACAGCCTTAGCGAAAGGCTTCTTGAAGGGAAAGATGTAACTCTGTGAGATGAATTAACAGAACACAGAGCAGTTTCTCAGAAAGCTTCTTTCCACTTTTGAACGGAAGGTATTTCCTTTTTCACCATAGCCCTCTATGGGCTTCCAAATATCCCTTTGCTAATTCCACAAGAACAGCCTTAGCGAAAGGCTTCTTGAAGGGAAAGATGTAACTCTGTGAGATGAATTAACAGAACACAGAGCAGTTTCTCAGAAAGCTTCTTTCCAGTTTTGAACGGAAGATATTTCCTTTTTCACCATAGTCCTCTATGGGCTTCCAAATATCCCTTTGCCAATTCCACAAGAACAGCCTTAGCGAAAGGCTTCTTGAAGGGAAAGATGTAACTCTGTGAGATGAATTAACAGAACACAGAGCAGTTTCTCAGAAAGCTTCTTTCCAGTTTTGAACGGAAGGTATTTCCTTTTTCACCATAGCCCTCTATGGGCTTCCAAATATCCCTTTGCCAATTCCACAAGAACAGCCTTAGCGGAAGGCTTCTTGAAGGGAAAGATGTAACTCTGTGAGATGAATTAACAGAACACAGAGCAGTTTCTCAGAAAGCTTCTTTCCAGTTTTGAACGGAAGATATTTCCTTTTTCACCATAGCCATCTATGGGCTTCCAAATATCCCTTTACAAATTCCACAAGAACAGCCTTAGCGAAAGGCTTCTTGAAGGGAAAGATGTAACTCTGTGAGATGAATTAACAGAACACAGAGCAGTTTCTCAGAAAGCTTCTTTCCAGTTTTGAACGGAAGATATTACCTTTTTCACCGTAGCCCTCTATGGGCTTCCAAATATCCCTTTGCCAATTCCACAAGAACAGCCTTAGCGAAAGGCTTCTTGTAGGGAAAGATGTAACTCTGTGAGATGAATTAACAGAACACAGAGCAGTTTCTCAGAAAGCTTCTTTCCAGTTTTGAACGGAAGATATTTCCTTTTTCACCATAGCCCTCTATGGGCTTCCAAATATCCCTTTGCCAATTCCACAAGAAACAGCCTTAGCGAAAGGCTTCTTGAAGGGAAAGATGTAACTCTGTGAGATGAATTAACAGAACACAGAGCAGTTTCTCAGAAAGCTTCTTTCCACTTTTGAACGGAAGATATTTCCTTTTTCACCATAGCCCTCTATGGGCTTCCAAATATCCCTTTGCCAATTCCACAAGAACAGCCTTAGCGAAAGGCTTCTTGAAGGGAAAAATGTAACTCTGTGAGATGAATTAACAGAACACAGAGCAGTTTCTCAGAAAGCTTCTTTCCAGTTTTGAACGGAAGATATTTCCTTTTTCACCTTAGCCCTCTATGGGCTTCCAAATATCCCTTTGCCAATTCCTCAAGAACAGCCTTAGCGAAAGGCTTCTAGAAGGGAAAGATGTAACTCTGTGAGATGAATTAACAGATCACAGAGCAGTTTCTCAGAAAGCTTCTTTCCAGTTTTGAACGGAAGATATTTCCTTTTTCACCATAGGCCTCTATGGGCTTCCAAATATCCCTTTGCCAATTCCACAAGAACAGCCTCAGCGAAAGGCTTCTTGAAGGGAAAGATGTAACTCTGTGAGATGAATTAACAGAACACAGAGCAGTTTCTCAGAAAGCTTCTTTCCAATTTTGAACGGAAGATATTTCCTTTTTCACCATAGACCTCTATGGGCTTCCAAATATCCCTTTGCCAATTCCACAAGAACAGCCTTAGCGAAAGGCTTCTTGAAGGGAAAGATGTAACTCTGTGAGATGAATTAACAGAACACAGAGAAGTTTCTCAGAAAGCTTCTTTCCAGTTTTGAACGGAAGATATTTCCTTTTTCACCATAGCCCTCTATGGGCTTCCAAATATCCCTTTGCCAATTACACAAGAACAGCCTTAGCGAAAGGCTTCTTGAAGGGAAAGATGTAACTCTGTGAGATGAATTAACAGAACACAGAGCAGTTTCTCAGAAAGCTTCTTTCCAGTTTTGCACGGAAGATATTTCCTTTTTCAGCCTAGGCCTCTATGGGCTTCCAAATATCCCTTTGCCAATTCCACAAGAACAGCCTTAGCGAAAGGCTTCTTGAAGGGAAAGATGTAACTCTGTGAGATGAATTAACAGAACACAGAGCAGTTTCTCAGAAAGCTTCTTTCCAGTTTTGAACGGAAGATATTTCCTTTTTTACCATAGCCCTCTATGGGCTTCCAAATATCCCTTTGCCAATTCCACAAGAACAGCCTTAGCGAAAGGCTTCTTGAAGGGAAAGATGTAACTCTGGGAGATGAATTAACAGAACACAGAGCAGTTTCTCAGAAAGCTTCTTTCCAGTTTTGAATGGAAGATATTTCCTTTTTCACCATAGCCCTCTATGGGCTTCCAAATATCCCTTTGCCAATTCCACAAGAACAGCCTTAGCGAAAGGCTTCTTGAAGGGAAAGATGTAACTCCGTGAGATGAATTAACAGAACACAGAGCAGTTTCTCAGAAAGCTTCTTTCCAGTTTTGAACGGAAGATATTTCCTTTTTCACCATAGCCCTCTATGGGCTTCCAAATATCCCTTTGCCAATTCCACAAGAACAGCCTTAGCGAAAGGCTTCTTGAAGGGAAAGATGTAACTCTGTGAGATGAATTAACAGAACACAGAGCAGTTTCTCAGAAAGCTTCTTTCCAGTTTTGAACGGAAGATATTTCCTTTTTCACCATAGCCCTCTATGGGCTTCCAAATATCCCTTTGCCAATTCCACAAGAACAGCCTTAGCGAAAGGCTTCTTGAAGGGAAAGATGTAACTCTGTGAGATGAATTAACAGAACACAGAGCAGTTTCTCAGAAAGCTTCTTTCCAGTTTTGAACGGAAGATATTTCCTTTTTCACCATAGGCCTCTATGGGCTTCCAAATATCCCTTTGCCAATTCCACAAGAACAGCCTTAGCGAAAGGCTTCTTGAAGGGAAAGATGTAACTCTCTGAGATGAATTAACAGAACACAGAGCAATTTCTCACAAAGCTTCTTTCCAGTTTTGAACGGAAGATATTTCCTTTTTCACCGTAGCCCTCTTTGGGCTTCCAAATATCCCTTTGCCAATTCCACAAGAACAGCCTTAGCGAAAGGCTTCTTGAAGGGAAAGATGTAACTCTGTGAGATGAATTAACAGAACACAGAGCAGTTTCTCTGAAAGCTTCTTTCCAGTTTTGAACGGAAGATATTTCCTTTTTCACCGTAGCCCTCTATGGGCTTCCAAATATCCCTTTGCCAATTCGACAAGAACAGCCTCAGCGAAAGGCTTCTCGAAGGGAAAGATGTAACTCGGTGAGATGAATTAACAGAACACAGAGCAGTTTCTCAGAAAGCTTCTTTCCACTTTTGAACGGAAGATATTTCCTTTTTCACCGTAGCCCTCTATGGGCTTCCAAATATCCCTTTGCCAATTCCCCAAGAACAGCCTTAGCGAAAGGCTTCTTGAAGGGAAAGATGTAACTCTGTGAGATGAATTAACAGAACACAGAGCAGTGTCTCAGAAAGCATCTTTCCACTTTTGAACGGAAGATATTTCCTTTTTCACCATAGCCCTCTAAGGGCTTCCAAATATCCCTTTGCCAATTCCACAAGAACAGCCTTAGCGAAAGGCTTCTTGAAGGGAAAGATGTAACTCTGTGAGATGAATTAACAGAACACAGAGCAGTTTCTCAGAAAGCTTCTTTCCAGTTTTGAACGGAAGGTATTTCCTTTTTCACCATAGCCCTCTATGGGCTTCCAAATATCCCTTTGCCAATTCCACAAGAACAGCCTTAGCGAAAGGCTTCTTGAAGGGAAAGATGTAACTCTGTGAGATGAATTAACAGAACACAGAGCAGTTTCTCAGAAAGCTTCTTTCCAGTTTTGAACGGAAGATATTTCCTTTTTCACCTTAGCCCTCTATGGGCTTCCAAATATCCCTTTGCCAATTCCACAAGAACAGCCTTAGCGAAAGGCTTCTTGAAGGGAAAGATGTAACTCTGTGAGATGAATTAACAGAACACAGAGCAGTTTCTCAGAAAGCTTCTTTCCAGTGTTGAACGGAAGATATTTCCTTTTTCACCATAGGCCTCTATGGGCTTCCAAATATCCCTTTGCCAATTCCAGAAGAAAAGCCTTAGCGAAAGGCTTCTTGAAGGGAAAGATGTAACTCTGTGAGATGAATTAACAGAACACAGAGCAGTTTCTCAGAAAGCTTCTTTCCAGTTTTGAACGGAAGATATTTCCTTTTTCACCATAGCCCTCTATGGGCTTCCAAATATCCCTTTGCCAATTCCACAAGAACAGCCTTAGCGAAAGGCTTCTTGAAGGGAAAGATGTAACTCTGTGAGATGAATTAACAGAACACAGAGCAGTTTCTCAGAAAGCTTCTTTCCAGTTTTGAACGGAAGATATTTCCTTTTTCACCATAGCCCTCTATGGGCTTCCAAATATCCCTTTGCCAATTCCACAAGAACAGCCTTAGCGAAAGGCTTCTTGAAGGGAAAGATGTAACTCTGTGAGATGAATTAACAGAACACAGAGCAGTTTCTCAGAAAGCTTCTTTCCAGTTTTGAACGGAAGATATTTCCTTTTTCACCATAGCCCTCTATGGGCTTCCAAATATCCCTTTGCCAATTCCAGAAGAACAGCCTTAGCGAAAGGCTTCTTGAAGGGAAAGATGTAACTCTGTGAGATGAATTAACAGAACACAGAGCAGTTTCTCAGAAAGCTTCTTTCCAGTTTTGAACGGAAGATATTTCCTTTTTCACCGTAGCCCTCTATGGGCTTCCAAATATCCCTTTGCCAATTCAACTAGAACAGCCTTAGCGTAAGGCTTCTTGAAGGGAAAGATGTAACTCTGTGAGATGAATTAATAGAACACAGAGCAGTTTCTCAGAAACCTTCTTTCCAGTTTTGAACGGAAGATATTTCCTTTTTCACCATAGGCCTCTATGGGCTTCCAAATATCCCTTTGCCAATTCCACAAGAACAGCCTTAGCGAAAGGCTTCTTGAAGGGAAAGATGTAACTCTGTGAGATGAATTAACAGAACACAGAGCAGTTTCTCAGAAAGCTTCTTTCCACTTTTGAACGGAAGGTATTTCCTTTTTCACCATAGCCCTCTATGGGCTTCCAAATATCCCTTTGCTAATTCCACAAGAACAGCCTTAGCGAAAGGCTTCTTGAAGGGAAAGATGTAACTCTGTGAGATGAATTAACAGAACACAGAGCAGTTTCTCAGAAAGCTTCTTTCCAGTTTTGAACGGAAGATATTTCCTTTTTCACCATAGTCCTCTATGGGCTTCCAAATATCCCTTTGCCAATTCCACAAGAACAGCCTTAGCGAAAGGCTTCTTGAAGGGAAAGATGTAACTCTGTGAGATGAATTAACAGAACACAGAGCAGTTTCTCAGAAAGCTTCTTTCCAGTTTTGAACGGAAGGTATTTCCTTTTTCACCATAGCCCTCTATGGGCTTCCAAATATCCCTTTGCCAATTCCACAAGAACAGCCTTAGCGGAAGGCTTCTTGAAGGGAAAGATGTAACTCTGTGAGATGAATTAACAGAACACAGAGCAGTTTCTCAGAAAGCTTCTTTCCAGTTTTGAACGGAAGATATTTCCTTTTTCACCATAGCCATCTATGGGCTTCCAAATATCCCTTTACAAATTCCACAAGAACAGCCTTAGCGAAAGGCTTCTTGAAGGGAAAGATGTAACTCTGTGAGATGAATTAACAGAACACAGAGCAGTTTCTCAGAAAGCTTCTTTCCAGTTTTGAACGGAAGATATTACCTTTTTCACCGTAGCCCTCTATGGGCTTCCAAATATCCCTTTGCCAATTCCACAAGAACAGCCTTAGCGAAAGGCTTCTTGTAGGGAAAGATGTAACTCTGTGAGATGAATTAACAGAACACAGAGCAGTTTCTCAGAAAGCTTCTTTCCAGTTTTGAACGGAAGATATTTCCTTTTTCACCATAGCCCTCTATGGGCTTCCAAATATCCCTTTGCCAATTCCACAAGAAACAGCCTTAGCGAAAGGCTTCTTGAAGGGAAAGATGTAACTCTGTGAGATGAATTAACAGAACACAGAGCAGTTTCTCAGAAAGCTTCTTTCCACTTTTGAACGGAAGATATTTCCTTTTTCACCATAGCCCTCTATGGGCTTCCAAATATCCCTTTGCCAATTCCACAAGAACAGCCTTAGCGAAAGGCTTCTTGAAGGGAAAAATGTAACTCTGTGAGATGAATTAACAGAACACAGAGCAGTTTCTCAGAAAGCTTCTTTCCAGTTTTGAACGGAAGATATTTCCTTTTTCACCTTAGCCCTCTATGGGCTTCCAAATATCCCTTTGCCAATTCCTCAAGAACAGCCTTAGCGAAAGGCTTCTAGAAGGGAAAGATGTAACTCTGTGAGATGAATTAACAGATCACAGAGCAGTTTCTCAGAAAGCTTCTTTCCAGTTTTGAACGGAAGATATTTCCTTTTTCACCATAGGCCTCTATGGGCTTCCAAATATCCCTTTGCCAATTCCACAAGAACAGCCTCAGCGAAAGGCTTCTTGAAGGGAAAGATGTAACTCTGTGAGATGAATTAACAGAACACAGAGCAGTTTCTCAGAAAGCTTCTTTCCAATTTTGAACGGAAGATATTTCCTTTTTCACCATAGACCTCTATGGGCTTCCAAATATCCCTTTGCCAATTCCACAAGAACAGCCTTAGCGAAAGGCTTCTTGAAGGGAAAGATGTAACTCTGTGAGATGAATTAACAGAACACAGAGAAGTTTCTCAGAAAGCTTCTTTCCAGTTTTGAACGGAAGATATTTCCTTTTTCACCATAGCCCTCTATGGGCTTCCAAATATCCCTTTGCCAATTACACAAGAACAGCCTTAGCGAAAGGCTTCTTGAAGGGAAAGATGTAACTCTGTGAGATGAATTAACAGAACACAGAGCAGTTTCTCAGAAAGCTTCTTTCCAGTTTTGCACGGAAGATATTTCCTTTTTCAGCCTAGGCCTCTATGGGCTTCCAAATATCCCTTTGCCAATTCCACAAGAACAGCCTTAGCGAAAGGCTTCTTGAAGGGAAAGATGTAACTCTGTGAGATGAATTAACAGAACACAGAGCAGTTTCTCAGAAAGCTTCTTTCCAGTTTTGAACGGAAGATATTTCCTTTTTTACCATAGCCCTCTATGGGCTTCCAAATATCCCTTTGCCAATTCCACAAGAACAGCCTTAGCGAAAGGCTTCTTGAAGGGAAAGATGTAACTCTGGGAGATGAATTAACAGAACACAGAGCAGTTTCTCAGAAAGCTTCTTTCCAGTTTTGAATGGAAGATATTTCCTTTTTCACCATAGCCCTCTATGGGCTTCCAAATATCCCTTTGCCAATTCCACAAGAACAGCCTTAGCGAAAGGCTTCTTGAAGGGAAAGATGTAACTCCGTGAGATGAATTAACAGAACACAGAGCAGTTTCTCAGAAAGCTTCTTTCCAGTTTTGAACGGAAGATATTTCCTTTTTCACCATAGCCCTCTATGGGCTTCCAAATATCCCTTTGCCAATTCCACAAGAACAGCCTTAGCGAAAGGCTTCTTGAAGGGAAAGATGTAACTCTGTGAGATGAATTAACAGAACACAGAGCAGTTTCTCAGAAAGCTTCTTTCCAGTTTTGAACGGAAGATATTTCCTTTTTCACCATAGCCCTCTATGGGCTTCCAAATATCCCTTTGCCAATTCCACAAGAACAGCCTTAGCGAAAGGCTTCTTGAAGGGAAAGATGTAACTCTGTGAGATGAATTAACAGAACACAGAGCAGTTTCTCAGAAAGCTTCTTTCCAGTTTTGAACGGAAGATATTTCCTTTTTCACCATAGGCCTCTATGGGCTTCCAAATATCCCTTTGCCAATTCCACAAGAACAGCCTTAGCGAAAGGCTTCTTGAAGGGAAAGATGTAACTCTCTGAGATGAATTAACAGAACACAGAGCAATTTCTCACAAAGCTTCTTTCCAGTTTTGAACGGAAGATATTTCCTTTTTCACCGTAGCCCTCTTTGGGCTTCCAAATATCCCTTTGCCAATTCCACAAGAACAGCCTTAGCGAAAGGCTTCTTGAAGGGAAAGATGTAACTCTGTGAGATGAATTAACAGAACACAGAGCAGTTTCTCTGAAAGCTTCTTTCCAGTTTTGAACGGAAGATATTTCCTTTTTCACCGTAGCCCTCTATGGGCTTCCAAATATCCCTTTGCCAATTCGACAAGAACAGCCTCAGCGAAAGGCTTCTCGAAGGGAAAGATGTAACTCGGTGAGATGAATTAACAGAACACAGAGCAGTTTCTCAGAAAGCTTCTTTCCACTTTTGAACGGAAGATATTTCCTTTTTCACCGTAGCCCTCTATGGGCTTCCAAATATCCCTTTGCCAATTCCCCAAGAACAGCCTTAGCGAAAGGCTTCTTGAAGGGAAAGATGTAACTCTGTGAGATGAATTAACAGAACACAGAGCAGTGTCTCAGAAAGCATCTTTCCACTTTTGAACGGAAGATATTTCCTTTTTCACCATAGCCCTCTAAGGGCTTCCAAATATCCCTTTGCCAATTCCACAAGAACAGCCTTAGCGAAAGGCTTCTTGAAGGGAAAGATGTAACTCTGTGAGATGAATTAACAGAACACAGAGCAGTTTCTCAGAAAGCTTCTTTCCAGTTTTGAACGGAAGGTATTTCCTTTTTCACCATAGCCCTCTATGGGCTTCCAAATATCCCTTTGCCAATTACACAAGAACAGCCTTAGCGAAAGGCTTCTTGAAGGGAACGATGTAACTCTGTGAGATGAATTAACAGAACACAGAGCAGTTTCTCAGAAAGCTTCTTTCCAGTTTTGAACGGAAGATATTTCCTTTTTCACCATAGCCCTCTATGGGCTTCCAAATATCCCTTTGCCAATTCCACAAGAAAAGCCTTAGCGGAAGGCTTCTTGAAGGGAAAGATGTAACTCTGTGAGATGAATTAACAGAACACAGAGCAGTTTCTCAGAAAGCTTCTTTCCAGTTTTGAACGGAAGATATTTCCTTTTTCACCTTAGCCCTCTATGGGCTTCCAAATATCCCTTTACAAATTCCACAAGAACAGCCTTAGCGAAAGGCTTCTTGAAGGGAAAGATGTAACTCTGTGAGATGAATTAACAGAACACAGAGCAGTTTCTCAGAAAGCTTCTTTCCAGTTTTGAACGGAAGATATTTCCTTTTTCACCATAACCCTCTATGGGCTTCCAAATATCCCTTTGCCAATTCCACAAGAACAGCCTTAGCGAAAGGCTTCTTGAAGGGAAAGATGTAACTCTGTGAGATGAATTAACAGAACACAGAGCAGTTTCTCAGAAAGCTTCTTTCCAGTTTTGCACGGAAGATATTTCCTTTTTCAGCATAGGCCTCTATGGGCTTCCAAATATCCCTTTGCCAATTCCACAAGAACAGCCTTAGCGAAAGGCTTCTTGAAGGGAAAGATGTAACTCTGTGAGATGAATTAACAGAACACAGAGCAGTTTCTCAGAAAGCTTCTTTCCAGTTTTGAACGGAAGATATTTCCTTTTTCACCATAGCCCTCTATGGGCTTCCAAATATCCCTTTGCCAATTCCACAAGAACAGCCTTAGCGAAAGGCTTCTTGAAGGGAAAGATGTAACTCTGTGAGATGAATTAACAGAACACAGAGCAGTTTCTCAGAAAGCTTCTTTCCAGTTTTGAACGGAAGATATTTCCTTTTTCACCATAGCCCTCTATGGACTTCCAAATATCCCTTTGCCAATTCCACAAGAACAGCCTTAGCGAAAGGCTTCTTGAAGGGAAAGATGTAACTCTGTGAGATGAATTAACAGAACACAGAGCAGTTTCTCAGAAAGCTTCTTTCCAGTTTTGAACGGAAGATATTTCCTTTTTCACCATAGCCCTCTATGGGCTTCCAAATATCCCTTTGCCAATTCCACAAGAACAGCCTTAGCGAAAGGCTTCTTGAAGGGAAAGATGTAACTCTGTGAGATGAATTAACAGAACACAGAGCAGTTTCTCAGAAAGCTTCTTTCCAGTTTTGAACGGAAGATATTTCCTTTTTCACCTTAGCCCTCTATGGGCTTCCAAATATCCCTTTGCCAATTCCACAAGAACAGCCTTAGCGAAAGGCTTCTTGAAGGGAAAGATGTAACTCTGTGAGATGAATTAACAGAACACAGAGCAGTTTCTCAGAAAGCTTCTTTCCAGTGTTGAACGGAAGATATTTCCTTTTTCACCATAGGCCTCTATGGGCTTCCAAATATCCCTTTGCCAATTCCAGAAGAAAAGCCTTAGCGAAAGGCTTCTTGAAGGGAAAGATGTAACTCTGTGAGATGAATTAACAGAACACAGAGCAGTTTCTCAGAAAGCTTCTTTCCAGTTTTGAACGGAAGATATTTCCTTTTTCACCATAGCCCTCTATGGGCTTCCAAATATCCCTTTGCCAATTCCACAAGAACAGCCTTAGCGAAAGGCTTCTTGAAGGGAAAGATGTAACTCTGTGAGATGAATTAACAGAACACAGAGCAGTTTCTCAGAAAGCTTCTTTCCAGTTTTGAACGGAAGATATTTCCTTTTTCACCATAGCCCTCTATGGGCTTCCAAATATCCCTTTCCCAATTCCACAAGAACAGCCTTAGCGAAAGGCTTCTTGAAGGGAAAGATGTAACTCTGTGAGATGAATTAACAGAACACAGAGCAGTTTCTCAGAAAGCTTCTTTCCAGTTTTGAACGGAAGATATTTCCTTTTTCACCATAGCCCTCTATGGGCTTCCAAATATCCCTTTGCCAATTCCACAAGAACAGCCTTAGCGAAAGGCTTCTTGAAGGGAAAGATGTAACTCTGTGAGATGAATTAACAGAACACAGAGCAGTTTCTCAGAAAGCTTCTTTCCAGTTTTGAACGGAAGATATTTCCTTTTTCACCGTAGCCCTCTATGGGCTTCCAAATATCCCTTTGCCAATTCAACTAGAACAGCCTTAGCGTAAGGCTTCTTGAAGGGAAAGATGTAACTCTGTGAGATGAATTAATAGAACACAGAGCAGTTTCTCAGAAACCTTCTTTCCAGTTTTGAACGGAAGATATTTCCTTTTTCACCATAGGCCTCTATGGGCTTCCAAATATCCCTTTGCCAATTCCACAAGAACAGCCTTAGCGAAAGGCTTCTTGAAGGGAAAGATGTAACTCTGTGAGATGAATTAACAGAACACAGAGCAGTTTCTCAGAAAGCTTCTTTCCACTTTTGAACGGAAGGTATTTCCTTTTTCACCATAGCCCTCTATGGGCTTCCAAATATCCCTTTGCTAATTCCACAAGAACAGCCTTAGCGAAAGGCTTCTTGAAGGGAAAGATGTAACTCTGTGAGATGAATTAACAGAACACAGAGCAGTTTCTCAGAAAGCTTCTTTCCAGTTTTGAACGGAAGATATTTCCTTTTTCACCATAGTCCTCTATGGGCTTCCAAATATCCCTTTGCCAATTCCACAAGAACAGCCTTAGCGAAAGGCTTCTTGAAGGGAAAGATGTAACTCTGTGAGATGAATTAACAGAACACAGAGCAGTTTCTCAGAAAGCTTCTTTCCAGTTTTGAACGGAAGATATTTCCTTTTTCACCATAGCCCTCTATGGGCTTCCAAATATCCCTTTGCCAATTCCACAAGAACAGCCTTAGCGAAAGGCTTCTTGAAGGGAAAGATGTAACTCTGTGAGATGAATTAACAGAACACAGAGCAGTTTCTCAGAAAGCTTCTTTCCAGTTTTGAACGGAAGATATTTCCTTTTTCACCATAGCCCTCTATGGGCTTCCAAATATCCCTTTGCCAATTCCAGAAGAACAGCCTTAGCGAAAGGCTTCTTGAAGGGAAGGATGTAACTCTGTGAGATGAATTAACAGAACACAGAGCAGTTTCTCAGAAAGCTTCTTTCCAGTTTTGAACGGAAGATATTTCCTTTTTCACCATAGCCCTCTATGGGCTTCCAAATATCCCTTTGCCAATTCCACAAGAACAGCCTTAGCGAAAGGCTTCTTGAAGGAAAAGATGTAACTCTGTGAGATGAATTAACAGAACACAGAGCAGTTTCTCAGAAAGCTTCTTTCCAGTTTTGAACGGAAGATATTTCCTTTTTCACCATAGGCCTCTATGGGCTTCCAAATATCCCTTTGCCAATTCCACAAGAACAGCCTTAGCGAAAGGCTTCTTGAAGGGAAAGATGTAACTCTGTGAGATGAATTAACAGAACACAGAGCAGTTTCTCAGAAAGCTTCTTTCCAGTTTTGAACGGAAGATATTTCCTTTTTCACCTTAGCCCTCTATGGGCTTCCAAATATCCCTTTGCCAATTCCATAAGAACAGCCTTAGCGAAAGGCTTCTTGAAGGGAAAGATGTAACTCTGTGAGATGAATTAACAGAACACAGAGAAGTTTCTCAGAAAGCTTCTTTCCAGTTTTGAACGGAAGATATTTCCTTTTTCACCATAGCCCTCTATGGGCTTCCAAATATCCCTTTGCCAATTCCACAAGAACAGCCTTAGCGAAAGGCTTCTTGAAGGGAAAGATGTAACTCTGTGAGATGAATTAACAGAACACAGAGCAGTTTCTCAGAAAGCTTCTTTCCAGTTTTGAACGGAAGATATTTCCTTTTTCACCATAGCCCTCTATGGGCTTCCAAATATCCCTTTACCAATTCCACAAGAACAGCATTAGCGAAAGGCTTCTTGAAGGGAAAGATGTAACTGTGTGAGATGAATTAACAGAACACAGAGGAGTTTCTCAGAAAGCTTCTTTCCAGTTTTGAACGGAAGATATTTCCTTTTTCACCATAGGCCTCTATGGGCTTCCAAATATCCCTTTGCCAATTCCACAAGAACAGCCTTAGCGAAAGGCTTCTTGAAGGGAAAGATGTAACTCTGTGAGAGGAATTAACAGAACACAGAGCAGTTTCTCAGAAAGCTTCTTTCCAGTTTTGAACGGAAGGTATTTCCTTTTTCACCATAGCCCTCTATGGGCTTCCAAATATCCCTTTGCCAATTCCCGAAGAACAGCCTTAGCGAAAGGCTTCTTGAAGGGAAAGATGTAACTCTGTGAGATGAATTAACAGAACACAGAGCAGTTTCTCAGAAAGCTTCTTTCCAGTTTTGAACGGAAGGTATTTCCTTTTTAACCATAGCCCTCTATGGGCTTCCAAATATCCCTTTGCCAATTCCACAAGAACAGCCTTAGCGAAAGGCTTCTTGAAGGGAAAGATGTAACTCTGTGAGATGAATTAACAGAACACAGAGCAGTTTCTCAGAAAGCTTCTTTCCAGTTTTGAACGGAAGATATTTCCTTTTTCACCATAGTCCTCTATGGGCTTCCAAATATCCCTTTGCCAATTCCACAAGAACAGCCTTAGCGAAAGGCTTCTTGAAGGGAAAGATGTAACTCTGTGAGATGAATTAACAGAACACAGAGCAGTTTCTCAGAAAGCTTCTTTCCAGTTTTGAACGGAAGATATTTCCTTTTTCACCTTAGCCCTCTATGGGCTTCCAAATATCCCTTTGCCAATTCCACAAGAACAGCCTTAGCGAAAGGCTTCTTGAAGGGAAAGATGTAACTCTGTGAGATGAATTAACAGAACACAGAGCAGTTTCTCAGAAAGCTTCTTTCCAGTGTTGAACGGAAGATATTTCCTTTTTCACCATAGGACTCTATGGGCTTCCAAATATCCCTTTGCCAATTCCACAAGAAAAGCCTTAGCGAAAGGCTTCTTGAAGGGAAAGATGTAACTCTGTGAGATGAATTAACAGAACACAGAGCAGTTTCTCAGAAAGCTTCTTTCCAGTTTTGAACGGAAGATATTTCCTTTTTCACCATAGCAATCTATGGGCTTCCAAATATCCCTTTGCCAATTCCACAAGAACAGCCTTAGCGAAAGGCTTCTTGAAGGGAAAGATGTAACTCTGTGAGATGAATTAACAGAACACAGAGCAGTTTCTCAGAAAGCTTCTTTCCAGTTTTGAACGGAAGATATTTCCTTTTTCACCATAGCCCTCTATGGGCTTCCAAATATCCCTTTGCCAATTCCACAAGAACAGCCTTAGCGAAAGGCTTCTTGAAGGGAAAGATGTAACTCTGTGAGATGAATTAACAGAACACAGAGCAGTTTCTCAGAAAGCTTCTTTCCAGTTTTGAACGGAAGATATTTCCTTTTTCACCATAGCCCTCTATGGGCTTCCAAATATCCCTTTGCCAATTCCACAAGAACAGCCTTAGCGAAAGGCTTCTTGAAGGGAAAGATGTAACTCTGTGAGATGAATTAACAGAACACAGAGCAATTTCTCACAAAGCTTCTTTCCAGTTTTGAACGGAAGATATTTCCTTTTTCACCGTAGCCCTCTTTGGGCTTCCAAATATCCCTTTGCCAATTCCACAAGAACAGCCTTAGCGAAAGGCTTCTTGAAGGGAAAGATGTAACTATGTGAGATGAATTAACAGAACACAGAGCAGTTTCTCAGAAAGCTTCTTTCCAGTTTTGAACGGAAGGTATTTCCTTTTTCACCATAGCCCTCTATGGGCTTCCAAATATCCCTATGATAATTCCACAAGAAGAGCTTTAGCGAAAGGCTTCTTGAAGGGAAAGATGTAACTCTGTGAGATGAATTAACAGAACACAGAGCAGTTTCTCAGAAAGCTTCTTTCCAGTTTTGAACGGAAGATATTTCCTTTTTCACCATAGCCCTCTATGGGCTTCCAAATATCCCTTTGCCAATTCCACAAGAACAGCCTTAGCGGAAGGCTTCTTGAAGGGAAAGATGTAACTCTGTGAGATGAATTAACAGAACACAGAGCAGTTTCTCAGAAAGTTTCTTTCCAGTTTTGAACGGAAGATATTACCTTTTTCACCGTAGCCCTCTATGGGCTTCCAAATATCCCTTTGCCAATTCTCCCAGAACAGACTTAGCGAAAGGCTTCTTGAAGGGAAAGATGTAACTCTGTGAGATGAATTAACAGAACACAGAGCAGTTTCTCAGAAAGCTTCTTTCCAGTTTTGAACGGAAGATATTTCCTTTTTCACCATAGCCCTCTAGGGACTTCCAAATATCCCTTTGCCAATACCACAAGAACAGCCTTAGCGAAAGGTTTCTCGAAGGGAAAGATGTAACTCTGTGAGATGAATTAACAGAACACAGAGCAGTTTCTCAGAAAGCTTCTTTCCAGTTTTGAACGGAAGATATTTCCTTTTTCACTATAGCCCTCTATGGGCTTCCAAATATCCCTTTGCCAATTCCACAAGAACAGCCTTAGCGAAAGGCTTCTTGAAGGGAAAGATGTCACTCTGTGAGATGAATTAACAGAACACAGAGCAGTTTCTCAGAAAGCATCTTTCCACTTTTGAACGGAAGATATTTCCTTTTTCACCATAGCCCTCTAAGGGCTTCCAAATATCCCTTTGCCAATTCCACAAGAACAGCCTTAGCGAAAGGCTTCTTGAAGGGAAAGATGTAACTCTGTGAGATGAATTAACAGAACACAGAGCAGTTTCTCAGAAAGCTTCTTTCCAGTTTTGAACGGAAGATATTTCCTTTTTCACCATAGCCCTCTAAGGGCTTCCAAATATCCCTTTGCCATTTCCACAAGAACAGCCTTAGCTAAAGGCTTCTTGAAGGGAAAGATGTAACTCTGTGAGATGAATTAACAGAACACAGAGCAGTTTCTCAGAAAGCTTCTTTCCAGTTTTGAACGGAAGATATTTCCTTTTTCACCATAGGCCTCTATGGGCTTCCAAATATCCCTTTGCCAATTCCACAAGAACAGCCTTAGCGAAAGGCTTCTTGAAGGGAAAGATGTAACTCTGTGAGATGAATTAACAGAACACAGAGCAGTTTCTCAGAAAGCTTCTTTCCAGTTTTGAACGGAAGATATTTCCTTTTTCACCTTAGCCCTCTATGGGCTTCCAAATATCCCTTTGCCAATTCCATAAGAACAGCCTTAGCGAAAGGCTTCTTGAAGGGAAAGATGTAACTCTGTGAGATGAATTAACAGAACACAGAGAAGTTTCTCAGAAAGCTTCTTTCCAGTTTTGAACGGAAGATATTTCCTTTTTCACCATAGCCCTCTATGGGCTTCCAAATATCCCTTTGCCAATTCCACAAGAACAGCCTTAGCGAAAGGCTTCTTGAAGGGAAAGATGTAACTCTGTGAGATGAATTAACAGAACACAGAGCAGTTTCTCAGAAAGCTTCTTTCCAGTTTTGAACGGAAGATATTTCCTTTTTCACCATAGCCCTCTATGGGCTTCCAAATATCCCTTTACCAATTCCACAAGAACAGCCTTAGCGAAAGGCTTCTTGAAGGGAAAGATGTAACTGTGTGAGATGAATTAACAGAACACAGAGGAGTTTCTCAGAAAGCTTCTTTCCAGTTTTGAACGGAAGATATTTCCTTTTTCACCATAGGCCTCTATGGGCTTCCAAATATCCCTTTGCCAATTCCACAAGAACAGCCTTAGCGAAAGGCTTCTTGAAGGGAAAGATGTAACTCTGTGAGAGGAATTAACAGAACACAGAGCAGTTTCTCAGAAAGCTTCTTTCCAGTTTTGAACGGAAGGTATTTCCTTTTTCACCATAGCCCTCTATGGGCTTCCAAATATCCCTTTGCCAATTCCCGAAGAACAGCCTTAGCGAAAGGCTTCTTGAAGGGAAAGATGTAACTCTGTGAGATGAATTAACAGAACACAGAGCAGTTTCTCAGAAAGCTTCTTTCCAGTTTTGAACGGAAGATATTTCCTTTTTCACTATAGCCCTCTATGGGCTTCCAAATATCCCTTTGCCAATTCCACAAGAACAGCCTTAGCGAAAGGCTTCTTGAAGGGAAAGATGTAACTCTGTGAGATGAATTAACAGAACACAGAGCAGTTTCTCAGAAAGCTTCTTTCCAGTTTTGAACGGAAGATATTTCCTTTTTCACCATAGTCCTCTATGGGCTTCCAAATATCCCTTTGCCAATTCCACAAGAACAGCCTTAGCGAAAGGCTTCTTGAAGGGAAAGATGTAACTCTGTGAGATGAATTAACAGAACACAGAGCAGTTTCTCAGAAAGCTTCTTTCCAGTTTTGAACGGAAGATATTTCCTTTTTCACCTTAGCCCTCTATGGGCTTCCAAATATCCCTTTGCCAATTCCACAAGAACAGCCTTAGCGAAAGGCTTCTTGAAGGGAAAGATGTAACTCTGTGAGATGAATTAACAGAACACAGAGCAGTTTCTCAGAAAGCTTCTTTCCAGTGTTGAACGGAAGATATTTCCTTTTTCACCATAGGACTCTATGGGCTTCCAAATATCCCTTTGCCAATTCCACAAGAAAAGCCTTAGCGAAAGGCTTCTTGAAGGGAAAGATGTAACTCTGTGAGATGAATTAACAGAACACAGAGCAGTTTCTCAGAAAGCTTCTTTCCAGTTTTGAACGGAAGATATTTCCTTTTTCACCATAGCAATCTATGGGCTTCCAAATATCCCTTTGCCAATTCCACAAGAACAGCCTTAGCGAAAGGCTTCTTGAAGGGAAAGATGTAACTCTGTGAGATGAATTAACAGAACACAGAGCAGTTTCTCAGAAAGCTTCTTTCCAGTTTTGAACGGAAGATATTTCCTTTTTCACCATAGCCCTCTATGGGCTTCCAAATATCCCTTTGCCAATTCCACAAGAACAGCCTTAGCGAAAGGCTTCTTGAAGGGAAAGATGTAACTCTGTGAGATGAATTAACAGAACACAGAGCAGTTTCTCAGAAAGCTTCTTTCCAGTTTTGAACGGAAGATATTTCCTTTTTCACCATAGCCCTCTATGGGCTTCCAAATATCCCTTTGCCAATTCCACAAGAACAGCCTTAGCGAAAGGCTTCTTGAAGGGAAAGATGTAACTCTCTGAGATGAATTAACAGAACACAGAGCAATTTCTCACAAAGCTTCTTTCCAGTTTTGAACGGAAGATATTTCCTTTTTCACCGTAGCCCTCTTTGGGCTTCCAAATATCCCTTTGCCAATTCCACAAGAACAGCCTTAGCGAAAGGCTTCTTGAAGGGAAAGATGTAACTATGTGAGATGAATTAACAGAACACAGAGCAGTTTCTCAGAAAGCTTCTTTCCAGTTTTGAACGGAAGGTATTTCCTTTTTCACCATAGCCCTCTATGGGCTTCCAAATATCCCTATGATAATTCCACAAGAAGAGCTTTAGCGAAAGGCTTCTTGAAGGGAAAGATGTAACTCTGTGAGATGAATTAACAGAACACAGAGCAGTTTCTCAGAAAGCTTCTTTCCAGTTTTGAACGGAAGATATTTCCTTTTTCACCATAGCCCTCTATGGGCTTCCAAATATCCCTTTGCCAATTCCACAAGAACAGCCTTAGCGGAAGGCTTCTTGAAGGGAAAGATGTAACTCTGTGAGATGAATTAACAGAACACAGAGCAGTTTCTCAGAAAGCTTCTTTCCAGTTTTGATCGGAAGATATTTCCTTTTTCACCATAGCCCTCTATGGGCTTCCAAATATCCCTTTGCCAATTCCACAAGAACAGCCTTAGCGAAAGGCTTCTTGAAGGGAAAGATGTAACTCTGTGAGATGAATTAACAGAACACAGAGCAGTTTCTCAGAAAGCTTCTTTCCAGTTTTGAACGGAAGATATTTCCTTTTTCACCATAGCCCTCTATGGGCTTCCAAATATCCCTTTGCCAATTCTCCCAGAACAGACTTAGCGAAAGGCTTCTTGAAGGGAAAGATGTAACTCTGTGAGATGAATTAACAGAACACAGAGCAGTTTCTCAGAAAGCTTCTTTCCAGTTTTGAACGGAAGATATTTCCTTTTTCACCATAGCCCTCTATGGGCTTCCAAATATCCCTTTGCCAATTCCACAAGAACAGCCTTAGCGAAAGGCTTCTTGAAGGGAAAGATGTAACTCTGTGAGATGAATTAACAGAACACAGAGCAGTTTCTCAGAAACCTTCTTTCCAGTTTTGAACGGAAGATATTTCCTTTTTCACCATAGCCCTCTATGGGCTTCCAAATATCCCTTTGCCAATTCCACAAGAACAGCCTTAGCGAAAGGCTTCTTGAAGGGAAAGATGTAACTCTGTGAGATGAATTAACAGAACATAGAGCAGTTTCTCAGAAAGCTTCTTTCCAGTTTTGAACGGAAGGTATTTCCTTTTTCACCATAGGCCTCTATGGGCTTCCAAATATCCCTTTGCCAATTCCCCAAGAACAGCCTTAGCGAAAGGCTTCTTGAAGGGAAAGATGTAACTCTGTGAGATGAATTCACAGAACACAGAGCAGTTTCTCAGAAAGCTTCTTTCCAGTTTTGAACGGAAGATATTTACTTTTTCACCATAGGCCTCTATGGGCTTCCAAATATCCCTTTGCCAATTCCACAAGAACAGCCTTAGCGAAAGGCTTCTTGAAGGGAAAGATGTAACTCTGTGAGATGAATTCACAGAACACAGAGCAGTTTCTCAGAAAGCTTCTTTCCAGTTTTGAACGGAAGATATTTCCTTTTTCACCATAGCCCTCTTTGGGCTTCCAAATATCCCTTTGCCAATTCCACAAGAACAGCCTTAGCGAAAGGCTTGTTGAAGGGAAAGATGTAACTCTGTGAGATGAATTAACAGAACACAGAGCAGTTTCTCAGAAAGCTTCTTTCCAGTTTTGAACGGAAGGTATTTCCTTTTTCACCATAGCCCTCTATGGGCTTCCAAATATCCCTTTGCCAATTCCCGAAGAACAGCCTTAGCGAAAGGCTTCTTGAAGGGAAAGATGTAACTCTGTGAGATGAATTAGCAGAACACAGAGCAGTTTCTCAGAAAGCTTCTTTCCAGTTTTGAACGGAAGATATTTCGTTTTTCACCATAGCCCTGTATGGGCTTCCAAATATCCCTTTGCCAATTCCACAAGAACAGCCTTAGCGGAAGGCTTCTTGAAGGGAAAGATGTAACTCTGTGAGATGAATTAACAGAACACAGAGCAGTTTCTCAGAAAGCTTCTTTCCAGTTTTGAACGGAAGATATTTCCTTTTTCACCATAGCCCTCTATGGGCTTCCAAATATCCCTTTACAAATTCCACAAGAACAGCCTTAGCGAAAGGCTTCTTGAAGGGAAAGATGTAACTCTGTGAGATGAATTAACAGAACACAGAGCAGTTTCTCAGAAAGTTTCTTTCCAGTTTTGAACGGAAGATATTACCTTTTTCACCGTAGCCCTCTATGGGCTTCCAAATATCCCTTTGCCAATTCTCCCAGAACAGACTTAGCGAAAGGCTTCTTGAAGGGAAAGATGTAACTCTGTGAGATGAATTAACAGAACACAGAGCAGTTTCTCAGAAAGCTTCTTTCCAGTTTTGAACGGAAGATATTTCCTTTTTCACCATAGCCCTCTAGGGACTTCCAAATATCCCTTTGCCAATACCACAAGAACAGCCTTAGCGAAAGGTTTCTCGAAGGGAAAGATGTAACTCTGTGAGATGAATTAACAGAACACAGAGCAGTTTCTCAGAAAGCTTCTTTCCAGTTTTGAACGGAAGATATTTCCTTTTTCACTATAGCCCTCTATGGGCTTCCAAATATCCCTTTGCCAATTCCACAAGAACAGCCTTAGCGAAAGGCTTCTTGAAGGGAAAGATGTCACTCTGTGAGATGAATTAACAGAACACAGAGCAGTTTCTCAGAAAGCATCTTTCCACTTTTGAACGGAAGATATTTCCTTTTTCACCATAGCCCTCTAAGGGCTTCCAAATATCCCTTTGCCAATTCCACAAGAACAGCCTTAGCGAAAGGCTTCTTGAAGGGAAAGATGTAACTCTGTGAGATGAATTAACAGAACACAGAGCAGTTTCTCAGAAAGCTTCTTTCCAGTTTTGAACGGAAGATATTTCCTTTTTCACCATAGCCCTCTAAGGGCTTCCAAATATCCCTTTGCCATTTCCACAAGAACAGCCTTAGCGAAAGGCTTCTTGAAGGGAAAGATGTAACTCTGTGAGATGAATTAACAGAACACAGAGCAGTTTCTCAGAAAGTTTCTTTCCAGTTTTGAACGGAAGATATTACCTTTTTCACCGTAGCCCTCTATGGGCTTCCAAATATCCCTTTGCCAATTCTCCCAGAACAGACTTAGCGAAAGGCTTCTTGAAGGGAAAGATGTAACTCTGTGAGATGAATTAACAGAACACAGAGCAGTTTCTCAGAAAGCTTCTTTCCAGTTTTGAACGGAAGATATTTCCTTTTTCACCATAGCCCTCTAGGGACTTCCAAATATCCCTTTGCCAATACCACAAGAACAGCCTTAGCGAAAGGTTTCTCGAAGGGAAAGATGTAACTCTGTGAGATGAATTAACAGAACACAGAGCAGTTTCTCAGAAAGCTTCTTTCCAGTTTTGAACGGAAGATATTTCCTTTTTCACTATAGCCCTCTATGGGCTTCCAAATATCCCTTTGCCAATTCCACAAGAACAGCCTTAGCGAAAGGCTTCTTGAAGGGAAAGATGTCACTCTGTGAGATGAATTAACAGAACACAGAGCAGTTTCTCAGAAAGCATCTTTCCACTTTTGAACGGAAGATATTTCCTTTTTCACCATAGCCCTCTAAGGGCTTCCAAATATCCCTTTGCCAATTCCACAAGAACAGCCTTAGCGAAAGGCTTCTTGAAGGGAAAGATGTAACTCTGTGAGATGAATTAACAGAACACAGAGCAGTTTCTCAGAAAGCTTCTTTCCAGTTTTGAACGGAAGATATTTCCTTTTTCACCATAGCCCTCTAAGGGCTTCCAAATATCCCTTTGTCATTTCCACAAGAACAGCCTTAGCTAAAGGCTTCTTGAAGGGAAAGATGTAACTCTGTGAGATGAATTAACAGAACACAGAGCAGTTTCTCAGAAAGCTTCTTTCCAGTTTTGAACGGAAGATATTTCCTTTTTCACCATAGGCCTCTATGGGCTTCCAAATATCCCTTTGCCAATTCCACAAGAACAGCCTTAGCGAAAGGCTTCTTGAAGGAAAAGATGTAACTCTGTGAGATGAATTAACAGAACACAGAGCAGTTTCTCAGAAAGCTTCTTTCCAGTTTTGAACGGAAGATATTTCCTTTTTCACCATAGGCCTCTATGGGCTTCCAAATATCCCTTTGCCAATTCCACAAGAACAGCCTTAGCGAAAGGCTTCTTGAAGGGAAAGATGTAACTCTGTGAGATGAATTAACAGAACACAGAGCAGTTTCTCAGAAAGCTTCTTTCCAGTTTTGAACGGAAGATATTTCCTTTTTCACCATAGCCCTCTATGGGCTTCCAAATATCCCTTTGCCAATTCCACAAGAACAGCCTTAGCGAAAGGCTTCTTGAAGGGAAAGATGTAACTCTATGAGATGAATTAACAGAACACAGAGCAGTTTCTCAGAAAGCTTCTTTCCAGTTTTGAACGGAAGGTATTTCCTTTTTCACCATAGCCCTCCTTGGGCTTCCAAATATCCCTTTGCCAATTCCCGAAGAACAGCCTTAGCGAAAGGCTTCTTGAAGGGAAAGATGTAACTCTGTGAGATGAATTAACAGAACACAGAGCAGTTTCTCAGAAAGCTTCTTTCCAGTTTTGAACGGAAGATATTTCCTTTTTCACCATAGCCCTCTATGGGCTTCCAAATATCCCTATGATAATTCCACAAGAACAGCTTTAGCGAAAGGTTTCTTGAAGGGAAAGATGTAACTCTGTGAGATGAAATAACAGAACACAGAGCAGTTTCTCAGAAAGCTTCTTTCCAGTTTTGAACGGAAGATATTTCCTTTTTCACTATAGCCCTCTATGGGCTTCCAAATATCCCTTTGCCAATTCCACAAGAACAGCCTTAGCGAAAGGCTTCTTGAAGGGAAAGATGTAACTCTGTGAGATGAATTAACAGAACACAGAGCAGTTTCTCAGAAAGCTTCTTTCCAGTTTTGAACGGAAGATATTTCCTTTTTCACCATAGGCCTCTATGGGCTTCCAAATATCCCTTTGCCAATTCCACAAGAACAGCCTTAGCGAAAGGCTTCTTGAAGGGAAAGATGTAACTCTGTGAGATGAATTAACAGAACACAGAGCAGTTTCTCAGAAAGCTTCTTTCCAGTTTTGAACGGAAGATATTTCCTTTTTGACCATAGCCCTCTACGGGCTTCCAAATATCCCTTTGCCAATTCCACAAGAACAGCCTTAGCGAAAGGCTTCTTAAAGGGAAAGATGTAACTCTGTGAGATGAATTAACAGAACACAGAGCAGTTTCTCAGAAACCTTCTTTCCAGTTTTGAACGGAAGATATTTCCTTTTTCACCATAGCCCTCTATGGGCTTCCAAATATCCCTTTGCCAATTCCACAAGAACAGCCTTAGCGAAAGGCTTCTTGAAGGGAAAGATGTAACTCTGTGAGATGAATTAACAGAACACAGAGCAGTTTCTCAGAAAGCTTCTTTCCAGTTTTGAACGGAAGGTATTTCCTTTTTCACCATAGCCCTCTATGGGCTTCCAAATATCCCTTTGCCAATTCCCCAAGAACAGCCTTAGCGAAAGGCTTCTTGAAGGGAAAGATGTAACTCTGTGAGATGAATTAACAGAACACAGAGCAGTTTCTCAGAAAGCTTCTTTCCAGTTTTGAACGGAAGATATTTCCTTTTTCACCATAGGCCTCTATGGGCTTCCAAATATCCCTTTGCCAATTCCACAAGAACAGGCTTAGCGAAAGGCTTCTTGTAGGGAAAGATGTAACTCTGTGAGATGAATTAACAGAACACAGAGCAGTTTCTCAGAAAGCTTCTTTCCAGTTTTGAATGGAAGATATTTCCTTTTTCACCATAGGCCTCTATGGGCTTCCAAATATCCCTTTGCCAATTCCACAAGAACAGCCTTAGCGAAAGGCTTCTTGAAGGGAAAGATGTAACTCTGTGAGATGAATTAACAGAACACAGAGCAGTTTCTCAGAAAGCTTCTTTCCAGTTTTGAACGGAAGGTATTTCCTTTTTCACCATAGCCCTCTATGGGCTTCCAAATATCCCTTTGCCAATTCCCGAAGAACAGCCTTAGCGAAAGGCTTCTTGAAGGGAAAGATGTAACTCTGTGAGATGAATTAGCAGAACACAGAGCAGTTTCTCAGAAAGCTTCTTTCCAGTTTTGAACGGAAGATATTTCGTTTTTCACCATAGCCCTCTATGGGCTTCCAAATATCCCTTTGCCAATTCCACAAGAACAGCCTTAGCGGAAGGCTTCTTGAAGGGAAAGATGTAACTCTGTGAGATGAATTAACAGAACACAGAGCAGTTTCTCAGAAAGCTTCTTTCCAGTTTTGAACGGAAGATATTTCCTTTTTCACCATAGCCCTGTATGGGCTTCCAAATATCCCTTTACAAATTCCACAAGAACAGCCTTAGCGAAAGGCTTCTTGAAGGGAAAGATGTAACTCTGTGAGATTAATTAACAGAACACAGAGCAGTTTCTCAGAAAGCTTCTTTCCAGTTTTGAACGGAAGATATTACCTTTTTCACCGTAGCCCTCTATGGGCTTCCAAATATCCCTTTGCCAATTCTCCCAGAACAGACTTAGCGAAAGGCTTCTTGAAGGGAAAGATGTAACTCTGTGAGATGAATTAACAGAACACAGAGCAGTTTCTCAGAAAGCTTCTTTCCAGTTTTGAACGCTAGATATTTCCTTTTTCACCATAGCCCTCTATGGGCTTCCAAATATCCCTTTGCCAATTCCACAAGAACAGCCTTAGCGAAAGGCTTCTTGAAGGGAAAGATGTAACTCTGTGAGATGAATTAACAGAACACAGAGCAGTTTCTCAGAAAGCTTCTTTCCAGTTTTGAACGGAAGGTATTTCCTTTTTCACCATAGCCCTCTATGGGCTTCCAAATATCCCTTTGCCAATTCCCCAAGAACAGCCTTAGCGAAAGGCTTCTTGAAGGGAAAGATGTAACTCTGTGAGATGAATTAACAGAACACAGAGCAGTTTCACAGAAAGTTTCTTTCCAGTTTTGAACGGAAGATATTTCCTTTTTCACCATAGCCCTCTAGGGACTTCCAAATATCCCTTTGCCAATACCACAAGAACAGCCTTAGCGAAAGGTTTCTTGAAGGGAAAGATGTAACTCTGTGAGATGAATTAACAGAACACAGAGCAGTTTCTCAGAAAGCTTCTTTCCAGTTTTGAACGGAAGATATTTCCTTTTTCACTATAGCCCTCTATGGGCTTCTAAATATCCCTTTGCCAATTCCACAAGAACAGCCTTAGCGAAATGCTTCTTGAAGGGAAAGATGTAACTCTATGAGATGAATTAACAGAACACAGAGCAGTGTCTCAGAAAGCTTCTTTCCAGTTTTGAACGGAAGATATTTCCTTTTTGACCATAGCCCTCTACGGGCTTCCAAATATCCCTTTGCCAATTCCACAAGAACAGCCTTAGCGAAAGGCTTCTTGAAGGGAAAGATGTAACTCTGTGAGATGAATTAACAGAACACAGAGCAGTTTCTCAGAAACCTTCTTTCCAGTTTTGAACGGAAGGTATTTCCTTTTTCACCATAGCCCTCTATGGGCTTCCAAATATCCCTTTGCCAATTCCACAAGAACAGCCTTAGCGAAAGGCTTCTTGAAGGGAAAGATGTAACTCTGTGAGATGAATTAACAGAACACAGAGCAGTTTCTCAGAAAGCTTCTTTCCAGTTTTGAACGGAAGGTATTTCCTTTTTCACCATAGCCCTCTATGGGCTTCCAAATATCCCTTTGCCAATTCCCCAAGAACAGCCTTAGCGAAAGGCTTCTTGAAGGGAAAGATGTAACTCTGTGAGATGAATTAACAGAACACAGAGCAGTTTCTCAGAAAGCTTCTTTCCAGTTTTGAACGGAAGATATTTCCTTTTTCACCATAGGCCTCTATGGGCTTCCAAATATCCCTTTGCCAATTCCACAAGAACAGCCTTAGCGAAAGGCTTCTTGAAGGGAAAGATGTAACTCTGTGAGATGAATTAACAGAACACAGAGCAGTTTCTCAGAAAGCTTCTTTCCAGTTTTGAACGGAAGATATTTCCTTTTTCACCATAGGCCTCTATGGGCTTCCAATTATCCCTTTGCCAATTCCACAAGAACAGCCTTAGCGAAAGGCTTCTTGAAGGGAAAGATGTAACTCTGTGAGATGAATTAACAGAACACAGAGCAGTTTCTCAGAAAGCTTCTTTCCAGTTTTGAACGGAAGATATTTCCTTTTTCACCATAGGCCTCTATGGGCTTCCAAATATCCCTTTGCCAATTCCACAAGAACAGCCTTAGCGAAAGGCTTCTTGAAGGGAAAGATGTAACTCTGTGAGATGAATTAGCAGAACACAGAGCAGTTTCTCAGAAAGCTTCTTTCCAGTTTTGAACGGAAGATATTTCCTTTTTCACCATAGCCCTCTATGGGCTTCCAAATATCCCTTTGCCAATTCCACAAGAACAGCCTTAGCGAAAGGCTTCTTGAAGGGAAAGATGTAACTCTATGAGATGAATTGACAGAACACAGAGCAGTGTCTCAGAAAGCTTCTTTCCAGTTTTGAACGGAAGATATTTCCTTTTTGACCATAGCCCTCTACGGGCTTCCAAATATCCCTTTGCCAATTCCACAAGAACAGCCTTAGCGAAAGGCTTCTTGAAGGGAAAGATGTAACTCTGTGAGATGAATTAACAGAACACAGAGCAGTTTCTCAGAAAGCTTCTTTCCAGTTTTGAACGGAAGATATTTCCTTTTTCACCATAGGCCTCTATGGGCTTCCAAATATCCCTTTGCCAATTCCACAAGAACAGCCTTAGCGAAAGGCTTCTTGAAGGGAAAGATGTAACTCTGTGAGATGAATTAACAGAACACAGAGCAGTTTCTCAGAAAGCTTCTTTCCAGTTTTGAACGGAAGATATTTCCTTTTTCACCATAGCCCTCTATGGGCTTCCAAATATCCCTTTGCCAATTCCACAAGAACAGCCTTAGCGAAAGGCTTCTTGAAGGGAAAGATGTAACTCTGTTAGATGAATTAACAGAACACAGAGCAGTTTCTCAGAAACCTTCTTTCCAGTTTTGAACGGAAGATATTTCCTTTTTCACCAGAGGCCTCTATGGGCTTCCAAATATCCCTTTGCCAATTCCACAAGAACAGCCTTAGCGAAAGGCTTCTTGAAGGGAAAGATGTAACTCTGTGAGATGAATTAACAGAACACAGAGCAGTTTCTCAGAAAGCTTCTTTCCAGTTTTGAACGGAAGGTATTTCCTTTTTCACCATAGCCCTCTATGGGCTTCCAAATATCCCTTTGCCAATTCCCGAAGAACAGCCTTAGCGAAAGGCTTCTTGAAGGGAAAGATGTAACTCTGTGAGATGAATTAACAGAACACAGAGCAGTTTCTCAGAAAGCTTCTTTCCAGTTTTGAACGGAAGATATTTCCTTTTTCACCATAGGCCTCTATGGGCTTCCAAATATCCCTTTGCCAATTCCACAAGAACAGCCTTAGCGGAAGGCTTCTTGAAGGGAAAGATGTAACTCTGTGAGATGAATTAACAGAACACAGAGCAGTTTCTCAGAAAGCTTCTTTCCAGTTTTGAACGGAAGATATTTCCTTTTTCACCATAGCCATCTATGGGCTTCCAAATATCCCTTTACAAATTCCACAAGAACAGCCTTAGCGAAAGGCTTCTTGAAGGGAAAGATGTAACTCTGTGAGATGAATTAACAGAACACAGAGCAGTTTCTCAGAAAGCTTCTTTCCAGTTTTGAACGGAAGATATTACCTTTTTCACCGTAGCCCTCTATGGGCTTCCAAATATCCCTTTGCCAATTCCACAAGAACAGCCTTAGCGAAAGGCTTCTTGTAGGGAAAGATGTAACTCTGTGAGATGAATTAACAGAACACAGAGCAGTTTCTCAGAAAGCTTCTTTCCAGTTTTGAACGGAAGATATTTCCTTTTTCACCATAGCCCTCTATGGGCTTCCAAATATCCCTTTGCCAATTCCACAAGAAACAGCTTTAGCGAAAGGCTTCTTGAAGGGAAAGATGTAACTCTGTGAGATGAATTAACAGAACACAGAGCAGTTTCTCAGAAAGCTTCTTTCCACTTTTGAACGGAAGATATTTCCTTTTTCACCATAGCCCTCTATGGGCTTCCAAATATCCCTTTGCCAATTCCACAAGAACAGCCTTAGCGAAAGGCTTCTTGAAGGGAAAAATGTAACTCTGTGAGATGAATTAACAGAACACAGAGCAGTTTCTCAGAAAGCTTCTTTCCAGTTTTGAACGGAAGATATTTCCTTTTTCACCTTAGCCCTCTATGGGCTTCCAAATATCCCTTTGCCAATTCCTCAAGAACAGCCTTAGCGAAAGGCTTCTTGAAGGGAAAGATGTAACTCTGTGAGATGAATTAACAGATCACAGAGCAGTTTCTCAGAAAGCTTCTTTCCAGTTTTGAACGGAAGATATTTCCTTTTTCACCATAGGCCTCTATGGGCTTCCAAATATCCCTTTGCCAATTCCACAAGAACAGCCTTAGCGAAAGGCTTCTTGAAGGGAAAGATGTAACTCTGTGAGATGAATTAACAGAACACAGAGCAGTTTCTCAGAAAGCTTCTTTCCAATTTTGAACGGAAGATATTTCCTTTTTCACCATAGACCTCTATGGGCTTCCAAATATCCCTATGCCAATTCCACAAGAACAGCCTTAGCGAAAGGCTTCTTGAAGGGAAAGATGTAACTCTGTGAGATGAATTAACAGAACACAGAGCAGTTTCTCAGAAAGCTTCTTTCCAGTTTTGAACGGAAGATATTTCCTTTTTCACCATAGCCCTCTATGGGCTTCCAAATATCCCTTTGCCAATTCCACAAGAACAGCCTTAGCGAAAGGCTTCTTGAAGGGAAAGATGTAACTCTGTGAGATGAATTAACAGAACACAGAGCAGTTTCTCAGAAACCTTCTTTCCAGTTTTGAACGGAAGATATTTCCTTTTTCACCATAGGCCTCTATGGGCTTCCAAATATCCCTTTGCCAATTCCACAAGAACAGCCTTAGCGAAAGGCTTCTTGAAGGGAAAGATGTAACTCTGTGAGATGAATTAACAGAACACAGAGCAGTTTCTCAGAAAGCTTCTTTCCAGTTTTGAACGGAAGGTATTTCCTTTTTCACCATAGCCCTCTATGGGCTTCCAAATATCCCTTTGCCAATTCCCCAAGAACAGCCTTAGCGAAAGGCTTCTTGAAGGGAAAGATGTAACTCTGTGAGATGAATTAACAGAACACAGAGCAGTTTCACAGAAAGTTTCTTTCCAGTTTTGAACGGAAGATATTTCCTTTTTCACCATAGCCCTCTAGGGACTTCCAAATATCCCTTTGCCAATACCACAAGAACAGCCTTAGCGAAAGGTTTCTTGAAGGGAAAGATGTAACTCTGTGAGATGAATTAACAGAACACAGAGCAGTTTCTCAGAAAGCTTCTTTCCAGTTTTGAACGGAAGATATTTCCTTTTTCACTATAGCCCTCTATGGGCTTCCAAATATCCCTTTGCCAATTCCACAAGAACAGCCTTAGCGAAATGCTTCTTGAAGGGAAAGATGTAACTCTATGAGATGAATTAACAGAACACAGAGCAGTGTCTCAGAAAGCTTCTTTCCAGTTTTGAACGGAAGATATTTCCTTTTTGACAATAGCCCTCTACGGGCTTCCAAATATCCCTTTGCCAATTCCACAAGAACAGCCTTAGCGAAAGGCTTCTTGAAGGGAAAGATGTAACTCTGTGAGATGAATTAACAGAACACAGAGCAGTTTCTCAGAAACCTTCTTTCCAGTTTTGAACGGAAGATATTTCCTTTTTCACCATAGCCCTCTAGGGGCTTCCAAATATCCCTTTGCCAATTCCACAAGAACAGCCTTAGCGAAAGGCTTCTTGAAGGGAAAGATGTAACTCTGTGAGATGAATTAACAGAACACAGAGCAGTTTCTCAGAAAGCTTCTTTCCAGTTTTGAACGGAAGGTATTTCCTTTTTCACCATAGCCCTCTATGGGCTTCCAAATATCCCTTTGCCAATTCCCCAAGAACAGCCTTAGCGAAAGGCTTCTTGAAGGGAAAGATGTAACTCTGTGAGATGAATTAACAGAACACAGAGCAGTTTCTCAGAAAGCTTCTTTCCAGTTTTGAACGGAAGATATTTCCTTTTTCACCATAGGCCTCTATGGGCTTCCAAATATCCCTTTGCCAATTCCACAAGAACAGCCTTAGCGAAAGGCTTCTTGAAGGGAAAGATGTAACTCTGTGAGATGAATTAACAGAACACAGAGCAGTTTCTCAGAAAGCTTCTTTCCAGTTTTGAACGGAAGATATTTCCTTTTTCACCATAGGCCTCTATGGGCTTCCAATTATCCCTTTGCCAATTCCACAAGAACAGCCTTAGCGAAAGGCTTCTTGAAGGGAAAGATGTAACTCTGTGAGATGAATTAACAGAACACAGAGCAGTTTCTCAGAAAGCTTCTTTCCAGTTTTGAACGGAAGATATTTCCTTTTTCACCATAGGCCTCTATGGGCTTCCAAATATCCCTTTGCCAATTCCACAAGAACAGCCTTAGCGAAAGGCTTCTTGAAGGGAAAGATGTAACTCTGTGAGATGAATTAACAGAACACAGAGCAGTTTCTCAGAAAGCTTCTTTCCAGTTTTGAACGGAAGATATTTCCTTTTTCACCATAGCCCTCTATGGGCTTCCAAATATCCCTTTGCCAATTCCACAAGAACAGCCTTAGCGAAAGGCTTCTTGAAGGGAAAGATGTAACTCTATGAGATGAATTGACAGAACACAGAGCAGTGTCTCAGAAAGCTTCTTTCCAGTTTTGAACGGAAGATATTTCCTTTTTGACCATAGCCCTCTACGGGCTTCCAAATATCCCTTTGCCAATTCCACAAGAACAGCCTTAGCGAAAGGCTTCTTGAAGGGAAAGATGTAACTCTGTGAGATGAATTAACAGAACACAGAGCAGTTTCTCAGAAAGCTTCTTTCCAGTTTTGAACGGAAGATATTTCCTTTTTCACCATAGGCCTCTATGGGCTTCCAAATATCCCTTTGCCAATTCCACAAGAACAGCCTTAGCGAAAGGCTTCTTGAAGGGAAAGATGTAACTCTGTGAGATGAATTAACAGAACACAGAGCAGTTTCTCAGAAAGCTTCTTTCCAGTTTTGAACGGAAGATATTTCCTTTTTCACCATAGCCCTCTATGGGCTTCCAAATATCCCTTTGCCAATTCCACAAGAACAGCCTTAGCGAAAGGCTTCTTGAAGGGAAAGATGTAACTCTGTTAGATGAATTAACAGAACACAGAGCAGTTTCTCAGAAACCTTCTTTCCAGTTTTGAACGGAAGATATTTCCTTTTTCACCATAGGCCTCTATGGGCTTCCAAATATCCCTTTGCCAATTCCACAAGAACAGCCTTAGCGAAAGGCTTCTTGAAGGGAAAAATGTAACTCTGTGAGATGAATTAACAGAACACAGAGCAGTTTCTCAGAAAGCTTCTTTCCAGTTTTGAACGGAAGATATTTCCTTTTTCACCTTAGCCCTCTATGGGCTTCCAAATATCCCTTTGCCAATTCCTCAAGAACAGCCTTAGCGAAAGGCTTCTTGAAGGGAAAGATGTAACTCTGTGAGATGAATTAACAGATCACAGAGCAGTTTCTCAGAAAGCTTCTTTCCAGTTTTGAACGGAAGATATTTCCTTTTTCACCATAGGCCTCTATGGGCTTCCAAATATCCCTTTGCCAATTCCACAAGAACAGCCTTAGCGAAAGGCTTCTTGAAGGGAAAGATGTAACTCTGTGAGATGAATTAACAGAACACAGAGCAGTTTCTCAGAAAGCTTCTTTCCAATTTTGAACGGAAGATATTTCCTTTTTCACCATAGACCTCTATGGGCTTCCAAATATCCCTTTGCCAATTCCACAAGAACAGCCTTAGCGAAAGGCTTCTTGAAGGGAAAGATGTAACTCTGTGAGATGAATTAACAGAACACAGAGAAGTTTCTCAGAAAGCTTCTTTCCAGTTTTGAACGGAAGATATTTCCTTTTTCACCATAGCCCTCTATGGGCTTCCAAATATCCCTTTGCCAATTACACAAGAACAGCCTTAGCGAAAGGCTTCTTGAAGGGAAAGATGTAACTCTGTGAGATGAATTAACAGAACACAGAGCAGTTTCTCAGAAAGCTTCTTTCCAGTTTTGCACGGAAGATATTTCCTTTTTCAGCCTAGGCCTCTATGGGCTTCCAAATATCCCTTTGCCAATTCCACAAGAACAGCCTTAGCGAAAGGCTTCTTGAAGGGAAAGATGTTACTCTGTGAGATGAATTAACAGAACACAGAGCAGTTTCTCAGAAAGCTTCTTTCCAGTTTTGAACGGAAGATATTTCCTTTTTCACCATAGCCCTCTATGGGCTTCCAAATATCCCTTTGCCAATTCCACAAGAACAGCCTTAGCGAAAGGCTTCTTGAAGGGAAAGATGTAACTCTGGGAGATGAATTAACAGAACACAGAGCAGTTTCTCAGAAAGCTTCTTTCCAGTTTTGAATGGAAGATATTTCCTTTTTCACCATAGCCCTCTATGGGCTTCCAAATATCCCTTTGCCAATTCCACAAGAACAGCCTTAGCGAAAGGCTTCTTGAAGGGAAAGATGTAACTCCGTGAGATGAATTAACAGAACACAGAGCAGTTTCTCAGAAAGCTTCTTTCCAGTTTTGAACGGAAGATATTTCCTTTTTCACCATAGCCCTCTATGGGCTTCCAAATATCCCTTTGCCAATTCCACAAGAACAGCCTTAGCGAAAGGCTTCTTGAAGGGAAAGATGTAACTCTGTGAGATGAATTAACAGAACACAGAGCAGTTTCTCAGAAAGCTTCTTTCCAGTTTTGAACGGAAGATATTTCCTTTTTCACCATAGCCCTCTATGGGCTTCCAAATATCCCTTTGCCAATTCCACAAGAACAGCCTTAGCGAAAGGCTTCTTGAAGGGAAAGATGTAACTCTGTGAGATGAAGTAACAGAACACAGAGCAGTTTCTCAGAAAGCTTCTTTCCAGTTTTGAACGGAAGATATTTCCTTTTTCACCATAGGCCTCTATGGGCTTCCAAATATCCCTTTGCCAATTCCACAAGAACAGCCTTAGCGAAAGGCTTCTTGAAGGGAAAGATGTAACTCTCTGAGATGAATTAACAGAACACAGAGCAATTTCTCACAAAGCTTCTTTCCAGTTTTGAACGGAAGATATTTCCTTTTTCACCGTAGCCCTCTTTGGGCTTCCAAATATCCCTTTGCCAATTCCACAAGAACAGCCTTAGCGAAAGGCTTCTTGAAGGGAAAGATGTAACTCTGTGAGATGAATTAACAGAACACAGAGCAGTTTCTCTGAAAGCTTCTTTCCAGTTTTGAACGGAAGATATTTCCTTTTTCACCGTAGCCCTCTATGGGCTTCCAAATATCCCTTTGCCAATTCCACAAGAACAGCCTCAGCGAAAGGCTTCTTGAAGGGAAAGATGTAACTCGGTGAGATGAATTAACAGAACACAGAGCAGTTTCTCAGAAAGCTTCTTTCCAGTTTTGAACGGAAGATATTTCCTTTTTCACCGTAGCCCTCTATGGGCTTCCAAATATCCCTTTGCCAATTCCCCAGGAACAGCCTTAGCGAAAGGCTTCTTGAAGGGAAAGATGTAACTCTGTGAGATGAATTAACAGAACACAGAGCAGTGTCTCAGAAAGCATCTTTCCACTTTTGAACGGAAGATATTTCCTTTTTCACCATAGCCCTCTAAGGGCTTCCAAATATCCCTTTGCCAATTCCACAAGAACAGCCTTAGCGAAAGGCTTCTTGAAGGGAAAGATGTAACTCTGTGAGATGAATTAACAGAACACAGAGCAGTTTCTCAGAAAGCTTCTTTCCAGTTTTGAACGGAAGGTATTTCCTTTTTCACCATAGCCCTCTATGGGCTTCCAAATATCCCTTTGCCAATTACACAAGAACAGCCTTAGCGAAAGGCTTCTTGAAGGGAACGATGTAACTCTGTGAGATGAATTAACAGAACACAGAGCAGTTTCTCAGAAAGCTTCTTTCCAGTTTTGAACGGAAGATATTTCCTTTTTCACCATAGCCCTCTAAGGGCTTCCAAATATCCCTTTGCCAATTCCACAAGAAAAGCCTTAGCGGAAGGCTTCTTGAAGGGAAAGATGTAACTCTGTGAGATGAATTAACAGAACACAGAGCAGTTTCTCAGAAAGCTTCTTTCCAGTTTTGAACGGAAGATATTTCCTTTTTCACCTTAGCCCTCTATGGGCTTCCAAATATCCCTTTACAAATTCCACAAGAACAGCCTTAGCGAAAGGCTTCTTGAAGGGAAAGATGTAACTCTGTGAGATGAATTAACAGAACACAGAGCAGTTTCTCAGAAAGCTTCTTTCCAGTTTTGAACGGAAGATATTTCCTTTTTCACCATAACCCTCTATGGGCTTCCAAATATCCCTTTGCCAATTCCACAAGAACAGCCTTAGCGAAAGGCTTCTTGAAGGGAAAGATGTAACTCTGTGAGATGAATTAACAGAACACAGAGCAGTTTCTCAGAAAGCTTCTTTCCAGTTTTGCACGGAAGATATTTCCTTTTTCAGCATAGGCCTCTATGGGCTTCCAAATATCCCTTTGCCAATTCCACAAGAACAGCCTTAGCGAAAGGCTTCTTGAAGGGAAAGATGTCACTCTGTGAGATGAATTAACAGAACACAGAGCAGTTTCTCAGAAAGCTTCTTTCCAGTTTTGAACGGAAGGTATTTCCTTTTTCACCATAGCCCTCTATGGGCTTCCAAATATCCCTTTGCCAATTCCACAAGAACAGCCTTAGCGAAAGGCTTCTTGAAGGGAAAGATGTAACTCTGTGAGATGAATTAACAGAACACAGAGCAGTTTCTCAGAAAGCTTCTTTCCAGTTTTGAACGGAAGATATTTCCTTTTTCACCATAGCCCTCTATGGGCTTCCAAATATCCCTTTGCCAATTCCACAAGAACAGCCTTAGCGAAAGGCTTCTTGAAGGGAAAGATGTAACTCTCTGGGATGAATTAACAGAACACAGAGCAATTTCTCACAAAGCTTCTTTCCAGTTTTGAACGGAAGATATTTCCTTTTTCACCGTAGCCCTCTTTGGGCTTCCAAATATCCCTTTGCCAATTCCACAAGAACAGCCTTAGCGAAAGGCTTCTTGAAGGGAAAGATGTAACTCTGTGAGATGAATTAACAGAACACAGAGCAGTTTCTCTGAAAGCTTCTTTCCAGTTTTGAACGGAAGATATTTCCTTTTTCACCGTAGCCCTCTATGGGCTTCCAAATATCCCTTTGCCAATTCCACAAGAACAGCCTCAGCGAAAGGCTTCTTGAAGGGAAAGATGTAACTCGGTGAGATGAATTAACAGAACACAGAGCAGTTTCTCAGAAAGCTTCTTTCCAGTTTTGAACGGAAGATATTTCCTTTTTCACCGTAGCCCTCTATGGGCTTCCAAATATCCCTTTGCCAATTCCACAAGAACAGCCTCAGCGAAAGGCTTCTTGAAGGGAAAGATGTAACTCGGTGAGATGAATTAACAGAACACAGAGCAGTTTCTCAGAAAGCTTCTTTCCAGTTTTGAACGGAAGATATTTCCTTTTTCACCGTAGCCCTCTATGGGCTTCCAAATATCCCTTTGCCAATTCCCCAAGAACAGCCTTAGCGAAAGGCTTCTTGAAGGGAAAGATGTAACTCTGTGAGATGAATTAACAGAACACAGAGCAGTTTCTCAGAAAGCTTCTTTCCAGTTTTGAACGGAAGATATTTCCTTTTTCACCTTAGCCCTCTATGGGCTTCCAAATGTCCCTTTGCCAATTCCACAAGAACAGCCTTAGCGAAAGGCTTCTTGAAGGGAAAGATGTAACTCTGTGAGATGAATTAACAGAACACAGAGCAGTTTCTCAGAAAGCTTCTTTCCAGTTTTGAACGGAAGGTATTTCCTTTTTCACCATAGCCCTCTATGGGCTTCCAAATATCCCTTTGCCAATTCCACAAGAACAGCCTTAGCGAAAGGCTTCTTGAAGGGAAAGATGTAACTCTGTGAGATGAATTAACAGAACACAGAGCAGTTTCTCAGAAAGCTTCTTTCCAGTTTTGAACGGAAGATATTTCCTTTTTCACCATAGCCCTCTATGGGCTTCCAAATATCCCTTTGCCAATTCCACAAGAACAGCCTTAGCGAAAGGCTTCTTGAAGGGAAAGATGTAACTCTCTGAGATGAATTAACAGAACACAGAGCAATTTCTCACAAAGCTTCTTTCCAGTTTTGAACGGAAGATATTTCCTTTTTCACCGTAGCCCTCTTTGGGCTTCCAAATATCCCTTTGCCAATTCCACAAGAACAGCCTTAGCGAAAGGCTTCTTGAAGGGAAAGATGTAACTCTGTGAGATGAATTAACAGAACACAGAGCAGTTTCTCTGAAAGCTTCTTTCCAGTTTTGAACGGAAGATATTTCCTTTTTCACCGTAGCCCTCTATGGGCTTCCAAATATCCCTTTGCCAATTCCACAAGAACAGCCTCAGCGAAAGGCTTCTTGAAGGGAAAGATGTAACTCGGTGAGATGAATTAACAGAACACAGAGCAGTTTCTCAGAAAGCTTCTTTCCAGTTTTGAACGGAAGATATTTCCTTTTTCACCGTAGCCCTCTATGGGCTTCCAAATATCCCTTTGCCAATTCCACAAGAACAGCCTCAGCGAAAGGCTTCTTGAAGGGAAAGATGTAACTCGGTGAGATGAATTAACAGAACACAGAGCAGTTTCTCAGAAAGCTTCTTTCCAGTTTTGAACGGAAGATATTTCCTTTTTCACCGTAGCCCTCTATGGGCTTCCAAATATCCCTTTGCCAATTCCCCAAGAACAGCCTTAGCGAAAGGCTTCTTGAAGGGAAAGATGTAACTCTGTGAGATGAATTAACAGAACACAGAGCAGTGTCTCAGAAAGCATCTTTCCACTTTTGAACGGAAGATATTTCCTTTTTCACCATAGCCCTCTAAGGGCTTCCAAATATCCCTTTGCCAATTCCACAAGAACAGCCTTAGCGAAAGGCTTCTTGAAGGGAAAGATGTAACTCTGTGAGATGAATTAACAGAACACAGAGCAGTTTCTCAGAAAGCTTCTTTCCAGTTTTGAACGGAAGATATTTCCTTTTTCACCATAGCCCTCTATGGGCTTCCAAATATCCCTTTGCCAATTCCACAAGAACAGCCTTAGCGAAAGGCTTCTTGAAGGGAAAGATGTAACTCTGGGAGATGAATTAACAGAACACAGAGCAGTTTCTTAGAAAGCTTCTTTCCAGTTTTGAATGGAAGATATTTCCTTTTTCACCATAGCCCTCTATGGGCTTCCAAATATCCCTTTGCCAATTCCACAAGAACAGCCTTAGCGAAAGGCTTCTTGAAGGGAAAGATGTAACTCTGTGAGATGAATTAACAGAACACAGAGCAGTTTCTCAGAAAGCTTCTTTCCAGTTTTGAACGGAAGATATTTCCTTTTTCACCATAGCCCTCTATGGGCTTCCAAATATCCCTTTGCCAATTCCACAAGAACAGCCTTAGCGAAAGGCTTCTTGAAGGGAAAGATGTAACTCTCTGAGATGAATTAACAGAACACAGAGCAATTTCTCACAAAGCTTCTTTCCAGTTTTGAACGGAAGATATTTCCTTTTTCACCGTAGCCCTCTTTGGGCTTCCAAATATCCCTTTGCCAATTCCACAAGAACAGCCTTAGCGAAAGGCTTCTTGAAGGGAAAGATGTAACTCTGTGAGATGAATTAACAGAACACAGAGCAGTTTCTCTGAAAGCTTCTTTCCAGTTTTGAACGGAAGATATTTCCTTTTTCACCGTAGCCCTCTATGGGCTTCCAAATATCCCTTTGCCAATTCCACAAGAACAGCCTCAGCGAAAGGCTTCTTGAAGGGAAAGATGTAACTCGGTGAGATGAATTAACAGAACACAGAGCAGTTTCTCAGAAAGCTTCTTTCCAGTTTTGAACGGAAGATATTTCCTTTTTCACCGTAGCCCTCTATGGGCTTCCAAATATCCCTTTGCCAATTCCCCAAGAACAGCCTTAGCGAAAGGCTTCTTGAAGGGAAAGATGTAACTCTGTGAGATGAATTAACAGAACACAGAGCAGTGTCTCAGAAAGCATCTTTCCACTTTTGAAAGGAAGATATTTCCTTTTTCACCATAGCCCTCTAAGGGCTTCCAAATATCCCTTTGCCAATTCCACAAGAACAGCCTTAGCGAAAGGCTTCTTGAAGGGAAAGATGTAACTCTGTGAGATGAATTAACAGAACACAGAGCAGTTTCTCAGAAAGCTTCTTTCCAGTTTTGAACGGAAGATATTTCCTTTTTCACCATAGCCCTCATGGGCTTCCAAATATCCCTTTGCCAATTCCACAAGAACAGCCTTAGCGAAAGGCTTCTTGAAGGGAAAGATGTAACTCTGTGAGATGAATTAACAGAACACAGAGCAGTTTCTCAGAAAGCTTCTTTCCAGTTTTGAACGGAAGATATTTCCTTTTTCACCATAGCCCTCTAAGGGCTTCCAAATATCCCTTTGCCAATTCCACAAGAACAGCCTTAGCGAAAGGCTTCTTGAAGGGAAAGATGTAACTCTGTGAGATGAATTAACAGAACACAGAGCAGTTTCTCAGAAAGCTTCTTTCCAGTTTTGAACGGAAGATATTTCCTTTTTCACCTTAGCCCTCTATGGGCTTCCAAATGTCCCTTTGCCAATTCCACAAGAACAGCCTTAGCGAAAGGCTTCTTGAAGGGAAAGATGTAACTCTGTGAGATGAATTAACAGATCACAGAGCAGTTTCTCAGAAAGCTTCTTTCCAGTTTTGAACGGAAGATATTTCCTTTTTCACCATAGGCCTCTATGGGCTTCCAAATATCCCTTTGCCAATTCCACAAGAACAGCCTTAGCGAAAGGCTTCTTGAAGGGAAAGATGTAACTCTGTGAGATGAATTAACAGAACACAGAGCAGTTTCTCAGAAAGCTTCTTTCCAGTTTTGAACGGAAGATATTTCCTTTTTCACCATAGCCCTCTATGGGCTTCCAAATATCCCTTTGCCAATTCCACAAGAACAGCCTTAGCGAAAGGCTTCTTGAAGGGAAAGATGTAACTCTGTGAGATGAATTAACAGAACACAGAGCAGTTTCTCAGAAAGCTTCTTTCCAGTTTTGAACGGAAGATATTTCCTTTTTCACCATAGCCCTCTATGGGCTTCCAAATATCCCTTTGCCAATTCCACAAGAACAGCCTTAGCGAAAGGCTTCTTGAAGGGAAAGATGTAACTCTCTGAGATGAATTAACAGAACACAGAGCAATTTCTCACAAAGCTTCTTTCCAGTTTTGAACGGAAGATATTTCCTTTTTCACCGTAGCCCTCTTTGGGCTTCCAAATATCCCTTTGCCAATTCCACAAGAACAGCCTTAGCGAAAGGCTTCTTGAAGGGAAAGATGTAACTCTGTGAGATGAATTAACAGAACACAGAGCAGTTTCTCTGAAAGCTTCTTTCCAGTTTTGAACGGAAGATATTTCCTTTTTCACCGTAGCCCTCTATGGGCTTCCAAATATCCCTTTGCCAATTCCACAAGAACAGCCTCAGCGAAAGGCTTCTTGAAGGGAAAGATGTAACTCGGTGAGATGAATTAACAGAACACAGAGCAGTTTCTCAGAAAGCTTCTTTCCAGTTTTGAACGGAAGATATTTCCTTTTTCACCGTAGCCCTCTATGGGCTTCCAAATATCCCTTTGCCAATTCCCCAAGAACAGCCTTAGCGAAAGGCTTCTTGAAGGGAAAGATGTAACTCTGTGAGATGAATTAACAGAACACAGAGCAGTGTCTCAGAAAGCATCTTTCCACTTTTGAACGGAAGATATTTCCTTTTTCACCATAGCCCTCTAAGGGCTTCCAAATATCCCTTTGCCAATTCCACAAGAACAGTCTTAGCGAAAGGCTTCTTGAAGGGAAAGATGTAACTCTGTGAGATGAATTAACAGAACACAGAGCAGTTTCTCAGAAAGCTTCTTTCCAGTTTTGAACGGAAGATATTTCCTTTTTCACCATAGCCCTCATGGGCTTCCAAATATCCCTTTGCCAATTCCACAAGAACAGCCTTAGCGAAAGGCTTCTTGAAGGGAAAGATGTAACTCTGTGAGATGAATTAACAGAACACAGAGCAGTTTCTCAGAAAGCTTCTTTCCAGTTTTGAACGGAAGATATTTCCTTTTTCACCATAGCCCTCTATGGGCTTCCAAATATCCCTTTGCCAATTCCACAAGAACAGCCTTAGCGAAAGGCTTCTTGAAGGGAAAGATGTAACTCTGTGAGATGAATTAACAGAACGCAGAGCAGTTTCTCAGAAAGCTTCTTTCCAGTTTTGAACGGAAGATATTTCCTTTTTCAACATAGCCCTCTATGGGCTTCCAAATATCCCTTTGCCAATTCCACAAGAACAGCCTTAGCGAAAGGCTTCTTGAAGGGAAAGATGTAACTCTGTGAGATGAATTAACAGAACACAGAGCAGTTTCTCAGAAAGCTTCTTTCCAGTTTTGAACGGAAGATATTTCCTTTTTCACCGTAGCCCTCTATGGGCTTCCAAATATCCCTTTGCCAATTCCACAAGAACAGCCTTAGCGAAAGGCTTCTTGAAGGGAAAGATGTAACTCTGTGAGATGAATTAACAGAACACAGAGCAGTTTCCCAGAAAGCTTCTTTCCAGTTTTGAACGGAAGATATTTCCTTTTTCACCATAGCCCTCTTTGGGCTTCCAAATATCCCTTTGCCAATTCCATAAGAACAGCCTTAGCGAAAGGCTTCTTGAAGGGAAAGATGTAACTCTGTGAGATGAATTAACAGAACACAGAGCAGTTTCTCAGAAAGCTTCTTTCCAGTTTTGAACGGAAGATATTTCCTTTTTCACCATAGCCCTCTATGGGCTTCCAAATATCCCTTTGCCAATTCCACAAGAAACAGCTTTAGCGAAAGGCTTCTTGAAGGGAAAGATGTAACTCTGTGAGATGAATTAACAGAACACAGAGCAGTTTCTCAGAAAGCTTCTTTCCACTTTTGAACGGAAGATATTTCCTTTTTCACCATAGCCCTCTATGGGCTTCCAAATATCCCTTTGCCAATTCCACAAGAACAGCCTTAGCGAAAGGCTTCTTGAAGGGAAAAATGTAACTCTGTGAGATGAATTAACAGAACACAGAGCAGTTTCTCAGAAAGCTTCTTTCCAGTTTTGAACGGAAGATATTTCCTTTTTCACCTTAGCCCTCTATGGGCTTCCAAATGTCCCTTTGCCAATTCCACAAGAACAGCCTTAGCGAAAGGCTTCTTGAAGGGAAAGATGTAACTCTGTGAGATGAATTAACAGATCACAGAGCAGTTTCTCAGAAAGCTTCTTTCCAGTTTTGAACGGAAGATATTTCCTTTTTCACCATAGGCCTCTATGGGCTTCCAAATATCCCTTTGCCAATTCCACAAGAACAGCCTTAGCGAAAGGCTTCTTGAAGGGAAAGATGTAACTCTGTGAGATGAATTAACAGAACACAGAGCAGTTTCTCAGAAAGCTTCTTTCCAATTTTGAACGGAAGATATTTCCTTTTTCACCATAGACCTCCACGGGCTTCCAAATATCCCTTTGCCAATTCCACAAGAACAGCCTTAGCGAAAGGCTTCTTGAAGGGAAAGATGTAACTCTGTGAGATGAATTAACAGAACACAGAGCAGTTTCTCAGAAAGCTTCTTTCCAGTTTTGAACGGAAGATATTTCCTTTTTCACCATAGCCCTCTATGGGCTTCCAAATATCCCTTTGCCAATTCCACAAGAACAGCCTTAGCGAAAGGCTTCTTGAAGGGAAAGATGTAACTCTGTGAGATGAATTAACAGAACACACAGCAGTTTCTCAGAAAGCTTCTTTCCAGTTTTGCACGGAAGATATTTCCTTTTTCAGCATAGGCTTCTATGGGCTTCCAAATATCCCTTTGCCAATTCCACAAGAACAGCCTTAGCGAAAGGCTTCTTGAAGGGAAAGATGTAACTCTGTGAGATGAATTAACAGAACACAGAGCAGTTTCTCAGAAAGCTTCTTTCCAGTTTTGAACGGAAGATATTTCCTTTTTCACCATAGCCCTCTATGGGCTTCCAAATATCCCTTTGCCAATTCCACAAGAACAGCCTCAGCGAAAGGCTTCTTGAAGGGAAAGATGTAACTCGGTGAGATGAATTAACAGAACACAGAGCAGTTTCTCAGAAAGCTTCTTTCCAGTTTTGAACGGAAGATATTTCCTTTTTCACCGTAGCCCTCTATGGGCTTCCAAATATCCCTTTGCCAATTCCCCAAGAACAGCCTTAGCGAAAGGCTTCTTGAAGGGAAAGATGTAACTCTGTGAGATGAATTAACAGAACACAGAGCAGTGTCTCAGAAAGCATCTTTCCACTTTTGAACGGAAGATATTTCCTTTTTCACCATAGCCCTCTAAGGGCTTCCAAATATCCCTTTGCCAATTCCACAAGAACAGCCTTAGCGAAAGGCTTCTTGAAGGGAAAGATGTAACTCTGTGAGATGAATTAACAGAACACAGAGCAGTTTCTCAGAAAGCTTCTTTCCAGTTTTGAACGGAAGATATTTCCTTTTTCAGCATAGCCCTCATGGGCTTCCAAATATCCCTTTGCCAATTCCACAAGAACAGCCTTAGCGAAAGGCTTCTTGAAGGGAAAGATGTAACTCTGTGAGATGAATTAACAGAACACAGAGCAGTTTCTCAGAAAGCTTCTTTCCAGTTTTGAACGGAAGATATTTCCTTTTTCACCATAGCCCTCTATGGGCTTCCAAATATCCCTTTGCCAATTCCACAAGAACAGCCTTAGCGAAAGGCTTCTTGAAGGGAAAGATGTAACTCTGTGAGATGAATTAACAGAACGCAGAGCAGTTTCTCAGAAAGCTTCTTTCCAGTTTTGAACGGAAGATATTTCCTTTTTCAACATAGCCCTCTATGGGCTTCCAAATATCCCTTTGCCAATTCCACAAGAACAGCCTTAGCGAAAGGCTTCTTGAAGGGAAAGATGTAACTCTGTGAGATGAATTAACAGAACACAGAGCAGTTTCTCAGAAAGCTTCTTTCCAGTTTTGAACGGAAGATATTTCCTTTTTCACCGTAGCCCTCTATGGGCTTCCAAATATCCCTTTTCCAATTCCACAAGAACAGCCTTAGCGAAAGGCTTCTTGAAGGGAAAGATGTAACTCTGTGAGATGAATTAACAGAACACAGAGCAGTTTCTCAGAAAGCTTCTTTCCAGTTTTGAACGGAAGATATTTCCTTTTTCACCATAGCCCTCTTTGGGCTTCCAAATATCCCTTTGCCAATTCCATAAGAACAGCCTTAGCGAAAGGCTTCTTGAAGGGAAAGATGTAACTCTGTGAGATGAATTAACAGAACACAGAGCAGTTTCTCAGAAAGCTTCTTTCCAGTTTTGAACGGAAGATATTTCCTTTTTCACCATAGCCCTCTATGGGCTTCCATATATCCCTTTGCCAATTCCACAAGAAACAGCTTTAGCGAAAGGCTTCTTGAAGGGAAAGATGTAACTCTGTGAGATGAATTAACAGAACACAGAGCAGTTTCTCAGAAAGCTTCTTTCCACTTTTGAACGGAAGATATTTCCTTTTTCACCATAGCCCTCTATGGGCTTCCAAATATCCCTTTGCCAATTCCACAAGAACAGCCTTAGCGAAAGGCTTCTTGAAGGGAAAAATGTAACTCTGTGAGATGAATTAACAGAACACAGAGCAGTTTCTCAGAAAGCTTCTTTCCAGTTTTGAACGGAAGATATTTCCTTTTTCACCTTAGCCCTCTATGGGCTTCCAAATGTCCCTTTGCCAATTCCACAAGAACAGCCTTAGCGAAAGGCTTCTTGAAGGGAAAGATGTAACTCTGTGAGATGAATTAACAGATCACAGAGCAGTTTCTCAGAAAGCTTCTTTCCAGTTTTGAACGGAAGATATTTCCTTTTTCACCATAGGCCTCTAGGGGCTTCCAAATATCCCTTTGCCAATTCCACAAGAACAGCCTTAGCGAAAGGCTTCTTGAAGGGAAAGATGTAACTCTGTGAGATGAATTAACAGAACACAGAGCAGTTTCTCAGAAAGCTTCTTTCCAATTTTGAACGGAAGATATTTCCTTTTTCACCATAGACCTCTACGGGCTTCCAAATATCCCTTTGCCAATTCCACAAGAACAGCCTTAGCGAAAGGCTTCTTGAAGGAAAAGATGTAACTCTGTGAGATGAATTAACAGAACACAGAGCAGTTTCTCAGAAAGCTTCTTTCCAGTTTTGAACGGAAGGTATTTCCTTTTTCACCATAGCCCTCTATGGGCTTCCAAATATCCCTTTGCCAATTCCCGAAGAACAGCCTTAGCGAAAGGCTTCTTGAAGGGAAAGATGTAACTCTGTGAGATGAATTAGCAGAACACAGAGCAGTTTCTCAGAAAGCTTCTTTCCAGTTTTGAACGGAAGATATTTCGTTTTTCACCATAGCCCTGTATGGGCTTCCAAATATCCCTTTGCCAATTCCACAAGAACAGCCTTAGCGGAAGGCTTCTTGAAGGGAAAGATGTAACTCTGTGAGATGAATTAACAGAACACAGAGCAGTTTCTCAGAAAGCTTCTTTCCAGTTTTGAACGGAAGATATTTCCTTTTTCACCATAGCCCTCTATGGGCTTCCAAATATCCCTTTACAAATTCCACAAGAACAGCCTTAGCGAAAGGCTTCTTGAAGGGAAAGATGTAACTCTGTGAGATGAATTAACAGAACACAGAGCAGTTTCTCAGAAAGTTTCTTTCCAGTTTTGAACGGAAGATATTACCTTTTTCACCGTAGCCCTCTATGGGCTTCCAAATATCCCTTTGCCAATTCTCCCAGAACAGACTTAGCGAAAGGCTTCTTGAAGGGAAAGATGTAACTCTGTGAGATGAATTAACAGAACACAGAGCAGTTTCTCAGAAAGCTTCTTTCCAGTTTTGAACGGAAGATATTTCCTTTTTCACCATAGCCCTCTAGGGACTTCCAAATATCCCTTTGCCAATACCACAAGAACAGCCTTAGCGAAAGGTTTCTCGAAGGGAAAGATGTAACTCTGTGAGATGAATTAACAGAACACAGAGCAGTTTCTCAGAAACCTTCTTTCCAGTTTTGAACGGAAGATATTTCCTTTTTCACCCTAGGCCTCTATGGGCTTCCAAATATCCCTTTGCCAATTCCACAAGAACAGCCTTAGCGAAAGGCTTCTTGAAGGGAAAGATGTAACTCTGTGAGATGAATTAACAGAACACAGAGCAGTTTCTCAGAAAGCTTCTTTCCAGTTTTGAACGGAAGGTATTTCCTTTTTCACCATAGCCCTCTATGGGCTTCCAAATATCCCTTTGCCAATTCCCCAAGAACAGCCTTAGCGAAAGGCTTCTTGAAGGGAAAGATGTAACTCTGTGAGATGAATTAACAGAACACAGAGCAGTTTCACAGAAAGTTTCTTTCCAGTTTTGAACGGAAGATAGTTCCTTTTTCACCATAGCCCTCTAGGGACTTCCAAATATCCCTTTGCCAATACCACAAGAACAGCCTTAGCGAAAGGTTTCTTGAAGGGAAAGATGTAACTCTGTGAGATGAATTAACAGAACACAGAGCAGTTTCTCAGAAAGCTTCTTTCCAGTTTTGAACGGAAGATATTTCCTTTTTCACTATAGCCCTCTATGGGCTTCCAAATATCCCTTTGCCAATTCCACAAGAAACAGCTTTAGCGAAAGGCTTCTTGAAGGGAAAGATGTAACTCTGTGAGATGAATTAACAGAACACAGAGCAGTTTCTCAGAAAGCTTCTTTCCACTTTTGAACGGAAGATATTTCCTTTTTCACCATAGCCCTCTATGGGCTTCCAAATATCCCTTTGCCAATTCCACAAGAACAGCCTTAGCGAAAGGCTTCTTGAAGGGAAAAATGTAACTCTGTGAGATGAATTAACAGAACACAGAGCAGTTTCTCAGAAAGCTTCTTTCCAGTTTTGAACGGAAGATATTTCCTTTTTCACCTTAGCCCTCTATGGGCTTCCAAATGTCCCTTTGCCAATTCCACAAGAACAGCCTTAGCGAAAGGCTTCTTGAAGGGAAAGATGTAACTCTGTGAGATGAATTAACAGATCACAGAGCAGTTTCTCAGAAAGCTTCTTTCCAGTTTTGAACGGAAGATATTTCCTTTTTCACCATAGGCCTCTATGGGCTTCCAAATATCCCTTTGCCAATTCCACAAGAACAGCCTTAGCGAAAGGCTTCTTGAAGGGAAAGATGTAACTCTGTGAGATGAATTAACAGAACACAGAGCAGTTTCTCAGAAAGCTTCTTTCCAATTTTGAACGGAAGATATTTCCTTTTTCACCATAGACCTCCACGGGCTTCCAAATATCCCTTTGCCAATTCCACAAGAACAGCCTTAGCGAAAGGCTTCTTGAAGGGAAAGATGTAACTCTGTGAGATGAATTAACAGAACACAGAGCAGTTTCTCAGAAAGCTTCTTTCCAGTTTTGAACGGAAGATATTTCCTTTTTCACCATAGCCCTCTATGGGCTTCCAAATATCCCTTTGCCAATTCCACAAGAACAGCCTTAGCGAAAGGCTTCTTGAAGGGAAAGATGTAACTCTGTGAGATGAATTAACAGAACACACAGCAGTTTCTCAGAAAGCTTCTTTCCAGTTTTGCACGGAAGATATTTCCTTTTTCAGCATAGGCTTCTATGGGCTTCCAAATATCCCTTTGCCAATTCCACAAGAACAGCCTTAGCGAAAGGCTTCTTGAAGGGAAAGATGTAACTCTGTGAGATGAATTAACAGAACACAGAGCAGTTTCTCAGAAAGCTTCTTTCCAGTTTTGAACGGAAGATATTTCCTTTTTCACCATAGCCCTCTATGGGCTTCCAAATATCCCTTTGCCAATTCCACAAGAACAGCCTCAGCGAAAGGCTTCTTGAAGGGAAAGATGTAACTCGGTGAGATGAATTAACAGAACACAGAGCAGTTTCTCAGAAAGCTTCTTTCCAGTTTTGAACGGAAGATATTTCCTTTTTCACCGTAGCCCTCTATGGGCTTCCAAATATCCCTTTGCCAATTCCCCAAGAACAGCCTTAGCGAAAGGCTTCTTGAAGGGAAAGATGTAACTCTGTGAGATGAATTAACAGAACACAGAGCAGTGTCTCAGAAAGCATCTTTCCACTTTTGAACGGAAGATATTTCCTTTTTCACCATAGCCCTCTAAGGGCTTCCAAATATCCCTTTGCCAATTCCACAAGAACAGCCTTAGCGAAAGGCTTCTTGAAGGGAAAGATGTAACTCTGTGAGATGAATTAACAGAACACAGAGCAGTTTCTCAGAAAGCTTCTTTCCAGTTTTGAACGGAAGATATTTCCTTTTTCAGCATAGCCCTCATGGGCTTCCAAATATCCCTTTGCCAATTCCACAAGAACAGCCTTAGCGAAAGGCTTCTTGAAGGGAAAGATGTAACTCTGTGAGATGAATTAACAGAACACAGAGCAGTTTCTCAGAAAGCTTCTTTCCAGTTTTGAACGGAAGATATTTCCTTTTTCACCATAGCCCTCTATGGGCTTCCAAATATCCCTTTGCCAATTCCACAAGAACAGCCTTAGCGAAAGGCTTCTTGAAGGGAAAGATGTAACTCTGTGAGATGAATTAACAGAACGCAGAGCAGTTTCTCAGAAAGCTTCTTTCCAGTTTTGAACGGAAGATATTTCCTTTTTCAACATAGCCCTCTATGGGCTTCCAAATATCCCTTTGCCAATTCCACAAGAACAGCCTTAGCGAAAGGCTTCTTGAAGGGAAAGATGTAACTCTGTGAGATGAATTAACAGAACACAGAGCAGTTTCTCAGAAAGCTTCTTTCCAGTTTTGAACGGAAGATATTTCCTTTTTCACCGTAGCCCTCTATGGGCTTCCAAATATCCCTTTTCCAATTCCACAAGAACAGCCTTAGCGAAAGGCTTCTTGAAGGGAAAGATGTAACTCTGTGAGATGAATTAACAGAACACAGAGCAGTTTCTCAGAAAGCTTCTTTCCAGTTTTGAACGGAAGATATTTCCTTTTTCACCATAGCCCTCTTTGGGCTTCCAAATATCCCTTTGCCAATTCCATAAGAACAGCCTTAGCGAAAGGCTTCTTGAAGGGAAAGATGTAACTCTGTGAGATGAATTAACAGAACACAGAGCAGTTTCTCAGAAAGCTTCTTTCCAGTTTTGAACGGAAGATATTTCCTTTTTCACCATAGCCCTCTATGGGCTTCCATATATCCCTTTGCCAATTCCACAAGAAACAGCTTTAGCGAAAGGCTTCTTGAAGGGAAAGATGTAACTCTGTGAGATGAATTAACAGAACACAGAGCAGTTTCTCAGAAAGCTTCTTTCCACTTTTGAACGGAAGATATTTCCTTTTTCACCATAGCCCTCTATGGGCTTCCAAATATCCCTTTGCCAATTCCACAAGAACAGCCTTAGCGAAAGGCTTCTTGAAGGGAAAAATGTAACTCTGTGAGATGAATTAACAGAACACAGAGCAGTTTCTCAGAAAGCTTCTTTCCAGTTTTGAACGGAAGATATTTCCTTTTTCACCTTAGCCCTCTATGGGCTTCCAAATGTCCCTTTGCCAATTCCACAAGAACAGCCTTAGCGAAAGGCTTCTTGAAGGGAAAGATGTAACTCTGTGAGATGAATTAACAGATCACAGAGCAGTTTCTCAGAAAGCTTCTTTCCAGTTTTGAACGGAAGATATTTCCTTTTTCACCATAGGCCTCTAGGGGCTTCCAAATATCCCTTTGCCAATTCCACAAGAACAGCCTTAGCGAAAGGCTTCTTGAAGGGAAAGATGTAACTCTGTGAGATGAATTAACAGAACACAGAGCAGTTTCTCAGAAAGCTTCTTTCCAATTTTGAACGGAAGATATTTCCTTTTTCACCATAGACCTCTACGGGCTTCCAAATATCCCTTTGCCAATTCCACAAGAACAGCCTTAGCGAAAGGCTTCTTGAAGGAAAAGATGTAACTCTGTGAGATGAATTAACAGAACACAGAGCAGTTTCTCAGAAAGCTTCTTTCCAGTTTTGAACGGAAGGTATTTCCTTTTTCACCATAGCCCTCTATGGGCTTCCAAATATCCCTTTGCCAATTCCCGAAGAACAGCCTTAGCGAAAGGCTTCTTGAAGGGAAAGATGTAACTCTGTGAGATGAATTAGCAGAACACAGAGCAGTTTCTCAGAAAGCTTCTTTCCAGTTTTGAACGGAAGATATTTCGTTTTTCACCATAGCCCTGTATGGGCTTCCAAATATCCCTTTGCCAATTCCACAAGAACAGCCTTAGCGGAAGGCTTCTTGAAGGGAAAGATGTAACTCTGTGAGATGAATTAACAGAACACAGAGCAGTTTCTCAGAAAGCTTCTTTCCAGTTTTGAACGGAAGATATTTCCTTTTTCACCATAGCCCTCTATGGGCTTCCAAATATCCCTTTACAAATTCCACAAGAACAGCCTTAGCGAAAGGCTTCTTGAAGGGAAAGATGTAACTCTGTGAGATGAATTAACAGAACACAGAGCAGTTTCTCAGAAAGTTTCTTTCCAGTTTTGAACGGAAGATATTACCTTTTTCACCGTAGCCCTCTATGGGCTTCCAAATATCCCTTTGCCAATTCTCCCAGAACAGACTTAGCGAAAGGCTTCTTGAAGGGAAAGATGTAACTCTGTGAGATGAATTAACAGAACACAGAGCAGTTTCTCAGAAAGCTTCTTTCCAGTTTTGAACGGAAGATATTTCCTTTTTCACCATAGCCCTCTAGGGACTTCCAAATATCCCTTTGCCAATACCACAAGAACAGCCTTAGCGAAAGGTTTCTCGAAGGGAAAGATGTAACTCTGTGAGATGAATTAACAGAACACAGAGCAGTTTCTCAGAAACCTTCTTTCCAGTTTTGAACGGAAGATATTTCCTTTTTCACCCTAGGCCTCTATGGGCTTCCAAATATCCCTTTGCCAATTCCACAAGAACAGCCTTAGCGAAAGGCTTCTTGAAGGGAAAGATGTAACTCTGTGAGATGAATTAACAGAACACAGAGCAGTTTCTCAGAAAGCTTCTTTCCAGTTTTGAACGGAAGGTATTTCCTTTTTCACCATAGCCCTCTATGGGCTTCCAAATATCCCTTTGCCAATTCCCCAAGAACAGCCTTAGCGAAAGGCTTCTTGAAGGGAAAGATGTAACTCTGTGAGATGAATTAACAGAACACAGAGCAGTTTCACAGAAAGTTTCTTTCCAGTTTTGAACGGAAGATAGTTCCTTTTTCACCATAGCCCTCTAGGGACTTCCAAATATCCCTTTGCCAATACCACAAGAACAGCCTTAGCGAAAGGTTTCTTGAAGGGAAAGATGTAACTCTGTGAGATGAATTAACAGAACACAGAGCAGTTTCTCAGAAAGCTTCTTTCCAGTTTTGAACGGAAGATATTTCCTTTTTCACTATAGCCCTCTATGGGCTTCCAAATATCCCTTTGCCAATTCCACAAGAACAGCCTTAGCGAAATGCTTCTTGAAGGGAAAGATGTCACTCTGTGAGATGAATTAACAGAACACAGAGCAGTTTCTCAGAAAGCATCTTTCCACTTTTGAACGGAAGATATTTCCTTTTTCACCATATCCCTCTAAGGGCTTCCAAATATCCCTTTGCCAATTCCACAAGAACAGCCTTAGCGAAAGGCTTCTTGAAGGGAAAGATGTAACTCTGTGAGATGAATTAACAGAACACAGAGCAGTTTCTCAGAAAGCTTCTTTCCAGTTTTGAATGGAAGATATTTCCTTTTTCACCATAGCCCTCTATGGGCTTCCAAATATCCCTTTGCCAATTCCACAAGAACAGCCTTAGCGAAAGGCTTCTTGAAGGGAAAGATGTAACTCTGTGAGATGAATTAACAGAACACAGAGCAGTTTCTCAGAAAGCTTCTTTCCAGTTTTGAACGGAAGATATTTCCTTTTTCACCATAGGCCTCTATGGGCTTCCAAATATCCCTTTGCCAATTCCACAAGAACAGCCTTAGCGAAAGGCTTCTTGAAGGAAAAGATGTAACTCTGTGAGATGAATTAACAGAACACAGAGCAGTTTCTCAGAAAGCTTCTTTCCAGTTTTGAACGGAAGATATTTCCTTTTTCACCATAGGCCTCTATGGGCTTCCAAATATCCCTTTGCCAATTCCACAAGAACAGCCTTAGCGAAAGGCTTCTTGAAGGGAAAGATGTAACTCTGTGAGATGAATTAACAGAACACAGAGCAGTTTCTCAGAAAGCTTCTTTCCAGTTTTGAACGGAAGATATTTCCTTTTTCACCATAGCCCTCTATGGGCTTCCAAATATCCCTTTGCCAATTCCACAAGAACAGCCTTAGCGAAAGGCTTCTTGAAGGGAAAGATGTAACTCTATGAGATGAATTAACAGAACACAGAGCAGTGTCTCAGAAAGCTTCTTTCCAGTTTTGAACGGAAGATATTTCCTTTTTGACCATAGCCCTCTACGGGCTTCCAAATATCCCTTTGCCAATTCCACAAGAACAGCCTTAGCGAAAGGCTTCTTGAAGGGAAAGATGTAACTCTGTGAGATGAATTAACAGAACACAGAGCAGTTTCTCAGAAACCTTCTTTCCAGTTTTGAACGGAAGATATTTCCTTTTTCACCCTAGGCCTCTATGGGCTTCCAAATATCCCTTTGCCAATTCCACAAGAACAGCCTTAGCGAAAGGCTTCTTGAAGGGAAAGATGTAACTCTGTGAGATGAATTAACAGAACACAGAGCAGTTTCTCAGAAAGCTTCTTTCCAGTTTTGAACGGAAGGTATTTCCTTTTTCACCATAGCCCTCTATGGGCTTCCAAATATCCCTTTGCCAATTCCCCAAGAACAGCCTTAGCGAAAGGCTTCTTGAAGGGAAAGATGTAACTCTGTGAGATGAATTAACAGAACACAGAGCAGTTTCACAGAAAGTTTCTTTCCAGTTTTGAACGGAAGATATTTCCTTTTTCACCATAGCCCTCTAGGGACTTCCAAATATCCCTTTGCCAATACCACAAGAACAGCCTTAGCGAAAGGTTTCTTGAAGGGAAAGATGTAACTCTGTGAGATGAATTAACAGAACACAGAGCAGTTTCTCAGAAAGCTTCTTTCCAGTTTTGAACGGAAGATATTTCCTTTTTCACTATAGCCCTCTATGGGCTTCCAAATATCCCTTTGCCAATTCCACAAGAACAGCCTTAGCGAAATGCTTCTTGAAGGGAAAGATGTCACTCTGTGAGATGAATTAACAGAACACAGAGCAGTTTCTCAGAAAGCATCTTTCCACTTTTGAACGGAAGATATTTCCTTTTTCACCATAGCCCTCTAAGGGCTTCCAAATATCCCTTTGCCAATTCCACAAGAACAGCCTTAGCGAAAGGCTTCTTGAAGGGAAAGATGTAACTCTGTGAGATGAATTAACAGAACACAGAGCAGTTTCTCAGAAAGCTTCTTTCCAGTTTTGAACGGAAGATATTTCCTTTTTCACCATAGCCCTCTATGGGCTTCCAAATATCCCTTTGCCAATTCCACAAGAACAGCCTTAGCGAAAGGCTTCTTGAAGGGAAAGATGTAACTCTGTGAGATGAATTAACAGAACACAGAGCAGTTTCTCAGAAAGCTTCTTTCCAGTTTTGAACGGAAGATATTTCCTTTTTCACCATAGGCCTCTATGGGCTTCCAAATATCCCTTTGCCAATTCCACAAGAACAGCCTTAGCGAAAGGCTTCTTGAAGGGAAAGATGTAACTCTCTGAGATGAATTAACAGAACACAGAGCAATTTCTCACAAAGCTTCTTTCCAGTTTTGAACGGAAGATATTTCCTTTTTCACCGTAGCCCTCTTTGGGCTTCCAAATATCCCTTTGCCAATTCCACAAGAACAGCCTTAGCGAAAGGCTTCTTGAAGGGAAAGATGTAACTCTGTGAGATGAATTAACAGAACACAGAGCAGTTTCTCTGAAAGCTTCTTTCCAGTTTTGAACGGAAGATATTTCCTTTTTCACCATAGCCCTCTATGGGCTTCCAAATATCCCTTTGCCAATTCGACAAGAACAGCCTCAGCGAAAGGCTTCTCGAAGGGAAAGATGTAACTCGGTGAGATGAATTAACAGAACACAGAGCAGTTTCTCAGAAAGCTTCTTTCCAGTTTTGAACGGAAGATATTTCCTTTTTCACCATAGCCCTCTATGGGCTTCCAAATATCCCTTTGCCAATTCCCCAAGAACAGCCTTAGCGAAAGGCTTCTTGAAGGGAAAGATGTAACTCTCTGAGATGAATTAACGGAACACAGAGCAATTTCTCACAAAGCTTCTTTCCAGTTTTGAACGGAAGATATTTCCTTTTTCACCGTAGCCCTCTTTGGGCTTCCAAATATCCCTTTGCCAATTCCACAAGAACAGCCTTAGCGAAAGGCTTCTTGAAGGGAAAGATGTAACTCTGTGAGATGAATTAACAGAACACAGAGCAGTTTCTCTGAAAGCTTCTTTCCAGTTTTGAACGGAAGATATTTCCTTTTTCACCGTAGCCCTCTATGGGCTTCCAAATATCCCTTTGCCAATTCCACAAGAACAGCCTCAGCGAAAGGCTTCTTGAAGGGAAAGATGTAACTCGGTGAGATGAATTAACAGAACACAGAGCAGTTTCTCAGAAAGCTTCTTTCCAGTTTTGAACGGAAGATATTTCCTTTTTCACCGTAGCCCTCTATGGGCTTCCAAATATCCCTTTGCCAATTCCCCAAGAACAGCCTTAGCGAAAGGCTTCTTGAAGGGAAAGATGTAACTCTGTGAGATGAATTAACAGAACACAGAGCAGTGTCTCAGAAAGCTTCTTTCCAGTTTTGAACGGAAGATATTTCCTTTTTCACCATAGCCCTCTATGGGCTTCCAAATATCCCTTTGCCAATTCCACAAGAACAGCCTTAACGAAAGGCTTCTTGAAGGGAAAGATGTAACTCTGTGAGATGAATTAACAGAACACAGAGCAGTTTCTCAGAAAGCTTCTTTCCAGTTTTGAACGGAAGATATTTCCTTTTTCACCATAGCCCTCTATGGGCTTCCAAATATCCCTTTGCCAATTCCACAAGAACAGCCTTAGCGAAAGGCTTCTTGAAGGGAAAGATGTAACTCTCTGAGATGAATTAACAGAACACAGAGCAATTTCTCACAAAGCTTCTTTCCAGTTTTGAACGGAAGATATTTCCTTTTTCACCGTAGCCCTCTTTGGGCTTCCAAATATCCCTTTGCCAATTCCACAAGAACAGCCTTAGCGAAAGGCTTCTTGAAGGGAAAGATGTAACTCTGTGAGATGAATTAACAGAACACAGAGCAGTTTCTCTGAAAGCTTCTTTCCAGTTTTGAACGGAAGATATTTCCTTTTTCACCGTAGCCCTCTATGGGCTTCCAAATATCCCTTTGCCAATTCCACAAGAACAGCCTCAGCGAAAGGCTTCTTGAAGGGAAAGATGTAACTCGGTGAGATGAATTAACAGAACACAGAGCAGTTTCTCAGAAAGCTTCTTTCCAGTTTTGAACGGAAGATATTTCCTTTTTCACCGTAGCCCTCTATGGGCTTCCAAATATCCCTTTGCCAATTCCCCAAGAACAGCCTTAGCGAAAGGCTTCTTGAAGGGAAAGATGTAACTCTGTGAGATGAATTAACAGAACACAGAGCAGTGTCTCAGAAAGCATCTTTCCACTTTTGAACGGAAGATATTTCCTTTTTCACCATAGCCCTCTAAGGGCTTCCAAATATCCCTTTGCCAATTCCACAAGAACAGCCTTAGCGAAAGGCTTCTTGAAGGGAAAGATGTAACTCTGTGAGATGAATTAACAGAACACAGAGCAGTTTCTCAGAAAGCTTCTTTCCAGTTTTGAACGGTAGATATTTCCTTTTTCACCATAGCCCTCTATGGGCTTCCAAATATCCCTTTGCCAATTCCACAAGAACAGCCTTAGCGAAAGGCTTCTTGAAGGGAAAGATGTAACTCTGGGAGATGAATTAACAGAACACAGAGCAGTTTCTCAGAAAGCTTCTTTCCAGTTTTGAATGGAAGATATTTCCTTTTTCACCATAGCCCTCTATGGGCTTCCAAATATCCCTTTGCCAATTCCACAAGAACAGCCTTAGCGAAAGGCTTCTTGAAGGGAAAGATGTAACTCGGTGAGATGAATTAACAGAACACAGAGCAGTTTCTCAGAAAGCTTCTTTCCAGTTTTGAACGGAAGATATTTCCTTTTTCAACATAGCCCTCTATGGGCTTCCAAATATCCCTTTGCCAATTCCACAAGAACAGCCTTAGCGAAAGGCTTCTTGAAGGGAAAGATGTAACTCTGTGAGATGAATTAACAGAACACAGAGCAGTTTCTCAGAAAGCTTCTTTCCAGTTTTGAACGGAAGATATTTCCTTTTTCACCATAGCCCTCTATGGGCTTCCAAATATCCCTTTGCCAATTCCACAAGAACAGCCTTAGCGAAAGGCTTCTTGAAGGGAAAGATGTAACTCTGTGAGATGAATTAACAGAACACAGAGCAGTTTCTCAGAAAGCTTCTTTCCAGTTTTGAACGGAAGATATTTCCTTTTTCACCATAGCCCTCTATGGGCTTCCAAATATCCCTTTGCCAATTCCACAAGAACAGCCTTAGCGAAAGGCTTCTTGAAGGGAAAGATGTAACTCTGTGAGATGAATTAACAGAACACAGAGCAGTTTCTCAGAAAGCTTCTTTCCAGTTTTGAACGGAAGATATTTCCTTTTTCACCATAGCCCTCTAAGGGCTTCCAAATATCCCTTTGCCAATTCCACAAGAACAGCCTTAGCGAAAGGCTTCTTGAAGGGAAAGATGTAACTCTGTGAGATGAATTAACAGAACACACAGCAGTTTCTCAGAAAGCTTCTTTCCAGTTTTGAACGGAAGATATTTCCTTTTTCACCTTAGCCCTCTATGGGCTTCCAAATGTCCCTTTGCCAATTCCACAAGAACAGCCTTAGCGAAAGGCTTCTTGAAGGGAAAGATGTAACTCTGTGAGATGAATTAACAGATCACAGAGCAGTTTCTCAGAAAGCTTCTTTCCAGTTTTGAACGGAAGATATTTCCTTTTTCACCATAGGCCTCTATGGGCTTCCAAATATCCCTTTGCCAATTCCACAAGAACAGCCTTAGCGAAAGGCTTCTTGAAGGGAAAGATGTAACTCTGTGAGATGAATTAACAGAACACAGAGCAGTTTCTCAGAAAGCTTCTTTCCAATTTTGAACGGAAGATATTTCCTTTTTCACCATAGACCTCTACGGGCTTCCAAATATCCCTTTGCCAATTCCACAAGAACAGCCTTAGCGAAAGGCTTCTTGAAGGGAAAGATGTAACTCTGTGAGATGAATTAACAGAACACAGAGCAGTTTCTCAGAAAGCTTCTTTCCAGTTTTGCACGGAAGATATTTCCTTTTTCAGCATAGGCCTCTATGGGCTTCCAAATATCCCTTTGCCAATTCCACAAGAACAGCCTTAGCGAAAGGCTTCTTGAAGGGAAAGATGTAACTCTGTGAGATGAATTAACAGAACACAGAGCAGTTTCTCAGAAAGCTTCTTTCCAGTTTTGAACGGAAGATATTTCCTTTTTCACCATAGCCCTCTATGGGCTTCCAAATATCCCTTTGCCAATTCCACAAGAACAGCCTTAGCGAAAGGCTTCTTGAAGGGAAAGATGTAACTCTGGGAGATGAATTAACAGAACACAGAGCAGTTTCTCAGAAAGCTTCTTTCCAGTTTTGAATGGAAGATATTTCCTTTTTCACCATAGCCCTCTATGGGCTTCCAAATATCCCTTTGCCAATTCCACAAGAACAGCCTTAGCGAAAGGCTTCTTGAAGGGAAAGATGTAACTCTGTGAGATGAATTAACAGAACACAGAGCAGTTTCTCAGAAAGCTTCTTTCCAGTTTTGAACGGAAGATATTTCCTTTTTCACCATAGCCCTCTTTGGGCTTCCAAATATCCCTTTGCCAATTCCATAAGAACAGCCTTAGCGAAAGGCTTCTTGAAGGGAAAGATGTAACTCTGTGAGATGAATTAACAGAACACAGAGCAGTTTCTCAGAAAGCTTCTTTCCAGTTTTGAACGGAAGATATTTCCTTTTTCACCATAGCCCTCTATGGGCTTCCAAATATCCCTTTGCCAATTCCACAAGAAACAGCTTTAGCGAAAGGCTTCTTGAAGGGAAAGATGTAACTCTGTGAGATGAATTAACAGAACACAGAGCAGTTTCTCAGAAAGCTTCTTTCCACTTTTGAACGGAAGATATTTCCTTTTTCACCATAGCCCTCTATGGGCTTCCAAATATCCCTTTGCCAATTCCACAAGAACAGCCTTAGCGAAAGGCTTCTTGAAGGGAAAAATGTAACTCTGTGAGATGAATTAACAGAACACAGAGCAGTTTCTCAGAAAGCTTCTTTCCAGTTTTGAACGGAAGATATTTCCTTTTTCACCTTAGCCCTCTATGGGCTTCCAAATGTCCCTTTGCCAATTCCACAAGAACAGCCTTAGCGAAAGGCTTCTTGAAGGGAAAGATGTAACTCTGTGAGATGAATTAACAGATCACAGAGCAGTTTCTCAGAAAGCTTCTTTCCAGTTTTGAACGGAAGATATTTCCTTTTTCACCATAGGCCTCTATGGGCTTCCAAATATCCCTTTGCCAATTCCACAAGAACAGCCTTAGCGAAAGGCTTCTTGAAGGGAAAGATGTAACTCTGTGAGATGAATTAACAGAACACAGAGCAGTTTCTCAGAAAGCTTCTTTCCAATTTTGAACGGAAGATATTTCCTTTTTCACCATAGACCTCTACGGGCTTCCAAATATCCCTTTGCCAATTCCACAAGAACAGCCTTAGCGAAAGGCTTCTTGAAGGGAAAGATGTAACTCTGTGAGATGAATTAACAGAACACAGAGCAGTTTCTCAGAAAGCTTCTTTCCAGTTTTGAACGGAAGATATTTCCTTTTTCACCATAGCCCTCTATGGGCTTCCAAATATCCCTTTGCCAATTCCACAAGAACAGCCTTAGCGAAAGGCTTCTTGAAGGGAAAGATGTAACTCTGTGAGATGAATTAACAGAACACAGAGCAGTTTCTCAGAAAGCTTCTTTCCAGTTTTGAACGGAAGATATTTCCTTTTTCACCATAGCCCTCTATGGGCTTCCAAATATCACTTTGCCAATTCCACAAGAACAGCCTTAGCGAAAGGCTTCTTGAAGGGAAAGATGTAACTCTGTGAGATGAATTAACAGAACGCAGAGCAGTTTCTCAGAAAGCTTCTTTCCAGTTTTGAACGGAAGATATTTCCTTTTTCAACATAGCCCTCTATGGGCTTCCAAATATCCCTTTGCCAATTCCACAAGAACAGCCTTAGCGAAAGGCTTCTTGAAGGGAAAGATGTAACTCTGTGAGATGAATTAACAGAACACAGAGCAGTTTCTCAGAAAGCTTCTTTCCAGTTTTGAACGGAAGATATTTCCTTTTTCACCGTAGCCCTCTATGGGCTTCCAAATATCCCTTTGCCAATTCCACAAGAACAGCCTTAGCGAAAGGCTTCTTGAAGGGAAAGATGTAACTCTGTGAGATGAATTAACAGAACACAGAGCAGTTTCTCAGAAAGCTTCTTTCCAGTTTTGAACGGAAGATATTTCCTTTTTCACCATAGCCCTCTTTGGGCTGCCAAATATCCCTTTGCCAATTCCATAAGAACAGCCTTAGCGAAAGGCTTCTTGAAGGGAAAGATGTAACTCTGTGAGATGAATTAACAGAACACAGAGCAGTTTCTCAGAAAGCTTCTTTCCAGTTTTGAACGGAAGATATTTCCTTTTTCACCATAGCCCTCTATGGGCTTCCATATATCCCTTTGCCAATTCCACAAGAAACAGCTTTAGCGAAAGGCTTCTTGAAGGGAAAGATGTAACTCTGTGAGATGAATTAACAGAACACAGAGCAGTTTCTCAGAAAGCTTCTTTCCACTTTTGAACGGAAGATATTTCCTTTTTCACCATAGCCCTCTATGGGCTTCCAAATATCCCTTTGCCAATTCCACAAGAACAGCCTTAGCGAAAGGCTTCTTGAAGGGAAAGATGTAACTCTGTGAGATGAATTAACAGAACACAGAGCAGTTTCTCAGAAAGCTTCTTTCCAGTTTTGAACGGAAGATATTTCCTTTTTCACCATAGCCCTCTATGGGCTTCCAAATATCCCTTTGCCAATTCCACAAGAACAGCCTTAGCGAAAGGCTTCTTGAAGGGAAAGATGTAACTCTCTGAGATGAATTAACAGAACACAGAGCAATTTCTCACAAAGCTTCTTTCCAGTTTTGAACGGAAGATATTTCCTTTTTCACCGTAGCCCTCTTTGGGCTTCCAAATATCCCTTTGCCAATTCCACAAGAACAGCCTTAGCGAAAGGCTTCTTGAAGGGAAAGATGTAACTCTGTGAGATGAATTAACAGAACACAGAGCAGTTTCTCTGAAAGCTTCTTTCCAGTTTTGAACGGAAGATATTTCCTTTTTCACCGTAGCCCTCTATGGGCTTCCAAATATCCCTTTGCCAATTCCACAAGAACAGCCTCAGCGAAAGGCTTCTTGAAGGGAAAGATGTAACTCGGTGAGATGAATTAACAGAACACAGAGCAGTTTCTCAGAAAGCTTCTTTCCAGTTTTGAACGGAAGATATTTCCTTTTTCACCGTAGCCCTCTATGGGCTTCCAAATATCCCTTTGCCAATTCCCCAAGAACAGCCTTAGCGAAAGGCTTCTTGAAGGGAAAGATGTAACTCTGTGAGATGAATTAACAGAACACAGAGCAGTGTCTCAGAAAGCATCTTTCCACTTTTGAACGGAAGATATTTCCTTTTTCACCAAAGCCCTCTAAGGGCTTCCAAATATCCCTTTGCCAATTCCACAAGAACAGCCTTAGCGAAAGGCTTCTTGAAGGGAAAGATGTAACTCTGTGAGATGAATTAACAGAACACAGAGCAGTTTCTCAGAAAGCTTCTTTCCAGTTTTGAACGGAAGATATTTACTTTTTCACCATAGGCCTCTATGGGCTTCCAAATATCCCTTTGCCAATTCCACAAGAACAGCCTTAGCGAAAGGCTTCTTGAAGGGAAAGATGTAACTCTGTGAGATGAATTAACAGAACACAGAGCAGTTTCTCAGAAAGCTTCTTTCCAGTTTTGAACGGAAGATATTTCCTTTTTCACCATAGCCCTCTTTGGGCTTCCAAATATCCCTTTGCCAATTCCACAAGAACAGCCTTAGCGAAAGGCTTCTTGAAGGAAAAGATGTAACTCTGTGAGATGAATTAACAGAACACAGAGCAGTTTCTCAGAAAGCTTCTTTCCAGATTTGAACGGAAGGTATTTCCTTTTTCACCATAGCCCTCTATGGGCTTCCAAATATCCCTTTGCCAATTCCCGAAGAACAGCCTTAGCGAAAGGCTTCTTGAAGGGAAAGATGTAACTCTGTGAGATGAATTAGCAGAACACAGAGCAGTTTCTCAGAAAGCTTCTTTCCAGTTTTGAACGGAAGATATTTCGTTTTTCACCATAGCCCTGTATGGGCTTCCAAATATCCCTTTGCCAATTCCACAAGAACAGCCTTAGCGGAAGGCTTCTTGAAGGGAAAGATGTAACTCTGTGAGATGAATTAACAGAACACAGAGCAGTTTCTCAGAAAGCTTCTTTCCAGTTTTGAACGGAAGATATTTCCTTTTTCACCATAGCCCTCTATGGGCTTCCAAATATCCCTTTACAAATTCCACAAGAACAGCCTTAGCGAAAGGCTTCTTGAAGGGAAAGATGTAACTCTGTGAGATGAATTAACAGAACACAGAGCAGTTTCTCAGAAAGTTTCTTTCCAGTTTTGAACGGAAGATATTACCTTTTTCACCGTAGCCCTCTATGGGCTTCCAAATATCCCTTTGCCAATTCTCCCAAAACAGACTTAGCGAAAGGCTTCTTGAAGGGAAAGATGTAACTCTGTGAGATGAATTAACAGAACACAGAGCAGTTTCTCAGAAAGCTTCTTTCCAGTTTTGAACGGAAGATATTTCCTTTTTCACCATAGCCCTCTAGGGACTTCCAAATATCCCTTTGCCAATACCACAAGAACAGCCTTAGCGAAAGGTTTCTCGAAGGGAAAGATGTAACTCTGTGAGATGAATTAACAGAACACAGAGCAGTTTCTCAGAAACCTTCTTTCCAGTTTTGAACGGAAGATATTTCCTTTTTCACCCTAGGCCTCTATGGGCTTCCAAATATCCCTTTGCCAATTCCACAAGAACAGCCTTAGCGAAAGGCTTCTTGAAGGGAAAGATGTAACTCTGTGAGATGAATTAACAGAACACAGAGCAGTTTCTCAGAAAGCTTCTTTCCAGTTTTGAACGGAAGGTATTTCCTTTTTCACCATAGCCCTCTATGGGCTTCCAAATATCCCTTTGCCAATTCCCCAAGAACAGCCTTAGCGAAAGGCTTCTTGAAGGGAAAGATGTAACTCTGTGAGATGAATTAACAGAACACAGAGCAGTTTCACAGAAAGTTTCTTTCCAGTTTTGAACGGAAGATAGTTCCTTTTTCACCATAGCCCTCTAGGGACTTCCAAATATCCCTTTGCCAATACCACAAGAACAGCCTTAGCGAAAGGTTTCTTGAAGGGAAAGATGTAACTCTGTGAGATGAATTAACAGAACACAGAGCAGTTTCTCAGAAAGCTTCTTTCCAGTTTTGAACGGAAGATATTTCCTTTTTCACTATAGCCCTCTATGGGCTTCCAAATATCCCTTTGCCAATTCCACAAGAACAGCCTTAGCGAAATGCTTCTTGAAGGGAAAGATGTCACTCTGTGAGATGAATTAACAGAACACAGAGCAGTTTCTCAGAAAGCATCTTTCCACTTTTGAACGGAAGATATTTCCTTTTTCACCATAGCCCTCTAAGGGCTTCCAAATATCCCTTTACAAATTCCACAAGAACAGCCTTAGCGAAAGGCTTCTTGAAGGGAAAGATGTAACTCTGTGAGATGAATTAACAGAACACAGAGCAGTTTCTCAGAAAGTTTCTTTCCAGTTTTGAACGGAAGATATTACCTTTTTCACCGTAGCCCTCTATGGGCTTCCAAATATCCCTTTGCCAATTCTCCCAGAACAGACTTAGCGAAAGGCTTCTTGAAGGGAAAGATGTAACTCTGTGAGATGAATTAACAGAACACAGAGCAGTTTCTCAGAAAGCTTCTTTCCAGTTTTGAACGGAAGATATTTCCTTTTTCACCATAGCCCTCTAGGGACTTCCAAATATCCCTTTGCCAATACCACAAGAACAGCCTTAGCGAAAGGTTTCTCGAAGGGAAAGATGTAACTCTGTGAGATGAATTAACAGAACACAGAGCAGTTTCTCAGAAACCTTCTTTCCAGTTTTGAACGGAAGATATTTCCTTTTTCACCCTAGGCCTCTATGGGCTTCCAAATATCCCTTTGCCAATTCCACAAGAACAGCCTTAGCGAAAGGCTTCTTGAAGGGAAAGATGTAACTCTGTGAGATGAATTAACAGAACACAGAGCAGTTTCTCAGAAAGCTTCTTTCCAGTTTTGAACGGAAGGTATTTCCTTTTTCACCATAGCCCTCTATGGGCTTCCAAATATCCCTTTGCCAATTCCCCAAGAACAGCCTTAGCGAAAGGCTTCTTGAAGGGAAAGATGTAACTCTGTGAGATGAATTAACAGAACACAGAGCAGTTTCACAGAAAGTTTCTTTCCAGTTTTGAACGGAAGATAGTTCCTTTTTCACCATAGCCCTCTAGGGACTTCCAAATATCCCTTTGCCAATACCACAAGAACAGCCTTAGCGAAAGGTTTCTTGAAGGGAAAGATGTAACTCTGTGAGATGAATTAACAGAACACAGAGCAGTTTCTCAGAAAGCTTCTTTCCAGTTTTGAACGGAAGATATTTCCTTTTTCACTATAGCCCTCTATGGGCTTCCAAATATCCCTTTGCCAATTCCACAAGAACAGCCTTAGCGAAATGCTTCTTGAAGGGAAAGATGTCACTCTGTGAGATGAATTAACAGAACACAGAGCAGTTTCTCAGAAAGCATCTTTCCACTTTTGAACGGAAGATATTTCCTTTTTCACCATAGCCCTCTAAGGGCTTCCAAATATCCCTTTGCCAATTCCACAAGAACAGCCTTAGCGAAAGGCTTCTTGAAGGGAAAGATGTAACTCTGTGAGATGAATTAACAGAACACAGAGCAGTTTCTCAGAAAGCTTCTTTCCAGTTTTGAATGGAAGATATTTCCTTTTTCACCATAGCCCTCTATGGGCTTCCAAATATCCCTTTGCCAATTCCACAAGAACAGCCTTAGCGAAAGGCTTCTTGAAGGGAAAGATGTAACTCTGTGAGATGAATTAACAGAACACAGAGCAGTTTCTCAGAAAGCTTCTTTCCAGTTTTGAACGGAAGATATTTCCTTTTTCACCATAGGCCTCTATGGGCTTCCAAATATCCCTTTGCCAATTCCACAAGAACAGCCTTAGCGAAAGGCTTCTTGAAGGAAAAGATGTAACTCTGTGAGATGAATTAACAGAACACAGAGCAGTTTCTCAGAAAGCTTCTTTCCAGTTTTGAACGGAAGATATTTCCTTTTTCACCATAGGCCTCTATGGGCTTCCAAATATCCCTTTGCCAATTCCACAAGAACAGCCTTAGCGAAAGGCTTCTTGAAGCGAAAGATGTAACTCTGTGAGATGAATTAACAGAACACAGAGCAGTTTCTCAGAAAGCTTCTTTCCAGTTTTGAACGGAAGATATTTCCTTTTTCACCATAGCCCTCTATGGGCTTCCAAATATCCCTTTGCCAATTCCACAAGAACAGCCTTAGCGAAAGGCTTCTTGAAGGGAAAGATGTAACTCTATGAGATGAATTAACAGAACACAGAGCAGTGTCTCAGAAAGCTTCTTTCCAGTTTTGAACGGAAGATATTTCCTTTTTGACCATAGCCCTCTACGGGCTTCCAAATATCCCTTTGCCAATTCCAAAAGAACAGCCTTAGCGAAAGGCTTCTTGAAGGGAAAGATGTAACTCTGTGAGATGAATTAACAGAACACAGAGCAGTTTCTCAGAAAGCTTCTTTCCAGTTTTGAACGGAAGATATTTCCTTTTTCACCCTAGGCCTCTATGGGCTTCCAAATATCCCTTTGCCAATTCCACAAGAACAGCCTTAGCGAAAGGCTTCTTGAAGGGAAAGATGTAACTCTGTGAGATGAATTAACAGAACACAGAGCAGTTTCTCAGAAAGCTTCTTTCCAGTTTTGAACGGAAGGTATTTCCTTTTTCACCATAGCCCTCTATGGGCTTCCAAATATCCCTTTGCCAATTCCCCAAGAACAGCCTTAGCGAAAGGCTTCTTGAAGGGAAAGATGTAACTCTGTGAGATGAATTAACAGAACACAGAGCAGTTTCACAGAAAGTTTCTTTCCAGTTTTGAACGGAAGATATTTCCTTTTTCACCATAGCCCTCTAGGGACTTCCAAATATCCCTTTGCCAATACCACAAGAACAGCCTTAGCGAAAGGTTTCTTGAAGGGAAAGATGTAACTCTGTGAGATGAATTAACAGAACACAGAGCAGTTTCTCAGAAAGCTTCTTTCCAGTTTTGAACGGAAGATATTTCCTTTTTCACTATAGCCCTCTATGGGCTTCCAAATATCCCTTTGCCAATTCCACAAGAACAGCCTTAGCGAAATGCTTCTTGAAGGGAAAGATGTCACTCTGTGAGATGAATTAACAGAACACAGAGCAGTTTCTCAGAAAGCATCTTTCCACTTTTGAACGGAAGATATTTCCTTTTTCACCATAGCCCTCTAAGGGCTTCCAAATATCCCTTTGCCAATTCCACAAGAACAGCCTTAGCGAAAGGCTTCTTGAAGGGAAAGATGTAACTCTGTGAGATGAATTAACAGAACACAGAGCAGTTTCTCAGAAAGCTTCTTTCCAGTTTTGAATGGAAGATATTTCCTTTTTCACCATAGCCCTCTATGGGCTTCCAAATATCCCTTTGCCAATTCCACAAGAACAGCCTTAGCGAAAGGCTTCTTGAAGGGAAAGATGTAACTCTGTGAGATGAATTAACAGAACACAGAGCAGTTTCTCAGAAAGCTTCTTTCCAGTTTTGAACGGAAGATATTTCCTTTTTCACCATAGGCCTCTATGGGCTTCCAAATATCCCTTTGCCAATTCCACAAGAACAGCCTTAGCGAAAGGCTTCTTGAAGGAAAAGATGTAACTCTGTGAGATGAATTAACAGAACACAGAGCAGTTTCTCAGAAAGCTTCTTTCCAGTTTTGAACGGAAGATATTTCCTTTTTCACCATAGGCCTCTATGGGCTTCCAAATATCCCTTTGCCAATTCCACAAGAACAGCCTTAGCGAAAGGCTTCTTGAAGGGAAATTGTAACTCTGTGAGATGAATTAACAGAACACAGAGCAGTTTCTCAGAAAGCTTCTTTCCAGTTTTGAACGGAAGATATTTCCTTTTTCACCATAGCCCTCTATGGGCTTCCAAATATCCCTTTGCCAATTCCACAAGAACAGCCTTAGCGAAAGGCTTCTTGAAGGGAAAGATGTAACTCTATGAGATGAATTAACAGAACACAGAGCAGTGTCTCAGAAAGCTTCTTTCCAGTTTTGAACGGAAGATATTTCCTTTTTGACCATAGCCCTCTACGGGCTTCCAAATATCCCTTTGCCAATTCCACAAGAACAGCCTTAGCGAAAGGCTTCTTGAAGGGAAAGATGTAACTCTGTGAGATGAATTAACAGAACACAGAGCAGTTTCTCAGAAACCTTCTTTCCAGTTTTGAACGGAAGATATTTCCTTTTTCACCCTAGGCCTCTATGGGCTTCCAAATATCCCTTTGCCAATTCCACAAGAACAGCCTTAGCGAAAGGCTTCTTGAAGGGAAAGATGTAACTCTGTGAGATGAATTAACAGAACACAGAGCAGTTTCTCAGAAAGCTTCTTTCCAGTTTTGAACGGAAGATATTTCCTTTTTCACCATAGCCCTCTATGGGCTTCCAAATATCCCTTTGCCAATTCCACAAGAACAGCCTTAGCGAAAGGCTTCTTGAAGGGAAAGATGTAACTCTGTGAGATGAATTAACAGAACGCAGAGCAGTTTCTCAGAAAGCTTCTTTCCAGTTTTGAACGGAAGATATTTCCTTTTTCAACATAGCCCTCTATGGGCTTCCAAATATCCCTTTGCCAATTCCACAAGAACAGCCTTAGCGAAAGGCTTCTTGAAGGGAAAGATGTAACTCTGTGAGATGAATTAACAGAACACAGAGCAGTTTCTCAGAAAGCTTCTTTCCAGTTTTGAACGGAAGATATTTCCTTTTTCACCGTAGCCCTCTATGGGCTTCCAAATATCCCTTTGCCAATTCCACAAGAACAGCCTTAGCGAAAGGCTTCTTGAAGGGAAAGATGTAACTCTGTGAGATGAATTAACAGAACACAGAGCAGTTTCTCAGAAAGCTTCTTTCCAGTTTTGAACGGAAGATATTTCCTTTTTCACCATAGCCCTCTTTGGGCTTCCAAATATCCCTTTGCCAATTCCATAAGAACAGCCTTAGCGAAAGGCTTCTTGAAGGGAAAGATGTAACTCTGTGAGATGAATTAACAGAACACAGAGCAGTTTCTCAGAAAGCTTCTTTCCAGTTTTCAACGGAAGATATTTCCTTTTTCACCATAGCCCTCTATGGGCTTCCAAATATCCCTTTGCCAATTCCACAAGAAACAGCTTTAGCGAAAGGCTTCTTGAAGGGAAAGATGTAACTCTGTGAGATGAATTAACAGAACACAGAGCAGTTTCTCAGAAAGCTTCTTTCCACTTTTGAACGGAAGATATTTCCTTTTTCACCATAGCCCTCTATGGGCTTCCAAATATCCCTTTGCCAATTCCACAAGAACAGCCTTAGCGAAAGGCTTCTTGAAGGGAAAAATGTAACTCTGTGAGATGAATTAACAGAACACAGAGCAGTTTCTCAGAAAGCTTCTTTCCAGTTTTGAACGGAAGATATTTCCTTTTTCACCTTAGCCCTCTATGGGCTTCCAAATGTCCCTTTGCCAATTCCACAAGAACAGCCTTAGCGAAAGGCTTCTTGAAGGGAAAGATGTAACTCTGTGAGATGAATTAACAGATCACAGAGCAGTTTCTCAGAAAGCTTCTTTCCAGTTTTGAACGGAAGATATTTCCTTTTTCACCATAGGCCTCTATGGGCTTCCAAATATCCCTTTGCCAATTCCACAAGAACAGCCTTAGCGAAAGGCTTCTTGAAGGGAAAGATGTAACTCTGTGAGATGAATTAACAGAACACAGAGCAGTTTCTCAGAAAGCTTCTTTCCAATTTTGAACGGAAGATATTTCCTTTTTCACCATAGACCTCTACGGGCTTCCAAATATCCCTTTGCCAATTCCACAAGAACAGCCTTAGCGAAAGGCTTCTTGAAGGGAAAGATGTAACTCTGTGAGATGAATTAACAGAACACAGAGCAGTTTCTCAGAAAGCTTCTTTCCAGTTTTGAACGGAAGATATTTCCTTTTTCACCATAGCCCTCTATGGGCTTCCAAATATCCCTTTGCCAATTCCACAAGAACAGCCTTAGCGAAAGGCTTCTTGAAGGGAAAGATGTAACTCTGTGAGATGAATTAACAGAACACACAGCAGTTTCTCAGAAAGCTTCTTTCCAGTTTTGCACGGAAGATATTTCCTTTTTCAGCATAGGCTTCTATGGGCTTCCAAATATCCCTTTGCCAATTCCACAAGAACAGCCTTAGCGAAAGGCTTCTTGAAGGGAAAGATGTAACTCTGTGAGATGAATTAACAGAACACAGAGCAGTTTCTCAGAAAGCTTCTTTCCAGTTTTGAACGGAAGATATTTCCTTTTTCACCATAGCCCTCTATGGGCTTCCAAATATCACTTTGCCAATTCCACAAGAACAGCCTTAGCGAAAGGCTTCTTGAAGGGAAAGATGTAACTCTGTGAGATGAATTAACAGAACGCAGAGCAGTTTCTCAGAAAGCTTCTTTCCAGTTTTGAACGGAAGATATTTCCTTTTTCAACATAGCCCTCTATGGGCTTCCAAATATCCCTTTGCCAATTCCACAAGAACAGCCTTAGCGAAAGGCTTCTTGAAGGGAAAGATGTAACTCTGTGAGATGAATTAACAGAACACAGAGCAGTTTCTCAGAAAGCTTCTTTCCAGTTTTGAACGGAAGATATTTCCTTTTTCACCGTAGCCCTCTATGGGCTTCCAAATATCCCTTTGCCAATTCCACAAGAACAGCCTTAGCGAAAGGCTTCTTGAAGGGAAAGATGTAACTCTGTGAGATGAATTAACAGAACACAGAGCAGTTTCTCAGAAAGCTTCTTTCCAGTTTTGAACGGAAGATATTTCCTTTTTCACCATAGCCCTCTTTGGGCTGCCAAATATCCCTTTGCCAATTCCATAAGAACAGCCTTAGCGAAAGGCTTCTTGAAGGGAAAGATGTAACTCTGTGAGATGAATTAACAGAACACAGAGCAGTTTCTCAGAAAGCTTCTTTCCAGTTTTGAACGGAAGATATTTCCTTTTTCACCATAGCCCTCTATGGGCTTCCATATATCCCTTTGCCAATTCCACAAGAAACAGCTTTAGCGAAAGGCTTCTTGAAGGGAAAGATGTAACTCTGTGAGATGAATTAACAGAACACAGAGCAGTTTCTCAGAAAGCTTCTTTCCACTTTTGAACGGAAGATATTTCCTTTTTCACCATAGCCCTCTATGGGCTTCCAAATATCCCTTTGCCAATTCCACAAGAACAGCCTTAGCGAAAGGCTTCTTGAAGGGAAAGATGTAACTCTGTGAGATGAATTAACAGAACACAGAGCAGTTTCTCAGAAAGCTTCTTTCCAGTTTTGAACGGAAGATATTTCCTTTTTCACCATAGCCCTCTATGGGCTTCCAAATATCCCTTTGCCAATTCCACAAGAACAGCCTTAGCGAAAGGCTTCTTGAAGGGAAAGATGTAACTCTCTGAGATGAATTAACAGAACACAGAGCAATTTCTCACAAAGCTTCTTTCCAGTTTTGAACGGAAGATATTTCCTTTTTCACCGTAGCCCTCTTTGGGCTTCCAAATATCCCTTTGCCAATTCCACAAGAACAGCCTTAGCGAAAGGCTTCTTGAAGGGAAAGATGTAACTCTGTGAGATGAATTAACAGAACACAGAGCAGTTTCTCTGAAAGCTTCTTTCCAGTTTTGAACGGAAGATATTTCCTTTTTCACCGTAGCCCTCTATGGGCTTCCAAATATCCCTTTGCCAATTCCACAAGAACAGCCTCAGCGAAAGGCTTCTTGAAGGGAAAGATGTAACTCGGTGAGATGAATTAACAGAACACAGAGCAGTTTCTCAGAAAGCTTCTTTCCAGTTTTGAACGGAAGATATTTCCTTTTTCACCGTAGCCCTCTATGGGCTTCCAAATATCCCTTTGCCAATTCCCCAAGAACAGCCTTAGCGAAAGGCTTCTTGAAGGGAAAGATGTAACTCTGTGAGATGAATTAACAGAACACAGAGCAGTGTCTCAGAAAGCATCTTTCCACTTTTGAACGGAAGATATTTCCTTTTTCACCAAAGCCCTCTAAGGGCTTCCAAATATCCCTTTGCCAATTCCACAAGAACAGCCTTAGCGAAAGGCTTCTTGAAGGGAAAGATGTAACTCTGTGAGATGAATTAACAGAACACAGAGCAGTTTCTCAGAAAGCTTCTTTCCAGTTTTGAACGGAAGATATTTCCTTTTTCACCAAAGCCCTCTTTGGGCTTCCAAATATCCCTTTGCCAATTCCACAAGAACAGCCTTAGCGAAAGGCTTCTTGAAGGGAAAGATGTAACTCTGTGAGATGAATTAACAGAACACAGAGCAGTTTCTCAGAAAGCTTCTTTCCAGTTTTGAACGGAAGATATTTCCTTTTTCACCATAGCCCTCTATGGGCTTCCAAATATCCCTTTGCCAATTCCACAAGAACAGCCTTAGCGAAAGGCTTCTTGAAGGGAAAGATGTAACTCTGTGAGATGAATTAACAGAACATAGAGCAGTTTCTCAGAAAGCTTCTTTCCAGTTTTGAACGGAAGGTATTTCCTTTTTCACCATAGCCCTCTATGGGCTTCCAAATATCCCTTTGCCAATTCCCCAAGAACAGCCTTAGCGAAAGGCTTCTTGAAGGGAAAGATGTAACTCTGTGAGATGAATTCACAGAACACAGAGCAGTTTCTCAGAAAGCTTCTTTCCAGTTTTGAACGGAAGATATTTACTTTTTCACCATAGGCCTCTATGGGCTTCCAAATATCCCTTTGCCAATTCCACAATAACAGCCTTAGCGAAAGGCTTCTTGAAGGGAAAGATGTAACTCTGTGAGATGAATTAACAGAACACAGAGCAGTTTCTCAGAAAGCTTCTTTCCAGTTTTGAACGGAAGATATTTCCTTTTTCACCATAGCCCTCTTTGGGCTTCCAAATATCCCTTTGCCAATTCCACAAGAACAGCCTTAGCGAAAGGCTTCTTGAAGGAAAAGATGTAACTCTGTGAGATGAATTAACAGAACACAGAGCAGTTTCTCAGAAAGCTTCTTTCCAGATTTGAACGGAAGGTATTTCCTTTTTCACCATAGCCCTCTATGGGCTTCCAAATATCCCTTTGCCAATTCCCGAAGAACAGCCTTAGCGAAAGGCTTCTTGAAGGGAAAGATGTAACTCTGTGAGATGAATTAGCAGAACACAGAGCAGTTTCTCAGAAAGCTTCTTTCCAGTTTTGAACGGAAGATATTTCGTTTTTCACCATAGCCCTGTATGGGCTTCCAAATATCCCTTTGCCAATTCCACAAGAACAGCCTTAGCGGAAGGCTTCTTGAAGGGAAAGATGTAACTCTGTGAGATGAATTAACAGAACACAGAGCAGTTTCTCAGAAAGCTTCTTTCCAGTTTTGAACGGAAGATATTTCCTTTTTCACCATAGCCCTCTATGGGCTTCCAAATATCCCTTTACAAATTCCACAAGAACAGCCTTAGCGAAAGGCTTCTTGAAGGGAAAGATGTAACTCTGTGAGATGAATTAACAGAACACAGAGCAGTTTCTCAGAAAGTTTCTTTCCAGTTTTGAACGGAAGATATTACCTTTTTCACCGTAGCCCTCTATGGGCTTCCAAATATCCCTTTGCCAATTCTCCCAGAACAGACTTAGCGAAAGGCTTCTTGAAGGGAAAGATGTAACTCTGTGAGATGAATTAACAGAACACAGAGCAGTTTCTCAGAAAGCTTCTTTCCAGTTTTGAACGGAAGATATTTCCTTTTTCACCATAGCCCTCTAGGGACTTCCAAATATCCCTTTGCCAATACCACAAGAACAGCCTTAGCGAAAGGTTTCTCGAAGGGAAAGATGTAACTCTGTGAGATGAATTAACAGAACACAGAGCAGTTTCTCAGAAACCTTCTTTCCAGTTTTGAACGGAAGATATTTCCTTTTTCACCCTAGGCCTCTATGGGCTTCCAAATATCCCTTTGCCAATTCCACAAGAACAGCCTTAGCGAAAGGCTTCTTGAAGGGAAAGATGTAACTCTGTGAGATGAATTAACAGAACACAGAGCAGTTTCTCAGAAAGCTTCTTTCCAGTTTTGAACGGAAGGTATTTCCTTTTTCACCATAGCCCTCTATGGGCTTCCAAATATCCCTTTGCCAATTCCCCAAGAACAGCCTTAGCGAAAGGCTTCTTGAAGGGAAAGATGTAACTCTGTGAGATGAATTAACAGAACACAGAGCAGTTTCACAGAAAGTTTCTTTCCAGTTTTGAACGGAAGATAGTTCCTTTTTCACCATAGCCCTCTAGGGACTTCCAAATATCCCTTTGCCAATACCACAAGAACAGCCTTAGCGAAAGGTTTCTTGAAGGGAAAGATGTAACTCTGTGAGATGAATTAACAGAACACAGAGCAGTTTCTCAGAAAGCTTCTTTCCAGTTTTGAACGGAAGATATTTCCTTTTTCACTATAGCCCTCTATGGGCTTCCAAATATCCCTTTGCCAATTCCACAAGAACAGCCTTAGCGAAATGCTTCTTGAAGGGAAAGATGTCACTCTGTGAGATGAATTAACAGAACACAGAGCAGTTTCTCAGAAAGCATCTTTCCACTTTTGAACGGAAGATATTTCCTTTTTCACCATAGCCCTCTAAGGGCTTCCAAATATCCCTTTACAAATTCCACAAGAACAGCCTTAGCGAAAGGCTTCTTGAAGGGAAAGATGTAACTCTGTGAGATGAATTAACAGAACACAGAGCAGTTTCTCAGAAAGTTTCTTTCCAGTTTTGAACGGAAGATATTACCTTTTTCACCGTAGCCCTCTATGGGCTTCCAAATATCCCTTTGCCAATTCTCCCAGAACAGACTTAGCGAAAGGCTTCTTGAAGGGAAAGATGTAACTCTGTGAGATGAATTAACAGAACACAGAGCAGTTTCTCAGAAAGCTTCTTTCCAGTTTTGAACGGAAGATATTTCCTTTTTCACCATAGCCCTCTAGGGACTTCCAAATATCCCTTTGCCAATACCACAAGAACAGCCTTAGCGAAAGGTTTCTCGAAGGGAAAGATGTAACTCTGTGAGATGAATTAACAGAACACAGAGCAGTTTCTCAGAAACCTTCTTTCCAGTTTTGAACGGAAGATATTTCCTTTTTCACCCTAGGCCTCTATGGGCTTCCAAATATCCCTTTGCCAATTCCACAAGAACAGCCTTAGCGAAAGGCTTCTTGAAGGGAAAGATGTAACTCTGTGAGATGAATTAACAGAACACAGAGCAGTTTCTCAGAAAGCTTCTTTGCAGTTTTGAACGGAAGGTATTTCCTTTTTCACCATAGCCCTCTATGGGCTTCCAAATATCCCTTTGCCAATTCCCCAAGAACAGCCTTAGCGAAAGGCTTCTTGAAGGGAAAGATGTAACTCTGTGAGATGAATTAACAGAACACAGAGCAGTTTCACAGAAAGTTTCTTTCCAGTTTTGAACGGAAGATAGTTCCTTTTTCACCATAGCCCTCTAGGGACTTCCAAATATCCCTTTGCCAATACCACAAGAACAGCCTTAGCGAAAGGTTTCTTGAAGGGAAAGATGTAACTCTGTGAGATGAATTAACAGAACACAGAGCAGTTTCTCAGAAAGCTTCTTTCCAGTTTTGAACGGAAGATATTTCCTTTTTCACTATAGCCCTCTATGGGCTTCCAAATATCCCTTTGCCAATTCCACAAGAACAGCCTTAGCGAAATGCTTCTTGAAGGGAAAGATGTCACTCTGTGAGATGAATTAACAGAACACAGAGCAGTTTCTCAGAAAGCATCTTTCCACTTTTGAACGGAAGATATTTCCTTTTTCACCATAGCCCTCTAAGGGCTTCCAAATATCCCTTTGCCAATTCCACAAGAACAGCCTTAGCGAAAGGCTTCTTGAAGGGAAAGATGTAACTCTGTGAGATGAATTAACAGAACACAGAGCAGTTTCTCAGAAAGCTTCTTTCCAGTTTTGAATGGAAGATATTTCCTTTTTCACCATAGCCCTCTATGGGCTTCCAAATATCCCTTTGCCAATTCCACAAGAACAGCCTTAGCGAAAGGCTTCTTGAAGGGAAAGATGTAACTCTGTGAGATGAATTAACAGAACACAGAGCAGTTTCTCAGAAAGCTTCTTTCCAGTTTTGAACGGAAGATATTTCCTTTTTCACCATAGGCCTCTATGGGCTTCCAAATATCCCTTTGCCAATTCCACAAGAACAGCCTTAGCGAAAGGCTTCTTGAAGGAAAAGATGTAACTCTGTGAGATGAATTAACAGAACACAGAGCAGTTTCTCAGAAAGCTTCTTTCCAGTTTTGAACGGAAGATATTTCCTTTTTCACCATAGGCCTCTATGGGCTTCCAAATATCCCTTTGCCAATTCCACAAGAACAGCCTTAGCGAAAGGCTTCTTGAAGCGAAAGATGTAACTCTGTGAGATGAATTAACAGAACACAGAGCAGTTTCTCAGAAAGCTTCTTTCCAGTTTTGAACGGAAGATATTTCCTTTTTCACCATAGCCCTCTATGGGCTTCCAAATATCCCTTTGCCAATTCCACAAGAACAGCCTTAGCGAAAGGCTTCTTGAAGGGAAAGATGTAACTCTATGAGATGAATTAACAGAACACAGAGCAGTGTCTCAGAAAGCTTCTTTCCAGTTTTGAACGGAAGATATTTCCTTTTTGACCATAGCCCTCTACGGGCTTCCAAATATCCCTTTGCCAATTCCAAAAGAACAGCCTTAGCGAAAGGCTTCTTGAAGGGAAAGATGTAACTCTGTGAGATGAATTAACAGAACACAGAGCAGTTTCTCAGAAACCTTCTTTCCAGTTTTGAACGGAAGATATTTCCTTTTTCACCCTAGGCCTCTATGGGCTTCCAAATATCCCTTTGCCAATTCCACAAGAACAGCCTTAGCGAAAGGCTTCTTGAAGGGAAAGATGTAACTCTGTGAGATGAATTAACAGAACACAGAGCAGTTTCTCAGAAAGCTTCTTTCCAGTTTTGAACGGAAGGTATTTCCTTTTTCACCATAGCCCTCTATGGGCTTCCAAATATCCCTTTGCCAATTCCCCAAGAACAGCCTTAGCGAAAGGCTTCTTGAAGGGAAAGATGTAACTCTGTGAGATGAATTAACAGAACACAGAGCAGTTTCACAGAAAGTTTCTTTCCAGTTTTGAACGGAAGATATTTCCTTTTTCACCATAGCCCTCTAGGGACTTCCAAATATCCCTTTGCCAATACCACAAGAACAGCCTTAGCGAAAGGTTTCTTGAAGGGAAAGATGTAACTCTGTGAGATGAATTAACAGAACACAGAGCAGTTTCTCAGAAAGCTTCTTTCCAGTTTTGAACGGAAGATATTTCCTTTTTCACTATAGCCCTCTATGGGCTTCCAAATATCCCTTTGCCAATTCCACAAGAACAGCCTTAGCGAAATGCTTCTTGAAGGGAAAGATGTCACTCTGTGAGATGAATTAACAGAACACAGAGCAGTTTCTCAGAAAGCATCTTTCCACTTTTGAACGGAAGATATTTCCTTTTTCACCATAGCCCTCTAAGGGCTTCCAAATATCCCTTTGCCAATTCCACAAGAACAGCCTTAGCGAAAGGCTTCTTGAAGGGAAAGATGTAACTCTGTGAGATGAATTAACAGAACACAGAGCAGTTTCTCAGAAAGCTTCTTTCCAGTTTTGAATGGAAGATATTTCCTTTTTCACCATAGCCCTCTATGGGCTTCCAAATATCCCTTTGCCAATTCCACAAGAACAGCCTTAGCGAAAGGCTTCTTGAAGGGAAAGATGTAACTCTGTGAGATGAATTAACAGAACACAGAGCAGTTTCTCAGAAAGCTTCTTTCCAGTTTTGAACGGAAGATATTTCCTTTTTCACCATAGGCCTCTATGGGCTTCCAAATATCCCTTTGCCAATTCCACAAGAACAGCCTTAGCGAAAGGCTTCTTGAAGGAAAAGATGTAACTCTGTGAGATGAATTAACAGAACACAGAGCAGTTTCTCAGAAAGCTTCTTTCCAGTTTTGAACGGAAGATATTTCCTTTTTCACCATAGGCCTCTATGGGCTTCCAAATATCCCTTTGCCAATTCCACAAGAACAGCCTTAGCGAAAGGCTTCTTGAAGGGAAATTGTAACTCTGTGAGATGAATTAACAGAACACAGAGCAGTTTCTCAGAAAGCTTCTTTCCAGTTTTGAACGGAAGATATTTCCTTTTTCACCATAGCCCTCTATGGGCTTCCAAATATCCCTTTGCCAATTCCACAAGAACAGCCTTAGCGAAAGGCTTCTTGAAGGGAAAGATGTAACTCTATGAGATGAATTAACAGAACACAGAGCAGTGTCTCAGAAAGCTTCTTTCCAGTTTTGAACGGAAGATATTTCCTTTTTGACCATAGCCCTCTACGGGCTTCCAAATATCCCTTTGCCAATTCCACAAGAACAGCCTTAGCGAAAGGCTTCTTGAAGGGAAAGATGTAACTCTGTGAGATGAATTAACAGAACACAGAGCAGTTTCTCAGAAACCTTCTTTCCAGTTTTGAACGGAAGATATTTCCTTTTTCACCCTAGGCCTCTATGGGCTTCCAAATATCCCTTTGCCAATTCCACAAGAACAGCCTTAGCGAAAGGCTTCTTGAAGGGAAAGATGTAACTCTGTGAGATGAATTAACAGAACACAGAGCAGTTTCTCAGAAAGCTTCTTTCCAGTTTTGAACGGAAGGTATTTCCTTTTTCACCATAGCCCTCTATGGGCTTCCAAATATCCCTTTGCCAATTCCACAAGAACAGCCTTAGCGAAAGGCTTCTTGAAGGGAAAGATGTAACTCTGTGAGATGAATTAACAGAACACAGAGCGGTTTCACAGAAAGTTTCTTTCCAGTTTTGAACGGAAGATATTTCCTTTTTCACCATAGCCCTCTAGGGACTTCCAAATATCCCTTTGCCAATACCACAAGAACAGCCTTAGCGAAAGGTTTCTTGAAGGGAAAGATGTAACTCTGTGAGATGAATTAACAGAACACAGAGCAGTTTCTCAGAAAGCTTCTTTCCAGTTTTGAACGGAAGATATTTCCTTTTTCACTATAGCCCTCTATGGGCTTCCAAATATCCCTTTGCCAATTCCACAAGAACAGCCTTAGCGAAATGCTTCTTGAAGGGAAAGATGTCACTCTGTGAGATGAATTAACAGAACACAGAGCAGTTTCTCAGAAAGCATCTTTCCACTTTTGAACGGAAGATATTTCCTTTTTCACCATAGCCCTCTAAGGGCTTCCAAATATCCCTTTGCCAATTCCACAAGAACAGCCTTAGCGAAAGGCTTCTTGAAGGGAAAGATGTAACTCTGTGAGATGAATTAACAGAACACAGAGCAGTTTCTCAGAAAGCTTCTTTCCAGTTTTGAATGGAAGATATTTCCTTTTTCACCATAGCCCTCTATGGGCTTCCAAATATCCCTTTGCCAATTCCACAAGAACAGCCTTAGCGAAAGGCTTCTTGAAGGGAAAGATGTAACTCTGTGAGATGAATTAACAGAACACAGAGCAGTTTCTCAGAAAGCTTCTTTCCAGTTTTGAACGGAAGATATTTCCTTTTTCACCATAGGCCTCTATGGGCTTCCAAATATCCCTTTGCCAATTCCACAAGAACAGCCTTAGCGAAAGGCTTCCTGAAGGAAAAGATGTAACTCTGTGAGATGAATTAACAGAACACAGAGCAGTTTCTCAGAAAGCTTCTTTCCAGTTTTGAACGGAAGATATTTCCTTTTTCACCATAGGCCTCTATGGGCTTCCAAATATCCCTTTGCCAATTCCACAAGAACAGCCTTAGCGAAAGGCTTCTTGAAGGGAAAGATGTAACTCTGTGAGATGAATTAACAGAACACAGAGCAGTTTCTCAGAAAGCTTCTTTCCAGTTTTGAACGGAAGATATTTCCTTTTTCACCATAGCCCTCTATGGGCTTCCAAATATCCCTTTGCCAATTCCACAAGAACAGCCTTAGCGAAAGGCTTCTTGAAGGGAAAGATGTAACTCTATGAGATGAATTAACAGAACACAGAGCAGTGTCTCAGAAAGCTTCTTTCCAGTTTTGAACGGAAGATATTTCCTTTTTGACCATAGCCATCTACGGGCTTCCAAATATCCCTTTGCCAATTCCACAAGAACAGCCTTAGCGAAAGGCTTCTTGAAGGGAAAGATGTAACTCTGTGAGATGAATTAACAGAACACAGAGCAGTTTCTCAGAAAGCTTCTTTCCAGTTTTGAACGGAAGATATTTCCTTTTTCACCATAGCCCTCTATGGGCTTCCAAATATCCCTTTGCCAATTCCACAAGAACAGCCTTAGCGAAAGGCTTCTTGAAGGGAAAGATGTAACTCTGTGAGATGAATTAACAGAACACAGAGCAGTTTCTCAGAAAGCTTCTTTCCAGTTTTGAACGGAAGGTATTTCCTTTTTCACCATAGCCCTCTATGGGCTTCCAAATATCCCTTTGCCAATTCCCCAAGAACAGCCTTAGCGAAAGGCTTCTTGAAGGGAAAGATGTAACTCTGTGAGATGAATTAACAGAACACAGAGCAGTTTCTCAGAAAGCTTCTTTCCAGTTTTGAACGGAAGATATTTCCTTTTTCACCATAGGCCTCTATGGGCTTCCAAATATCCCTTTGCCAATTCCACAAGAACAGCCTTAGCGAAAGGCTTCTTGAAGGGAAAGATGTAACTCTGTGAGATGAATTAACAGAACACAGAGCAGTTTCTCAGAAAGCTTCTTTCCAGTTTTGAACGGAAGATATTTCCTTTTTCACCATAGGCCTCTATGGGCTTCCAAATATCCCTTTGCCAATTCCACAAGAACAGCCTTAGCGAAAGGCTTCTTGAAGGGAAAGATGTAACTCTGTGAGATGAATTAACAGAACACAGAGCAGTTTCTCAGAAAGCTTCTTTCCAGTTTTGAACGGAAGATATTTCCTTTTTCACCATAGCCCTCTATGGGCTTCCAAATATCCCTTTGCCAATTCCACAAGAACAGCCTTAGCGAAAGGCTTCTTGAAGGGAAAGATGTAACTCTATGAGATGAATTAACAGAACACAGAGCAGTGTCTCAGAAAGCTTCTTTCCAGTTTTGAACGGAAGATATTTCCTTTTTGACCATAGCCCTCTATGGGCTTCCAAATATCCCTTTGCCAATTCCACAAGAACAGCCTTAGCGAAAGGCTTCTTGAAGGGAAAGATGTAACTCTGTGAGATGAATTAACAGAACACAGAGCAGTTTCTCAGAAAGCTTCTTTCCAGTTTTGAACGGAAGATATTTCCTTTTTCACCATAGGCCTCTATGGGCTTCCAAATATCCCTTTGCCAATTCCACAAGAACAGCCTTAGCGAAAGGCTTCTTGAAGGGAAAGATGTAACTCTGTGAGATGAATTAACAGAACACAGAGCAGTTTCTCAGAAAGCTTCTTTCCAGTTTTGAACGGAAGATATTTCCTTTTTCACCATAGCCCTCTATGGGCTTCCAAATATCCCTTTGCCAATTCCACAAGAACAGCCTTAGCGAAAGGCTTCTTGAAGGGAAAGATGTAACTCTGTTAGATGAATTAACAGAACACAGAGCAGTTTCTCAGAAACCTTCTTTCCGGTTTTGAACGGAAGATATTTCCTTTTTCACCATAGGCCTCTATGGGCTTCCAAATATCCCTTTGCCATTTCCACAAGAACAGCCTTAGCGAAAGGCTTCTTGAAGGGAAAGATGTAACTCTGTGAGATGAATTAACAGAACACAGAGCAGTTTCTCAGAAAGCTTCTTTCCAGTTTTGAACGGAAGGTGTTTCCTTTTTCACCATAGCCCTCTATGGGCTTCCAAATATCCCTTTGCCAATTCCCGAAGAACAGCCTTAGCGAAAGGCTTCTTGAAGGGAAAGATGTAACTCTGTGAGATGAATTAACAGAACACAGAGCAGTTTCTCAGAAAGCTTCTTTCCAGTTTTGAACGGAAGATATTTCCTTTTTCACCATAGGCCTCTATGGGCTTCCAAATATCCCTTTGCCAATTCCACAAGAACAGCCTTAGCGGAAGGCTTCTTGAAGGGAAAGACGTAACTCTGTGAGATGAATTAACAGAACACAGAGCAGTTTCTCAGAAAGCTTCTTTCCAGTTTTGAACGGAAGATATTTCCTTTTTCACCATAGCCATCTATGGGCTTCCAAATATCCCTTTACAAATTCCACAAGAACAGCCTTAGCGAAAGGCTTCTTGAAGGGAAATATGTAACTCTATGAGATGAATTAACAGAACACAGAGCAGTGTCTCAGAAAGCTTCTTTCCAGTTTTGAACGGAAGATATTTCCTTTTTGACCATAGCCCTCTACGGGCTTCCAAATATCCCTTTGCCAATTCCACAAGAACAGCCTTAGCGAAAGGCTTCTTGAAGGGAAAGATGTAACTCTGTGAGATGAATTAACAGAACACAGAGCAGTTTCTCAGAAACCTTCTTTCCAGTTTTGAACGGAAGATATTTCCTTTTTCACCATAGCCCTCTATGGGCTTCCAAATATCCCTTTGCCAATTCCACAAGAACAGCCTTAGCGAAAGGCTTCTTGAAGGGAAAGATGTAACTCTGTGAGATGAATTAACAGAACACAGAGCAGTTTCTCAGAAAGCTTCTTTCCAGTTTTGAACGGAAGGTATTTCCTTTTTCACCATAGCCCTCTATGGGCTTCCAAATATCCCTTTGCCAATTCCCCAAGAACAGCCTTAGCGAAAGGCTTCTTGAAGGGAAAGATGTAACTCTGTGAGATGAATTAACAGAACACAGAGCAGTTTCTCAGAAAGCTTCTTTCCAGTTTTGAACGGAAGATATTTCCTTTTTCACCATAGGCCTCTATGGGCTTCCAAATATCCCTTTGCCAATTCCACAAGAACAGCCTTAGCGAAAGGCTTCTTGAAGGGAAAGATGTAACTCTGTGAGATGAATTAACAGAACACAGAGCAGTTTCTCAGAAAGCTTCTTTCCAGTTTTGAACGGAAGATATTTCCTTTTTCACCATAGGCCTCTATGGGCTTCCAAATATCCCTTTGCCAATTCCACAAGAACAGCCTTAGCGAAAGGCTTCTTGAAGGGAAAGATGTAACTCTGTGAGATGAATTAACAGAACACAGAGCAGTTTCTCAGAAAGCTTCTTTCCAGTTTTGAACGGAAGATATTTCCTTTTTCACCATAGCCCTCTATGGGCTTCCAAATATCCCTTTGCCAATTCCACAAGAACAGCCTTAGCGAAAGGCTTCTTGAAGGGAAAGATGTAACTCTATGAGATGAATTAACAGAACACAGAGCAGTGTCTCAGAAAGCTTCTTTCCAGTTTTGAACGGAAGATATTTCCTTTTTGACCATAGCCCTCTATGGGCTTCCAAATATCCCTTTGCCAATTCCACAAGAACAGCCTTAGCGAAAGGCTTCTTGAAGGGAAAGATGTAACTCTGTGAGATGAATTAACAGAACACAGAGCAGTTTCTCAGAAAGCTTCTTTCCAGTTTTGAACGGAAGATATTTCCTTTTTCACCATAGGCCTCCATGGGCTTCCAAATATCCCTTTGCCAATTCCACAAGAACAGCCTTAGCGAAAGGCTTCTTGAAGGGAAAGATGTAACTCTGTGAGATGAATTAACAGAACACAGAGCAGTTTCTCAGAAAGCTTCTTTCCAGTTTTGAACGGAAGATATTTCCTTTTTCACCATAGCCCTCTATGGGCTTCCAAATATCCCTTTGCCAATTCCACAAGAACAGCCTTAGCGAAAGGCTTCTTGAAGGGAAAGATGTAACTCTGTTAGATGAATTAACAGAACACAGAGCAGTTTCTCAGAAACCTTCTTTCCGGTTTTGAACGGAAGATATTTCCTTTTTCACCATAGGCCTCTATGGGCTTCCAAATATCCCTTTGCCAATTCCACAAGAACAGCCTTAGCGAAAGGCTTCTTGAAGGGAAAGATGTAACTCTGTGAGATGAATTAACAGAACACAGAGCAGTTTCTCAGAAAGCTTCTTTCCAGTTTTGAACGGAAGGTGTTTCCTTTTTCACCATAGCCCTCTATGGGCTTCCAAATATCCCTTTGCCAATTCCCGAAGAACAGCCTTAGCGAAAGGCTTCTTGAAGGGAAAGATGTAACTCTGTGAGATGAATTAACAGAACACAGAGCAGTTTCTCAGAAAGCTTCTTTCCAGTTTTGAACGGAAGATATTTCCTTTTTCACCATAGGCCTCTATGGGCTTCCAAATATCCCTTTGCCAATTCCACAAGAACAGCCTTAGCGGAAGGCTTCTTGAAGGGAAAGATGTAACTCTGTGAGATGAATTAACAGAACACAGAGCAGTTTCTCAGAAAGCTTCTTTCCAGTTTTGAACGGAAGATATTTCCTTTTTCACCATAGCCATCTATGGGCTTCCAAATATCCCTTTACAAATTCCACAAGAACAGCCTTAGCGAAAGGCTTCTTGAAGGGAAAGATGTAACTCTGTGAGATGAATTAACAGAACACAGAGCAGTTTCTCAGAAAGCTTCTTTCCAGTTTTGAACGGAAGATATTACCTTTTTCACCGTAGCCCTCTATGGGCTTCCAAATATCCCTTTGCCAATTCCACAAGAACAGCCTTAGCGAAAGGCTTCTTGAAGGGAAAGATGTAACTCTGTGAGATGAATTAACAGAACACAGAGCAGTTTCTCAGAAAGCTTCTTTCCAGTTTTGAACGGAAGATATTTCCTTTTCACCATAGCCCTCTATGGGCTTGCAAATATCCCTTTGACAATTCCACAAGAAACAGCTTTAGCGAAAGGCTTCTTGAAGGGAAAGATGTAACTCTGTGAGATGAATTAACAGAACACAGAGCAGTTTCTCAGAAAGCTTCTTTCCACTTTTGAACGGAAGATATTTCCTTTTTCACCATAGCCCTCTATGGGCTTCCAAATATCCCTTTGCCAATTCCACAAGAACAGCCTTAGCGAAAGGCTTTTTGAAGGGAAAAATGTAACTCTGTGAGATGAATTAACTGAACACAGAGCAGTTTCTCAGAAAGCTTCTTTCCAGTTTTGAACGGAAGATATTTCCTTTTTCACCATAGGCCTGTATGGGCTTCCAAATATCCCTTTGCCAATTCCACAAGAACAGCCTTAGCGAAAGGCTTCTTGAAGGGAAAGATGTAACTCTGTGAGATGAATTAACAGAACACAGAGCAGTTTCTCAGAAAGCTTCTTTCCAGTTTTGAACGGAAGGTGTTTCCTTTTTCACCATAGCCCTCTATGGGCTTCCAAATATCCCTTTGCCAATTCCCGAAGAACAGCCTTAGCGAAAGGCTTCTTGAAGGGAAAGATGTAACTCTGTGAGATGAATTAACAGAACACAGAGCAGTTTCTCAGAAAGCTTCTTTCCAGTTTTGAACGGAAGATATTTCCTTTTTCACCATAGGCCTCTATGGGCTTCCAAATATCCCTTTGCCAATTCCACAAGAACAGCCTTAGCGGAAGGCTTCTTGAAGGGAAAGATGTAACTCTGTGAGATGAATTAACAGAACACAGAGCAGTTTCTCAGAAAGCTTCTTTCCAGTTTTGAACGGAAGATATTTCCTTTTTCACCATAGCCATCTATGGGCTTCCAAATATCCCTTTACAAATTCCACAAGAACAGCCTTAGCGAAAGGCTTCTTGAAGGGAAAGATGTAACTCTGTGAGATGAATTAACAGAACACAGAGCAGTTTCTCAGAAAGCTTCTTTCCAGTTTTGAACGGAAGATATTACCTTTTTCACCGTAGCCCTCTATGGGCTTCCAAATATCCCTTTGCCAATTCCACAAGAACAGCCTTAGCGAAAGGCTTCTTGAAGGGAAAGATGTAACTCTGTGAGATGAATTAACAGAACACAGAGCAGTTTCTCAGAAAGCTTCTTTCCAGTTTTGAACGGAAGATATTTCCTTTTCACCATAGCCCTCTATGGGCTTGCAAATATCCCTTTGCCAATTCCACAAGAAACAGCTTTAGCGAAAGGCTTCTTGAAGGGAAAGATGTAACTCTGTGAGATGAATTAACAGAACACAGAGCAGTTTCTCAGAAAGCTTCTTTCCACTTTTGAACGGAAGATATTTCCTTTTTCACCATAGCCCTCTATGGGCTTCCAAATATCCCTTTGCCAATTCCACAAGAACAGCCTTAGCGAAAGGCTTCTTGAAGGGAAAGATGTAACTCTGTGAGATGAATTAACAGAACACAGAGCAGTGTCTCAGAAAGCATCTTTCCACTTTTGAACGGAAGATATTTCCTTTTTCACCAAAGCCCTCTAAGGGCTTCCAAATATCCCTTTGCCAATTCCACAAGAACAGCCTTAGCGAAAGGCTTCTTGAAGGGAAAGATGTAACTCTGTGAGATGAATTAACAGAACACAGAGCAGTTTCTCAGAAAGCTTCTTTCCAGTTTTGAACGGAAGATATTTCCTTTTTCACCAAAGCCCTCTTTGGGCTTCCAAATATCCCTTTGCCAATTCCACAAGAACAGCCTTAGCGAAAGGCTTCTTGAAGGGAAAGATGTAACTCTGTGAGATGAATTAACAGAACACAGAGCAGTTTCTCAGAAAGCTTCTTTCCAGTTTTGAACGGAAGATATTTCCTTTTTCACCATAGCCCTCTATGGGCTTCCAAATATCCCTTTGCCAATTCCACAAGAACAGCCTTAGCGAAAGGCTTCTTGAAGGGAAAGATGTAACTCTGTGAGATGAATTAACAGAACATAGAGCAGTTTCTCAGAAAGCTTCTTTCCAGTTTTGAACGGAAGGTATTTCCTTTTTCACCATAGCCCTCTATGGGCTTCCAAATATCCCTTTGCCAATTCCCCAAGAACAGCCTTAGCGAAAGGCTTCTTGAAGGGAAAGATGTAACTCTGTGAGATGAATTCACAGAACACAGAGCAGTTTCTCAGAAAGCTTCTTTCCAGTTTTGAACGGAAGATATTTACTTTTTCACCATAGGCCTCTATGGGCTTCCAAATATCCCTTTGCCAATTCCACAAGAACAGCCTTAGCGAAAGGCTTCTTGAAGGGAAAGATGTAACTCTGTGAGATGAATTAACAGAACACAGAGCAGTTTCTCAGAAAGCTTCTTTCCAGTTTTGAACGGAAGATATTTCCTTTTTCACCATAGCCCTCTTTGGGCTTCCAAATATCCCTTTGCCAATTCCACAAGAACAGCCTTAGCGAAAGGCTTCTTGAAGGAAAAGATGTAACTCTGTGAGATGAATTAACAGAACACAGAGCAGTTTCTCAGAAAGCTTCTTTCCAGTTTTGAACGGAAGGTATTTCCTTTTTCACCATAGCCCTCTATGGGCTTCCAAATATCCCTTTGCCAATTCCCGAAGAACAGCCTTAGCGAAAGGCTTCTTGAAGGGAAAGATGTAACTCTGTGAGATGAATTAGCAGAACACAGAGCAGTTTCTCAGAAAGCTTCTTTCCAGTTTTGAACGGAAGATATTTCGTTTTTCACCATAGCCCTGTATGGGCTTCCAAATATCCCTTTGCCAATTCCACAAGAACAGCCTTAGCGGAAGGCTTCTTGAAGGGAAAGATGTAACTCTGTGAGATGAATTAACAGAACACAGAGCAGTTTCTCAGAAAGCTTCTTTCCAGTTTTGAACGGAAGATATTTCCTTTTTCACCATAGCCCTCTATGGGCTTCCAAATATCCCTTTACAAATTCCACAAGAACAGCCTTAGCGAAAGGCTTCTTGAAGGGAAAGATGTAACTCTGTGAGATGAATTAACAGAACACAGAGCAGTTTCTCAGAAAGTTTCTTTCCAGTTTTGAACGGAAGATATTACCTTTTTCACCGTAGCCCTCTATGGGCTTCCAAATATCCCTTTGCCAATTCTCCCAGAACAGACTTAGCGAAAGGCTTCTTGAAGGGAAAGATGTAACTCTGTGAGATGAATTAACAGAACACAGAGCAGTTTCTCAGAAAGCTTCTTTCCAGTTTTGAACGGAAGATATTTCCTTTTTCACCATAGCCCTCTAGGGACTTCCAAATATCCCTTTGCCAATACCACAAGAACAGCCTTAGCGAAAGGTTTCTCGAAGGGAAAGATGTCACTCTGTGAGATGAATTAACAGAACACAGAGCAGTTTCTCAGAAACCTTCTTTCCAGTTTTGAACGGAAGATATTTCCTTTTTCACCCTAGGCCTCTATGGGCTTCCAAATATCCCATTGCCAATTCCACAAGAACAGCCTTAGCGAAAGGCTTCTTGAAGGGAAAGATGTAACTCTGTGAGATGAATTAACAGAACACAGAGCAGTTTCTCAGAAAGCTTCTTTCCAGTTTTGAACGGAAGGTATTTCCTTTTTCACCATAGCCCTCTATGGGCTTCCAAATATCCCTTTGCCAATTCCCCAAGAACAGCCTTAGCGAAAGGCTTCTTGAAGGGAAAGATGTAACTCTGTGAGATGAATTAACAGAACACAGAGCAGTTTCACAGAAAGTTTCTTTCCAGTTTTGAACGGAAGATAGTTTTTTTTTCACCATAGCCCTCTAGGGACTTCCAAATATCCCTTTGCCAATACCACAAGAACAGCCTTAGCGAAAGGTTTCTTGAAGGGAAAGATGTAACTCTGTGAGATGAATTAACAGAACACAGAGCAGTTTCTCAGAAAGCTTCTTTCCAGTTTTGAACGGAAGATATTTCCTTTTTCACTATAGCCCTCTATGGGCTTCCAAATATCCCTTTGCCAATTCCACAAGAACAGCCTTAGCGAAATGCTTCTTGAAGGGAAAGATGTCACTCTGTGAGATGAATTAACAGAACACAGAGCAGTTTCTCAGAAAGCATCTTTCCACTTTTGAACGGAAGATATTTCCTTTTTCACCATAGCCCTCTAAGGGCTTCCAAATATCCCTTTGCCAATTCCACAAGAACAGCCTTAGCGAAAGGCTTCTTGAAGGGAAAGATGTAACTCTGTGAGATGAATTAACAGAACACAGAGCAGTTTCTCAGAAAGCATCTTTCCAGTTTTGAATGGAAGATAATTCCTTTTTCACCATAGCCCTCTATGGGCTTCCAAATATCCCTTTGCCAATTCCACAAGAACAGCCTTAGCGAAAGGCTTCTTGAAGGGAAAGATGTAACTCTGTGAGATGAATTAACAGAACACAGAGCAGTTTCTCAGAAAGCTTCTTTCCAGTTTTGAACGGAAGATATTTCCTTTTTCACCATAGGCCTCTATGGGCTTCCAAATATCCCTTTGCCAATTCCACAAGAACAGCCTTAGCGAAAGGCTTCTTGAAGGAAAAGATGTAACTCTGTGAGATGAATTAACAGAACACAGAGCAGTTTCTCAGAAAGCTTCTTTCCAGTTTTGAACGGAAGATATTTCCTTTTTCACCATAGGCCTCTATGGGCTTCCAAATATCCCTTTGCCAATTCCACAAGAACAGCCTTAGCGAAAGGCTTCTTGAAGGGAAAGATGTAACTCTGTGAGATGAATTAACAGAACACAGAGCAGTTTCTCAGAAAGCTTCTTTCCAGTTTTGAACGGAAGATATTTCCTTTTTCACCATAGCCCTCTATGGGCTTCCAAATATCCCTTTGCCAATTCCACAAGAACAGCCTTAGCGAAAGGCTTCTTGAAGGGAAAGATGTAACTCTATGAGATGAATTAACAGAACACAGAGCAGTGTCTCAGAAAGCTTCTTTCCAGTTTTGAACGGAAGATATTTCCTTTTTGACCATAGCCCTCTACGGGCTTCCAAATATCCCTTTGCCAATTCCACAAGAACAGCCTTAGCGAAAGGCTTCTTGAAGGGAAAGATGTAACTCTGTGAGATGAATTAACAGAACACAGAGCAGTTTCTCAGAAACCTTCTTTCCAGTTTTGAACGGAAGATATTTCCTATTTCACCATAGGCCTCTATGGGCTTCCAAATATCCCTTTGCCAATTCCACAAGAACAGCCTTAGCGAAAGGCTTCTTGAAGGGAAAGATGTAACTCTGTGAGATGAATTAACAGAACACAGAGCAGTTTCTCAGAAAGCTTCTTTCCAGTTTTGAACGGAAGGTATTTCCTTTTTAACCATAGCCCTCTATGGGCTTCCAAATATCCCTTTGCCAATTCCCCAAGAACAGCCTTAGCGAAAGGCTTCTTGAAGGGAAAGATGTAACTCTGTGAGATGAATTAACAGAACACAGAGCAGTTTCACATAAAGTTTCTTTCCAGTTTTGAACGGAAGATATTTCCTTTTTCACCATAGCCCTCTAGGGACTTCCAAATATCCCTTTGCCAATACCACAAGAACAGCCTTAGCGAAAGGTTTCTTGAAGGGAAAGATGTAACTCTGTGAGATGAATTAACAGAACACAGAGCAGTTTCTCAGAAAGCTTCTTTCCAGTTTTGAACGGAAGATATTTCCTTTTTCACTATAGCCCTCTATGGGCTTCCAAATATCCCTTTGCCAATTCCACAAGAACAGCCTTAGCGAAATGCTTCTTGAAGGGAAAGATGTCACTCTGTGAGATGAATTAACAGAACACAGAGCAGTTTCTCAGAAAGCATCTTTCCACTTTTGAACGGAAGATATTTCCTTTTTCACCATAGCCCTCTAAGGGCTTCCAAATATCCCTTTGCCAATTCCACAAGAACAGCCTTAGCGAAAGGCTTCTTGAAGGGAAAGATGTAACTCTGTGAGATGAATTAACAGAACACAGAGCAGTTTCTCAGAAAGCTTCTTTCCAGTTTTGAATGGAAGATATTTCCTTTTTCACCATAGCCCTCTATGGGCTTCCAAATATCCCTTTGCCAATTCCACAAAAACAGACTTAGCGAAAGGCTTCTTGAAGGGAAAGATGTAACTCTGTGAGATGAATTAACAGAACACAGAGCAGTTTCTCAGAAAGCTTCTTTCCAGTTTTGAACGGAAGATATTTCCTTTTTCACCATAGGCCTCTATGGGCTTCCAAATATCCCTTTGCCAATTCCACAAGAACAGCCTTAGCGAAAGGCTTCTTGAAGGAAAAGATGTAACTCTGTGAGATGAATTAACAGAACACAGAGCAGTTTCTCAGAAAGCTTCTTTCCAGTTTTGAACGGAAGATATTTCCTTTTTCACCATAGGCCTCTATGGGCTTCCAAATATCCCTTTGCCAATTCCACAAGAACAGCCTTAGCGAAAGGCTTCTTGAAGGGAAAGATGTAACTCTGTGAGATGAATTAACAGAACACAGAGCAGTTTCTCAGAAAGCTTCTTTCCAGTTTTGAACGGAAGATATTTCCTTTTTCACCATAGCCCTCTATGGGCTTCCAAATATCCCTTTGCCAATTCCACAAGAACAGCCTTAGCGAAAGGCTTCTTGAAGGGAAAGATGTAACTCTATGAGATGAATTAACAGAACACAGAGCAGTGTCTCAGAAAGCTTCTTTCCAGTTTTGAACGGAAGATATTTCCTTTTTGACCATAGCCCTCTACGGGCTTCCAAATATCCCTTTGCCAATTCCACAAGAACAGCCTTAGCGAAAGGCTTCTTGAAGGGAAAGATGTAACTCTGTGAGATGAATTAATAGAACACAGAGCAGTTTCTCAGAAACCTTCTTTCCAGTTTTGAACGGAAGATATTTCCTTTTTCACCATAGCCCTCTATGGGCTTCCAAATATCCCTTTGCCAATTCCACAAGAACAGCCTTAGCGAAAGGCTTCTTGAAGGGAAAGATGTAACTCTGTGAGATGAATTAACAGAACACAGAGCAGTTTCTCAGAAAGCTTCTTTCCAGTTTTGAACGGAAGGTATTTCCTTTTTCACCATAGCCCTCTATGGGCTTCCAAATATCCCTTTGCCAATTCCCCAAGAACAGCCTTAGCGAAAGGCTTCTTGAAGGGAAAGATGTAACTCTGTGAGCTGAATTAACAGAACACAGAGCAGTTTCTCAGAAAGCTTCTTTCCAGTTTTGAACGGAAGATATTTCCTTTTTCACCATAGGCCTCTATGGGCTTCCAAATATCCCTTTGCCAATTCCACAAGAACAGCCTTAGCGAAAGGCTTCTTGAAGGGAAAGATGTAACTCTGTGAGATGAATTAACAGAACACAGAGCAGTTTCTCAGAAAGCTTCTTTCCAGTTTTGAACGGAAGATATTTCCTTTTTCACCATAGGCCTCTATGGGCTTCCAAATATCCCTTTGCCAATTCCACAAGAACAGCCTTAGCGAAAGGCTTCTTGAAGGGAAAGATGTAACTCTGTGAGATGAATTAACAGAACACAGAGCAGTTTCTCAGAAAGCTTCTTTCCAGTTTTGAACGGAAGATATTTCCTTTTTCACCATAGGCCTCTATGGGCTTCCAAATATCCCTTTGCCAATTCCACAAGAACAGCCTTAGCGAAAGGCTTCTTGAAGGGAAAGATGTAACTCTGTGAGATGAATTAACAGAACACAGAGCAGTTTCTCAGAAAGCTTCTTTCCAGTTTTGAACGGAAGATATTTCCTTTTTCACCATAGCCCTCTATGGGCTTCCAAATATCCCTTTGCCAATTCCACAAGAACAGCCTTAGCGAAAGGCTTCTTGAAGGGAAAGATGTAACTCTATGAGATGAATTAACAGAACACAGAGCAGTGTCTCAGAAAGCTTCTTTCCAGTTTTGAACGGAAGATATTTCCTTTTTGACCATAGCCCTCTACGGGCTTCCAAATATCCCTTTGCCAATTCCACAAGAACAGCCTTAGCGAAAGGCTTCTTGAAGGGAAAGATGTAACTCTGTGAGATGAATTAACAGAACACAGAGCAGTTTCTCAGAAAGCTTCTTTCCAGTTTTGAACGGAAGATATTTCCTTTTTCACCATAGGCCTCTATGGGCTTCCAAATATCCCTTTGCCAATTCCACAAGAACAGCCTTAGCGAAAGGCTTCTTGAAGGGAAAGATGTAACTCTGTGAGATGAATTAACAGAACACAGAGCAGTTTCTCAGAAAGCTTCTTTCCAGTTTTGAACGGAAGATATTTCCTTTTTCACCATAGCCCTCTATGGGCTTCCAAATATCCCTTTGCCAATTCCACAAGAACAGCCTTAGCGAAAGGCTTCTTGAAGGGAAAGATGTAACTCTGTTAGATGAATTAACAGAACACAGAGCAGTTTCTCAGAAACCTTCTTTCCGGTTTTGAACGGAAGATATTTCCTTTTTCACCATAGGCCTCTATGGGCTTCCAAATATCCCTTTGCCAATTCCACAAGAACAGCCTTAGCGAAAGGCTTCTTGAAGGGAAAGATGTAACTCTGTGAGATGAATTAACAGAACACAGAGCAGTTTCTCAGAAAGCTTCTTTCCAGTTTTGAACGGAAGGTGTTTCCTTTTTCACCATAGCCCTCTATGGGCTTCCAAATATCCCTTTGCCAATTCCCGAAGAACAGCCTTAGCGAAAGGCTTCTTGAAGGGAAAGATGTAACTCTGTGAGATGAATTAACAGAACACAGAGCAGTTTCTCAGAAAGCTTCTTTCCAGTTTTGAACGGAAGATATTTCCTTTTTCACCATAGGCCTCTATGGGCTTCCAAATATCCCTTTGCCAATTCCACAAGAACAGCCTTAGCGGAAGGCTTCTTGAAGGGAAAGATGTAACTCTGTGAGATGAATTAACAGAACACAGAGCAGTTTCTCAGAAAGCTTCTTTCCAGTTTTGAACGGAAGATATTTCCTTTTTCACCATAGCCATCTATGGGCTTCCAAATATCCCTTTACAAATTCCACAAGAACAGCCTTAGCGAAAGGCTTCTTGAAGGGAAAGATGTAACTCTGTGAGATGAATTAACAGAACACAGAGCAGTTTCTCAGAAAGCTTCTTTCCAGTTTTGAACGGAAGATATTACCTTTTTCACCGTAGCCCTCTATGGGCTTCCAAATATCCCTTTGCCAATTCCACAAGAACAGCCTTAGCGAAAGGCTTCTTGAAGGGAAAGATGTAACTCTGTGAGATGAATTAACAGAACACAGAGCAGTTTCTCAGAAAGCTTCTTTCCAGTTTTGAACGGAAGATATTTCCTTTTCACCATAGCCCTCTATGGGCTTGCAAATATCCCTTTGCCAATTCCACAAGAAACAGCTTTAGCGAAAGGCTTCTTGAAGGGAAAGATGTAACTCTGTGAGATGAATTAACAGAACACAGAGCAGTTTCTCAGAAAGCTTCTTTCCACTTTTGAACGGAAGATATTTCCTTTTTCACCATAGCCCTCTATGGGCTTCCAAATATCCCTTTGCCAATTCCACAAGAACAGCCTTAGCGAAAGGCTTTTTGAAGGGAAAAATGTAACTCTGTGAGATGAATTAACAGAACACAGAGCAGTTTCTCAGAAAGCTTCTTTCCAGTTTTGAACGGAAGATATTTCCTTTTTCACCATAGGCCTGTATGGGCTTCCAAATATCCCTTTGCCAATTCCACAAGAACAGCCTTAGCGAAAGGCTTCTTGAAGGGAAAGATGTAACTCTGTGAGATGAATTAACAGAACACAGAGCAGTTTCTCAGAAAGCTTCTTTCCAGTTTTGAACGGAAGGTGTTTCCTTTTTCACCATAGCCCTCTATGGGCTTCCAAATATCCCTTTGCCAATTCCCGAAGAACAGCCTTAGCGAAAGGCTTCTTGAAGGGAAAGATGTAACTCTGTGAGATGAATTAACAGAACACAGAGCAGTTTCTCAGAAAGCTTCTTTCCAGTTTTGAACGGAAGATATTTCCTTTTTCACCATAGGCCTCTATGGGCTTCCAAATATCCCTTTGCCAATTCTACAAGAACAGCCTTAGCGGAAGGCTTCTTGAAGGGAAAGATGTAACTCTGTGAGATGAATTAACAGAACACAGAGCAGTTTCTCAGAAAGCTTCTTTCCAGTTTTGAACGGAAGATATTTCCTTTTTCACCATAGCCATCTATGGGCTTCCAAATATCCCTTTACAAATTCCACAAGAACAGCCTTAGCGAAAGGCTTCTTGAAGGGAAAGATGTAACTCTGTGAGATGAATTAACAGAACACAGAGCAGTTTCTCAGAAAGCTTCTTTCCAGTTTTGAACGGAAGATATTACCTTTTTCACCGTAGCCCTCTATGGGCTTCCAAATATCCCTTTGCCAATTCCACAAGAACAGCCTTAGCGAAAGGCTTCTTGAAGGGAAAGATGTAACTCTGTGAGATGAATTAACAGAACACAGAGCAGTTTCTCAGAAAGCTTCTTTCCAGTTTTGAACGGAAGATATTTCCTTTTCACCATAGCCCTCTATGGGCTTGCAAATATCCCTTTGCCAATTCCACAAGAAACAGCTTTAGCGAAAGGCTTCTTGAAGGGAAAGATGTAACTCTGTGAGATGAATTAACAGAACACAGAGCAGTTTCTCAGAAAGCTTCTTTCCACTTTTGAACGGAAGATATTTCCTTTTTCACCATAGCCCTCTATGGGCTTCCAAATATCCCTTTGCCAATTCCACAAGAACAGCCTTAGCGAAAGGCTTCTTGAAGGGAAAAATGTAACTCTGTGAGATGAATTAACTGAACACAGAGCAGTTTCTCAGAAAGCTTCTTTCAAGTTTTGAACGGAAGATATTTCCTTTTTCACCTTAGCCCTCTATGGGCTTCCAAATATCCCTTTGCCAATTCCTCAAGAACAGCCTTAGCGAAAGGCTTCTTGAAGGGAAAGATGTAACTCTGTGAGATGAATTAACAGATCACAGAGCAGTTTCTCAGAAAGCTTCTTTCCAGTTTTGAACGGAAGATATTTCCTTTTTCACCATAGGCCTCTATGGGCTTCCAAATATCCCTTTGCCAATTCCACAAGAACAGCCTTAGCGAAAGGCTTCTTGAAGGAAAAGATGTAACTCTGTGAGATGAATTAACAGAACACAGAGCAGTTTCTCAGAAAGCTTCTTTCCAATTTTGAACGGAAGATATTTCCTTTTTCACCATAGACCTCTATGGGCTTCCAAATATCCCTTTGCCAATTCCACAAGAACAGCCTTAGCGAAAGGCTTCTTGAAGGGAAAGATGTAACTCTGTGAGATGAATTAACAGAACACAGAGCAGTTTCTCAGAAAGCTTCTTTCCAGTTTTGAACGGAAGATATTTCCTTTTTCACCATAGCCCTCTATGGGCTTCCAAATATCCCTTTGCCAATTACACAAGAACAGCCTTAGCGAAAGGCTTCTTGAAGGGAAAGATGTAACTCTGTGAGATGAATTAACAGAACACAGAGCAGTTTCTCAGAAAGCTTCTTTCCAGTTTTGCACGGAAGATATTTCCTTTTTCAGCATAGGCCTCTATGGGCTTCCAAATATCCCTTTGCCAATTCCACAAGAACAGCCTTAGCGAAAGGCTTCTTGAAGGGAAAGATGTAACTCTGTGAGATGAATTAACAGAACACAGAGCAGTTTCTCAGAAAGCTTCTTTCCAGTTTTGAACGGAAGATATTTCCTTTTTCACCATAGCCCTCTATGGGCTTCCAAATATCCCTTTGCCAATTCCACAAGAACAGCCTTAGCGAAAGGCTTCTTGAAGGGAAAGATGTAACTCTGGGAGATGAATTAACAGAACACAGAGCAGTTTCTCAGAAAGCTTCTTTCCAGTTTTGAATGGAAGATATTTCCTTTTTCACCATAGCCCTCTATGGGCTTCCAAATATCCCTTTGCCAATTCCACAAGAACAGCCTTAGCGAAAGGCTTCTTGAAGGGAAAGATGTAACTCCGTGAGATGAATTAACAGAACACAGAGCAGTTTCTCAGAAAGCTTCTTTCCAGTTTTGAACGGAAGATATTTCCTTTTTCACCATAGCCCTCTATGGGCTTCCAAATATCCCTTTGCCAATTCCACAAGAACAGCCTTAGCGAAAGGCTTCTTGAAGGGAAAGATGTAACTCTGTGAGATGAATTAAAAGAACACAGAGCAGTTTCTCAGAAAGCTTCTTTCCAGTTTTGAACGGAAGATATTTCCTTTTTCACCATAGCCCTCTATGGGCTTCCAAATATCCCTTTGCCAATTCCACAAGAACAGCCTTAGCGAAAGGCTTCTTGAAGGGAAAGATGTAACTCTGTGAGATGAATTAACAGAACACAGAGCAGTTTCTCAGAAAGCTTCTTTCCAGTTTTGAACGGAAGATATTTCCTTTTTCACCATAGCCCTCTATGGGCTTCCAAATATCCCTTTGCCAATTCCACAAGAACAGCCTTAGCGAAAGGCTTCTTGAAGGGAAAGATGTAACTCTCTGAGATGAATTAACAGAACACAGAGCAATTTCTCACAAAGCTTCTTTCCAGTTTTGAACGGAAGATATTTCCTTTTTCACCGTAGCCCTCTTTGGGCTTCCAAATATCCCTTTGCCAATTCCACAAGAACAGCCTTAGCGAAAGGCTTCTTGAAGGGAAAGATGTAACTCTGTGAGATGAATTAACAGAACACAGAGCAGTTTCTCTGAAAGCTTCTTTCCAGTTTTGAACGGAAGATATTTCCTTTTTCACCGTAGCCCTCTATGGGCTTCCAAATATCCCTTTGCCAATTCCACAAGAACAGCCTCAGCGAAAGGCTTCTTGAAGGGAAAGATGTAACTCGGTGAGATGAATTAACAGAACACAGAGCAGTTTCTCAGAAAGCTTCTTTCCAGTTTTGAACGGAAGATATTTCCTTTTTCACCGTAGCCCTCTATGGGCTTCCAAATATCCCTTTGCCAATTCCCCAGGAACAGCCTTAGCGAAAGGCTTCTTGAAGGGAAAGATGTAACTCTGTGAGATGAATTAACAGAACACAGAGCAGTGTCTCAGAAAGCATCTTTCCACTTTTGAACGGAAGATATTTCCTTTTTCACCATAGCCCTCTAAGGGCTTCCAAATATCCCTTTGCCAATTCCACAAGAACAGCCTTAGCGAAAGGCTTCTTGAAGGGAAAGATGTAACTCTGTGAGATGAATTAACAGAACACAGAGCAGTTTCTCAGAAAGCTTCTTTCCAGTTTTGAACGGAAGGTATTTCCTTTTTCACCATAGCCCTCTATGGGATTCCAAATATCCCTTTGCCAATTACACAAGAACAGCCTTAGCGAAAGGCTTCTTGAAGGGAACGATGTAACTCTGTGAGATGAATTAACAGAACTCAGAGCAGTTTCTCAGAAAGCTTCTTTCCAGTTTTGAACGGAAGATATTTCCTTTTTCACCATAGCCCTCTATGGGCTTCCAAATATCCCTTTGCCAATTCCACAAGAAAAGCCTTAGCGGAAGGCTTCTTGAAGGGAAAGATGTAACTCTGTGAGATGAATTAACAGAACACAGAGCAGTTTCTCAGAAAGCTTCTTTCCAGTTTTGAACGGAAGATATTTCCTTTTTCACCTTAGCCCTCTATGGGCTTCCAAATATCCCTTTACAAATTCCACAAGAACAGCCTTAGCGAAAGGCTTCTTGAAGGGAAAGATGTAACTCTGTGAGATGAATTAACAGAACACAGAGCAGTTTCTCAGAAAGCTTCTTTCCAGTTTTGAACGGAAGATATTTCCTTTTTCACCATAACCCTCTATGGGCTTCCAATATCCCTTTGCCAATTCCACAAGAACAGCCTTAGCGAAAGGCTTCTTGAAGGGAAAGATGTAACTCTGTGAGATGAATTAACAGAACACAGAGCAGTTTCTCAGAAAGCTTCTTTCCAGTTTTGCACGGAAGATATTTCCTTTTTCAGCATAGGCCTCTATGGGCTTCCAAATATCCCTTTGCCAATTCCACAAGAACAGCCTTAGCGAAAGGCTTCTTGAAGGGAAAGATGTAACTCTGTGAGATAAATTAACAGAACACAGAGCAGTTTCTCAGAAAGCTTCTTTCCAGTTTTGAACGGAAGGTATTTCCTTTTTCAGCATAGCCCTCTATGGGCTTCCAAATATCCCTTTGCCAATTCCACAAGAACAGCCTTAGCGAAAGGCTTCTTGAAGGGAAAGATGTAACTCTGGGAGATGAATTAACAGAACACAGAGCAGTTTCTCAGAAAGCTTCTTTCCAGTTTTGAATGGAAGATATTTCCCTTTTCACCATAGCCCTCTATGGGCTTCCAAATATCCCTTTGCCAATTCCACAAGAACAGCCTTAGCGAAAGGCTTCTTGAAGGGAAAGATGTAACTCCGTGAGATGAATTAACAGAACACAGAGCAGTTTCTCAGAAAGCTTCTTTCCAGTTTTGAACGGAAGATATTTCCTTTTTCACCATAGCCCTCTATGGGCTTCCAAATATCCCTTTGCCAATTCCCCAAGAACAGCCTTAGCGAAAGGCTTCTTGAAGGGAAAGATGTACCTCTGTGAGATGAATTAACAGAACACAGAGCAGTTTCTCAGAAAGCTTCTTTCCAGTTTTGAACGGAAGATATTTCCTTTTTCACCATAGCCCTCTATGGGCTTCAAATATCCCTTTGCCAATTACACAAGAACAGCCTTAGCGAAAGGCTTCTTGAAGGGAAAGATGTAACTCTGTGAGATGAATTAACAGAACACAGAGCAGTTTCTCAGAAAGCTTCTTTCCAGTTTTGCACGGAAGATATTTCCTTTTTCAGCATAGGCCTCTATGGGCTTCCAAATATCCCTTTGCCAATTCCACAAGAACAGCCTTAGCGAAAGGCTTCTTGAAGGGAAAGATGTAACTCTGTGAGATGAATTAACAGAACACAGAGCAGTTTCTCAGAAAGCTTCTTTCCAGTTTTGAACGGAAGATATTTCCTTTTTCACCATAGCCCTCTATGGGCTTCCAAATATCCCTTTGCCAATTCCACAAGAACAGCCTTAGCGAAAGGCTTCTTGAAGGGAAAATGTAACTCTGGGAGATGAATTAACAGAACACAGAGCAGTTTCTCAGAAAGCTTCTTTCCAGTTTTGAATGGAAGATATTTCCTTTTTCACCATAGCCCTCTATGGGCTTCCAAATATCCCTTTGCCAATTCCACAAGAACAGCCTTAGCGAAAGGCTTCTTGAAGGGAAAGATGAAACTCGGTGAGATGAATTAACAGAACACAGAGCAGTTTCTCAGAAAGCTTCTTTCCAGTTTTGAACGGAAGATATTTCCTTTTTCAACATAGCCCTCTATGGGCTTCCAAATATCCCTTTGCCAATTCCACAAGAACAGCCTTAGCGAAAGGCTTCTTGAAGGGAAAGATGTAACTCTGTGAGATGAATTAACAGAACACAGAGCAGTTTCTCAGAAAGCTTCTTTCCAGTTTTGAACGGAAGATATTTCCTTTTTCACCATAGCCCTCTATGGGCTTCCAAATATCCCTTTGCCAATTCCACAAGAACAGCCTTAGCGAAAGGCTTCTTGAAGGGAAAGATGTAACTCTGTGAGATGAATTAACAGAACACAGAGCAGTTTCTCAGAAAGCTTCTTTCCAGTTTTGAACGGAAGATATTTCCTTTTTCACCATAGCCCTCTATGGGCTTCCAAATATCCCTTTGCCAATTCCACAAGAACAGCCTTAGCGAAAGGCTTCTTGAAGGGAAAGATGTAACTCTCTGAGATGAATTAACAGAACACAGAGCAATTTCTCACAAAGCTTCTTTCCAGTTTTGAACGGAAGATATTTCCTTTTTCACCGTAGCCCTCTTTGGGCTTCCAAATATCCCTTTGCCAATTCCACAAGAACAGCCTTAGCGAAAGGCTTCTTGAAGGGAAAGATGTAACTCTGTGAGATGAATTAACAGAACAGAGAGCAGTTTCTCTGAAAGCTTCTTTCCAGTTTTGAACGGAAGATATTTCCTTTTTCACCGCAGCCCTCTATGGGCTTCCAAATATCCCTTTGCCAATTCCACAAGAACAGCCTCAGCGAAAGGCTTCTTGAAGGGAAAGATGTAACTCGGTGAGATGAATTAACAGAACACAGAGCAGTTTCTCAGAATGCTTCTTTCCAGTTTTGAACGGAAGATATTTCCTTTTTCACCGTAGCCCTCTATGGGCTTCCAAATATCCCTTTGCCAATTCCCCAAGAACAGCCTTAGCGAAAGGCTTCTTGAAGGGAAAGATGTAACTCTGTGAGATGAATTAACAGAACACAGAGCAGTGTCTCAGAAAGCATCTTTCCACTTTTGAACGGAAGATATTTCCTTTTTCACCATAGCCCTCTAAGGGCTTCCAAATATCCCTTTGCCAATTCCACAAGAACAGCCTTAGCGAAAGGCTTCTTGAAGGGAAAGATGTAACTCTGTGAGATGAATTAACAGAACACAGAGCAGTTTCTCAGAAAGCTTCTTTCCAGTTTTGAACGGAAGATATTTCCTTTTTCACCATAGCCCTCATGGGCTTCCAAATATCCCTTTGCCAATTCCACAAGAACAGCCTTAGCGAAAGGCTTCTTGAAGGGAAAGATGTAACTCTGTGAGATGAATTAACAGAACACAGAGCAGTTTCTCAGAAAGCTTCTTTCCAGTTTTGAACGGAAGATATTTCCTTTTTCACCATAGCCCTCTATGGGCTTCCAAATATCCCTTTGCCAATTCCACAAGAACAGCCTTAGCGAAAGGCTTCTTGAAGGGAAAGATGTAACTCTGTGAGATGAATTAACAGAACGCAGAGCAGTTTCTCAGAAAGCTTCTTTCCAGTTTTGAACGGAAGATATTTCCTTTTTCAACATAGCCCTCTATGGGCTTCCAAATATCCCTTTGCCAATTCCACAAGAACAGCCTTAGCGAAAGGCTTCTTGAAGGGAAAGATGTAACTCTGTGAGATGAATTAACAGAACACAGAGCAGTTTCTCAGAAAGCTTCTTTCCAGTTTTGAACGGAAGATATTTCCTTTTTCACCGTAGCCCTCTATGGGCTTCCAAATATCCCTTTGCCAATTCCACAAGAACAGCCTTAGCGAAAGGCTTCTTGAAGGGAAAGATGTAACTCTGTGAGATGAATTAACAGAACACAGAGCAGTTTCTCAGAAAGCTTCTTTCCAGTTTTGAACGGAAGATATTTCCTTTTTCACCATAGCCCTCTTTGGGCTTCCAAATATCCCTTTGCCAATTCCACAAGAACAGCCTTAGCGAAAGGCTTCTTGAAGGGAAAGATGTAACTCTGTGAGATGAATTAACAGAACACAGAGCAGTTTCTCAGAAAGCTTCTTTCCAGTTTTGAACGGAAGATATTTCCTTTTTCACCATAGCCCTCTATGGGCTTCCAAATATCCCTTTGCCAATTCCACAAGAAACAGCTTTAGCGAAAGGCTTCTTGAAGGGAAAGATGTAACTCTGTGAGATGAATTAACAGAACACAGAGCAGTTTCTCAGAAAGCTTCTTTCCACTTTTGAACGGAAGATATTTCCTTTTTCACCATAGCCCTCTATGGGCTTCCAAATATCCCTTTGCCAATTCCACAAGAACAGCCTTAGCGAAAGGCTTCTTGAAGGGAAAAATGTAACTCTGTGAGATGAATTAACAGAACACAGAGCAGTTTCTCAGAAAGCTTCTTTCCAGTTTTGAACGGAAGATATTTCCTTTTTCACCTTAGCCCTCTATGGGCTTCCAAATGTCCCTTTGCCAATTCCACAAGAACAGCCTTAGCGAAAGGCTTCTTGAAGGGAAAGATGTAACTCTGTGAGATGAATTAACAGATCACAGAGCAGTTTCTCAGAAAGCTTCTTTCCAGTTTTGAACGGAAGATATTTCCTTTTTCACCATAGCCCTCTATGGGCTTCCAAATATCCCTTTGCCAATTCCACAAGAACAGCCTTAGCGAAAGGCTTCTTGAAGGGAAAGATGTAACTCTGTGAGATGAATTAACAGAACACAGAGCAGTTTCTCAGAAAGCTTCTTTCCAATTTTGAACGGAAGATATTTCCTTTTTCACCATAGACCTCTACGGGCTTCCAAATATCCCTTTGCCAATTCCACAAGAACAGCCTTAGCGAAAGGCTTCTTGAAGGGAAAGATGTAACTCTGTGAGATGAATTAACAGAACCCAGAGCAGTTTCTCAGAAAGCTTCTTTCCAGTTTTGAACGGAAGATATTTCCTTTTTCACCATAGCCCTCTATGGGCTTCCAAATATCCCTTTGCCAATTCCACAAGAACAGCCTTAGCGAAAGGCTTCTTGAAGGGAAAGATGTAACTCTGTGAGATGAATTAACAGAACACACAGCAGTTTCTCAGAAAGCTTCTTTCCAGTTTTGCACGGAAGATATTTCCTTTTTCAGCATAGGCTTCTATGGGCTTCCAAATATCCCTTTGCCAATTCCACAAGAACAGCCTTAGCGAAAGGCTTCTTGAAGGGAAAGATGTAACTCTGTGAGATGAATTAACAGAACACAGAGCAGTTTCTCAGAAAGCTTCTTTCCAGTTTTGAACGGAAGATATTTCCTTTTTCACCATAGCCCTCTATGGGCTTCCAAATATCCCTTTGCCAATTCCACAAGAACAGCCTTAGCGAAAGGCTTCTTGAAGGGAAAGATGTAACTCTGGGAGATGAATTAACAGAACACAGAGCAGTTTCTCAGAAAGCTTCTTTCCAGTTTTGAATGGAAGATATTTCCTTTTTCACCATAGCCCTCTATGGGCTTCCAAATATCCCTTTGCCAATTCCACAAGAACAGCCTTAGCGAAAGGCTTCTTGAAGGGAAAGATGTAACTCCGTGAGATGAATTAACAGAACACAGAGCAGTTTCTCAGAAAGCTTCTTTCCAGTTTTGAACGGAAGATATTTCCTTTTTCACCATAGGCCTCTATGGGCTTCCAAATATCCCTTTGCCAATTCCACAAGAAGAGCCTTAGCGAAAGGCTTCTTGAAGGGAAAGATGTAACTCTGTGAGATGAATTAACAGAACACAGAGCAGTTTCTCAGAAAGCTTCTTTCCAGTTTTGAACGGAAGATATTTCCTTTTTCACCATAGCCCTCTATGGGCTTCCAAATATCCCTTTGCCAATTCCACAAGAACAGCCTTAGCGAAAGGCTTCTTGAAGGGAAAGATGTAACTCTGTGAGATGAATTAACAGAACACAGAGCAGTTTCTCAGAATGCTTCTTTCCAGTTTTGAACGGAAGATATTTCCTTTTTCACCATAGCCCTCTATGGGCTTCCAAATATCCCTTTGCCAATTCCACAAGAACAGCCTTAGCGAAAGGCTTCTTGAAGGGAAAGATGTAACTCTCTGAGATGAATTAACAGAACACAGAGCAATTTCTCACAAAGCTTCTTTCCAGTTTTGAACGGAAGATATTTCCTTTTTCACCGTAGCCCTCTTTGGGCTTCCAAATATCCCTTTGCCAATTCCACAAGAACAGCCTTAGCGAAAGGCTTCTTGAAGGGAAAGATGTAACTCTGTGAGATGAATTAACAGAACACAGAGCAGTTTCTCTGAAAGCTTCTTTCCAGTTTTGAACGGAAGATATTTCCTTTTTCACCGTAGCCCTCTATGGGCTTCCAAATATCCCTTTGCCAATTCCACAAGAACAGCCTCAGCGAAAGGCTTCTTGAAGGGAAAGATGTAACTCGGTGAGATGAATTAACAGAACACAGAGCAGTTTCTCAGAAAGCTTCTTTCCAGTTTTGAACGGAAGATATTTCCTTTTTCACCGTAGCCCTCTATGGGCTTCCAAATATCCCTTTGCCAGTTCCCCAAGAACAGCCTTAGCGAAAGGCTTCTTGAAGGGAAAGATGTAACTCTGTGAGATGAATTAACAGAACACAGAGCAGTGTCTCAGAAAGCATCTTTCCACTTTTGAACGGAAGATATTTCCTTTTTCACCAAAGCCCTCTAAGGGCTTCCAAATATCCCTTTGCCAATTCCACAAGAACAGCCTTAGCGAAAGGCTTCTTGAAGGGAAAGATGTAACTCTGTGAGATGAATTAACAGAACACAGAGCAGTTTCTCAGAAAGCTTCTTTCCAGTTTTGAACGGAAGATATTTCCTTTTTCACCAAAGCCCTCTTTGGGCTTCCAAATATCCCTTTGCCAATTCCACAAGAACAGCCTTAGCGAAAGGCTTCTTGAAGGGAAAGATGTAACTCTGTGAGATGAATTAACAGAACACAGAGCAGTTTCTCAGAAAGCTTCTTTCCAGTTTTGAACGGAAGATATTTCCTTTTTCACCATAGCCCTCATGGGCTTCCAAATATCCCTTTTCCAATTCCACAAGAACAGCCTTAGCGAAAGGCTTCTTGAAGGGAAAGATGTAACTCTGTGAGATGAATTAACAGAACACAGAGCAGTTTCTCAGAAAGCTTCTTTCCAGTTTTGAACGGAAGATATTTCCTTATTCACCATAGCCCTCTATGGGCTTCCAAATATCCCTTTGCCAATTCCACAAGAACAGCCTTAGCGAAAGGCTTCTTGAAGGGAAAGATGTAACTCTGTGAGATGAATTAACAGAACACAGAGCAGTTTCTCAGAAAGCTTCTTTCCAGTTTTGAACGGAAGATATTTCCTTTTTCACCATAGGCCTCTATGGGCTTCCAAATATCCCTTTGCCAATTCCACAAGCACAGCCTTAGCGAAAGGCTTCTTGAAGGGAAAGATGTAACTCTGTGAGATGAATTAACAGAACACAGAGCAGTTTCTCAGAAAGCTTCTTTCCAGTTTTGAACGGAAGATATTTCCTTTTTCACCATAGCCCTCTATGGGCTTCCAAATATCCCTTTGCCAATTCCACAAGAACAGCCTTAGCGAAAGGCTTCTTGAAGGGAAAGATGTAACTCTGTGAGATGAATTAACAGAACACAGAGCAGTTTCTCAGAAAGCTTCTTTCCAGTTTTGAACGGAAGATATTTCCTTTTTCACCATAGGCCTCTATGGGCTTCCAAATATCCCTTTGCCAATTCCACAAGAACAGCCTTAGCGAAAGACTTCTTGAAGGGAAAGATGTAACTCTATGAGATGAATTAACAGAACACAGAGCAGTTTCTCAGAAACCTTCTTTCCAGTTTTGAACGGAAGGTATTTCCTTTTTCACCATAGCCCTCTATGGGCTTCCAAATATCGCTTTGCCAATTCCCGAAGAACAGCCTTAGCGAAAGGCTTCTTGAAGGGAACGATGTAACTCTGTGAGATGAATTAACAGAACACAGAGCAGTTTCTCAGAAAGCTTCTTTCCAGTTTTGAACGGAAGATATTTCCTTTTTCACCATAGCCCTCTATGGGCTTCCAAATATCCCTTTGCCAATTCCACAAGAAAAGCCTTAGCGGAAGGCTTCTTGAAGGGAAAGATGTAACTCTGTGAGATGAATTAACAGAACACAGAGCAGTTTCTCAGAAAGCTTCTTTCCAGTTTTGAACGGAAGATATTTCCTTTTTCACCTTAGCCCTCTATGGGCTTCCAAATATCCCTTTTCAAATTCCACAAGAACAGCCTTAGCGAAAGGCTTCTTGAAGGGAAAGATGTAACTCTGTGAGATGAATTAACAGAACACAGAGCAGTTTCTCAGAAAGCTTCTTTCCAGTTTTGAACGGAAGATATTTCCTTTTTCACCATAGCCCTCTATGGGCTTCCAAATATCCCTTTGCCAATTCCACAAGAAAAGACTTAGCGGAAGGCTTCTTGAAGGGAAAGATGTAACTCTGTGAGATGAATTAACAGAACACAGAGCAGTTTCTCAGAAAGCTTCTTTCCAGTTTTTTACGGAAGATATTTCCTTTTTCACCATAGCCCTCTATGGGCTTCCAAATATCCCTTTACAAATTCCACAAGAACAGCCTTAGCGAAAGGCTTCTTGAAGGGAAAGATGTAACTCTGTGAGATGAATTAACAGAACACAGAGCAGTTTCTCAGAAAGCTTCTTTCCAGTTTTGAACGGAAGATATTACCTTTTTCACCGTAGCCCTCTATGGGCTTCCAAATATCCCTTTGCCAATTCTCCCAGAACAGACTTAGCGAAAGGCTTCTTGAAGGGAAAGATGTAACTCTGTGAGATGAATTAACAGAACACAGAGCAGTTTCTCAGAAAGCTTCTTTCCAGTTTTGAACGGAAGATATTTCCTTTTTCACCATAGCCCTCATGGGCTTCCAAATATCCCTTTTCCAATTCCACAAGAACAGCCTTAGCGAAAGGCTTCTTGAAGGGAAAGATGTAACTCTGTGAGATGAATTAACAGAACACAGAGCAGTTTCTCAGAAAGCTTCTTTCCAGTTTTGAACGGAAGATATTTCCTTATTCACCATAGCCCTCTATGGGCTTCCAAATATCCCTTTGCCAATTCCACAAGAACAGCCTTAGCGAAAGGCTTCTTGAAGGGAAAGATGTAACTCTGTGAGATGAATTAACAGAACACAGAGCAGTTTCTCAGAAAGCTTCTTTCCAGTTTTGAACGGAAGATATTTCCTTTTTCACCATAGGCCTCTATGGGCTTCCAAATATCCCTTTGCCAATTCCACAAGCACAGCCTTAGCGAAAGGCTTCTTGAAGGGAAAGATGTAACTCTGTGAGATGAATTAACAGAACACAGAGCAGTTTCTCAGAAAGCTTCTTTCCAGTTTTGAACGGAAGATATTTCCTTTTTCACCATAGCCCTCTATGGGCTTCCAAATATCCCTTTGCCAATTCCACAAGAACAGCCTTAGCGAAAGGCTTCTTGAAGGGAAAGATGTAACTCTGTGAGATGAATTAACAGAACACAGAGCAGTTTCTCAGAAAGCTTCTTTCCAGTTTTGAACGGAAGATATTTCCTTTTTCACCATAGGCCTCTATGGGCTTCCAAATATCCCTTTGCCAATTCCACAAGAACAGCCTTAGCGAAAGACTTCTTGAAGGGAAAGATGTAACTCTATGAGATGAATTAACAGAACACAGAGCAGTTTCTCAGAAACCTTCTTTCCAGTTTTGAACGGAAGGTATTTCCTTTTTCACCATAGCCCTCTATGGGCTTCCAAATATCCCTTTGCCAATTCCCGAAGAACAGCCTTAGCGAAAGGCTTCTTGAAGGGAACGATGTAACTCTGTGAGATGAATTAACAGAACACAGAGCAGTTTCTCAGAAAGCTTCTTTCCAGTTTTGAACGGAAGATATTTCCTTTTTCACCATAGCCCTCTATGGTCTTCCAAATATCCCTTTGCCAATTCCACAAGAAAAGCCTTAGCGGAAGGCTTCTTGAAGGGAAAGATGTAACTCTGTGAGATGAATTAACAGAACACAGAGCAGTTTCTCAGAAAGCTTCTTTCCAGTTTTGAACGGAAGATATTTCCTTTTTCACCTTAGCCCTCTATGGGCTTCCAAATATCCCTTTTCAAATTCCACAAGAACAGCCTTAGCGAAAGGCTTCTTGAAGGGAAAGATGTAACTCTGTGAGATGAATTAACAGAACACAGAGCAGTTTCTCAGAAAGCTTCTTTCCAGTTTTGAACGGAAGATATTTCCTTTTTCACCATAGCCCTCTATGGGCTTCCAAATATCCCTTTGCCAATTCCACAAGAAAAGACTTAGCGGAAGGCTTCTTGAAGGGAAAGATGTAACTCTGTGAGATGAATTAACAGAACACAGAGCAGTTTCTCAGAAAGCTTCTTTCCAGTTTTTTACGGAAGATATTTCCTTTTTCACCATAGCCCTCTATGGGCTTCCAAATATCCCTTTACAAATTCCACAAGAACAGCCTTAGCGAAAGGCTTCTTGAAGGGAAAGATGTAACTCTGTGAGATGAATTAACAGAACACAGAGCAGTTTCTCAGAAAGCTTCTTTCCAGTTTTGAACGGAAGATATTACCTTTTTCACCGTAGCCCTCTATGGGCTTCCAAATATCCCTTTGCCAATTCTCCCAGAACAGACTTAGCGAAAGGCTTCTTGAAGGGAAAGATGTAACTCTGTGAGATGAATTAACAGAACACAGAGCAGTTTCTCAGAAAGCTTCTTTCCAGTTTTGAACGGAAGATATTTCCTTTTTCACCATAGCCCTCTATGGGCATCCAAATATCCCTTTGCCAATTCCACAAGAACAGCCTTAGCGAAAGGCTTCTTGAAGGGAAAGATGTAACTCTGTGAGATGAATTAACAGAACACAGAGCAGTTTCTCAGAAAGCTTCTTTCCAGTTTTGAACGGAAGATATTTCCTTTTTCACCAAAGCCCTCTATGGGCTTCCAAATATCCCTTTGCCAATTCCACAAGAACAGCCTTAGCGAAAGGCTTCTTGAAGGGAAAGATGTAACTCTGTGAGATGAATTAACAGAACACAGAGCAGTTTCTCAGAAAGCTTCTTTCCAGTTTTGAACGGAAGATATTTCCTTTTTCACCATAGGCCTCTATGGGCTTCCAAATATCCCTTTGCGAATTCCACAAGAACAGCCTTAGCGAAAGGCTTCTTGAAGGGAAAGATGTAACTCTGTGAGATGAATTAACAGAACACAGAGCAGTTTCTCAGAAAGCTTCTTTCCAGTTTTGAACGGAAGGTATTTCCTTTTTCACCATAGCCCTCTATGGGCTTCCAAATATCCCTTTGCCAATTCCCGAAGAACAGCCTTAGCGAAAGGCTTCTTGAAGGGAAAGATGTAACTCTGTGAGATGAATTAACAGAACACAGAGCAGTTTCTCAGAAAGCTTCTTTCCAGTTTTGAACGGAAGATATTTCCTTTTTCACCATAGCCCTCTATGGGCTTCCAAATATCCCTTTGCCAATTCCACAAGAACAGCCTTAGCGGAAGGCTTTTTGAAGGGAAAGATGTAACTCTGTGAGATGAATTAACAGAACACAGAGCAGTTTCTCAGAAAGCTTCTTTCCAGTTTTGAACGGAAGATATTTCCTTTTTCACCATAGCCCTCCAAGGGCTTCCAAATATCCCTTTACAAATTCCACAAGAACAGCCTTAGCGAAAGGCTTCTTGAAGGGAAAGATGTAACTCTGTGAGATGAATTAACAGAACACAGAGCCGTTTCTCAGAAAGCTTCTTTCCAGTTTTGAACGGAAGATATTTCCTTTTTCACCATAGGCCTCTATGGGCTTCCAAATATCCCTTTGCCAATTCCACAAGAACAGCCTTAGCGAAAGGCTTCTTGAAGGTAAAGATGTAACTCTGTGAGATGAATTAACAGAACACAGAGCAGTTTCTCAGAAAGCTTCTTTCCAGTTTTGAACGGAAGATATTTCCTTTTTCACTATAGCCCTCTATGGGCTTCCAAATATCCCTTTGCCAATTCCACAAGAACAGCCTTAGCGAAAGGCTTCTTGAAGGGAAAGATGTAACTCTGTGAGATGAATTAACAGAACACAGAGCAGTTTCTCAGAAAGCTTCTTTCCAGTTTTGAACGGAAGATATTTCCTTTTTCACCATAGCCCTCTATGGGCTTCAAAATATCCCTTTGCCAATTCCACAAGAACAGCCTTAGCGAAAGGCTTCTTGAAGGGAAAGATGTAACTCTGTGAGTTGAATTAACAGAACACAGAGCAGTTTCTCAGAAAGCTTCTTTCCAGTTTTGAACGGAAGATATTTCCTTTTTCACCATAGCCCTCTATGGGCTTCCAAATATCCCTTTGCCAATTCCCGAAGAACAGCCTTAGCGAAAGGCTTCTTGAAGGAAAAGATGTAACTCTGTGAGATGAATTAACAGAACACAGAGCAGTTTCTCAGAAAGCTTATTTCCAGTTTTGAACGGAAGATATTTCCTTTTTCACCATAGCCCTCTATGGGCTTCCAAATATCCCTTTGCCAATTCCACAAGAACAGCCTTAGCGAAAGGCTTCTTGAAGGGAAAGATGAAACTCGGTGAGATGAATTAACAGAACACAGAGCAGTTTCTCAGAAAGCTTCTTTCCAGTTTTGAACGGAAGATATTTCCTTTTTCAACATAGCCCTCTATGGGCTTCCAAATATCCCTTTGCCAATTCCACAAGAACAGCCTTAGCGAAAGGCTTCTTGAAGGGAAAGATGTAACTCTGTGAGATGAATTAACAGAACACAGAGCAGTTTCTCAGAAAGCTTCTTTCCAGTTTTGAACGGAAGATATTTCCTTTTTCACCATAGCCCTCTATGGGCTTCCAAATATCCCTTTGCCAATTCCACAAGAACAGCCTTAGCGAAAGGCTTCTTGAAGGGAAAGATGTAACTCTGTGAGATGAATTAACAGAACACAGAGCAGTTTCTCAGAAAGCTTCTTTCCAGTTTTGAACGGAAGATATTTCCTTTTTCACCATAGCCCTCTATGGGCTTCCAAATATCCCTTTGCCAATTCCACAAGAACAGCCTTAGCGAAAGGCTTCTTGAAGGGAAAGATGTAACTCTCTGAGATGAATTAACAGAACACAGAGCAATTTCTCACAAAGCTTCTTTCCAGTTTTGAACGGAAGATATTTCCTTTTTCACCGTAGCCCTCTTTGGGCTTCCAAATATCCCTTTGCCAATTCCACAAGAACAGCCTTAGCGAAAGGCTTCTTGAAGGGAAAGATGTAACTCTGTGAGATGAATTAACAGAACAGAGAGCAGTTTCTCTGAAAGCTTCTTTCCAGTTTTGAACGGAAGATATTTCCTTTTTCACCGTAGCCCTCTATGGGCTTCCAAATATCCCTTTGCCAATTCCACAAGAACAGCCTCAGCGAAAGGCTTCTTGAAGGGAAAGATGTAACTCGGTGAGATGAATTAACAGAACACAGAGCAGTTTCTCAGAATGCTTCTTTCCAGTTTTGAACGGAAGATATTTCCTTTTTCACCGTAGCCCTCTATGGGCTTCCAAATATCCCTTTGCCAATTCCCCAAGAACAGCCTTAGCGAAAGGCTTCTTGAAGGGAAAGATGTAACTCTGTGAGATGAATTAACAGAACACAGAGCAGTGTCTCAGAAAGCATCTTTCCACTTTTGAACGGAAGATATTTCCTTTTTCACCATAGCCCTCTAAGGGCTTCCAAATATCCCTTTGCCAATTCCACAAGAACAGCCTTAGCGAAAGGCTTCTTGAAGGGAAAGATGTAACTCTGTGAGATGAATTAACAGAACACAGAGCAGTTTCTCAGAAAGCTTCTTTCCAGTTTTGAACGGAAGATATTTCCTTTTTCACCATAGCCCTCATGGGCTTCCAAATATCCCTTTGCCAATTCCACAAGAACAGCCTTAGCGAAAGGCTTCTTGAAGGGAAAGATGTAACTCTGTGAGATGAATTAACAGAACACAGAGCAGTTTCTCAGAAAGCTTCTTTCCAGTTTTGAACGGAAGATATTTCCTTTTTCACCATAGCCCTCTATGGGCTTCCAAATATCCCTTTGCCAATTCCACAAGAACAGCCTTAGCGAAAGGCTTCTTGAAGGGAAAGATGTAACTCTGTGAGATGAATTAACAGAACGCAGAGCAGTTTCTCAGAAAGCTTCTTTCCAGTTTTGAACGGAAGATATTTCCTTTTTCAACATAGCCCTCTATGGGCTTCCAAATATCCCTTTGCCAATTCCACAAGAACAGCCTTAGCGAAAGGCTTCTTGAAGGGAAAGATGTAACTCTGTGAGATGAATTAACAGAACACAGAGCAGTTTCTCAGAAAGCTTCTTTCCAGTTTTGAACGGAAGATATTTCCTTTTTCACCGTAGCCCTCTATGGGCTTCCAAATATCCCTTTGCCAATTCCACAAGAACAGCCTTAGCGAAAGGCTTCTTGAAGGGAAAGATGTAACTCTGTGAGATGAATTAACAGAACACAGAGCAGTTTCTCAGAAAGCTTCTTTCCAGTTTTGAACGGAAGATATTTCCTTTTTCACCATAGCCCTCTTTGGGCTTCCAAATATCCCTTTGCCAATTCCACAAGAACAGCCTTAGCGAAAGGCTTCTTGAAGGGAAAGATGTAACTCTGTGAGATGAATTAACAGAACACAGAGCAGTTTCTCAGAAAGCTTCTTTCCAGTTTTGAACGGAAGATATTTCCTTTTTCACCATAGCCCTCTATGGGCTTCCAAATATCCCTTTGCCAATTCCACAAGAAACAGCTTTAGCGAAAGGCTTCTTGAAGGGAAAGATGTAACTCTGTGAGATGAATTAACAGAACACAGAGCAGTTTCTCAGAAAGCTTCTTTCCACTTTTGAACGGAAGATATTTCCTTTTTCACCATAGCCCTCTATGGGCTTCCAAATATCCCTTTGCCAATTCCACAAGAACAGCCTTAGCGAAAGGCTTCTTGAAGGGAAAAATGTAACTCTGTGAGATGAATTAACAGAACACAGAGCAGTTTCTCAGAAAGCTTCTTTCCAGTTTTGAACGGAAGATATTTCCTTTTTCACCTTAGCCCTCTATGGGCTTCCAAATGTCCCTTTGCCAATTCCACAAGAACAGCCTTAGCGAAAGGCTTCTTGAAGGGAAAGATGTAACTCTGTGAGATGAATTAACAGATCACAGAGCAGTTTCTCAGAAAGCTTCTTTCCAGTTTTGAACGGAAGATATTTCCTTTTTCACCATAGCCCTCTATGGGCTTCCAAATATCCCTTTGCCAATTCCACAAGAACAGCCTTAGCGAAAGGCTTCTTGAAGGGAAAGATGTAACTCTGTGAGATGAATTAACAGAACACAGAGCAGTTTCTCAGAAAGCTTCTTTCCAATTTTGAACGGAAGATATTTCCTTTTTCACCATAGACCTCTACGGGCTTCCAAATATCCCTTTGCCAATTCCACAAGAACAGCCTTAGCGAAAGGCTTCTTGAAGGGAAAGATGTAACTCTGTGAGATGAATTAACAGAACCCAGAGCAGTTTCTCAGAAAGCTTCTTTCCAGTTTTGAACGGAAGATATTTCCTTTTTCACCATAGCCCTCTATGGGCTTCCAAATATCCCTTTGCCAATTCCACAAGAACAGCCTTAGCGAAAGGCTTCTTGAAGGGAAAGATGTAACTCTGTGAGATGAATTAACAGAACACACAGCAGTTTCTCAGAAAGCTTCTTTCCAGTTTTGCACGGAAGATATTTCCTTTTTCAGCATAGGCTTCTATGGGCTTCCAAATATCCCTTTGCCAATTCCACAAGAACAGCCTTAGCGAAAGGCTTCTTGAAGGGAAAGATGTAACTCTGTGAGATGAATTAACAGAACACAGAGCAGTTTCTCAGAAAGCTTCTTTCCAGTTTTGAACGGAAGATATTTCCTTTTTCACCATAGCCCTCTATGGGCTTCCAAATATCCCTTTGCCAATTCCACAAGAACAGCCTTAGCGAAAGGCTTCTTGAAGGGAAAGATGTAACTCTCTGAGATGAATTAACAGAACACAGAGCAGTTTCTCTGAAAGCTTCTTTCCAGTTTTGAACGGAAGATATTTCCTTTTTCACCGTAGCCCTCTATGGGCTTCCAAATATCCCTTTGCCAATTCCACAAGAACAGCCTCAGCGAAAGGCTTCTTGAAGGGAAAGATGTAACTCGGTGAGATGAATTAACAGAACACAGAGCAGTTTCTCAGAAAGCTTCTTTCCAGTTTTGAACGGAAGATATTTCCTTTTTCACCGTAGCCCTCTATGGGCTTCCAAATATCCCTTTGCCAGTTCCCCAAGAACAGCCTTAGCGAAAGGCTTCTTGAAGGGAAAGATGTAACTCTGTGAGATGAATTAACAGAACACAGAGCAGTGTCTCAGAAAGCATCTTTCCACTTTTGAACGGAAGATATTTCCTTTTTCACCAAAGCCCTCTAAGGGCTTCCAAATATCCCTTTGCCAATTCCACAAGAACAGCCTTAGCGAAAGGCTTCTTGAAGGGAAAGATGTAACTCTGTGAGATGAATTAACAGAACACAGAGCAGTTTCTCAGAAAGCTTCTTTCCAGTTTTGAACGGAAGATATTTCCTTTTTCACCAAAGCCCTCTTTGGGCTTCCAAATATCCCTTTGCCAATTCCACAAGAACAGCCTTAGCGAAAGGCTTCTTGAAGGGAAAGATGTAACTCTGTGAGATGAATTAACAGAACACAGAGCAGTTTCTCAGAAAGCTTCTTTCCAGTTTTGAACGGAAGATATTTCCTTTTTCACCATAGCCCTCATGGGCTTCCAAATATCCCTTTTCCAATTCCACAAGAACAGCCTTAGCGAAAGGCTTCTTGAAGGGAAAGATGTAACTCTGTGAGATGAATTAACAGAACACAGAGCAGTTTCTCAGAAAGCTTCTTTCCAGTTTTGAACGGAAGATATTTCCTTATTCACCATAGCCCTCTATGGGCTTCCAAATATCCCTTTGCCAATTCCACAAGAACAGCCTTAGCGAAAGGCTTCTTGAAGGGAAAGATGTAACTCTGTGAGATGAATTAACAGAACACAGAGCAGTTTCTCAGAAAGCTTCTTTCCAGTTTTGAACGGAAGATATTTCCTTTTTCACCATAGGCCTCTATGGGCTTCCAAATATCCCTTTGCCAATTCCACAAGCACAGCCTTAGCGAAAGGCTTCTTGAAGGGAAAGATGTAACTCTGTGAGATGAATTAACAGAACACAGAGCAGTTTCTCAGAAAGCTTCTTTCCAGTTTTGAACGGAAGATATTTCCTTTTTCACCATAGCCCTCTATGGGCTTCCAAATATCCCTTTGCCAATTCCACAAGAACAGCCTTAGCGAAAGGCTTCTTGAAGGGAAAGATGTAACTCTGTGAGATGAATTAACAGAACACAGAGCAGTTTCTCAGAAAGCTTCTTTCCAGTTTTGAACGGAAGATATTTCCTTTTTCACCATAGGCCTCTATGGGCTTCCAAATATCCCTTTGCCAATTCCACAAGAACAGCCTTAGCGAAAGACTTCTTGAAGGGAAAGATGTAACTCTATGAGATGAATTAACAGAACACAGAGCAGTTTCTCAGAAACCTTCTTTCCAGTTTTGAACGGAAGGTATTTCCTTTTTCACCATAGCCCTCTATGGGCTTCCAAATATCCCTTTGCCAATTCCCGAAGAACAGCCTTAGCGAAAGGCTTCTTGAAGGGAACGATGTAACTCTGTGAGATGAATTAACAGAACACAGAGCAGTTTCTCAGAAAGCTTCTTTCCAGTTTTGAACGGAAGATATTTCCTTTTTCACCATAGCCCTCTATGGGCTTCCAAATATCCCTTTGCCAATTCCACAAGAAAAGCCTTAGCGGAAGGCTTCTTGAAGGGAAAGATGTAACTCTGTGAGATGAATTAACAGAACACAGAGCAGTTTCTCAGAAAGCTTCTTTCCAGTTTTGAACGGAAGATATTTCCTTTTTCACCTTAGCCCTCTATGGGCTTCCAAATATCCCTTTTCAAATTCCACAAGAACAGCCTTAGCGAAAGGCTTCTTGAAGGGAAAGATGTAACTCTGTGAGATGAATTAACAGAACACAGAGCAGTTTCTCAGAAAGCTTCTTTCCAGTTTTGAACGGAAGATATTTCCTTTTTCACCATAGCCCTCTATGGGCTTCCAAATATCCCTTTGCCAATTCCACAAGAAAAGACTTAGCGGAAGGCTTCTTGAAGGGAAAGATGTAACTCTGTGAGATGAATTAACAGAACACAGAGCAGTTTCTCAGAAAGCTTCTTTCCAGTTTTTTACGGAAGATATTTCCTTTTTCACCATAGCCCTCTATGGGCTTCCAAATATCCCTTTACAAATTCCACAAGAACAGCCTTAGCGAAAGGCTTCTTGAAGGGAAAGATGTAACTCTGTGAGATGAATTAACAGAACACAGAGCAGTTTCTCAGAATGCTTCTTTCCAGTTTTGAACGGAAGATATTACCTTTTTCACCGTAGCCCTCTATGGGCTTCCAAATATCCCTTTGCCAATTCTCCCAGAACAGACTTAGCGAAAGGCTTCTTGAAGGGAAAGATGTAACTCTGTGAGATGAATTAACAGAACACAGAGCAGTTTCTCAGAAAGCTTCTTTCCAGTTTTGAACGGAAGATATTTCCTTTTTCACCATAGCCCTCATGGGCTTCCAAATATCCCTTTTCCAATTCCACAAGAACAGCCTTAGCGAAAGGCTTCTTGAAGGGAAAGATGTAACTCTGTGAGATGAATTAACAGAACACAGAGCAGTTTCTCAGAAAGCTTCTTTCCAGTTTTGAACGGAAGATATTTCCTTATTCACCATAGCCCTCTATGGGCTTCCAAATATCCCTTTGCCAATTCCACAAGAACAGCCTTAGCGAAAGGCTTCTTGAAGGGAAAGATGTAACTCTGTGAGATGAATTAACAGAACACAGAGCAGTTTCTCAGAAAGCTTCTTTCCAGTTTTGAACGGAAGATATTTCCTTTTTCACCATAGGCCTCTATGGGCTTCCAAATATCCCTTTGCCAATTCCACAAGCACAGCCTTAGCGAAAGGCTTCTTGAAGGGAAAGATGTAACTCTGTGAGATGAATTAACAGAACACAGAGCAGTTTCTCAGAAAGCTTCTTTCCAGTTTTGAACGGAAGATATTTCCTTTTTCACCATAGCCCTCTATGGGCTTCCAAATATCCCTTTGCCAATTCCACAAGAACAGCCTTAGCGAAAGGCTTCTTGAAGGGAAAGATGTAACTCTGTGAGATGAATTAACAGAACACAGAGCAGTTTCTCAGAAAGCTTCTTTCCAGTTTTGAACGGAAGATATTTCCTTTTTCACCATAGGCCTCTATGGGCTTCCAAATATCCCTTTGCCAATTCCACAAGAACAGCCTTAGCGAAAGACTTCTTGAAGGGAAAGATGTAACTCTATGAGATGAATTAACAGAACACAGAGCAGTTTCTCAGAAACCTTCTTTCCAGTTTTGAACGGAAGGTATTTCCTTTTTCACCATAGCCCTCTATGGGCTTCCAAATATCCCTTTGCCAATTCCCGAAGAACAGCCTTAGCGAAAGGCTTCTTGAAGGGAACGATGTAACTCTGTGAGATGAATTAACAGAACACAGAGCAGTTTCTCAGAAAGCTTCTTTCCAGTTTTGAACGGAAGATATTTCCTTTTTCACCATAGCCCTCTATGGGCTTCCAAATATCCCTTTGCCAATTCCACAAGAAAAGCCTTAGCGGAAGGCTTCTTGAAGGGAAAGATGTAACTCTGTGAGATGAATTAACAGAACACAGAGCAGTTTCTCAGAAAGCTTCTTTCCAGTTTTGAACGGAAGATATTTCCTTTTTCACCTTAGCCCTCTATGGGCTTCCAAATATCCCTTTTCAAATTCCACAAGAACAGCCTTAGCGAAAGGCTTCTTGAAGGGAAAGATGTAACTCTGTGAGATGAATTAACAGAACACAGAGCAGTTTCTCAGAAAGCTTCTTTCCAGTTTTGAACGGAAGATATTTCCTTTTTCACCATAGCCCTCTATGGGCTTCCAAATATCCCTTTGCGAATTCCACAAGAACAGCCTTAGCGAAAGGCTTCTTGAAGGGAAAGATGTAACTCTGTGAGATGAATTAACAGAACACAGAGCAGTTTCTCAGAAAGCTTCTTTCCAGTTTTGAACGGAAGGTATTTCCTTTTTCACCATAGCCCTCTATGGGCTTCCAAATATCCCTTTGCCAATTCCCGAAGAACAGCCTTAGCGAAAGGCTTCTTGAAGGGAAAGATGTAACTCTGTGAGATGAATTAACAGAACACAGAGCAGTTTCTCAGAAAGCTTCTTTCCAGTTTTGAACGGAAGATATTTCCTTTTTCACCATAGCCCTCTATGGGCTTCCAAATATCCCTTTGCCAATTCCACAAGAACAGCCTTAGCGGAAGGCTTTTTGAAGGGAAAGATGTAACTCTGTGAGATGAATTAACAGAACACAGAGCAGTTTCTCAGAAAGCTTCTTTCCAGTTTTGAACGGAAGATATTTCCTTTTTCACCATAGCCCTCCAAGGGCTTCCAAATATCCCTTTACAAATTCCACAAGAACAGCCTTAGCGAAAGGCTTCTTGAAGGGAAAGATGTAACTCTGTGAGATGAATTAACAGAACACAGAGCCGTTTCTCAGAAAGCTTCTTTCCAGTTTTGAACGGAAGATATTTCCTTTTTCACCATAGGCCTCTATGGGCTTCCAAATATCCCTTTGCCAATTCCACAAGAACAGCCTTAGCGAAAGGCTTCTTGAAGGGAAAGATGTAACTCTGTGAGATGAATTAACAGAACACAGAGCAGTTTCTCAGAAAGCTTCTTTCCAGTTTTGAACGGAAGATATTTCCTTTTTCACTATAGCCCTCTATGGGCTTCCAAATATCCCTTTGCCAATTCCACAAGAACAGCCTTAGCGAAAGGCTTCTTGAAGGGAAAGATGTAACTCTGTGAGATGAATTAACAGAACACAGAGCAGTTTCTCAGAAAGCTTCTTTCCAGTTTTGAACGGAAGATATTTCCTTTTTCACCATAGCCCTCTATGGGCTTCAAAATATCCCTTTGCCAATTCCACAAGAACAGCCTTAGCGAAAGGCTTCTTGAAGGGAAAGATGTAACTCTGTGAGTTGAATTAACAGAACACAGAGCAGTTTCTCAGAAAGCTTCTTTCCAGTTTTGAACGGAAGATATTTCCTTTTTCACCATAGCCCTCTATGGGCTTCCAAATATCCCTTTGCCAATTCCCGAAGAACAGCCTTAGCGAAAGGCTTCTTGAAGGAAAAGATGTAACTCTGTGAGATGAATTAACAGAACACAGAGCAGTTTCTCAGAAAGCTTATTTCCAGTTTTGAACGGAAGATATTTCCTTTTTCACCATAGCCCTCTATGGGCTTCCAAATATCCCTTTGCCAATTCCACAAGAACAGCCTTAGCGGAAGGCTTTTTGAAGGGAAAGATGTAACTCTGTGAGATGAATTAACAGAACACAGAGCAGTTTCTCAGAAAGCTTCTTTCCAGTTTTGAACGGAAGATATTTCCTTTTTCACCATAGCCCTCCATGGGCTTCCAAATATCCCTTTACAAATTCCACAAGAACAGCCTTAGCGAAAGGCTTCTTGAAGGGAAAGATGTAACTCTGTGAGATGAATTAACAGAACACAGAGCAGTTTCTCAGAAAGCTTCTTTCCAGTTTTGAACGGAAGATATTTCCTTTTTCACCATAGGCCTCTATGGGCTTCCAAATATCCCTTTGCCAATTCCACAAGAACAGCCTTAGCGAAAGGCTTCTTGAAGGGAAAGATGTAACTCTGTGAGATGAATTAACAGAACACAGAGCAGTTTCTCAGAAAGCTTCTTTCCAGTTTTGAACGGAAGATATTTCCTTTTTCACTATAGCCCTCTATGGGCTTCCAAATATCCCTTTGCCAATTCCACAAGAACAGCCTTAGCGAAAGGCTTCTTGAAGGGAAAGATGTAACTCTGTGAGATGAATTAACAGAACACAGAGCAGTGTCTCAGAAAGCATCTTTCCACTTTTGAACGGAAGATATTTCCTTTTTCACCATAGCCCTCTAAGGGCTTCCAAATATCCTTTGCCAATTCCACAAGAACAGCCTTAGCGAAAGGCTTCTTGAAGGGAAAGATGTAACTCTGTGAGATGAATTAACAGAACACAGAGCAGTTTCTCAGAAAGCTTCTTTCCAGTTTTGAACGGAATATATTTCCTTTTTCACCATAGCCCTCTATGGGCTTCCAAATATCCCTTTGCCAATTCCACAAGAACAGCCTTAGCGAAAGGCTTCTTGAAGGGAAAGATGTAACTCTGTGAGATGAATTAACAGAACACAGAGCAGTTTCTCAGAAAGCTTCTTTCCAGTTTTGAACGGAAGATATTTCCTTTTTCACCATAGCCCTCTATGGGCTTCAAAATATCCCTTTGCCAATTCCACAAGAACAGCCTTAGCGAAAGGCTTCTTGAAGGGAAAGATGTAACTCTGTGAGTTGAATTAACAGAACACAGAGCAGTTTCTCAGAAAGCTTCTTTCCAGTTTTGAACGGAAGATATTTCCTTTTTCACCATAGCCCTCTATGGGCTTCCAAATATCCCTTTGCCAATTCCACAAGAACAGCCTTAGTGAAAGGCTTCTTGAAGGGAAAGATGTAACTCTGTGAGATGAATTAACAGAACACAGAGCAGTTTCTCAGAAAGCTTCTTTCCAGTTTTGAACGGAAGATATTTCCTTTTTCACCATAGCCCTCTATGGGCTTCCAAATATCCCTTTGCCAATTCCACAAGAACAGCCTTAGCGAAAGGCTTCTTGAAGGGAAAGATGTAACTCTGTGAGATGAATTAACAGAACACAGAGCAGTTTCTCAGAAAGCTTCTTTCCAGTTTTGAACGGAAGATATTTCCTTTTTCACCATAGCCCTCTATGGGCTTCCAAATATCAGTTTGCCAATTCCACAAGAACAGCCTTAGCGAAAGGCTTCTTGAAGGGAAAGATGTAACTCTGTGAGATGAATTAACAGAACACAGAGCAGTTTCTCAGAAAGCTTCTTTCCAGTTTTGAACGGAAGATATTTCCTTTTTCACCATAGCCCTCTATGGGCTTCCAAATATCCCTTTGCCAATTCCACAAGAACAGCCTTAGCGAAAGGGTTCTTGAAGGGAAAGATGTAACTCTGTGAGAGGAATTAACAGAACACAGAGCAGTTTCTCAGAAAGCTTCTTTCCAGTTTTGAACGGAAGGTATTTCCTTTTTCACCATAGCCCTCTATGGGTTTCCAAATATCCCTTTGCCAATTCCCGAAGAACAGCCTTAGCGAAAGGCTTCTTGAAGGGAAAGATGTAACTCTGTGAGATAAATTAACAGAACAAAGAGCAGTTTCTCACAAAGCTTCTTTCCAGTTTTGAACGGAAGATATTTCCTTTTTCACCATAGCCCTCTATGGGCTTCCAAATATCCCTTTGATAATTCTACAAGAACAGCCTTAGCGAAAGGCTTCTTGAAGGGAAAGATGTAACTCTCTGAGATGAATTAACAGAATACAGAGCAATTTCTCACAAAGCTTCTTTCCAGTTTTGAACGGAAGATATTTCCTTTTTCACCGTAGCCCTCTTTGGGCTTCCAAATATCCCTTTGCCAATTCCACAAGAACAGCCTTAGCGAAAGGCTTCTTGAAGGGAAAGATGTAACTCTGTGAGATGAATTAACAGAACACAGAGCAGTTTCTCTGAAAGCTTCTTTCCAGTTTTGAACGGAAGATATTTCCTTTTTCACCGTAGCCCTCTATGGGCTTCCAAATATCCCTTTGCCAATTCCACAAGAACAGCCTCAGCGAAAGGCTTCTTGAAGGGAAAGATGTAACTCGGTGAGATGAATTAACAGAACACAGAGCAGTTTCTCAGAAAGCTTCTTTCCAGTTTTGAACGGAAGATATTTCCTTTTTCACCGTAGCCCTCTATGGGCTTCCAAATATCCCTTTGCCAATTCCCCAAGAACAGCCTTAGCGAAAGGCTTCTTGAAGGGAAAGATGTAACTCTGTGAGATGAATTAACAGAACACAGAGCAGTTTCTAAGAAAGCTTCTTTCCAGTTTTGAACGGAAGATATTTCCTTTTTCACCATAGGCCTCTATGGGCTTCCAAATATCCCTTTGCCAATTCCACAAGAACAGCCTTAGCGAAAGGCTTCTTGAAGGGAAAGATGTAACTCTGTGAGATGAATTAACAGAACACAGAGCAGTTTCTCAGAAAGCTTCTTTCCAGTTTTGAACGGAAGATATTTCCTTTTTCACTATAGCAATCTATGGGCTTCCAAATATCCCTTTGCCAATTCCACAAGAACAGCCTTAGCGAAAGGCTTCTTGAAGGGAAAGATGTAACTCTGTGAGATGAATTAACAGAACACAGAGCAGTTTCTCAGAAAGCATCTTTCCACTTTTGAACGGAAGATATTTCCTTTTTCACCATAGCCCTCTAAGGGCTTCCAAATATCCCTTTGCCAATTCCACAAGAACAGCCTTAGCGAAAGGCTTCTTGAAGGGAAAGATGTAACTCTGTGAGATGAATTAACAGAACACAGAGCAGTTTCTCAGAAAGCTTCTTTCCAGTTTTGAACGGAATATATTTCCTTTTTCGCCATAGCCCTCTATGGGCTTCCAAATATCCCTTTGCCAATTCCACAAGAACAGCCTTAGCGAAAGGCTTCTTGAAGGGAAAGATGTAACTCTGTGAGATGAATTAACAGAACACAGAGCAGTTTCTCAGAAAGCTTCTTTCCAGTTTTGAACGGAATATATTTCCTTTTTCGCCATAGCCCTCTATGGGCTTCCAAATATCCCTTTGCCAATTCCACAAGAACAGCCTTAGCGAAAGGCTTCTTGAAGGGAAAGATGTAACTCTGTGAGATGAATTAACAGAACACAGAGCAGTTTCTCAGAAAGCTTCTTTCCAGTTTTGAACGGAAGATATTTCCTTTTTCACCATAGCCCTCTATGGGCTTCAAAATATCCCTTTGCCAATTCCACAAGAACAGCCTTAGCGAAAGGCTTCTTGAAGGGAAAGATGTAACTCTGTGAGTTAAATTAACAGAACACAGAGCAGTTTCTCAGAAAGCTTCTTTCCAGTTTTGAACGGAAGATATTTCCTTTTTCACCATAGCCCTCTATGGGCTTCCAAATATCCCTTTGCCAATTCCCGAAGAACAGCCTTAGCGAAAGGCTTCTTGAAGGGAAAGATGTAACTCTGTGAGATGAATTAACAGAACACAGAGCAGTTTCTCAGAAAGCTTCTTTCCAGTTTTGAACGGAAGATATTTCCTTTTTCACCATAGCCCTCTATGGGCTTCCAAATATCCCTTTGCCAATTCCACAAGAACAGCCTTAGCGGAAGGCTTTTTGAAGGGAAAGATGTAACTCTGTGAGATGAATTAACAGAACACAGAGCAGTTTCTCAGAAAGCTTCTTTCCAGTTTTGAACGGAAGATATTTCCTTTTTCACCATAGCCCTCCATGGGCTTCCAAATATCCCTTTACAAATTCCACAAGAACAGCCTTAGAGAAAGGCTTCTTGAAGGGAAAGATATAACTCTGTGAGATGAATTAACAGAACACAGTGCAGTTTCTCAGAAAGCTTCTTTCCAGTTTTGAACGGAAGATATTTCCTTTTTCACCATAGGCCTCTATGGGCTTCCAAATATCCCTTTGCCAATTCCACAAGCACAGCCTTAGCGAAAGGCTTCTTGAAGGGAAAGATGTAACTCTGTGAGATGAATTAACAGAACACAGAGCAGTTTCTCAGAAAGCTTCTTTCCAGTTTTGAACGGAAGATATTTCCTTTTTCACCATAGGCCTCTATGGGCTTCCAAATATCCCTTTGCCAATTCCACAAGAACAGCCTTAGCGAAAGGCTTCTTGAAGGGAAAGATGTAACTCTATGAGATGAATTAACAGAACACAGAGCAGTTTCTCAGAAAGCTTCTTTCCAGTTTTGAACGGAAGGTATTTCCTTTTTCACCATAGCCCTCTATGGGCTTCCAAATATCCCTTTGCCAATTCCCGAAGAACAGCCTTAGCGAAAGGCTTCTTGAAGGGAACGATGTAACTCTGTGAGATGAATTAACAGAACACAGAGCAGTTTCTCAGAAAGCTTCTTTCCAGTTTTGAACGGAAGATATTTCCTTTTTCACCATAGCCCTCTATGGGCTTCCAAATATCCCTTTGCCAATTCCACAAGAAAAGCCTTAGCGGAAGGCTTCTTGAAGGGAAAGATGTAACTCTGTGAGATGAATTAACAGAACACAGAGCAGTTTCTCAGAAAGCTTCTTTCCAGTTTTGAACGGAAGATATTTCCTTTTTCACCTTAGCCCTCTATGGGCTTCCAAATATCCCTTTTCAAATTCCACAAGAACAGCCTTAGCGAAAGGCTTCTTGAAGGGAAAGATGTAACTCTGTGAGATGAATTAACAGAACACAGAGCAGTTTCTCAGAAAGCTTCTTTCCAGTTTTGAACGGAAGATATTTCCTTTTTCACCATAGCCCTCTATGGGCTTCCAAATATCCCTTTGCCAATTCCACAAGAAAAGCCTTAGCGGAAGGCTTCTTGAAGGGAAAGATGTAACTCTGTGAGATGAATTAACAGAACACAGAGCAGTTTCTCAGAAAGCTTCTTTCCAGTTTTTTACGGAAGATATTTCCTTTTTCACCATAGCCCTCTATGGGCTTCCAAATATCCCTTTACAAATTCCACAAGAACAGCCTTAGCGAAAGGCTTCTTGAAGGGAAAGATGTAACTCTGTGAGATGAATTAACAGAACACAGAGCAGTTTCTCAGAAAGCTTCTTTCCAGTTTTGAACGGAAGATATTACCTTTTTCACCGTAGCCCTCTATGGGCTTCCAAATATCCCTTTGCCAATTCTCCCAGAACAGACTTAGCGAAAGGCTTCTTGAAGGGAAAGATGTAACTCTGTGAGATGAATTAACAGAACACAGAGCAGTTTCTCAGAAAGCTTCTTTCCAGTTTTGAACGGAAGATATTTCCTTTTTCACCATAGCCCTCTATGGGCATCCAAATATCCCTTTGCCAATTCCACAAGAACAGCCTTAGCGAAAGGCTTCTTGAAGGGAAAGATGTAACTCTGTGAGATGAATTAACAGAACACAGAGCAGTTTCTCAGAAACCTTCTTTCCAGTTTTGAACGGAAGATATTTCCTTTTTCACCATAGCCCTCTATGGGCTTCCAAATATCCCTTTGCCAATTCCACAAGAACAGCCTTAGCGAAAGGCTTCTTGAAGGGAAAGATGTAACTCTGTGAGATGAATTAACAGAACACAGAGCAGTTTCTCAGAAAGCTTCTTTCCAGTTTTGAACGGAAGATATTTCCTTTTTCACCATAGGCCTCTATGGGCTTCCAAATATCCCTTTGCGAATTCCACAAGAACAGCCTTAGCGAAAGGCTTCTTGAAGGGAAAGATGTAACTCTGTGAGATGAATTAACAGAACACAGAGCAGTTTCTCAGAAAGCTTCTTTCCAGTTTTGAACGGAAGGTATTTCCTTTTTCACCATAGCCCTCTATGGGCTTCCAAATATCCCTTTGCCAATTCCCGAAGAACAGCCTTAGCGAAAGGCTTCTTGAAGGGAAAGATGTAACTCTGTGAGATGAATTAACAGAACACAGAGCAGTTTCTCAGAAAGCTTCTTTCCAGTTTTGAACGGAAGATATTTCCTTTTTCACCATAGCCCTCTATGGGCTTCCAAATATCCCTTTGCCAATTCCACAAGAACAGCCTTAGCGGAAGGCTTTTTGAAGGGAAAGATGTAACTCTGTGAGATGAATTAACAGAACACAGAGCAGTTTCTCAGAAAGCTTCTTTCCAGTTTTGAACGGAAGATATTTCCTTTTTCACCATAGCCCTCCAAGGGCTTCCAAATATCCCTTTACAAATTCCACAAGAACAGCCTTAGCGAAAGGCTTCTTGAAGGGAAAGATGTAACTCTGTGAGATGAATTAACAGAACACAGAGCCGTTTCTCAGAAAGCTTCTTTCCAGTTTTGAACGGAAGATATTTCCTTTTTCACCATAGGCCTCTATGGGCTTCCAAATATCCCTTTGCCAATTCCACAAGAACAGCCTTAGCGAAAGGCTTCTTGAAGGGAAAGATGTAACTCTGTGAGATGAATTAACAGAACACAGAGCAGTTTCTCAGAAAGCTTCTTTCCAGTTTTGAACGGAAGATATTTCCTTTTTCACTATAGCCCTCTATGGGCTTCCAAATATCCCTTTGCCAATTCCACAAGAACAGCCTTAGCGAAAGGCTTCTTGAAGGGAAAGATGTAACTCTGTGAGATGAATTAACAGAACACAGAGCAGTTTCTCAGAAAGCTTCTTTCCAGTTTTGAACGGAAGATATTTCCTTTTTCACCATAGCCCTCTATGGGCTTCCAAATATGCCTTTGCCAATTCCACAAGAACAGCCTTAGCGAAAGGCTTCTTGAAGGGAAAGATGTAACTCTGTGAGTTGAATTAACAGAACACAGAGCAGTTTCTCAGAAAGCTTCTTTCCAGTTTTGAACGGAAGATATTTCCTTTTTCACCATAGCCCTCTATGGGCTTCCAAATATCCCTTTGCCAATTCCCGAAGAACAGCCTTAGCGAAAGGCTTTTTGAAGGGAAAGATGTAACTCTGTGAGATGAATTAACAGAACACAGAGCAGTTTCTCAGAAAGCTTCTTTCCAGTTTTGAACGGAAGATATTTCCTTTTTCACCATAGCCCTCCATGGGCTTCCAAATATCCCTTTACAAATTCCACAAGAACAGCCTTAGCGAAAGGCTTCTTGAAGGGAAAGATGTAACTCTGTGAGATGAATTAACAGAACACAGAGCAGTTTCTCAGAAAGCTTCTTTCCAGTTTTGAACGGAAGATATTTCCTTTTTCACCATAGGCCTCTATGGGCTTCCAAATATCCCTTTGCCAATTCCACAAGAACAGCCTTAGCGAAAGGCTTCTTGAAGGGAAAGATGTAACTCTGTGAGATGAATTAACAGAACACAGAGCAGTTTCTCAGAAAGCTTCTTTCCAGTTTTGAACGGAAGATATTTCCTTTTTCACTATAGCCCTCTATGGGCTTCCAAATATCCCTTTGCCAATTCCACAAGAACAGCCTTAGCGAAAGGCTTCTTGAAGGGAAAGATGTAACTCTGTGAGATGAATTAACAGAACACAGAGCAGTTTCTCAGAAAGCATCTTTCCACTTTTGAACGGAAGATATTTCCTTTTTCACCATAGCCCTCTAAGGGCTTCCAAATATCCTTTGCCAATTCCACAAGAACAGCCTTAGCGAAAGGCTTCTTGAAGGGAAAGATGTAACTCTGTGAGATGAATTAACAGAACACAGAGCAGTTTCTCAGAAAGCTTCTTTCCAGTTTTGAACGGAATATATTTCCTTTTTCACCATAGCCCTCTATGGGCTTCCAAATATCCCTTTGCCAATTCCACAAGAACAGCCTTAGCGAAAGGGTTCTTGAAGGGAAAGATGTAACTCTGTGAGAGGAATTAACAGAACACAGAGCAGTTTCTCAGAAAGCTTCTTTCCAGTTTTGAACGGAAGGTATTTCCTTTTTCACCATAGCCCTCTATGGGCTTCCAAATATCCCTTTGCCAATTCCCGAAGAACAGCCTTAGCGAAAGGCTTCTTGAAGGGAAAGATGTAACTCTGTGAGATAAATTAACAGAACAAAGAGCAGTTTCTCACAAAGCTTCTTTCCAGTTTTGAACGGAAGATATTTCCTTTTTCACCATAGCCCTCTATGGGCTTCCAAATATCCCTTTGATAATTCTACAAGAACAGCCTTAGCGAAAGGCTTCTTGAAGGGAAAGATGTAACTCTCTGAGATGAATTAACAGAACACAGAGCAATTTCTCACAAAGCTTCTTTCCAGTTTTGAACGGAAGATATTTCCTTTTTCACCGTAGCCCTCTTTGGGCTTCCAAATATCCCTTTGCCAATTCCACAAGAACAGCCTTAGCGAAAGGCTTCTTGAAGGGAAAGATGTAACTCTGTGAGATGAATTAACAGAACACAGAGCAGTTTCTCTGAAAGCTTCTTTCCAGTTTTGAACGGAAGATATTTCCTTTTTCACCGTAGCCCTCTATGGGCTTCCAAATATCCCTTTGCCAATTCCACAAGAACAGCCTCAGCGAAAGGCTTCTTGAAGGGAAAGATGTAACTCGGTGAGATGAATTAACAGAACACAGAGCAGTTTCTCAGAAAGCTTCTTTCCAGTTTTGAACGGAAGATATTTCCTTTTTCACCGTAGCCCTCTATGGGCTTCCAAATATCCCTTTGCCAATTCCCCAAGAACAGCCTTAGCGAAAGGCTTCTTGAAGGGAAAGATGTAACTCTGTGAGATGAATTAACAGAACACAGAGCAGTTTCTAAGAAAGCTTCTTTCCAGTTTTGAACGGAAGATATTTCCTTTTTCACCATAGGCCTCTATGGGCTTCCAAATATCCCTTTGCCAATTCCACAAGAACAGCCTTAGCGAAAGGCTTCTTGAAGGGAAAGATGTAACTCTGTGAGATGAATTAACAGAACACAGAGCAGTTTCTCAGAAAGCTTCTTTCCAGTTTTGAACGGAAGATATTTCCTTTTTCACTATAGCCCTCTATGGGCTTCCAAATATCCCTTTGCCAATTCCACAAGAACAGCCTTAGCGAAAGGCTTCTTGAAGGGAAAGATGTAACTCTGTGAGATGAATTAACAGAACACAGAGCAGTTTCTCAGAAAGCATCTTTCCACTTTTGAACGGAAGATATTTCCTTTTTCACCATAGCCCTCTAAGGGCTTCCAAATATCCCTTTGCCAATTCCACAAGAACAGCCTTAGCGAAAGGCTTCTTGAAGGGAAAGATGTAACTCTGTGAGATGAATTAACAGAACACAGAGCAGTTTCTCAGAAAGCTTCTTTCCAGTTTTGAACGGAATATATTTCCTTTTTCGCCATAGCCCTCTATGGGCTTCCAAATATCCCTTTGCCAATTCCACAAGAACAGCCTTAGCGAAAGGCTTCTTGAAGGGAAAGATGTAACTCTGTGAGATGAATTAACAGAACACAGAGCAGTTTCTCAGAAAGCTTCTTTCCAGTTTTGAACGGAAGATATTTCCTTTTTCACCATAGCCCTCTATGGGCTTCAAAATATCCCTTTGCCAATTCCACAAGAACAGCCTTAGCGAAAGGCTTCTTGAAGGGAAAGATGTAACTCTGTGAGTTAAATTAACAGAACACAGAGCAGTTTCTCAGAAAGCTTCTTTCCAGTTTTGAACGGAAGATATTTCCTTTTTCACCATAGCCCTCTATGGGCTTCCAAATATCCCTTTGCCAATTCCCGAAGAACAGCCTTAGCGAAAGGCTTCTTGAAGGGAAAGATGTAACTCTGTGAGATGAATTAACAGAACACAGAGCAGTTTCTCAGAAAGCTTCTTTCCAGTTTTGAACGGAAGATATTTCCTTTTTCACCATAGCCCTCTATGGGCTTCCAAATATCCCTTTGCCAATTCCACAAGAACAGCCTTAGCGGAAGGCTTTTTGAAGGGAAAGATGTAACTCTGTGAGATGAATTAACAGAACACAGAGCAGTTTCTCAGAAAGCTTCTTTCCAGTTTTGAACGGAAGATATTTCCTTTTTCACCATAGCCCTCCATGGGCTTCCAAATATCCCTTTACAAATTCCACAAGAACAGCCTTAGAGAAAGGCTTCTTGAAGGGAAAGATATAACTCTGTGAGATGAATTAACAGAACACAGAGCAGTTTCTCAGAAAGCTTCTTTCCAGTTTTGAACGGAAGATACTTCCTTTTTCACCATAGGCCTCTATGGGCTTCCAAATATCCCTTTGCCAATTTCACAAGAACAGCCTTAGCGAAAGGCATCTTGAAGGGAAAGATGTAACTCTGTGAGATGAATTAACAGAACACAGAGCAGTTTCTCAGAAAGCTTCTTTCCAGTTTTGAACGGAAGATATTTCCTTTTTCACTATAGCCCTCTATGGGCTTCCAAATATCCCTTTGCCAATTCCACAAGAACAGCCTTAGCGAAAGGCTTCTTGAAGGGAAAGATGTAACTCTGTGAGATGAATTAACAGAACACAGAGCAGTTTCTCAGAAAGCATCTTTCCACTTTTGAACGGAAGATATTTCCTTTTTCACCGTAGCCCTCTAAGGGCTTCCAAATATCCCTTTGCCAATTCCACAAGAACAGCCTTAGCGAAAGGCTTCTTGAAGGGAAAGATGTAACTCTGTGAGATGAATTAACAGAACACAGAGCAGTTTCTCAGAAAGCTTCTTTCCAGTTTTGAACGGAATATATTTCCTTTTTCACCATAGGCCTCTATGGGCTTCCAAATATCCCTTTGCCAATTCCACAAGAACAGCCTTAGCGAAAGGCTTCTTGAAGGAAAAGATGTAACTCTGTGAGATGAATTAACAGAACACAGAGCAGTTTCTCAGAAAGCTTCTTTCCAGTTTTGAACGGAAGATATTTCCTTTTTCACCATAGGCCTCTATGGGCTTCCAAATATCCCTTTGCCAATTCCACAAGAACAGCCTTAGCGAAAGGCTTCTTGAAGGGAAAGATGTAACTCTGTGAGATGAATTAACAGAACACAGAGCAGTTTCTCAGAAAGCTTCTTTCCAGTTTTGAACGGAAGATATTTCCTTTTTCACCATAGCCCTCTATGGGCTTCCAAATATCCCTTTGCCAATTCCACAAGAACAGCCTTAGCGAAAGGCTTCTTGAAGGGAAAGATGTAACTCTGTGAGATGAATTAACAGAACACAGAGCAGTTTCTCAGAAAGCTTCTTTCCAGTTTTGAACGGAAGATATTTCCTTTTTCACCATAGCCCTCTATGGGCTTCCAAATATCCCTTTGCCAATTCCACAAGAACAGCCTTAGCGAAAGGCTTCTTGAAGGGAAAGATGTAACTCTGTGAGATGAATTAACAGAACACAGAGCAGTTTCTCAGAAAGCTTCTTTCCAGTTTTGAACGGAAGATATTTCCTTTTTCACCATAGCCCTCTATGGGCTTC